>NC_080068.1:92821959-94021959 GCF_949987535.1 Balaenoptera acutorostrata
ATTAAATGAAATAATTACGCAGAGTACTTGCAGCAGTGCCTGCGTCATAGTTCGGACTCTAAGTAGTAGCTGTTGGGAGTACTTTGTCCTGTAACAAGCTATAATAAGTTTGGGGGCCCATTATTGGGAATCACTACCCTTTGGCATTTAGTAGGAGCCGAGTAAAATGTAAAAAGCTCCCCTCCAAAAGGCCGTCCCATTGCAACACAAGCCGGTAACCAGCAAGCGTTTATAGATCAAAATACCCTTGTACTGAGTGAGCAATTTACTTCAAGCTCTCTCAGTCATCCCAGATTTGTCAGCTCGTCCTCTGGTTGACTGAATCTTCCAGAACAGAAACTTGTCTTTCCTGATTCTCCTTACATTTCAAGGGGAGTTGGGGTGGGGCTTGTGGAAGGGTGTCCCCTCTCAAGGTCTGCCACTAAAACTGATTCATATTCCCTATGTACATTTCTTATTGGAACTAACGCCACCACAGACAGCATCTCGCTTGTGCATTTCCCCGCTTTCTGACATTTGCTTTTAAAGTGAAAGCATCAGAACAATACAGAGTTCAATTAAGCTGGACATGAAGAGTCTCTGGTTTAAAAGGCACCAGAAACAAACAACAACCAATTTCAGCTTTTTTCCCTTCTTCTGTACAACACTGTTTATTAGACCAGATGATGTACTCGACTCCAAAACGTTCATATGCAAAAAAATTGAAGAATTGTGATTAAAATTGATTTTTTCCCTTTGGGAAGTTGGAATCAAAAATGGTTACCTGCTCATTTATGAAACAGATTTATTCTGTTGACATGGAGGCTTGTTTGAAATGTAATTGAATTTCTGTTACCTAATGGAAAGTGACGGTTAACAGTATTTATTTTCCATTTGTGTCTCAGCAGATAACATAACACAATTTTGATTTGTAGTTAGCTTCGGAATCTGAGATTGTTCTATCTCTGTAATTGAAAAGATGGGAGTGTGATGGACCCAATACAATCCTTTTTTGTTTTTATACAACCAGTAAAGGTAGCTTTAATACAGTAAACAGCCTCTCTTCCAGGCTGCTAATGGTTATATTCAGATGTACTGCGTGAAGCATGTGTTTCTTATTAGGCTCTAACACATATTTCTATGTTGATCATCTCTCCATTTAGAGTCCCATTTTTTTTTTTTCTCTGCAACTAATTTCTGTAAATAACCTCTCCTCTGTCTTCTCCCCCTCCCTTTTTTGCAAAAATAACTTCTGTCTTGGAAATAGAGTGACGATTCTCCAAGAGGATTGCAACCGCTCCGTCTAGCTGACATTTCTGGGTGTCTGGTGGACGGGAGATGGAAGTTGTGGAGGAAGGGTGACTTTTGAATGTGGCGGGAGTTCAACCCAGGGGTCTGGGTTTTTCATGGCAGGGAAAGGGAAGCTTCCTTTGACTTGATGTTATTACTCTTTTTCTTGATCTGAGTCTAGACCGAGAGGTACAAGAATATAATGACTTCTGAAGTAGACTGAAAATGGGAAATAATGTTTATTAAGATGGTTTTCTTCTTCATTTGGAGAAGTTGGAATCCGATCATGAGCCTGTGTCCCCAGGCAGAGATACATTTCTCTCGCCATAACTGTATTCCTCCAACCCCCTGTTTTCCCAGAAACCCCTTTGGATAGATAATTCCTGACTGCTATTTAAGAAACACTGAGTGTGCATGACAAATGGCAGAAGTAGAGGTTTCACAGCCGCTGGACTTGATTATGGAATGCCCTACCTGGCCCTTGACTTGTTAAGTGACCATGGGAAGTTCACTTCATCCACCTGCTGTAAATGAGGGCCTCAAAGGCCTTCAACAGTGGTTGGATGAAAGGTCTTCAGCGAAGCTACAGCATTTTGATTCAATAAAACCAGCCTTCTGCCTCAGGGCCACCTCCATCAAACACCCTGTCAAATTGCTGAAGTTTAAGACAAGTAGCCAAGATGGCCCGGAGGGCAGGGGCAAAGAAGAGATTGGCCAGATGCTGACCGTTCATAACAACGGCCTGGAAGGGGAGAACAGATGTTTCAGTTCCTGCTAATTTAAAAGTGGCCCATCAGTCTCTGCGGGCAGTGCAGCTCTCCTCTAGAAATAAAGTATTCCAGCAAGGATATTACTCAGGACATATATATATATATATTTTTTTTTGGTATATGATGTTTTATAAAAAGTTATGCAGCCGTGAAATCAAACCTTTTATACAACATCAGATATCATAACCATCAATTATTACTCTATAATCAAACCATTTCATTGTTCATGCTGAAGAATGAATCAAGAAGGAAGATGGATTTTCGGAGGTGACCTGAATTTAGAGTGGTGAGGGACCCATGAGAATGCCGTGTCTGCCTCGAGAGGGACAACTTGGGAGCAGGGGGCATGAAGAGAATAGGGAGGGCTGCCCCTAATGTAGGAATAGCGTTGATTCAGAGTGAAGGTTGAATTTCACAAGTAGCATGGCCCACAGGATGATTTTAGAAAATGGCAGTTCATTCAGTAAGCATTTTTTGGGCACCGATCATGTGCCCAGCCCTGTGCTAGGTTAAGGGGACAAGAAATGATAAAAAGACTTCAGGATCTTTGCATTTGAGGCAGTCACTGGTTCTAAGAACCAAGAAACCTTGGCTGCCTGCTTTGAACACATGCACATACTTTTTTTTTTGGATGATGATGGGTATGGGGAGGGTGCATTTTCAATGTTTCATTAAATGCTGACCCTTAAAGAATCCTCTTTGATGGCCTTAGAAACTAACTGCAGTCTCTCTCAACTGATGTTGCTTATTTACTAAATAGACCCCAGGCTATTTTATGACTTGATGACTCAGTTTCTCTGTCAATAAAATTATGTCAGTAATTTTACCTACCCCATAGGGCTATTTGCAATTTGCTACAGATTTTAGGGATGAAAAGCTCTAAATCACTACTGGTGTTATTATTTACTTAACAGCTAGAGTTCAGTTCTCATCAACATGAACCTCATTAACCCTGGACTTGGATGGTTTTGCCAGATAAGATCCTTCCAAATTATGGGGTCTGAAAAATCTTATGCTTCTTTTTAATGATAAATATTGAAAAATAAACCAGCTTTTATTAAGGTAAAATCTGATTTGTATTCATTTATTTGCCATTAATGGGCTCATAAATTATTATTTTGACTTTTAGTGTGGTATCCTTTATATGTACTGAATTAAGTCATAAATAAAAAAATTAAGGGTGGTATTTTTCTCTTTATGAATGAAGACCAGAAATAGGCCCTTTAACACTGACATGGTAGCTCCAAAAATGTATTAGGGACCCAGGTCTTTCTGTATTTCTGTTCTTTCATTAGTAGTGCATGGGTTTTCATCCTCAAGATGAAAGACAGTGGCTGAATTATTATTCCATGATGATGTTGATGATGATGATGATGATTACTTCCATGTTTCAGACAGAAAAGCAAGGGCAAGGGCAAGGGCAAGGGCAAGGGCAAAAACGGGGTGTGTTCCAGTTTAAAACTCCTTAAACTTCTTTTAAGGAGTTTCTTGGACATCTCAGTCAATGACCTCTGCTTGTGTTTCATTGGCCAGAACTTACCTCCCCACACGTGGCTACAAGGGAAGCTATGAAATGTAGACTCAACTGGGCACCTTGGTGCTGCAAGTGAAACTGGGGCTTTATTATTAAGCAGGATGGGAGAATGAATTTTAGGTTAGGCAGCGTCCCTAACAGATATTAGGTAGACATTCTCTGTGGCATACATATACCAGTTTATAAGCTGATGGGTCCATTTAATAACCAGTTTATTGCAGATGTCAGGTTACTGCCAGATGCCAAAGGTAAATAAATTTATCTAGCTGGAAATTTATGCTGTGCATTTGTAGTTATGTGTTTGTGTGTATATACATACTTATTTTTATACAATCATGTATTTTGATATATGCTTATGTCATGTTTCACACGAGTAGGTATATATGCCAATATGCCTATATTCTGTGTTTTTAACTTATGCAAAAAATGCTGTTGTTTAGAAAACTACCATTGCTTAAAGGAGAAAAAAACCATAAAAGCAGTAGTAAGGCAGTTTTGCCTTATTTCTAGATAATGAGGTCCTATATAGCAAAATGTGGCAAATTAAACAATGGTATAGAAATGTGAGGAAGATTCAAATAACTGATGCAAACTGTTCCTGAAGAAGGAGCTGGGAGTAGATACTGAAGGCAGGAACTCCAGAGTCCTCACATTTATTTCGTGCTGTTCCCACCTAATCAGACCTGACCTTTAGAAGGCCTTGATGCGTGGGACCCTCATCAGATTGGAAATGATGAATTAAGTAAAAGCTTAAATTGCAAATATGAAAATGTTTAATTTGCACATCACAAATAAAAAGCCACGTGATTTTTGATGCAGACTCTAATTTCAATACACATGGTTCTTATAGAGGAGGTTAACTGATACACAATTAACCTACAACGATTTTATATTTCTCAAAAAGGAATTTCTGGCCTGGATCTTGCCTCTAGTGATGCTATTCATATTCTAGTGTAAGATGTGTCTTTCCTGAAGGATGAAAACAGCCTAGTTAAATAGGCTTGTGATAGTCCCTAGGACTGAAATTACTTATGTGTTGGGTTGGGATGTCCTTTGTTTGTCTTGCTCTGTGCCACAGAGACTTGATTGGCAGTCCATATTCATGATCATAAATAAGAGTCATATTCAGACTTGTTTGGAGAAGGAAGACCAAATTGTAGCCCACATTTTCCAAACAGTGAGCTAGCTCTTTAAGCTCACCAGGGTTGAGCAAGGTGGTTAACCATTTTGGCCCCATGAAGGGGCTTTATTTAGTAAAATACTGCTCCAGGGCACTGTGGAACCTTAACAAATCCCATATACTTACTTCTGTGAACAAGCCTACACCCCAGATAGAGCTAAGTCCCTTCTGTTACAACTGCTTAGGCAATAATGCTCATGCACAAGCCATAGACTTTTAACATTGTAATGTCCATATATTTTTTATTCCACTGGAAATTATGGCTTGAGTGAATAATTTTTAATAGCAAAAGTCCCATTTGTCAACTAGGTTCTGTGGTCGGCTGTGGCAATCCATGCTGACAAATGAGGAAATCAGTGACTGAATTTAAAATCAGGTCCCTGGAGAAGTTGTGTAATAAAGAGCATAAAATTTTCACCACAGCTGTTCTTTGTGTTCGGTCTGTATATTTGGCTGTGACTTTTGGCAGCATTTGTGCATTGGTTTTGGTATAGAATATTTTATCCCCTTCTTGGTAATGAGACCTATGGATTTAGTTGACTCAATTCTGTACTTCTTCTTACTGCTCAGTCCACCAGTGGCCTATTAGCTGTTCTATTACTGTAGCGAGAGGAGTTGTTTAGTTCTTATCATTAAACATTTAGTAAGCACATTTATTAAACACATATGTAGTATAAATGCTGTTTCACAGAAGGGAGGCATGGGTGCTTCTAGATGTTTACATTTTGAGAAGAGTAAATTTGTATGTGAGATACCAGTAAAACCCAGAACTTTATAGGAACTGTGTCTCTTGGACATCTGTTTCTAGGTTTTGTTTTTGGTGTGGAATTGAGCATAGTAAAAGCCATGTTTTATAGAGACACTATACATTTCCTGCTACATTTTTAAGCTCAGACAGTGCCTTTTTCTGAGTGTTCAATGCCAAACTAAGAATCTGATATGTGTAGGTGCTTAGTAGTTGTTGGTTGAAATGGACTTAAACCGTTATGAAGGTGGAATCCCATATTAGTCAGGATAAGGTAGGTGAAGCTGCATTAACAAACAATCCTCAAATCAGGGTGGTCAAGAGCAGTCATGTAGATCAATGATAAGAATGATGACCAACATTTATTGAGTAGTTACAACATAGTAAACACTATTCCAAATAGTTTACCTGGATTAACTCTGAATCCTCACAACTAAATGGGATATGTTCTATTATCATTAGCATCTTTTTAAAAATTTTATTTATTTATTTATTTATTTATGGCCGTGTTGGGTCTTTGTTTCTGTGCGAGGGCTTTCTCTAGTTGCGGCGAGCAGGGGCCACTCTTCCTCGCGGTGCGCGGGCCTCTCACTATCGCGGCCTCTCTTGTTGCGGAGCACAGGCTCCAGATGCGCAGGCTCAGTAATTGTAGCTCACGGGCCCAGTTGCTCCGCGGCATGTGGGATCCTCCCAGACCAGGCCTCGAACCCGTGTCCCCTGTATTGGCAGGAGGATTCTCAACCACTGCGCCACCAGGGAAGCCCTATCGTTAGCATTTTAAAGTCAAGAAGACAGAGGCACAGCGTGGTTAAACAACTTATCCAAGGTTACACAGTAAGTCTCGGAGCCAGGATTCTTACTTTGGGAAGTCTGATTTCATTGTCTGCACCTGTAACCGCTACACAATATTTTTGTAACCATTTGATGTTTTTGCCTTCCAAAGCAAAAACATTATGTTTTCCCTGACCACCTCTCCTTTTCTTTTTGGTAATAGCACATGGATTTTGCTTTTTTCTCTCCCAGGAATTGGAATATTGACTATAATTGGGCCTAAAATATGTCTCCATGGAGGTGGCTCTCTGCTCTCTGGGTCCCCTGTTATCTAGGTCTGTGTTCATTCTGAAGCCTGACTCTGTAGTCTTTCAGTTGGTCCTGTGGGTTATCATACGTCCTCTTATTCTCTCTTTGTAAAAAATTATTTGGGCTTACATTAGCCAAAGCTGGTTTCTGTTGCTTACAACCAAAGGACCCTGATTGACCCAGAACATAGCTGACAGTAGAGTGGTTACATCTTAGTGACACATTTCTCTTTTGTCTCCATGTCTCTTGGCATGGAGCAGTAGAAGCTTTGGATGCAGGCAAACTAGGCTGTTCTGGCCACTTTTTTTCCTGTGTACAAATGGGATACTCATTTGATGGTGACTGAATGGAATCAAGATTTGAGGGGGGGGGGCTCACTTCCTTTACTTCCCTCAAAGCTCATGATGAGCTCCAGGTGTTAGTTATTTTATGATTCCTGAGATGGAAACAAACGCTTGAGGCTGGCTTTTGTTGACCTTATAGTAATGAATCTTTTTTTTGCAGTGACCCTTTTCTTCTAGATACAAAGATTACATATGGATGATTGAAATCTGTTCATTGGCTTTTATGGAGTATTTACATCCCCTTGATGGCCCATGAGGGTAAATTGTATGTTTGTGTTTTGCAGTGAGCTGAAATCTGTGAGAAGCTCATGGAAAGAAAGGAGAGGCTTTTAAAAGTACATTTCTGAGAAGAATTATATCAAAGCATCACAGCCTAGTGGTTTAGAGTATGGGCTTTGTGGGAGAGTGATCACAGGGATGTGGGTTTAATTCTTTTAGCTCTACTACTTGACATCTCTGGGAAAGCTATTCAGCCTTTGCCTCACTTTCCCATTTATACTGGTAAGGTTGTAATGCCTACCTGTGCCTGGTATTTAACAGGTGTTTATTAAATGATGCTCATTATTAGTAATATTGATTTGATCCCCAGGACCCTTCTAGTTTCAAGTGAGAGTCACTTTGACAGTTCTTTACTGTCTTTCATTAATTGTACTTCAATGCATTTGTCTTGTCTTCTTAACAATACTCCATTCCCTTGTCTTCTGTCTTTTCCCCCTGCCATCAACCAGAATCAATCCCTAGTATTTAAGACAGTCCTCCACGCATTGCACATTTGCAATTGAAAAAAAAATAATGTGTTGATTTGATTGGTGAGATAGGATAACATATGCTTGGGGGTGAGACAGACCTTGATGTCCATCCTGGAATCTCCATTTACCAGCTGTGTGACCCTGGACAGGTTTCTGCAACTTGCCAAGTAATGAATAATACCGACTTCACAGAGTTGTGAGGATTAAATGAGCTAGAGCTATAAACACCTAGCATAGAGCCTGGGCACAACCATGAAGATGCTTTTGATGATAACATTATTTGCTGTTTGAAATATGAATGGGTTACTACTTTAAAGCATGTATCACAGGTACACACAGCTAGGACTGCTGAAGTGGTAAAATTCATAATGGTGATGGCCACCGACCATGTTGCCATGAAGGCTGCTAGGTCCTGAATTTGTGAATCATTCAAGCAAATTTTCTGCCAACCTAACTGATTTAGACAAAAGCTTCTGACCTTTGAATGAATTTGCCAAAAGGATTAACTCCTTGGCTTCTGAGGATCAACTTAAATTCTTTGGGGTGAGGGTTGACAGATGAAATACAGGACAATCAGTTAAATGAAATTTCAGATAAACAATGAATAATTTTTAGTATAAGAAGGTCCCATGCAATATATGGGACCTATTTATACTAAGAAATTATTTGGCATTTATTTGGCATTCAAATTCAACTGGACATTCTATATTTTTATTTTCTAAAGCTGGCCACCCTATGTGGGACTGTATAGCAACCACTCCTATGAATCTTGCTGGTAAAGTCAAGAATAGTCCTTTCAGGATAAATTTGGGTTTCTCTCTCTGCTTTCTGGTGCCTCTAGCACGAGGCTCTCTCTGATGCTTTTCCCACAAACTCCAATAGAACCCTGTTTTACCTTAATTTTGTGTTCATCTATTTTAATCTGTTTCATCAGATGAACAGCATTAACTCATCCTATTTATATATAATCTATTTATAAGCACTAAAAAAGAGAGGGTATATTTGGCAGGAGAAACAACTTCTATTTAGCAACTGGCAAACGTCAAGAGAGGTTTGGCTTTGGTAAACATCTCTAAAAGTTGTAATGGAGGGAAGGAGATTATTACAATCCTCTTCCTTTTTGGATAAACTTAAAAAATGAAAACAAATACACAAAAACATCTCATGATAAGGAATAGAAAGAGGTTTTGCTTTTATCCTTAAAGAATATTCTTTGAGGCTGCTTCTCAGTCCCAACTCTCAAGGCACTAACTAAACAGCTTTGAATTAATTGGAGAGGCAGCTGGGTTGAAAGCAGTGATTGATGACTCTGATGGACCACGGCATGGCCAGTCGCCCATGAAACTGCCTCCTCAGAAGCCTTCCCAGGGTCTTGCTGGAGCAGGCGGGGCCCAGGAAGGGCAAGGGGCCTGGGATTGTGCTGTGTTTCTGCATAGCCTTTGTAGCTAGAGCTGCCACCTTCAAAAAGCCTGATGGTAGTCATCCCAGAGTTACAGATGTGATTGGTGCCAGAGAACTGGGAGCTCCTATTGCCTTGTCATTGCATCTTTGTGGGATCATGGGGAAAAAGAGTAAAAGGAAATCCTTTGCTTGGTTTCTTATCTTTCACAGAGAGAGATTAAACTTTGACAACGTAGTGATTTGGCGTCCATGGATGAAGAGACCCATGGGAATGCTGACTCTTGTTAGAAATCTCCAAAGGCCAATGAGGATCTATCCACAGAAAGCTTGTCTGGGGGTGGTGGGGGAAGGTTTAGACCTCAGTGGGCTTTCTTGGTGGCAGCTCAGCTGGTTTATGCTCACTGTCACTTATTCTTTAACTTGTGATCTAACTATACCTCTGAATTGCTTCCTATTTATTTTAGAAAAGAAAATTTGTAGCAGTCGATATGCAATATTTATTCCCAAAGAGTGACTTTAGAGATAAAAGCTCATAAAAATTAAGCCTTCCACAGAGAAGATAAAGTATACATTTTAGAGACCGTATATTAATGGACACTGAGGCATCATTCAAGTCATATTTTCTGAGCATCAACTATGTACAAGGCATGGCACTGTAGCCATAATAATAATAATAATAATAATAATAATAATAACAATAACAACAACAACAACAATTAGTGCTTATATGGGTTTTGTACCTGCCAAGTTTTTTCTAAAAGTTTCATGCATTTATATATTTATCTCCTCATTCACACTATAAAAGGAGCCTCAGTTTTGGCCCAGGCCTTCTCTAAGAAAATGCAGTAGGGAAGAAATAAGAGAAAATACAATTTCTGTACTCAGAGATCTGGGTTTAAGTTCAAAAGAGAAGGCATGGTACCTGTAACAATCAGAAAACAATTTAGGGTGGTTCGTAGTACCTGAGTTCAGAGCAAGAGGTAGGTACTTGGGGAACAAGAGCGTTCTAGAAAGCCTGAAGGAAAACTATAATCCCTGAGTTAGGCCTTGAGGAAAGGTTGGGCTTTGAAGTGGTAGCAAGGATACAGGAGGAGCACGGGCACCGGATAGACAGGGAGGGGGTGGAGGTGGCGGAGGGCGACTTGGTGAGGAAGCAAGGCAGGCATGGCTGGGTGACATTTCTGCAGCTTCTCGGGGAAAGGGCATGTCTGGGAGATGGAACATCAGGTCTTGGCCACCTGCTTATTTGTACTTGACATTTTCCGTAGAATAGTGGACAGCAGTCCTGACCTCTTATCTCTTCATAACGCCTCCGTTCTCGAAAGTAACCAGTATGGACATAATCAGGGCATTCAAAGCAACTCATAACAGTTCCCTCTTTCAGGGCAGGAAGTATTTTTTGAGTGGCTATTTTGTACTTGGAGATTTATATGTGTCCTCCTGGGCTTCATCTCAAGGCAGGGGTGAGAATAGAGGTCAAACCCTTGAGAGCATCCCTGCGTAGGAGGTAAGTCTCAGAGAAGCCTGTGTGGTGACGTAGCTGTCTAGCCATCTCGGCCTGTGTCCTCCTTTTGGTCTGTCTCCCTGCCTTCTCTCTCTCCTTCTTCTTCATCCACTTTTTTCCATCTCTGAGGAAGCCAGGCCCTCTCACCAGACTTCCGTGCTGCTGTGGCCCAGCATCCAAAGTGATACCCCTTTTTGTTCTGCCTCTGCAGGAGCCCTGCTTAGTGTCTTCCAGCTGCTCTAGCCGTTTCCTCCTCAGATTCACTTATGTCTTCATTTCTCACGTTCTCCGAAGAATTCTCTCCAACTCTTCCCCTCTTCACTGATTTCATGCCAGATGTTTCTCTCTGACTTACTACTTGCTTCCTGCTCCTTTTATCTTTTAATTAATTTATTTATTCTTCACGTCCACTGATCTCCACCCCAGGCACCCTGGCCCCTGGGTTCAGCTTAAACGTTCAGGCTGTTCAAGTGCGTGGGTCTTGGGATCAGCTGGCCTTGGAACAGAAGCCAGTTCTACTGCCTCAGTCGCTGCGTGTTTGGAGACAAGTTGTGAGCTCTCTGAGCGTAAGGATTCTTGTACGTGGGGATAAAACTCCCTGCCTCCTAGGGTTTTGTGAGGAGTAAACGCAATACTGCAGGCTGTGTGTGTGAGGCTCGGCATCATACCTAGCAGGGAGCGGGAGCCCAATGACTAGCAGCCACAGCTGTCATTCACTGTTTAAAGCCATCCTAGTTCAAGTTCAAGGACTACTCTTGAACATTTACATCATACACACGTTGACATAGAATGGCTCTACATGACCTCTTGTCCACTACAAAACCGAGATGGGGGAAATAGTGGGAAGAAGTTAATTTATTATATCATTAAGAGATATTGAGAGAGAGAGAGAGAGAATTTTAAGTAGGCAGTTTTGTCAGGCTCAAGGGTTTGGACCTGTTAGAAAAAGCAAAGGAGACAAACTTCTTAAACAAAAGAGTGATTCTGGGCACCCATTTCCAGGGGATTTATCTAGCAAATGGGTGGGCTACTTTAGGGAGACTGGAGGTACGTAAACCATGTAGGAGGTCACAGTGATGATTTGAGAGGCAGAAAGGGGGGTAAAGACCCAGATTAAAGTGACAGCAGAGAAGGATGAATGGGGTCCATGAAACAGTGAGGGTGCAATGGAGGGGAGGAGAGGGTAACACGTGAACCAAAATTTTGTCTGTAGGATATGGTGAAAATGGTTGTTTCAAATTAATAAAAATGAGGACTTGGCAAAGAGGAATCAGATGAAAAAAAGATATCGAGTTAAATTTTAGGCAGATTGTGGCTCTAGTGTCATATCAAATGTGTCTCAAAATTGGAATCAGATAGAGTCTGAAATAAGGGGCTGTATTTGGGAATCACCAGCATTGAGTCATTACTTGAAATGTTCTTTCACTTCATTATTTCAGTACATAGTTATTAAGTACCTACTATGTGCAGGCATGAATCTATGAGCCAGAGATATAGGAGTAAGCCAAACCAAGTCCCTGCCCTCCTAGAGCTTCCATTCCGGTGTGAGAACAGAATGGGGATTCGAGGAAATCCTGATGGTAAATCACATTGACTTTGGGAAGGCACCATTCTCAGCACTTTACTTGGTTTAATTACGTTATTTTTTTCTCAGGTCAACTCAGTGAGATAGATATGACTATTATCTCCATTGTATAGATAAAGAAATGGAGGCTTAGGGAGGCTAATTCAGGAGGAGAAACAGAAGAGTTAAGACTGAGCTTTGCAGGCTGTCGACCAGTCAAGCTGGGAGGGAGAAAGGAGAAGTAAGGAAGAAGGTGAAGAAGGGCTCGGAGAAGTGGGAGAGAAATCAGAAGCGGCAGGTGGCAGTGATCAATGTCAAATGCCCTGGGAAGTTAAGCAGAATAAGAAATAAGAAAAGACTTCAGGGATTTGGCTGGAAAGATGCTACTGATGACTTCCCAGTGGTCAGTCTCCCCAAGTAGTAAGTATAAGTAGATGATGCATATCAGATGCCTCCCCAGATTGAGGAATGTCTAGTGAGAAGATGGGCATAGATCACTCATCCCAGGAGTTAGAGAGAGAAAGAAGTGAAATAAAATAGCAGTTAACAAATGCAACCATGTAAGGTTATTTTCTATGTGGGGAAGGTACAGAAGGTGCAGAGGGGAGGGTAGGTGAGGTCAAGAAAAGGAAGGGTCCAGGTGGCTGGAGGAGATGGGAGCCATGGTGGAGGGGAGGGCTCAGCTCCTAAAGGATGACGGCAAGGATGAGAAAGGAGATGTAAGGTGTGGATTTGCTGAAATGGACCAATGTAACAGACAGGTGGGACTCTTGATTCAGACAGCTTTTTCTGCAAACAATAAGATTCCATGTTATCAGGTAAAGTCTTGGTCAGCAGAAAGGACGGGCGACTAAAAGGAGGAAGGAATATTTTCCATATTTTCAGTATCTCTCTGGGGAATTTATCAAACGGGACTTGCTATTCAGTTGGTTGTACCGTTGATGTCTACTGCTGTTTATTTATTTATTTTGGATTTTTAAAACAGCTCTTCCTCTTATCCTGTTGGTGCATGTCTTGTTCTTGTAGAAAAATGCTGGCGATATTAAAAGGAAATTTGTATTTGCACTTTCGTTAGTCTTTCACATCCTCTTCCTGTCAGCTTTATTAGTGTGAAATGCTGTTAATCATTACAGTGTCATAGAACATATTTTACAATAATGTTATTTCACCCCCCAGGTTGATTTCTACCATTCTGAGAGATATTTGTGATGGAAATAGGTTTCATTTTGAGCCTTTCATCTTGAACTCCATAGTTATTCCTGGGACTACTGCCCCTTAGTTGATAATTGGTTTCGGATGTCTGTTACAGACTTTGTAATCTCCGGAGGGAGCTCTGGAAAGGGATGGGTTAGACCAATAAAAAAGACCCTTAGTTTTTAAATAAAAATCACCATATGGTCTTTCCTTAGGACCATTTGTTCACAGCCTGGGGCTTAAGAAACCCCGCCAGGGTCATCATAAGGTAGAAAGGAGCTCTTTGCTCCTGGGAGACTGTAAAGAGTGGACAGCTCCTGAAGGATCTATAGGATGAAAACCAGGGTTGTTGGTAAATTGAATATAGTACATGTTTGAGGGTGTAACAGTGAGGTTAGCCAAAGAACTGGAATGGGTCGAGGAAGCATCCGAGAGTTGCTAGGTCCCTAAAGAGGATTTAACTTGAAGGGCACCCAAAAAAGATGCGGGGATGTGGTGAAAGGACACAAATATGAGAGAAGGTGCTGCAGGATCAGCTAGCTGTCATTCTCCTTTGCTATATAGTCCATGCCTATGTCTTGTGAATGGTAGGTCATTGTGCATTTCAACTCTATACCCAGGCAAATCAGGAGTAGTCTTTTGCTGAGTGCGTGGCATTTACTAAATGCTTTAAAAAAAACCCCAATTGGTATGATACGGGTCATTCCTTTTTTGAAGAGGTACCATTTAAAACAATTGTTGTCCTTTGTATTCTGACTTTCAGGTCTTCTTCACGTAGTGAAAATGCATCAGATGGGGGCAGTTGATGTCTTTCCTTTAGAAACTTGTGTGTGCATGTGTGTGTGCATGTGTGTATGGTGTTGAACATTTTATTCGTCTGAAATGGAAGATAATGGTTCTTTCCTAGGACACTAGTGCTGAGTCACTTCATTGGTGAGCATGATGCTTTGCCGGATATTTTACTTAGACTCTTGAAAGATGGGAAAAATAACAGTATGATTATTATTTTTTTATTGAAATATAGTTGATTTACAATGTTGTGTTAGTTTCTGGCATACAGCAAAGTGATTCAGTTATACATACATACATATTTATATGTATACATGTTCTTTTTCATATTCTTTTCCATTATGGTTTATTACAGGATATTGAATATGTGCTATACAGTAGGACCTCGTTGTTTATCTATTTTATATATAGTAATTTGTATCTGCTAATCCCAAACTCCTTATTTATCCCCTCCCTGCCCCCTTTCTCCTTTGGTAACCAAGAGTTTGTTTTCTATGTCTGTGAGTCTGTTTCTGTTTCGTAAATAAGTTCATTTGTGTCATGTTTTAGATTCCACATATAAATGGTATCATATGGTATTTGTCTTTCTGTTTCCAATTTATTTCACTTGGTATGATAATCTCTAAGTCCATCCATGTTGCTGCAAATGGCATTATTTCATTTTTTTTATAGCTGAGTAATATTCCCTTGTGAATGTATACCACATCTTCTTTATCCATTCATCTGTTGATGGCCATTTAGGTTGCTTCCATGTCTTGGCTATTGTAAATAATGCTGCTATGAACATTGGGGTGTATGTATCTTTTTGAATTAGAGTTTTCTCTGGATATATGCCCAGGAGTGGGGTTGCTGGATCATATGGCAACTCTATTTTCAGTTTTGTGAGGAACTGCCATACTGTTTTCCATAGTGGCTGCACCAATTTACATTCCAACCAACAGTGTAGGAGAATTCCCTTTTCTCCACACCCTCTCCAGTACTAAGTAATAGCATTATTAATAGAGAAAATAAGTGGCTAGTCCCTCTGTATAGGTTAGGGAGCTCTTGGCTTCAAATAACCAAAAAGTCAACATTAAGTGGCTTAAACATTCAAGAAGTTGATTATCTTATAAAGCAAGATGTGGTGTGCAGGACCCAAATGGCTTCCAGTGAGTGGTTCCTGGCTTCTGGTCCTTCATGCTCTTATGTAATCCTCTCCCCTTGATTTTGTGACTCATTATAAATCAGTGGTTCTCATCTGGGGGTGATTGTTTCCCATGGGACATTTGACAATGTCTGGTGGCTTTTTTTGTTATAACTGGGGGTGGTGATGGTAACACTGGCATCTAGTAGAGACCAGGGATGCTGCTCAACGTCCTACAAAGCACAGGACGACCTCCCGAGCAAAGACTTATCCAACCCAAAATGTCAGTGGTGCCAAGGTTGAGAACCTCTGCATTAAAAGAATAGAATATAGCATGGAGTAATAGGATGCTACTTCTTTCTTTCTTTTTTTAAATCTATTTTTTTTTTATTTTTAAATTTATTTTATTTTTGGCTGCGTTGGGTCTTCATTTCTGTGTGCAGGCTTTCTCTAGTTGTGGCGAGCGGGGGCTACTCTTCATTGCGGTGTGCGGGCTTCTCATTGAGGTGGCTTCTCTTGTTGCAGAGCACGGCCTCTAGGTGTGCAGGCTTCAGTGGTTGTGGTGCTCGGGCTCAGTAGTTGTGGCTTGTGGGCTCTAGAGCGCAGGCTCAGTAGCTGTGGCGCACGGGCTTAGCTGCTCCACGGCATGTGGGATCTTCCTGGACCAGGGCTTGAACCTGTGTCCCCTGCACTGGCAGGCGGATTCTTAACCACTATGCCACCAGGGAAGCCCTAGGATGCTACTTCTAATAATAGGTTATAAAAAAGACCATGGCTTCCATATTGGGTACTCTCCCTCATTTTCTCTTTCATTGCTTCTTCTGGGAGAAGCCAGTTGCCATGGTGTGAGGCAGCCGTGTGGTGTGGCCTGTGTGAATGAGCTTGGAAATGGATCTTCTGAGGCCTGCCAACTGCCATATGAATGAGTTTGGAAGCAAATCCTCCTCCACTTGAGCCTTGAGATGACTGCGGCCCTGACCAGCACCTTTACTGTAGCCTGTGGAAGACCCCAAGCCAGTATCACTCAGCTATGCCACTCTTGGATTCCTGATCCACTGAAGTTGTGAGATAATGTTTGTTATTTTAAGTTGCTAAACTTTAGGGCTGTTTGTTACACAGCAATTGATAACCAGTACATAAGAAGTCTGGAGGCGAGGTGGTTCCAGAATTGGATCAGAGATTCAGTAATATCATCCAGGCCCAGGTTATCTTTGTGCCTTCACTCAGCCATCTTCTGTGCATTTGCTGGTCCCTGGGCTTTCCCTTTAGGGTCCTAAGATGGATGCCCTAGGTATCATGCACTCAATTCCAAAAGCAAGAAAGAGAGTTTCTTCTTGGGCATCTCTTTTTATTAGAATTGAAAACTTTTCTCAGGAGCCGCTTATAAAACTTTCCCCTTACATCCCCGTGGACATGATTAGGATGTATACCGATGTCCTAGTTGTAAGGCAGGTTAGGAAAGTAAATATTAGGCCTTCTTGCCTCTGTGATGGGAAATGGTCTCTATCAACAAAAAAAGAAGAGCAAGGATGAAGAAGAGACAATTCCACATCTTTCCCTCTGTGAGTAGAAGCCTGTAGCTTTGGGTAACTTTCCTGTGGAGGCAGTGAGCCTGAGACTCTAGTTAGGTCTCCGGGTACTGACTGCTTCGGCAATTACATGTCCCATTCACCTCTACCCTTTCTGTAGCAGATGTTTTCCCACTGAGATACCCTTGCATGCAGGGGATTGGTAAAGAGGGTGAGAAGGCATGGTTGGCTCAGGTATTTTGCTCTTGGCTGCTGGTTGACTCTCAGGGGACTGCTGCTGCTGTAGTAGGAATCATTGTTTCCTCCAAAAGTTTGGGCAGAGTTCTTGAAGAGGGATGGACTGTGGTTTAATAGTTTTACTTTTCCTTAAGCTTCAGTGCAACCCCTGCTGCTTCATACTATGACCATAGCCTTCTGGAGGAGAAATTACGGAGAGGAACAAAATCACATATTTTATCCTCATGACTGCATTGGAAGTGGTGGAGAGATGAAGAAAACATATGATGAGGGACAAGTTTGTAAACACGATGACCTGCAAAGGAATGATTGAACACAAATTCTGGTTTAGAAATAGAGACCCACAGCCATTTCTGAGTTGCACGAGCAGGTAGTTTAATATAGAGAAGCAGAGTGGACAGGGGTAGGATCCTGGGATTTGGAGATAAATGTGTTCAAATCTCAGCTCTGCCCCTTATTAGCTGTGTGATCTTGGCCAAGTCATTTAACCTCTCTCAGACTCAATGCTGTAATCTGTGGTACATGAAAGCACCCAATATAGTAAGCACTGTATTTCCTTCTCTTTTATGAAAAGTCAAATCAGGTTGTCTCTGTTGGGTAGAATCTTGATGTTGGTTTTTGTTTCCCTTCTCCAAGCCTCTTTTTCAGAGCCCCCTGTCACTATTTTATTCCTCATTCCTCCCTGAGGACATCCATGTGCTTGTGTATTTTGCCACGTGGAAAGGGGATCCGAGGAACACAGGCACCACTGCGGGCAGGAATTTAATTTCTTACCCATCACAGGCATATTTGCATTTTGAAAGAGGAGGACTGAATGGATACAGGCTAAATGCGAAAGCATAAATCACGGATAGCAGGACATCAGTGGGTAAACATTTCTTTGGGGAAGATGCCTTAGATGTCTTTCTATGACATCTAAGCCACCCTATTTAGGCATCAGACTCTCCTCCTCTGCCTAAGACTGACCTTACAAATGCAAGTTCCTGTTAATAGAAAGGGCTGCATACTACACCGATTATGCCCTCTTCACCTCAGTGGATGATCTGTTACTTTCTTCTTTCCTTTCTAACGGGTGAAAACCATTCTGACACATTCCTGCTTCAAGGCACGGACAGACCGGGAGGGTTCACTCCTTCTTTGTAGAGGGTTGGAGGAGATGGAGCAGAGCTACAGAGCAGAGCTACAGAGCTGTGCCTAAGTCTGTAGCTTTTGGGGGCAGCCCTGCACTGCTGACCAAGACGCCGGGAAGTACCTCCCTCCATTCTGGTCGTGACTTTGGGCTGCCCTTGTGATCTTTTCCCCTTATCCATCTTCAATTGATGTCGCAAGGCTAATAAGGAAGGCTATGGGCCCAGAAACTCACAGCTAAAAACTGTCCCCATGAAAAAACTAAGGGAGTGATTAAGAACTCGGGCTTTGGAGTTAGACTGCCTGCTTCAAATCCCCATGCTTCCACTCGGTAGTCACGACCTTGAGCACGTCATTTAATTAATCTCCCAAAGCCTTGGTTTCCTCATCTATAAAACTGGATTAATGATAGTAATAATATACAGTGCTTACCTGAGCACGTACCACATGCCCAGACCTGGTCTAACACTTTATATGCATTGACTCATTTAATCCTTACAGCAGTCTTAAGAACTGAGTATCATTATCCCCATTCTGTGTGTACAGGGCTGAGGCAGGGTAAGGTTAAGTGACTTGCCCGTGGTCACACAGATAGTCAGTGGAAGAACCAGAATTTCATCCTGAGTAGTATGGGACCAGAGCCTCTGTTCCTAACCTGATTTCCTAGGAAACCTTTGAGGACTCCTTGAGATGTTGCAGGCAAAGTGATACAGTGGTCTCTTGGTTCCTGCTGTTGTTATTTCCTATTTATTGGGTTACTTTGCAGAGAAAATCTGAAGTGCATTCTTAAATGTTGACGAGGTTAAAGATTTATCTAACCCTTAGAAGTTGCCAGAAAAAGATTTTAGTGAAGTCTTTTCCCTTCTTTTGTCCCCTCTTTCAAGTTCAAATGCTACCAGCTAGAAGGAAAACTTTAATGTTTTAATTATCTGAAGATGGGCAGGTAGGTTTTTTAACCCCCGTTTTAAGAAAGGGGAAGCAGTTATGGACGGCAGGGCTCGTTAGATGATGCAGCAAGGACGGCCGGCCGTCCAGGTAACCTCCTGCCGGGCCTCCGTGGGAGATCAGTTGGATATGGTGGGAAAACAACTAACAGGGACCCTCAGTGGTTGAGAACAATCTTATCTGATGTTAGATCATGAGTGTTTTCGATGCGATACCAACACTGCGTTTTTGTCACTAAATAACAAGCCTCACAAGAGGGAGGACTGTGGTGGAGTCAGTCAAATGCCTTGGCCTTAAAATTGTTGCGAAGGAGAAGTGAAGGCCATCGACTGAGCTGGTTTGTAA
The DNA here is from genome assembly GCF_949987535.1 of Balaenoptera acutorostrata. Taxonomy (NCBI): domain Eukaryota; kingdom Metazoa; phylum Chordata; class Mammalia; order Artiodactyla; family Balaenopteridae; genus Balaenoptera; species Balaenoptera acutorostrata. Next base: position 92,841,390 of record NC_080068.1, read on the forward strand.
GGACCACGGGAAGTAACAGCCATATTATTGAAGCTGACCTTCTGCTTAAACCTGTAGCCATTTCATCAATCACCCACTGGTTGGGTCTCCTGAAGGTCAGTCAAATGATTCCGTTAATCACCGGCTCATTCTCAGGTTCTCGCTTCAGGAGTAATAAATTTTTAAAACTTTTTAAAAAATGAAAAGTTCGATGACAGGTGTGTATGGAAGAAAAATAATCAGATGGAGGAGCAGTCATTTAGGAGCAAGCAGTTGGAGCAAGTGCTGGACGAAGGCAGAGGTTTTCCACGGCTCAGGAAGACCTCCCTGCCTCCCAGACCTGAGCCTGGATGCGAGAGAGGGTTGAGATCCTTGCTTAGCCAAGGTGTGTCATCAGCACCATTTGGTTCTGTCTTCCTGACATCAAGTCTTTCCAATACTGAGTAAGCAGTGTACAGAGCCTGACGTGGAGACATTCCTTACAGAAGTAGCCACAAAGAGAAGGTCCTCAGCAGTGACAAATTCTGATGGACAGGCTCCCTTGAAATCAAAGAGCTGCCTGACCCGCTTCTCACTTGTCACCTATAATATCAGCCTTTGTTTTGTTATACAACTCATTGGGGAGAACAAAAAACAGATGCAGACCCATAAAGAGATGTATCTGCTTTATCATAAACAACTTTTTTTTTTGGTTGCAAATATAGATACTCTTATTGATCAGATGGGGGAAATGGAGTCACTGAATGGAAGCACTGAAGAGGGAGTTGTTTGGTTGCGTGGTTTAAAGTACTACAGTTGTTTCAAGACCATGGGCCTCCATGTCAGAAAGACCCAAGTTGAGTCCTCATGCTGCACACATAGCTGTGTGACCTTGGGCAAGTTACTTAACCACTCTGAGTCTCAGCTGCCAACTTTGTAGATAAGGGTAGTCATATTTTCCCCTTAAGATTGTTGTAATGCTTACCTTAGAGCCTTCATTCATTTAAAAATTACTTATTGGTACAGTAAACATCCTGCAATAGCATAGAGGTTAAAAGCAGAATATCTGTGTTTGAATTCTGGTTTTCACCACTTACTTAGACAAGGTACTGAAGTTCTCTGAGCATCTGTAAAAAATGAGGATAACAAGAGTATCTACCTCATAGGGTTGTTGTGAGGATTTGATGAGTTTCTGTATTTACCACCCTTAGAACAGTGGCTGGTACCTACTTAGTGCTCTGTAAATGTTAGTCATTACTATGTGGTGGGGACAATGGCAAACCAAAAGAAAAACAAAAAGAAAAAGAAAAACAAGAGAGACAAGATCTTTGCCATTTATAGAACTACAGGTTTATTGGGAGAAGACAAGACACATAAAGTGCTATAGCACAGAGCCTGGCATTTAAGTGTTCAGTAGATAGTAGCTATAAGTAACATCATTGTTACCCAAATTACTTGGCCTGAGTCACTAGCAGCCAGAATCTGAAAGGCAGAGAGGAGCTGTAAGTCACATCTAGTTTATATATCATGCCTGCACCTCCTTCTGGTTTCTCATCTTGCATCTGGGATGGATGTATCCTTTGAGATAGGCAGGGAAATAGAGATGGCTGCCTGACAGCCCACTTGTAAAGTATATTTTCCTCCGTGATGAGAAATGTTGGGCTTCTCCATCTTTGGTTGGTTGATTCCGTTGTGCATTACCTGTGCCCAAGAGAACGCAGACTGTGACATACCAGAGTATGTTGAGTGATTAACTCCACCCGCTTTGGCAAGGAGTTGATGTTGAGAAACATGTCCCAGGAGGCCAAAGGACCAGGAGCAATAAGAAGGCCCACCCAGCAGTGTCTTCATACGTGCAATGGGTCCATGCCTGAAAAGTTGAGAGTCAAGTGAAATGAAACCTGTTTTCTCATTGCATGATTGGAGATGAAGTCCATTGAAAAAGTTAACTCTAAAATCTCTAATTTCCATAGAAATATGTGTTATAAGAAATAGTAAGACTGTGTTTTGTCTTCCCAGCCAACATTCTCTACTCCTTAATTGGGGATGAATAATAAAAAGGCTTCTTTCCCCGCGCTTATTCCTTTCCTTTCTCTGTCCCTTCCTCCCTCAAATCTTCTTTCCTCCTCCACCCCTTCCCTCTCTCTCTCCCTCTCTCTCTCTCTGTCTCTCTCTGAGGTAAAACAGCATTCAAGACACAGGAGAACAGAGACACACCCAGGCTGCCAAGATGCAGCTCTGAAGCAGGTCACAGCATATTTCTGAGAACAGAAACTGTGATCTCCTGCCCTTTCCGCTTCCTGGGAAGTTGGTTTCTTTATTTGGCATTTGTTTAGCATTTATTTACAAAGTTTAGGCAGCAGCTGCGACTTCAGGAGGTACACAAAGAGAAGAGCAAGCTGGTTGCCAAATTCCACGAGTACACATCAAATGTACTGCCACATTCCAGGAGTTCTCGGTATTATGTGAAATTAAACTCTGGACCGTGAAGTTGCTATATGATAAGGGACGCTTCCACTGATCTCTGCCAGCCAGTGGTCAGCATTAAAGATGACTTGTGTGTCTAGCTGGGATGCATCAGGACAGGCCTATTTGAAAGGGGGTGGGATGTTGGGGGCATTGTTGCAGGGGAAGAATGGATGGGCTAGATATTGGCTTTCTGGTTGAATTGGACTGGGCCTCTCTAATAATAGCTCTCAGAGGGAAAGGCCAATTTGCTCTCCTGCTGTTTTCTAGAATGCTTAAATTCCTTTTTCTCAGTGGCCCAGTTTTGTACCTTAAGCATATGGGGCTCCAACAACTATCTGCCCCAAATCACACACCCCGAGCACATTTCTAACGGTGTGCCGTTTTGATGGGATGCAGAGAGAATGGGGGGCAGAGATTGCCCCACGGCAGCGGAGAGCTGGACCCGCCAGCCACCCTTGCAGAGGGACTCAGAGGAAGTTTCGGTGCCTGAGGGCGCCGCATGTGTCAGAGCTTTGTCACCATCTGTGGTGGGAGTGTGGAGCGAGGAGACCATGTGTGAATCAAGGCGGGAGAGTCTGCCTGGCTCTGGCTGGTGCATTCTTTGTTTTGATTTTACTTTTTTTGGTTTAGAGAGCTAGACACAACGGTAGCAAATGCTTGGCCTGACTCTACAGGATAGAAGGAGTTTTTTTTTTTTTCTCCCCGTTACCTCTTTCCCCATCATCTTGTTCTTCCATGTTCTTTCTCCAGCTCCAAACTTCCCTCAGTGTGACCTAAGAATGGGATTACAAGGACCACTCAATAGATTCATATTCTTTCTTTCTCAAGATACCTGTGAAATCACTCAACCTTGCTTTGATCTTTGCCCAACTTTTGGTTGATTCAAGACTTCTTGTTCATTTGCACCATATACTGTATTTATAGAGAAAAAAGTGAAACCAACAGGCTCTTGACTCACTCAAACCAAAGACCATTTTATTGTTGAAGCAAAGTGGAAAAGAGCAGAATGTGCTCTTTGGGAAATAAAATTCCCTCACGGGAATCACGGAAATATAGGATTAGAAGGCCCAGAAGATCAGTTGGGAAAAAGCCATGGCAAATTTTGCTGGACAGTTGAAGTGAGTGCTAATGCCAACATTTTTCTCAGCCTTGTAAGCTTTTCTTCTTCTTCTGGAAACAAACGGTTTCTATTTGTCATTCTTTGCTGTTGTGGGGAAATGTATCTGGAACGCAGCCACTTAAACTCAGGGACTGACTTTCTGGTCACTAGGAGTGATGGAGGGAAGGATGTTGATGGTGAGGCTTTCTGTTCTGGAAGCAGAAGCTCAGAGGTGCAAGTTGAGTACTATGTGCAGGCACTCTTCTGATGAGGGAGGAAATAAGACGTGAACACAACCATTGTCCCTGTCCTTATAAATCTCACAATGTAGGGGTTTGTCACTTTGTTGAATCACAGTGGCAACACGATGTGGAAATTCAGAGACTGACCTTCGCTCAGGAGCTAAGAGAACCCAGGGGGAGGAACTGGGCTGGAGGTCTCTGAAGGCTTCTGAAAGGGCAGATGCTCTCTTCAAGATTCACGAGGGACACAGGGGACCGGGCCTGTGTGCAGTATAAGAATTTTTGCCAAAAATTATGATTTTCCCACCACCTGTTTTTTTCTTGTGTGTCACCTTAATTGTTGGTCCTGTCACCTTTTAAAATTGGAGGGCAAGCCTGAACAACTCCCAGGATCTAGGACAAAGCCTGATACATAGTTGATGCTTATTTAATGTCTGTTAAATGAATAAAACCATCTTATGGGCCATCACTTGGTCTTGTGGGAAGAAAGTATGGATTTTGGGGGGGTAGCTAATTATTTTCTTTCTCTTTTTTGTATTAAAAAGAATTTTGAAGGTGGAGATGTGCTGTGTGTAACAGCTACCATCTTGAGTGCCTAATGTATGCGTGGTACATTATAGTCTATCGAATTTGATCTCATGGCAGCTGTGCAAGGGAGTTTATCCCACTTATTGTAGAGTGACAAAACTGAGGCTCAGAGAGAATGTCACTTGCTGGTGACACACACTGAAGGGCTGGCACAGGGAGTGTTTGCTCTCCTGTTGGTCTGAGCCCCCTACCTGTGCTTTGTCGCCGTCCCCCAACCATCTCATGTTAATGTTCTCAGCTGATTGGAAAGTCAGTCTTTTAAACAAGGGAATAAATGAAATGAGGGAATTTTATTTCCCATCAGATTTCATCTCTCTCAGAGAGATTTATGTCCCTGGATTGTATTTCATGGAGCCTTTTTACGAGTAGTGAGATTTATAGGTAATAATCAATAGAATGCTGAGCTGGGTTTCTGTTGCATGTGTGTACCTTCCACAAAGAGCAGGTAGGATTGTTCAGGGAAGAGGTGGTCTTCATAGTTCCCAGGAAGCCTCACTGAGCTGACACTAATGGCAGGAGGAGGAGGGAGACAGAATCCACCCTAGGAGGGATGCTTGGGAAATAGTGGGGGGCCAGCTCTATATCTGGAGAAGGCAAACCATCAGAGGAGGCCCATCTGTCAGGAAAGAGCATAACTCTCACACCAGAATCTCCATGTGTATGTTGTTGAAAATGGATATCCATGAAGGCAGGCCCGTTTGGACGTGGGTACATTCTGGAACACATGAGGGACCTGAATGTGAATTGCTTTTGATGTCAGACTGTATACAGAAGAACTAGATGAAGCTGGGATGCCTGACCCTTGACACCCACGCATTTCGCTCAGAGGTTATATGTGATCACACAACCCATGTGTGTTTCTGTGTGCAGAACTGAGTCTAATCCTGTATCGTTGATATCCTCCTTTTATGCGGCATTTTCTTGCCTGTTTGTGATGCCTTGTTTAATTTCTGCAGGGCCTAAGTATCCAACAAGGCATCATCTGGTACAAGGACTTAAGCTCTTTTTTCTAGGTATTGTTATATTTGAGTTCAGTTTCAGTACCCGTGGAGACCAGAAAAATCTTTAAAAGGCAAAAGAATGAATTGCTAATTATGGAATTTGAGGATATTGAGAGAGCAGTGTTATAATTTCCAGGCCAAAGTGTTCTTCCCAGATGCCTTTCAAGTATGATCACAGAGGCCACTTGTTCTTAAACTTTGAAGTACATCAGAATCACTAGGCGGTCTAGTGTAGGGCTCGTAATCCAGACATGCAGGTTTGGAACAGGACTCAAGGACCTCAGGGTTTGAGAGCCTGCAATGTAGCTGGCTGCTGCTTCTGCCTTTTTGTGAGGATTGGAAGTCATCAGTGTGAGCATGGGGGTGCGCCTGGGTGCGTGCCTGCTTCGGGACCTAGACCAGCGTAACTTGGGGCTGCTACTTACTAAAAACACGGCTCCTATCTCAAGAAAAAACAAGCAGTAGGCATTTTCCTTATTGACTGTGATTCCAGTACTGCTGCCCTTTCTCTGAGTCTTAGCAACTCCCCTGTAAATGTACTGTGGAGCCTCCCTAAACTTTCATCAAATCATCCCCAGCTTCCTGATGGCTAGGAGCACCCATGGTAGGATGTCATTATCACCACCCAGTGTTTTTATACTTATGCTTTCCATAGCTTTTCTTATTCTAATGTCATAATACCCTCCTTCTCTTCTTTCCTTTTGTTCTTCATTCTTCTCTTATTTCCTTTTCTTCCCTTATTTCCTTTTCTTCCTTCCTCCCTCCCTGCTTCTTTTCCTTCCTTCCTTGATTCCTTCCTTCCATTTATCTTAAGATAAAAAAATCAGCACGAAACTTAATGTTCTTAGAAGCCTCTGTAGAGTTATTTCCATCAGCCCGTATGTATTATAATATATACGGGCATCACTTGTGCATTTGTATTGGCAGGGCGTGCTTATAAACGCTGTCATAAACTTGGTTCTTCCATCCAGGATGGGAAAGGAGTTGTTAAAGACAGTTGATGAGGTGGCATCTGTTGGCCAACAGTTTTATGCTGCAGTAGCTCTGAGCGGATAACATTAATAGGAATCACATTTGAAAGTTGTAAATTTGATGTAAAATACTAAATTTGACAATAATTGCGTTATAAAGCAAAAATTCTATTTATTAAAGGGCTCCCGTCACTGCCTCTCCTTTGTGTGAGGGGCTTGGAAATTCTTGCTCATACCTGCCCCTAGCAATTATCATGCCTTCTCTAAAATTCTGTTTTATTTTTCCATTTTCATAACAACTACATTATGATGTGACATATTTTTTCCAGATATTTTGCTTGAATAAATAAATAGGATATTAAATTCAACTGGGGTATTAGATTATAAATTAGTTCTGTAATAGGCGTCATAATGTTATTTAGATTTTCAGTTTACACAGACCTTGTAGCAACTCCCCAGAGCTATGCTACAGAATTAGAAGTAGATAGAAGTTGATGTAAGAAAATTGGTTTTTGTAATATGCTGATGCCAGTAGAGCTGTGCTGTGTGTAAAGGTATTTAAATGGAAGGTTCCTACTTACTTCTTTGAACAGACAAAAGATTGATAATGATTTCAGTGATTGATTTGTTGGTGCTAATATTGGCCATAGGTGAAACTAAAATATTTCTTTCTGAAATTAAAGCAATATTTATGTATGAAGGCTAAAAATCCAGTAGTAGAACATATATCAACTGTCCCATGGCTGGATGTTTCTCTTTCATCTGATTGGTATCATAGTGACATAATTTCACAACTGTTTCTTGGTGATCAAGTTAGTCTTTTCAGTTGTATTTCCCATCAAGGAAGATACCCCACTCAGGAGCACTGTGTGATAACTGAAGTTACTAGCAAGTGGGATAAAACCTCACTGAAATCATACCTATCACACACCAATGGAAGAACGTGCACATTTAATAGAAACTGTGGATGAGCCAGGTGAGTGCTGATAGCAAATTATAAAGAGAGCATCTGGGTAGGAAAAGGATGTTTTCTTTGCAGCGGGTACTTTCATAACTCTAAACCAGGGGTTGGTAAACTATAGCAGGGACGAGGCAAAGCTGGTCTGCTGCCTGTTTTTGTACAGCTCACGAGCTAAGGATGGTTTTTACATTTTTAAATGGTTGAATAAAAATAAAAAAGATGAATAATGCTTCATGATACGTGAAAGTTATATGAAATTCAATTTCAACATAGATAAATAAAGTTTCATCAGAACACAGCCATGCTCATTTGCTTACATAATGTCTGTGACTGCTTTTGCACTACAGTGGCTGACTTGAGTAGTTCAGACAAAGACCAAATGGCCTGCAAAGACTAAAATAGTCACTATCTGGCCCTTTACAGGAAAGTTTGCTGAGCCCTGCTTTAAACTAAACCAGGGTAGATGACTGTGTTCTCACCAACTCAGAAAGCCCCAGACTGGGGATTGAGTAGGAAGTGGATATCTTCTGCTTGGGACCTCTGGTTACTAGTGAACAGTGGTGTAAGGGAGAAAAGGAGTTAACAAATGAGAAAGATTGTACTCCTGGGCCTTAGTTTAAAAAATGCCAAATGTAAAGTCAATCCAACTAACTTCTGTAGGGTTACCAGACCGAACTTGGATCTGCTTGCCTGCTGTGCAGCAAAACCAACTTACTGACACCAGGTTGCGGCGAAGGAAAGTACAGCATTTGTTGCAGGTTCCAAGCAAGGAGAATGGGCAGCTCATGCTCAAAAGACGCGAAATCCCCGATGGCTTTCAGGGAAGGGCTTTTAAAGGCAACATTTGGGTTGAGGGTTGCAGGGGGCGTGACTTTCTTCTGATTGGTTGGTGATGAGGTAACAAGGTGGTGCTTCAGGTATCTTAATCATCAACCTTCTGGTTCCAACCAGTTTGAGGTCTACGTCCTTGTAGTCACCATCCTCCACCTGGGTGCGAGTCTTCGTTCCTGCAGAAGAACTCAAGAATATGCTTCAGACTATTAAGTATATCCCTTGAAGAGGAGCTAGGACTCTGTTTTATCACTGAACTATTGTTTCTTGACTCTTTTTCCTTTGTTCCTGCATCCTTCACTTCCCTAAGTAGTAACTTCTTGAATCTGCTCTTTGGAGCTCAGGGAAGACTGGGAGACTAAAGCATTTTTCTACAAATAAGAAATGGGAGATATAGAGGGGCTTTTTTACCACAGGGTCCTGTTCTATTTTAATCCCTCCTTTTCTCTGCTACTCCATAATCCCGAGGGGAGCAGGGGGTGGTACAAGAAAGAGAATAAAGTTTTGGATAGCGAAGTTAATGATGAATTCGGCAGGGGAAATCAATTTTAGGGGGACTCGGTTTCAATAGCATGACTAAAAATATCCTACTGGGATAAGCTCACTTCCAAGTTTTCGGAACTTTTATCGGAACACCAGGAGGTTGGAACCCCATGGGACTTACGAAAGTGCCCCAGGAGGGCAAAGTCTATTTTAGAGTCTTGTCAACCCTATGGCACTAGTGGAAGGCAGCCGTGGGGTGGCCAGGCCAGACCTGGGCCCAGTTGTCTCTGCCCCTCACTAGCCCTAACACTTTGGATGAATCTTGTTTTCTCTCAGGCTTCAGTTTCTTCATCTGTGAGCAGAAGTGGCTCATCTCAATGACCTCTAAAGCCCCATTTGGTTTTGAGATGATATAATAGGTTTTGAGATGATATAATATCTCTGATAATGAGAACTATCACTAGCATAAGAAAGCCCCAGTCCCAGGAAAGGAGCTTCTTCTTTCTGGCATCTTTGTAGCTTCCTCTGTGCCTCTAAAATGCTGCATTTCATTAAGGGTTCACAAGTCTTGACATGTTTGTAAAGAAAGACACAGCAGGAATTCATATGCCTCGCCTTATAACAAACATGTTGTGAATAACTTATATTTGGAATACAATTTGTCATAAGGGTGCAAGCAGAGTTTTAAATTTGAGTAGCTTCTGAAACGGGATGTTTTATTCTTCTCAAGCAGATCCTGGAGTTCTTCCACTTTACACCTTGAAGGAGGTCTTTATTGGAGAAGGTGCTCTCCATTTCCGAAGAATGGGAACATTTGCATTAAATGATGCAAGAGATGCCATTGTAATTTCATGAGAATTACCCTTTCCAGTGAATGTTAGATTAAGGACCAAGTAAAATCCTTGAAAGTGGCTGGAAGATAAATTAGAGCTGAGCTGCAGTTAGGTAGAACTAAATTTTATTCCTTCCCTTTAAAATGGTTTTTAATTGATTTGGCATACTTTTTAAGTTAATAATGAATACTGTACCTGGGTCTGCATGATCACTTCTGTGAATTAGATCTATTGTGCTTGAAACAGCTTTCCCTTGCAGAGGATAGTGATTTTAATGAAGAGTCTTTGCTTATTGCACCTATGGAAATGTGGTTCATGGTGGTTTCAGACAGTTCTCTAATTAGCAGTCCAGTCTGTTCCCCTGAATATTTTCCCTGAAACAGTATGGAAATGTAGACAGGAAAGGTGCTTTATCATAATGCTGGGAGCTCTCCCCGACTTTGTAGGAAACCATGTAAATGCATCGAGATTTTGGAGGCGGGTGAGTCTGCACAGATGTGGCAAGGCCCCGAGATCTTTTTTTTTTCTTAAATTGGATAAATCCATGGATCTTTAAAAGTGGTAGAAATCCCTAACTCTGAATAAACAAATGGTTTTAATGTTAGAATAATGAATTTCACTTATTTTGGGGGGGGGGTGCTTAGGCAGGGTGGGAGGGGCATTAAGTTCCTAAATTAGAGCCTAGTGATCAGATGTCAGGTGTGGCAACTTGTAATTTGAGTGGGGTTCTGAGTCTCGTGGCTCATATACTTGCCCGTCTCGTGGCAGGCGGTGGAGTTTCTCAGTCTCTCCACCGTCATCATTAATGGAGCGTGGAGTCTGGACACTGGACCATGCTTAGAGGCCATGGCTTTGTTTAGAGGTCAATGTTAAGGACAACATGGAAACAGATGCCATGAAAGGATAAGCCAAAGCCAGACATTCCTGAGAGGTGAAAATATAAAGAATGGGGTCTTCCCATTGACTCACAAAACAGAGTGAGTAAAAAGAAATGGAGAAAACATGGAAGGAGAGAGGAAAGGAGACCGACTAAATTTTGAAGACTGCAGTGGCCTGAGAGAAAGAAGCTAACATTCAGCACATTTCTACTCTACATAGGACCTTTGGTCACCATGATTAAGTTTAGGAAAATGATTGATCTGGATATTAATATAAAATGATAATAACAACCACTATTATATATTGAAGACTTACTATGTTCCAGGTGCCAGTCTAAGCATTGCCCACAGAATGATCTAATAATTTAGCTGCTATTATCACTCTCTGAGTTAGGTACTGCTATGTTTTCCACTTTTAAGATGAGAAAACAGAGGCACAGAGAAATTCCTGTCAGTCAAATTTGTATGGCTGGAAAGTGATAGAAAAAGGATTCTAAAACCCTGGAAAAATGGCTTCAAACCTCGTGATAGTACTGATTCTGCAGAGGGAATTGTGTCCACTATTTAAAGGTGGAGAAAGAACTGTGCATTTCCTGAACTCAAACCAAGGGAGTCAGAGTTAGGGCTGAATTGAAGAGCTGCTGGTTCCCATAATGCACTTAGATCCCTAACCGCTGCCTGTTCTCTTGCTACCCAGCTGTAATTAAAATTATCATACAGTATAATGATTTCTAATACATTTCAGAACAAATCACCATCTTATATCTGACATGTTGTTAATGTTTACTACCATAATTACTAATTTGAAATATAAGGCAGCAATTTTTATTAGTGTTTGGTTATGTATAATTATGTCAAATATGAGACCGCAATTTAGATTGAACTGTATTAGCAGTGATCATACAAAATGATTATACTGTATATTTGACACCCTGGATATCTGATGTTTCTATAGATTTTTTTCCCCCCTCTAAACCATAAAGAATTATTCAAAGATCATCCAAGGTTATTTATAATGCTTTTCGTTTAAGGAGTTTTAGAGTGTGGGAATATACATATTAAAAATGAAATGAATCACGGTTTAACAGAGAGGGATGGAAGTTACCTATCAGTGAATATGTGTGGTGTGCCGGACCCTCCTGGGCACTTTGCACGTGTAATTTCTAATCCTCACAATGAGTATGCTATTTTCCTAACCAGAAACCAGTGCCCAGAGAATTTAAGAGATGTTATTCATCTAGTGAATAGTGCAGCTGAAATTCAAGTTCATGATCTTTCTGGGAATTTTTAACCTGGGTGGTTAAAAAAGAGATCATTTTATGGTATGTTATTGTCAGAATGTGCTTTCCTGTAAAATTAGTAGTGTCCTGTATATAATGAGATGATGTATGCGCTCCTTCCTTATACATTATCTCATTAAATAAGTTCTATTAGGTCCATTTTAGGGCTGGGGAAACTGAGACTCAGAAGTTTAAGAGTTTTATCCAAGTTTGCAAAGTTAGCATGAGAAGAGCTAGGATTTGAGCCAGGGACTTGTGATTTAAGTTCTAGTGTTTTCTCAGGATAGATTGTTACCTGCTTCCTTTGTGGTTACCACCAGGATAGTCTAAAGCTGCTCTTTATTACAACAGATCTTGAGTTCTTTTGTGATGATGATGATGATGATGGTGATGTGTTATGATGAAGGCAGCTAAGGATTACCTGCTAAGCTGTTTACATTTATTATACTCACGTAGTTCTTGTGATATGCCCCTTTTATGGATAAGGAAACTGAGATGTGGAGAGCTTCTCCTACATAGTGGGAGAGCCAGGATTTGAAGAGAGAACTTGTTTGATCCCAGAGTTCATTCTCTTACGTGTTCATTCCCCACAGAGATAATAATCAAGTTATTTCTTGGGAGAAATGAGCCTAATTCCTTATCCTTCCCCAAGAAGACCCATTTTCCACTCCTGAATATGTTTTTTGTTACGTTTCCCTAAACATTCTCTATTTTAGTAACATATTTCAAATATTCAATGGTCAAAGTTTCTTCAAAAGTTAACATTTCAATGAATAACATTTCAAAAAACAAACAAAAAACAAGTCCAGAAAGATTACTTCCTGGTCCCAGTACATAATCAAATTACTTAAAATAAATGTTTCAGATTTTAAAAGCAATACAACTATATTCGAGAGAGGAAACAGAGTAGTTACATATCTTAATTAAATCACTAATATGATTTGGTGAATTTCCACTCAATTGCTCATTCACGCATACTTTTTTTTTAAAGACACTAAGCTCCAAGAGGGCAAAGACTGTGCCTGTTTTGTTCACTGTGCCTGATCCTTAATACGGTCATTGATACTTGATAGAAATCCATGAACCCATACAAATTAAGGAATCAATCAATGAAGTATAAATATTAGTTTGTTTTTTGCCTTTTTATTTTGTTGGATAGTATGTCATATAGATTTTTAATCATAATCCTTCTGAATCTTGTTTAAAATTAAATTTACAAAGTAATTGATTACTAGTGGAGAAATTTGCATCCTAACCAAGAGTGAGCCTTTTGTCTTCTGTTGATTCTCTCAAACTGTATCTTGCTCTTTGGATTGACTCAAAGCTGAAGTTAATGTACCTTTGTAAAACCAAAAACTCTTCTCTCTGAGGTCCTACTTGATAGCCATAAAAACTCTTTAAACAAATCTCTCCCTGCACCCATGTTTTGTCATCTATGTATGAAGTCTGTGTCCAACAGAAGGGCTTCTATTATGAGTTTCTGTTCCATTAGTGGTAAGGGGTTTGCTGGCTCATTCCCACCAGCTTGACTAGCCATCATTAGGCCAGTGCCTTGACCTTGCAAGGCTGGCGTTAAGAACTGGACAAGGCATGGTTTGATCATGTGTCATAAATGAGTGAACTAGCCAGATGCTGATTCAACTCAAAGCAGCGACCTTGGCAAATACTGGGTTCTGTCTTAGCATGCGGCATCAAATCAGATCACATTGAAAATTTACCTGCCCTTTCAGCCAAAATGGAAAAAATAAAATATTTTGTTTATGATTGTTTTACTGGACTTTATAGTAGGGACCCATTATGCTTGATTAAAAATACGTACATGTCAATATCCAGAACTTTACATTTTAATAAATCAAAATTACATTTTGGTTTTTTTTTGTTTGTTTCTTTATTTCAAGTGCTTCTAACATCACAAAAATGTATGGGTAAGTCCTTTTAAGGTTCATCATGAAAAAGAGTCTTATAAATCCTTTAACCCAATTCTAAAATTGATCCCTTAAGAAAAGTTAAATATCACCATTTTTTGTAGATTGCTAGATCACCACAAAGATAATTCTTTTTATAGATACAGATGGTGCCCTTATGGAAATTGTATGACAGTAAGTAGATGCCAATAGAAAAAAAAATGACACGTTGATTAGCTAATAAAATGGTTTTCAGTAGAATTATGCTTCTTTGTCTAATTTATGGTTTATTTGAACTTGTGATGCCCTGTTTTCATTTTGGCTTTTAATAAGTGTTCCTTTAAAAACTTTTAAAGTGTAAAATAATATGAATTTGATTGTCTTGAGCATAAAATGCTAATCATCGATTAGCAGTGAATCATGTCTATAAAGCTTCCACCTCCTCACCCCCGTTCTCACCCTAAGCCATTCTTATGAATTGATGAAGCTGAACCAATTGCCAGCATGTTGAAAACACGGCACTAGACTGGCAGTTAGAAAAAAAATGAGCCAATGAATATGCTGTTGGCAAATTATTGATATAAAAATAAATGCTCAGGGTATACTCAGGCAAGGAGTATGGGGAGGGGAACCTATGTTTACTGAGTGCCTGGGGTGTGTCAGATCCTAGAAACAGCCTCATATTTGGGACCCTGTTGGTGCTTTTTTCTTTTCTTCTCTCTGAGCTGTATTGTACCAAAAATAATTACTCCTCTCTCCCTCTTTTTAAAAAACATCAGTTAAAAGAAAAAGAGTGCAGAGGCATTTTATCATGGTATCAGGACATGGAAGGCATTTGAATCTTGGCATCCCATTTATCACGTTTACCACGCCGTTTGTTGGTGGGTGCGATGTTGAGAAATGTTGCCCAACCTCTTTGAAATGGCATGTGAATAATCCCGTAATCAGTGTAATATATGCTGTTATGGGAGTAATCAAGTCACTCAGCTTGGAAGTAAGATCCAATTTTTAAAAAGTGTCTGATGAATGCAGTTTCAGGTATTTAGCGGAGGCTGATGTTACCTGGACTATTTGGGTCTCTGGTTGAACAGGGAAAAAAGTACTTCAAGAAACTGAAGTGGACCGTTCTAAAAATATCCCGATTCAGGAGAGATTTTCCTAGCAGGCGTGGTACGCAATTTAAGATTTTAAAATTAAACACGTCTGTGAGCTTTTGAATTTAGTATTGCCGAAAGCTGAGTTGGTTGGAAGTGAGGGGTGATGGTGGCCTCCGCTTAGTCTGAGGGAGGATTTGCCCGCTCCCTCCACTGTGCTTTCCGGGTCTTGGCAGGGTGGGGTCTACCTTGTTATTCGAGTCTTCACTTAAATGTTTCTTCTTCGGAGCTGTCTTCTCTGAGCACATTTCCCCGCCCCCCGGGAGCCCTCTCTCTTCCTCTTTTATTTTTGATTTTCTTCATGTGTCTTATAACCAATAGAAATTCTTATTTACTTGTTGGCTTTCCCTCTTCCAGGAGAATGTAAGCTCCTTGAGAGCAGGGGCTTTGTGTGGTCCATCCCAGTATCTTCAAGACCCCAAATGGCTGCAGACACCCTGGAGACATTGATGCAAGACTGACTGAAAGAGTGAAAGCTCCATTCTAAGCCCAGGGCCCCAGGATTCAGGCTCAGAAGGTTCCCCCCCACCAGGTATACCATTTGCATTACTGATGGATTCAGGGAGCAGCACAGTCTCCCTGCCAACACACACACCAGCTTCTCCTGAGCCCACCTCTGGGTTAAGGCTCACCTAGTTGGTCCTGCCCCAGGCGGGAGGCTGCTGCTGATTGGGCAGCTCCGGTTCCCAGCCGGGCCACCAGCCGGCAGCAGTCACGCAAAATGCTGCGACTGTCCCTGCGAGTAAAGCTTCATGTTACATTTTTTTTTTAAGACTTAAATTAATTAATTAATTTTTGGCGCGTTGGGTCTTCGTTGCTGTGTGCTGGCTTTCTCTAGTTGCAATGAGCGGGGGCTACTCTTCGTTGCGGTGTGCAGGCTTCTCATTGTCGTGGCTTCTCTTGTTGCCAAGCACGGGCTCTAGGTGCGTGGGCTTCAGTAGTTGTGGCTCGCGGGCTCCAGAGCGCAGGCTCTGTAGTTGTGGCGCACGGGCTTAGTTGCTCCGCGGCATGTGGGATCTTCCCGGACCCGGGCTCGAACCCGTGTGCCCTGCATTGGCAGGCGGATTCTTAACCACCGCGCCACCCCGGAAGTCCACGCTTCATGTTACTTAAGACATTAATTTCACAAATAACTCCTGCATCTTGGTTATGTTCTGTACTTGATTCGCAGGTCTTTAGCGGTCCAAATCCCATTAATGCCAGAGCCCTTACACAAAGCCTTCTGTATTGACTTGGGTCAACTTCATCTGTGGGTTTGTGTTCCCCTCCCCCCACTTTAGGCTTCTCAACAACTCTTGCTTTTTTTCTCTCGTTTGCTCTCTCTCTCTCTCTATTTCTTTCTTCCTCCCCTCCCTCCCTCCCTGTCTCTCTCTTTCTTTCTTTCTTTCTTTCTTTTTCTTTCTTTTCTTTCTTTCTCTCTCTCCCTCCCTTCCTCCCTCCCTCCCTTCCTCCCTCCCCCACCTTCCTCCCTCTCTCTCTCTCTCTCCATCCCTCCCTCCCTTCCTGCCTTCCTCCTGCCTTGTCTCCCTCCCTCCTTCCCTCTCTCTCTCTATCTTTGCCTTGGAGAATGGGAGAATGTGGGTGATTCCTTCCTCCTGAGATTGAATTCTAAGCATGTGAGGAACAATCTTGGCCCAGTTTTCTCCTTGCCTACCCCTTCTGCTTCAGTTTTATCAAGTTTACTAATATTAAGTAAGATCTTCAGGAAAACCCCATATATAAAAATCTTCATGTGCAGGTAGGTAATTTTTGGACTAATCACTGGTGTATCAACACATCTCTACAGAATTTCTTTTCTTTTTTTCCCCAGCATTGATCTTCTGTTTATGAAAGTAATGCACGCTCACTGTGAAGCATTCAGATGATAAAGAAAACCCGGGGTGACTTTAAGTAGCAGGATTCCCCGTGTAGCCAGAAGAGGATTTGGCTTTCAAGAGAATAATTAACAAAACTCGTTTTTTTTTTTTTTAATTTTTGAATTTTATTTTATTTATCTTTTTATACACCAGGTTCTTATTAGTCATCAATTTTATACACATCAGTATATACATGTCAATCCCAATCTCCCAATTCATCACACACACACCCCCGCCCCACCACTTTCCCCTCTTGGTATCCATACATTTGGTCTCTACATCTGTGTCTCAATTTCTGCCCTGCAAACCAGTTCATCTGTACCATTTTTCTAGTTTCCACATATATGCGTTAATATACAATATTTGTTTTTCTCTTCCTGACTTACTTCACTCTGTATGACAGTCTGAGCCCATTTATTGAAGAAAATAGGGGAATTACCTGTCCTGGGGAATGAGAAGTGTTCAGATGTTGCCGACACTTCCCCCAAATGCGGGGTGGTTCCAGAATAACGACTTCTTTTCTAGGAAGAGAAGTTGCTGTGGTCCAGTGGATAGGAAACACTGCCACCAGGCTTTCTTGGTTTGCAGAAAATACGCCCCAGTCTGCCTTTTCAAAGAAAGCCATCAGAACCAAAGATGGTATAGATTCCTTATCTTCTGGTTCATTTATTCTTAGAGCAAATCTATATTTCCCGAAGTCGGTTCCATTGAATGACTGTCGTATAGGATTTGCCAAAGGGTTCCAGGGTCATATAAGGTGGGAAACACTCATGCCATTGTTCACATTTCTTGGAGCTATGTGATTCACATCGACGTATTACAGAACAGGAAAACCTGAAGTAAAGACCCATGTTGCTTCATTTCATTTGTTGTTTCTAAAACTTATTTGATTGTGGCCTTTTTTTAAAAAGTACCATCTGATATTCCATAGAACTACTTGGGTCAAAAAACAAAGAAAACAAATAAGCAAAAGCGTTTACTGTATCCTTACTCTGGGTGCGCAGCCCTTTGTTGGGGGCTTTTGCATTTCTGGTGTGCGTGTTTTTCCTGGATGAGAAGATGAGGGGGGCACGGACTCGTCTGTCAGTTTCCTCGTGCCAGGCACTGTGCTGGCCACTCTCCTTGCCTGACTGCATTTGAACTCCACAGCGCCTGGGATCCTCACTTTGTAGATGAGGACCCTAAAGCCCAAAGCGGTGATGTAACTTGCTTACAGCCACTCAGTGAGGCAGGTGGTGGAGCTGAGGGAGGATCATGGTTGTGGACCCCGAAGCAGGGCTCTCAATGGTTCCAACACCCATGTCCTTCAGCACAGCAGACACAGACCCCAGTGCACCCTTCCCGCTTTGGGGACCCTTTAGAGGCATTCATCAGTTGCCCTTTAAAAGAAACTGCAGTCAGATTGCACCATTACACACAGACCCCTCTTGGTGAAGACTGTGTACCCTCCACATGCAAATAACTGGAAATTAAGTGTGTGATGTGTATATATCCATATCCATACCTACTTATCCATCCAACCATCCATCCATCCATCTACACACACACACACACACACACACACACACACACACACACACACACACACACACACACATATATGGCTTCCCCAGAGCCCATTACCGGGCCTGAAACATAGTAGGAGCTTGGCAACAAATATTTAGTGACATGAAATGGGGAAATAAATGCTATAATGAAGTATGAGTTCATGTCCTTACACTCCCTAACCTCCTCTGCTTTGTTTTTCTCTGAAGCATTCATCACCACTAGACATATGTTTACTTGTTTTACATTTACTTATGTATTTACTTACAGGGTGTCTCCCTACATTTGGATGTAAATTCCTTGGAAAGTTCTATAGGTCATTTATTCACTGTGAATCTAAGGAAGGTGCTCTGTAAATATTTGGTGAAAGAATAAATGGTTGAATAGAGGGATTTTTTACCATTAGTTCTACTTTTCCAAAATTTCTCAAATTGCTTTCTTTATTCCTCTGCTTCTTTCTCACGAGTAATTAAAACCTACTTAGGGCTGTAAATAAAGGAAGTCTACATTCTCAGCTATTTCAGTGGATCAAATACTGAAGGGCTCTGGGTTCATGGGCCTGGGTTGTTTGCAAGACAGAAGCAGCTGCAAAGCCTGTGTACGGGAAGGTGTACAGTCACGGGGACAGTATGCAAAGGCCACTTTCTGCTTTCTGCCGACGCCCATCACTCTCCCAGCACAAGTCTCCAGGGCAGAAGTCCCAAGTTCAAAAAATAAAAATCCAGACAGCATCTCTACTTCCCATCCACTAAAACCACACCCCGCTGGGCTTCTTAACTCAGGATGGAAAATGTTTCAATGTAATTAATCTCCTTTGTAATCCTTTGAAAACCGTTCTTCTTAGAAGGGGTCCATAGATTACATCTGATAGCCAAAGGGATCTAGAAAGGATAAGGACCCCTGAAAAGCCTTGACTAATATAGAATGGGGGGAATATTTTTGGTTAGTGCTTAGGTAAGGCAAAGGGTTGAAAAATGGGTTTCCTTTCATCTTGAAAGTTAAAAAAAACTATGTGTTTGTGCAGTATTTGCCCCTGCTCTCCCTGCTCCCCAGCTGTAGGTGGGTGCATCAGAATCTCTCTCTCTTTCTCTCTCTCTCTCTCTCTCTCTCTCACACACACACACACACACACACACACACACACACACACACACACACTCACTCCACTCCTTGATGCCAGGAGTGCTTCTGATATCCTGTGGTTTAAGAAGGCAGGTGAAGCCCTGTTCCCGGGGCAGGATGGCCCTTGGCTACCTTCACTTCTGCGGAGCAGTCAAAAATAAACACGGGACCAGCGCGGGATGCAGAGTGCAGCTGAAAGGCATCCTGCCAAAACGTTTTCCAGCCGAATGGAATGGTAGAGATTGAAGCACGCCCAGCCCTGACTGGATTACAGCAGCCCCAGAAGCACTTAATCTCAACTGCTGCTACTTGGGGTGGGGAGGGAGCTGGGGGAGGTGAGGTGACGATTGGGTGATTGAGATGTGTGTATGCCACAGAGGCCCTCAGAAGCTTGAGTCTCCCGGCCTTGGGGCTGGTGCTGGGAATATGAAACTACTTGCCACAGAGATAAAGTGAGGAATTCTTAAGTATGGGTCTGTTGATAACTTCCCTTTAATTTGGATTCTGTTGTATAAAATCTTTGTCAAAACAGGCTTTTAGCACGCACAGCCTGGTGGTGGCAGATTGTGTATCAGTGGCTGATTGTATTCAGGGAATAAACCAAAGCTTTAAATAGGGATACATTTTCATAATGGGTGTGTGCTGGGATGGGGAGGTGAAGGAAAAAAAAAGCTGAATTGTTAAGAAGGGATCCTTTCATAGCTAGAAACAGCAAAGTAGAAGGAGAAAGAAATGGAATAGAGCATGAATGCTGTAGAACCACCAGAAAAATATTACTACTGTCCAAATGAATGGTGTTTATCCAATTACGTACTCGTATCTAACGTTAAAGTATTTGAAAAAATTTAAAAGCCCATCCTTGGAAGGAATTTATTTTCTTAGGCCACACAGAATAAAGCAAACCATAATAAGCAGTGATGAATTATACCCAAACTGAAAAATGAGAATAAACCAGGTTTTCTGCCCACCTGGGGTCCAGAGTCCATACGTAAGGGAAGATGTCCCGTGATTAGACATGAATGTCATGGTCATGAGAGTGACAAGATGACCCCGTAGGAAGGCTAGCAGGGGAGTTGAGGACTGAGAGGCATGTGTGGGTCTGGAGAGGTCCAGCCTCTGAAGGTAGAGCCGTTTGCACTTTAGGCTGAGGGAGAAGGAGCGCCAGGGCAAGGATTCAGGAATGTGGTCCAAAGGGAGGTAAAGATCGATTTGCCCGGCATTGGCATTTTAGATGGATGGTAGTGATGAGAGATGAAGGAAACGGAAGCAGGAAGAGTAGCAATGGAAACATTCTCTATTACCCAGAGACTCTCCTGGTAGGGTAAGATAAAGGGGGGTGTGTGTGCTGATTTTGGAGTGATATTTATGAAAACAGGTCAGAAAAACTGACAGGGAGGCAGGTGTAGAGCTCGTTGGAATGGGAGTGCCCCTGTCTTTCTGTGTACTTGGGATGTATCAACCCGTGTGCACGCAAGTAAGTGGCAAAATTTATTGGGGAAGCGTCTAGGTGGAAATTCATAGCTATTATTTTTGTGGCCTCTAGCTACAAGAGCTAACAGGTGAAGATAGTCTAGAGACCCAAAGTGGGAAAAAATGACATTTTAACATTTTTGTCAGGTAGGCAATTTAAAAATAAACTTGAATTCAATATATACCATTAATGCTAGAAGTTGTGTTATAACAATGCAAAAATGCCTTCTTTTCGATAGCAGTTTTAAAAAAAAGTATGTCGTGGGGGGGCTAGCAACCATATATAGAGGAGGCATATGTGGCTCTGACAGCAGGCCCCACAAAGCTATTGAAAACATACCACGAGTCTGCCCTCCAGAATTAACACTATAACCTATGTCAGGGACTCACTATTATCCTAATATCTGCTTTTGGATTCTGTCCAGTCCCATTAGCGATTCCCTTGTTGATTGCTCTGTTACTCGTGAATGTTAATTGCTTCTAAATCTCTTTGGATGTTCAGATGCTTGGGGAAAAAATTCTGACTGGCAAAGGTACGAGTTTTATTAATGTGCAAGTAAATAAGAAATCTGTTTAGAGGCCCCACTGAAGTGTCTGTAACTCAAGATGTCATAATCAGCTGATGTGGCATCTTTCTTTGCATGTCCGTTGTATGTTGGTGGTGTGATCATGCATGGTGGTGGGGAACAAGCTTTTGGTGATATCTGTGGTGTTTCTCCAAAATTGGCATGCTTGTAGATATGGTTAGATAATCAACTCCTTCCCTCCGGGATTTCGTCTTGCTTCGTTGAAATGACCTCGCTACCTTTGAGATAAGCTTCTACTTAGAAAGTGGTATGAAATCAGAAGATGTAAAAATATAATTTGGCCCATCACCTCTATGTTGATCTCCATAGTTTCCAAACCGGAAGGCAGCCTGGAAATAAGCTTCTTAAGCTTTCTTATTTTACCATTGGGAAACAAAGACCCTGGAGGGTGAAGAGCTCAGGGCCACAGAGCAGCCCACAGTGATTCTGGCTGGAGAGCAGGGTTACCTGACTCTTGGCCCGGTGCTCGAACAATCAAGTGAAGGGAAAATGCTAAAAATGGGTGTTTATTATATTTTTCAGAAACATTTCATTGACTATTTGTGAATTTTTTTCCCTTTAGGTGGAAAAACCTATTATGAGCCAATTTTGAGATGTATTTGTTAGTAATCATAATAGTATCCCAGTGAGAATAAAACAAGATGCAGGAGAAAGGCAGAGCACCCAGTTCAGCACTGTGATTCATTCATTCAACCAGTATTTATGGGGTGCCTTGACCTTAGGATTGATTTAGTGGTGAACAAAAAAGTCCCCACTTTCATGGAGCTTATATCCTAGTGGGTGAGGCATAGGGTAACAAAAACAGGTAAAGACCAATAATGTTAGGTTGTGGGGAGCCTCGTGGAGAAAGAGAAAGAACAGTAAGGGGATGGAGCCTGGTGAGTTGCAGCTGTTTTATTTTATTTTTGGTTTTTTGTTTTAGCATTTCATAACAGCTTTATTATGATTAACATGAAAGAAAATTCATTCATTGTAAGTGTACAGTTCCATGATTTTTCAGTCAATGGACAGAGTTCAGCAACGATCACCACAGTCCTTTTGCAGTCAATCTTGGCTCTCTCCCTTAGGGCCAAACAACCACTGATCTGCTTTCCGTCTCTATGGATGTGCCTTTTCGGGAAATTTCATAGAAATAAATGGTAACAGTGGAATTGTCGGGTGGTAAGTTTAGCTTTATGGTGAAAGAATGTTTCCCTCTAAGTTTTGGAATAAGACAAGGATATCTGCTCTCACCATTTCTCTTCAACAGAGTACTGGAGGTGAGAAAAAGAATTTAAAGGCACTAGACTAGACTGGAAAAGAAGAAATAAAACAGTCTTTATTAGCAGACTTTTTGATAGCAATGCAGCTATTTTAGATGAGTGTTCAGGGGAGAAATCACTGAGCAGGGATACGAACAGAGATCATGGAAATAGCCGCAGGAAGCTTTTCCCAAGAGAAGGGAACAATTGGAGGGGCAAAAGACCTGTGATTAGGTATCTGGGGACAGGCAAAGAGGTCAGTGTGGCTTGGACGTGAAGACAGTAGGAGAGATCATGACCCTCAAATCATGGGCTTTGGGAAGACTCTGGGTCAGACGTTTTTAAGGAGACACAGTTTTTAGCATTTCTGTAATCCCAAGTAGCATGGCTCATAAACAGAGGCCAAACTTATCTTGTTGGAGCACATTCTCCAAAGGAACCATCCTTCTGGGACTGGTGTCCATGACTCACCAGGAGTGTCCAGAAACCATCAAATCTTTCCAGAGTGTTTTAGATCAGAGAGATTGTTACTGCATTCGAATCATTGAACCATAAGATTATAAGTATCTTGATGACGGCACCTGTGTCATACACATTTTTGTGTCCTCCAAGAAATCACATGGAGTGCTAAACTTAAATATAGAACTCAGTAAATACTGATTATTTGGTCAATGCATGAATAAATGGCCTGAGAGTGGTAGAAAGGATGGGGTGTCCTAGAAAGGGTTGTTAAAAATACACCCTTCTAAAAATGTTGTTAGTGAGATTACTTCTGAAGCTTCTGACTTCCTTGGAATAATTTTTAAAGACAGGTCCATATGCTGACATGTGAACATAAGTATGTATGTAACAAACTGAACAGTAGTAACATTATTTTCAGGCCAAATTTTACTTGGATGATTGTATTTTGTCCATCTAATTTTTCCTCCTGTTTAGACGGATATGGGAGGTTTTTTAACCTTTTCTCTGGTATTAAAGGAATATTGGTTTCTGGGCTCTTTGGACCTAGTGCCGTTTAGCACTGTCTTACTCTGGGTAGAATGTGTTTAATACTTTGAGATCGTGGTGGAAATTGGGAAATATCAGTCCCCAAGGAAAAGATGGGTGGTCAAATTGCCTTCTGACATGGAAGATGAAAGTTGTAATTCTTGTCCTCCTGTTACTGAATTCTCTCACTATAACAGACCAATAATTTATTCTCCTATTGCATTTCTATATCCCCATCTGCAAAGTGGGGGTAACACAAACTTACCCTCTGCCTTTCAGGTTTTTTGCGAAAATCAGTGAACTAATATTGGTAAAATTGGAGCCCCATGGATGAAGGGTACTTTGTAAGTATAACCACATTATTGTCATGTTATGTTCTGTTACTCCAAAGTGCAAATATCAGATGTCTGTTTTTTTTGCCATATTTAGGGAATCAGTAACACCAAGTTTCACACCCACATATTGAGAATCTAACTTCTTTTGAAGACTTTAACATTTCTGAACTCTCTAATGGTTTGTCAATATGTTGGATGTAGAAGAGCCTGACCCACCCCTCAAAATATTTGGTTAATGTTTACTAGACAATTTGGAAGAATACATGTCTGCATATTGTGTAAAAATGTTGATATCAACCCTGGATATGAATGTAAGGTATCTGTATTTATCTTCCCTCACCTCTCTCTCCCTTTCTTTTTGATTTGCGTTTAACTCTGTGTTTTGATCAGTCCATTTGTGTCTCAAAGAAATGACTGGTTTCAGGGAGACACTGCCTGTTTCACTGAGGTCAGCGATGTTTTGTTAATGATGAGACTGAACAAGACATTCCCTAGATAAGTTGCTAAGTATTGCATTTTCAGACTTGGGTTTGGGGGGGGAGGCTACAGCGGTGAGCTAAGTGTGGATCACCCCTTTGTGACCTTGTGACAGCCCAGGTGACTTGGGAGTGGACTCCTGTCCATGGAATGGCCGAGGCCCACAAGCCACAAAACCCAAGAGCAGGCAGAAACTGTATAATCCTACAGCAGCTGCTTCAACTGATTTTCCCTGCTGAATGGGACATATTTTTATCTTGTTAGGTCAACCAGTGCTCTGGTATTGTGTGAACAACTGTAGATTGGCCAAAGACATGCCCAGCTTAACTCATGGTATATATTTTTTTAAACGGTGGCTATCACCCTTTAAAAACTCCAAACAGAGAGAAATTTTAAAAGGGTTGTGACTACTTAGCGAGGCCCATTTTAGTGAGTCCCCCTGGGATTTCCAAGGCTGTAAGATCTTATATCTGGAAGGGTCCATGCATGTCTCATCTCTAGTCCTATTTCTTGGCCAATTCTAAGGATTCCATCTGATGGGTGCCCGAGCACCCCCAGAGGCTGACCTACTACCACGAGAGGCAACTCTCTTCTGTTAGAGCATTCCTTCTTGAGCTGAACCCAAATCCCCCTTCTGTGTATCTTCCACGCTCAGGTCCTAATTTTACTATCCATCCCTACAAAGAACCAGTCTTCCTCCTCCAAAGTGACACCCTTTTTCAAGTATTTGGTGGTACTTATCGGGTCCCCCTGCATCAGTTTCCTCCACAAGCAGAGCTTGTCTGCTTTGACTTCCCGACTCTTTACCCCTCTGGAAGGTTCTCATTGTCTACATCTTTCTTAACAAGCAGCACTGAGAATCTCCCTTCTGCAGGCCCCATTCTGCATCTCAGAGTCAAGAAATCTAATCAGAGGTCTGGAAGAGAATGACCTCAAAGGAATCGTCTGGAATCCCATGCGCCCATGGATTGGTTTGAGTAAGGACATGGCAAAACCCACGTCCCTCTGTGAGGTGCAGATGAGTGACAGGGAGAACGTTGTTCTGGTTAATAATACAATCTGTTTGCCTCCTGGATATGCAGCAGTCGCCTGCTAATTCGTTAGAAGTGAATTAAGGTTGTTTACTGATGTTTTAAAGTTAACTGTCAGAGTGAAAAAAAAGAAAAGGTTCATCCTGGATGAGACCACTCACCTACTTGCAAGTTGCTGTTTATTTTAAGCCGAGTGCATAAATAATATATTGAGATAAGAAGGGTGATTTCAAGCATTAGAACACGAAGCCTCCTGTTTACTAACTGTCATTGGGCTGAAGAGAATTTAAACAGCTCTGAACCTTTTTGTCTGTGAATGAAAGGCATGAAATTAACTTTCATTTCGTAGTTAGCAGAAAGCATGAGTAAGGCAGTCTTGTTGGTGTGTCTTCTGCCGATCGGGGGCTCTTTTGCTATGCAAGACAAGCCTGGCAACAGAAACAGGGGTTTGAAAGAAGACGCTCTCCCCAGCCCTGCCACCACCCCAAAGAAACATAAGCAGGGATCTGTCTGGGACACTGAGTCAGTGTGTTCTGAATGTAAAGAGAAATAGTGGAAGAATCCTAGGCTAGGTTCAGGGGTTCTAGTCCTGACCACCAGGAGCTCTGTCTGAAACTCACTTTCTTCCCCTGTAGAATGGGCATCATAGCATCTGCTCCCACTGTTTCCCAGGAAGACGGTGACACCCCAGTGATGTCATCGTTGGGAAATGGCTTTGAAAGGTATCAGGTGTCATATCTGGGCAGGACAAGGCTATGTTTTAGGTGACTTACATAGAGTGACTCATTTCATCTGCCTGACAAAGCTATGGGAAAGGTACTGTGATTATCCCAATTTTACTACTGCAAAAAATGAAGCTCAGGAAAGCAAAGGGGACTTGCTCCATCATCTCACAGCTAAATGATTGCAAATTGGGATTCAAACACCAGGCACCTGGGGGCCCGCGTTTGTATTCTTAGCCATCACTTATTTGGGAGAAGGGGCCAGGTTTTCCTACATAAGATTATGCCTCCCAGTCATGCTCAAGTAAATGAAGCATCATTCCTAATAGCCTGGACCAAATTTAGCTTGAGAAAATGCAGGTATGCTTCTCCATGAGTGAATATCAGCAAGGAGGATTCCCATTGGATAGGGATGTAGCCAACGGTATGGATTAATTATATTTTATGTGTAAAGAGCCTGGTGATACTTAGATGAAAAGCCTAAAGTGAAAAGACCTATTACTTGGAACGCTTTCAGAAACAAGAAATTTGATTTACCTTTTGTCCCTGTAAACTTGAAAGTGTGATAGCCTATTTTGGAGTATAGGGAGAGTGTTAGAGAATGAATAGAAAATGTATGGAATGTTTAATTTTGCATGATTATATTTCATATTTGCTGAGGTGATGGTGGCAAATAGAAGTGCATGATAATATCACAGCATACCTATATTAGATGTTTTGATGAAATACTCTGGGTTTTACGGTCTGATACAGGAACCCTTTGGGATAGGTCCTTATTAAGCAGATGAATAGGAATGTATTTGTGAATGTATTCGCATCATTGAAAATATGTAATTTGTATAACTGCTATTTAATTTATATTTTACATTATATTTACTTGAATTTCAAGGGAGGAAAGAGCCTGAAGTGATTGGTGAAAACGAAAATGATGTGAATTTGCAGATCTTTTCCCTTGAAATATGCTCAGTCAGTAGCGGGGTCATAGTTTAAGGAGTGGCAAAAATGGGGGTCTGATTTACTTTCGATTTCTGAATGAAGCAGTTCAAAAATAAGATCATTTCCATAATCCCAGAAAAATGGACAGACTCATGAGAAGTAGTCAGCTGAGGGGAAGACTAAATCCTGCAGTTCCAAATTTGCAAAAATCTCAGCAATTGCTGTTGTGCCTTAGCTCTTGTTAATACAATAAGACAATTGCATAATTAAATACACTGTGGTATTTCAATAATTGGAGACTCTGTTTTTTTGTCCCAATATGCCACTGGCTGGGGTTGGGAAGCATCTCAGTGTTTTAGGGAGGCTGGATCATTCTTTCACATCACGTCCTCTGCAGCGTACTGCGGCTCCTCTGGCGGTTCTGAGACACTTCCCTTTCGGGTTATTTTTAGCTGGTTATATTTAGACAAGGTGAAATTAAGCAGGAAGTCCCCCAAAGTCTGACTTGGCCATGGGAATGGAGGATCATTTCACTAAAAGGGTCCCTGGTGCCCTCTAGATCTTCCTAGGAAATAGTTGGTGAAAAGTAAGCTGAAGATGAGTGCTGTTTGGGGTAGGGGAGCACCTCTTTGGGTCAGAATTGTAAGATGGCTTAAAAGAGTCACTGAGTGGGCAGGCTCCAGAGCTGGGGTCCTGGGTTCAAACCCTGGTACAGCCTCTTACCTGCTGTGCGGCCCTTGAAAGCATACAAAGTCTCTCCTGTGTGCTTATTGGTAAAAGGAGACTCTTAGCCTTGTTGCAAGGCTTAATTGAGTTAATATATGGAAAGAGCTTAGGAAATACCAGGCAGGTTGTAAGCACCCAGTACATGTTAGCTAGTATTACAATGTCAGGCAATCTGGGAAGAAGTTTCATAGTCATCTAAATGTGGCAAATCTTTGAGGAAGAACAAATAAGTAGATTTATGGTTTCATCCATTCAAGAAATATTTACTGAATACTTTATCTATCACCATCCTGGGTGTCAAAAAAACAAAGATGAATAATATTCATTCCCTACCTTGAAATAGTTCCATGGAATTGGGAAAATAGACATGCCAATACATGATGATGATGATGAAAATAATAACATTAAAACAGTGTCTGGCAGATAGTAAGACATTTTAGTAGGGACTGATCTGTCATCACAGTGTCTCTGGCACCTAACACATGGATGAATAAATGAGTGGCAGGAATTTGGTTTAAGATTCTTTTGTTCGAGTGTCAGAATGGTTTACTAGCACAGAATAAGTTCCTAGCTGAGTGGTCACTTAGCATATAGCTGGGGTGCGATACATGCTTGGTGAATAAGTGAAGGAATCAATGCATGGATAACATTGACTGTAAGCTGCTTCTCTTTAGGATTACTACAGTCGGTTTGAGAAAGCAGGTGTATTTGCTAAGGCTGAGTACTAGGGCCAACGCTAGGGTGACACAAGTGAGCACCTATGGTACAAAATTGAAGGAGGTACTCACCCTCGGAATTGTACCAGTGCCAAGGAGGCATTCACCCTCCGAGTCCTGCAGGTGCTTCCTTAGATGCCTCAATTTCCACCCTAGTCCAGGCCCCGATGACTGTGCTTCATTTGTACGTGTGTTTGAACATTTCCCCCCAATTTTATTTTGAAAAATTTCAAAGCCACAGAAGAGTTGAAAGAATAGTAAAAGGAACACTCTGTACACCTTTTACCTGTATTCATTAAGTGTCAAACTTTGGCCACAGTGATAATATCTCTCTCCCTAGACGTGTCTCTGAACCTCATGCTAATTCACCAGAGAAATCATGTACCCTCCATGTGCCCCTGCTTATAATGCACATAATGTTAAATTTACTTCCTAAATTCTGCATCTAACATTATAAATTTTGGAAGAAAAATCCAAAAAGAGCATAAGAGAACCTCGCCTAAATATTTTTTCAAGTTTAGAAACTGCTGCTTGAAACTTATTTTTAGACTATTTATACTACTAACTTATTTAGGACACGGCCAATATAAGATGCCTAAAATTTTAAAAGGTTAGGAAGTTTTTCTGGATGCTCTTATGTTGTCTTTCACAGAGGACAGATTTTCTTGAAAAGGCAAATTTCCTTGACCATTATTTTTCTGAGAGCCTTTCAGAAGTAGACGATAGTCCAGATACTAATACAATGCGATCATCGTTTCCCACGTTAAGAATATTCACTGTAAGGGGTGACTTTGTAAATATAATATAGAGGCTATTTATAAATTTGGTGATATGATCTCAAATAAAAAAGAATACACACTTGACTTTAGATTATACTGACAAACTTTCATGAAAAAAACCCTTTTCTGATAATCTTGAATATTTATAAAAAATAAGGTATCCGTCACCTTAAGTGTGTGGCAGGATTCCCCAGAAGGTTGCATTATTTCAGTGGTTTTGGAAGTGCTTTCTGTGAAGCATAGGGAATCTGGGAGGGGACTCAGGACCGCCATGGATGGTGGCAAAGGGGGAGGGCAGAGGAAAGGGAGTGCGACCAGCATTGGAATCCAAGCCACTCACCCCTGT
Organism: Balaenoptera acutorostrata; assembly: GCF_949987535.1. NCBI lineage: Eukaryota > Metazoa > Chordata > Mammalia > Artiodactyla > Balaenopteridae > Balaenoptera > Balaenoptera acutorostrata. The sequence goes on from NC_080068.1 coordinate 92,870,918, forward strand.
TGCATCAGAATAGCTCTGATATTATGTGCTTTACACTGGCATCTGCCTAAGAATCAGTTTTCAGGAAAGTGTGCTAAAAGTAAAAAGAAAGAGCTTGGAAACCATAGCACTGGCAACTAGAAGATAAAATAGGAAAAATTTATGCTGCAATGTTGGTTGGCAGTGAGAAACGATAGCTGTCAACTTGCAGGGTGGAAGAGGTCGGAAAAGCCATGAAAAACAGACACAAGATCTAAGATACAGTTGGTGTCTAGGAGTATAAGGGAGGGTCAAATGCCCATACATAGCCTAAGGCAGTGATTCTGAAACTTGAGTGACTCCTGGTCCTTAACCCAGAGATTTTGATTCAATAGATCCAGGGAGGGGCTCATGAGTCTGATTTTTTTTAACAGTCACCCTGTACCACACAGATAAAAATTGCCCTAAAGTCACGTCTATAGCATAGGATATCATAGGGCTTGTCATTGATGAAGATGACTGGAGTTGTCAAGAAAATGTTATATTCAGCCCAGTATAATGTAGCCCATTTTCAAATTCAGGGAAATTTTAGGATGATTTCTTTCCAAAATGCTTAAAATAGAAAAGATTATCTTGAATAACAGAGGGGGAAAGACAAACAAGTAAATAATTATCCTGTAAAGTGGACTTTACTAAGTCCAATGGGAGAGGAAAGAAAGTTCATGTCTGTCTGAACGCTGTGGTGGGTTCTTGGAAGAGAGAACTTCATGGTGGGGCCTCATGGCTTAATGGGATAAGCGTAGGCTGTGGAGTCAGATGGACCTGGGTTTGAATCCTGACTCTTCTATTCACCGGGTGTAGGACCTTAGGAAAACTTACCTAAGCTCTTTAAGCTTGGGCCCTCCTCATAGGGTAAAAAATGAAAATTAAATTAGATGATATATTCAAAGGACTGAGCACAGGGCTTGCAAAGTAATAGATGCTCAGTAAGTGTTTGTAATTACTATTGTGTCTATTCAAAATGGACCTTAAAATGGGTAGGCTTTTGAGAAGGCAGGAATGAGGGTGTGTTGTCTACTGCTTTTGTTTTTGGCTTTTGGATGGGATGGGGAGAAGAAGCAATAGAATATCCTCAAGAAGAGGAACAACATAGGCAAATCCTGAGGTAAGAGATGGCGTATACTTGAATGCCTTCAGGGTTCCCAATAGTATTCTTCATGTAGAAGGTTCTAGACAATACCAGTATTTTACAAATATTAACTAACTGAATCCTCAGAGTGACTCTGTGAAGTAGGTATTATTTAACAGACCATAAAGCAGAGGCACAGAGAGGTCAAGTCACTTGCCCACGATCACACAACTAGTAGTGGCAGAGCCAGGATTTGAATGCAGTCAGCATCTATACTTCTAACCACTATGCTATGCTATTTTAACAATAATGATTTATCTCAATGTGTATGAGGAAAATATAACTAGCACAATAAAAACCATGGTTTTATAGATATTACTGCCTAGAACAATAGTAAAATTTTTAAAAGTAACTTGATTTAAATGAGTCATATGAAACAAATAATAGTAGGGGTGACATCTAATATGACGAAAATCCTGTGTCTGGTTCCCAGATGATTTGGCCTGGGAAATTCTGGGGCAAGGGGAGATTGGGGCTACGACAGGAGACTGTTGCCTCTAAATCATTCTTGTGTAAAACAACAACAATTAAGTTCTGGGGAAGAAGCAAGTCTCTTCACCCTCGGAAAGGAAGCGTGGAGAAGGAAGTCCTTGTAGCTTGCTGAGTTCACTCCCATTTCCGGCAGCTCCTTTGGGAAGGGGAAAAAATCTGCTCCCCCACCCTCCCCCCACCGCCGAATGTCTGTGTAGTGGCCGGACTGAGATCTGGGCTGTTTGGGAGATTTTTAGTTTTTCCTCCTCTTCTTCCACTGCCCCCCTTCTTCCTCTTCCTTCTTCTTTTCTTCTCTTTTCTACCTCTTCCACTTCTTCTTTTTATTGTGCCTGAGACACATTTCAAAGAGGCCGTGCCCCAAGAATGCAAATGCGTAATGCAATTCAATAGAAAAAGAGTTGAATCCTCTATATGGCTTTTTTAAAAATCATCTTTATTGGAGTATAATTGCTTTACAATGCTGTGTGAGTTTCTGCTGTTTAACAAAGTGAATCAGCTATAGGTATACATCTATCCCCATAGCCCCTCCCTCTTGCGTCTCCCTCCCACCCTCCCTATCCCACCCCTCTAGGTGGTCACAAAGCGCCGAGCTGATCTCCCTGTGCTATCTCTATATGGCATTTTAATTTACCTTCAGCTTTCCGGGATGGCACTTGTGTCTGCCCCTGAATCTTTCTTTCCGTTGGATATTTAGATAATCCTAAACCAGTCCATGCCTAGGTGTTTATGTTTGCAGCAGAGTCATCTTCCTAACAACCTGTGTGAGGCTAATATTAAAATGAGTTTGCGTATCCTGGGCAAATGAGCACAGGAGTTAAGTCTGTAAGTTGCAAGAAACCAGAGTGTAACCCGTTATTTTTAGGCAATGCATTTTTGGATAATTCACAGCCCCCCAAACCTGGGTGTGGGTAGGATGGCTGCCCTTCAGGATCCAGATCTGGGTCTCATATTTAGAGATGACTGGTCTCCTAATCCAGGCCTGTGTACTTTCTCTGTCTTACCCTGAGGACAAACATCATGATCTGGTCTTCTTACCTCTCTATTCCCACCATTTAGTGCTTGGCATATGGTGTGCATTCAGTACGTTAAGCTTATGCCCATTGGTTAAGGAGTGATATCAGTAATCCAGTATTTCTTGTTTCAGATTGTGTTTCAGCACATATTTACTGAGCACTTACTATGTGGTAGGCATTGTGCCAGGGGCTTTCATACCCTTTGATTCTCTCACAGCGCCCTTCACCTGTTGACAATGGGAGATGGAGGCTCAGGGAGGCCAAATGATTTAAACAAGACCACACATTCTTAGCTCTGCACGATTCAAGGCTGGATATTCTGATTTTCAAGCTCAGTTTTCTGTTTTCTTTATGCTACTCTCCTGGGCCTTGCAAGCACTGAGTGGGTTTCCCCACTCCCTATTAAACTGGACTCTCCTCACAACTGACTCCCCAGGATCTCAATAATCAACTCCCAAATAGAAGGAAGGTTTCTCCCTCTCTGACTGTAAATAAAGAATCTGTCTTCATGGCATGAGACTCTGAGTGTCATCAAATGCCACTGCCCACAGTGCGTCCAGGAACGGAAGCTTCCCTCAGAGTTTCCAGTGGGGCCTGCCCGTGAAAGCACCATGGGATTAGTCCTGTATACGTGCCCCAGACGCTGTTCCACGGATGAAAATAGTTGTCACAGTGACTAGAACATTGAATTGGTTAAACCTTCTGGTTTTAGATTGTTTTTGGAGAGTGAGTAACTCTATGATTTTTTACTTGTCACAGGCTAAAAGGAAAAAAAAAAGTAAGAGTGAAACTTCATAGCTATTTTTCTTCCCTGTATGTTCATAGTGGTTATTTATATCTGGGAAGTTTCCATTGGGATTTAGTTCAGGATATAGACTTGGCAGGGTGGCTTCTGCACTCCGTGGTGACATTTGACAGACTGCAGGCAAAGCAGGATGGATTTCTAATATCGAGATGGATGGATTTGGGAACGAAGTGTTGGGATTGTACTGTATTATGAAATGGATTTATTGATCTGAATATAAAAGTGGCCCATTGCCTGTCAATATCAGATCTGCATCAACACATTTGATAAATAAGGGCTCCCGCCCCTTTGCTTTGTTTGCTTATCAACTGCACTTGGCAATAACAATAAAAGACTCCAGGTGGTGTGTTGTGAATGGCTTATTGCACTCGTCATGTGCGCTGCTAACCTTAGGGCCCAGTTTTGCGATCCTGCATATGTTATAACCACCAGGAGTGCACTGCTGTGCCTGACTTCTTCCCCAAAATTAGACATTCCCCTGCAAGGTTGTGTTTCAATGTCAGCCTCACGCATTAACCTTGAAACGCTGTGCCTATGCTGTAGGTAGCACCTTCATTTTCCAGATGAAGAGATTAAGACACTGAGTGGTTAAATGAGCTGCCCAAGGCCACACGGTAAATCTCGAATACAGCTGGGATCCAGGCAGAGGTGTCATGGTTCCTGGGAGAGGGTAGGACACTTTCCTTTTCTGTTCTTCCGGAGTAAGAGGATCTGAATTTGCAAGGAGCTTGCCCGTGATATACTTTCTGCCCAGGTGTAGTGAGGCTGCCATGTTATCTCTGAGTCTTTTGGGGAAGAAATCCAGGTCCCTGTGTTGGAAGCAGAAGGTTCAAAATATGCTTTATTTGGTCTTTGTAACCACAGACCAAGGTTGGATGACAATCCTCATGCGATGGTTCTTATCATGACACATGTATCTTTCAGGGGCAGCTATATGCCCAACTAGTTTTTAGGTGATTTAGGGGGACAGAGAAACAGAAAACACAGTTCTTTCCCCCAAGTGTGTATATTTGAGTTGATGAGAATGGTTGAATGCCAGTTTGTATTCTCAGATACCTTCAATTTGTGGGCTGGTGGGTGAAACGGGCCCTGTGACTCCACTCACAGGACCACAGCACAATATTAATAAGTGATATTAATAATGATTGCAGTGATTGCACTGTTGCTACGTGAACACTTTGCATACACTTACTCAGCCAGTCTCAGCAACTACCTGGAATAAAGTTAACAAAGGTGATTGAAGTCAGCAACCCCTGGGTGTGCTGTGTGGGTGCAGGTCTAATTCTGAAGGTAGAGCTGATCTCTTTGGTGTAAATTAGGTTATTGTCTTACTTTTGAGCCTCTTCTGGAACTTGGAATTAAAGTCACTTTACTCTGTCATCACAATGATGATGAGCTGGGATAGAAAACCAAAGAAATGATTGATTATCTGGCAAAATATAGAACTAGAACTAGAAGCCTTGGGGGGTAAGTGGAGTTTTAGCTAGGAAAACTTTTTTTTAAACCTTTGCAGTTGAAAATTCATTCTAAAGGATATCATGGGAAAATGCTTATATCTCTGTTTTCATGCCTCTTTCTTCTTGTGGAACCTCAGGGTTATCTTTCTGAAGACCAGATTTTTTTTTTTTTTTTTTTGGTAGGTTGAGAGGATGTAGGGCATTAGCCAACTGATGATTTTTACTATGAAATCTTTGACATTCGTTTACTTCAAATGCAGTGAGTTAATGAGCACATTTTCCACAATCTCATTTGCATCCCTTGTTCCAGGGAAAATTGTTTAGTAATATGCTTTTGCTTTCTCTCCTCTACCCCTCAGTCCATACTCCTCAAGACTCAAAGAAGAAAGCCAATTTCACCTGCACATATTGTTGAAAATCCAGATTCCCCTAGAGGGTCAGATCTAATCAGTTTGGCATGACATCTAGGAATCACCGTTTCTAAAACGCACCCTAAAAAGCTGATAACAGTCTTTACTTCAAACAGGCAGGTGTTCTGAGGCCCACACTTTGAGAAACAGTGTTAGAGGCAGAGGAGTTGGTACCTAGACAGATTCCAAGCGGAATGGGAGAGGTGATGTGTGCTGGACGGAAATGTCCCTTCTCCCAGAAGATGGTTTCATGGTAGTTGGGTGGTGGCTTTTAGTCAATGACTAATTATACAACCTTGTAGGAAATTCAGAGCATGTATCTTACCCCAGATTCAAGTGTACAAACATATATCGAAGATAATTTCTTGGGGCCAGGATCTGAATGAGAAACAGTGTTAATACTGATCACTGGGAAATACATTTATTCCAGGAGCTGGTTTTTTATAGTAGGGAGAATTTATTTCATGCAGAGAATATATTATTTGATTGATAGGATCAGATTATAGGAAGTCTGTGAGAAAAGAAACAGTAACACCAGCAAATTTTCACATTAGAGTTATTCATACAGCCATTTGTATACCATGTGAATAAGCACTCTTGGAAAAATTTTGTGATTCTGTCAAATAGAGGAATTATTCACAGAGAACATTTTCATTATTTTCAAAGCAACAACACTAGTATGGCTGAGCGTCACTGTGAGTGTGTATGTGTGTGTGTGTGTTGCACACGGCTTGTGGGTAGATGTCGACAAACAAGCCATGAACTAATAATAAAACAACAAATTAGCAACAATTTAGTTAAGCACAATTTATGTCAAAGTATCTGAATAGGGATATGATTACATAATTACATGTAAAAATTTGAGGGAAAGAATAGACATTTTTCTTTTCTTATATTCAACTCCCCATTCCGCCATGGTCCGGCAGCTGTTTTTTTGAGCTGCCAAGCTGTGTCATGAGTTGGGCCAAACCCTTTCCGAGGGAATGGTCTGTGCGAGCTGGCGGTCTGTTAAGCCGTCTGTGGTCCTCGTCCCAGCAAGTGAGTAAATCAGAGTTATAAGTTGCAAATATGCCTCACGTTAACTTCTGCATAGTAGGGAAGGAGCTTGGCATCACTGAAAATTCAGCTCGGTGGCAGACTCTCTCACGGCAGCTGAATCAAGAAGATGATGGAAAGTTAAGGCCTGGTGGGCCATGGAGCTTCCGCAGGGCATGAACTCGGTGTACTGTGCTCGAAATGTCACATTCCAAGAGGTCCTGGAATTAGCAGGCTCAGTGTCATATCGCGCTGTGGGCTCGGCTCACATGATGCAAGCTTTTGCTTATCTGACTGGGGCCTAAAATAAGATGCTCCAATGCTTTATTTATGAGCTCTGGGCCACCCAGGCCTGAGATGTAAGTAACCTTGGGGTACACAGCATTTGATCACTTCAATTCCCATTAACTACCTGTTTCTAAATGAGGAAAAGCATTTACCCAGCACATTGCGTTATTCATGAAGACACAAAAGCAGCCTGTTGTGCTGTTGCTGTGGCAGATTTCCATGTAATGTGATCCAGCTGTTGAATGCTGCAGTGTAGGTGTCTAATGTTACTTGTCTCCTTCTCTTTTTCTTGTTCATTTTCTTTTTCTCTTTCTTTTTGTTACTTCTTCCTCATTTTTTTTTTTTTTTAACATTCTTAAAAAGAACCTTGGCCAATTCCAGACATTGTTAAACATGTATATCAAGAAGTTACGAACTATTCCCCTGTTTAACACAGAAAGTCATGAGTTGGTGGCAGAGAACCATTTTACATAATAATGGGAGCATCTAGCACAGAGTCTCTCAGCTTCGGTGCTATTAATATTTCAGACCTGATCATTTTTTTTGTGGTGGGTGGCTGTCCTGTGGATTGTAAAACATTGGGAGCATTTCTAGCCTCTGTTCACTAGATGCCAGCAGCACCTACCCATTGTGACAGCCAAAAATGTCTCAAGACATTCCTGAATGTCCCCTCAGGAGCAAAACTACCCCTGGTTGATCTAGTATGACAGCTAACTGGGTCTTTGTTAATGAAAAATTTCACTGACTTTCTCTGAGATGTACGGATATAGGTATCAGACCTGGATTTGGAGGCAGAAAACCTGGGTTTGAATCCTGGCTCCAACCCTAACTGTCACTAATTAATGTGACTCTGGGCAAGATATTTAGCTTACTGAAGACTAAAATTCTCCACCTGTTAAATAACAATAATACCACTTAACTTATAAGGTAATTGAAAATCAGTGAACTAATATGTATAAAGAATATGGCATATATACATGCTCAAAAACTGATGATCTGATTATATGACCTGACATAGGAAATATTATGACTGTCAATTTAGACATGCAGAGAAATAAAAGGCAGTCCTGTGGGCCCCCTTTCATCATGTGCAGCTCAATTCTGGTTTCATCCTTTTTTTTTTCCTCTCCCCTTCCATCCCCCAGCCATTCTTATATTCCAGAAACTGACTAATTATGGCCAAAGATGTGAAACAGGGAGAATGGAAAGAGAAATGGTGAGGGGGATGGAGGAGAACAGTTTCCCAGTGGGATCTTTCTATTAGGGAGCCCCATGAAAAGGCGTGGGCAATTCATTTCACTTCTTGAATGTGAAAATATAGAAAGATTGTAAAAACAAAGAAACCCTCAACACACCATTAATCTGAACCCCACTCCACACTCAACAAATGCCAAATCCACCTTGTGGTTTTTGCTTCAGGAGGAAGTGAAATCTCTTTCCTTATTCCGGAATGAAGGTGACAAATGTTAAATCTGTTTTCTTAGGAAACAGCTGAGAAAACAGTCAAAATGATTCCATGTGACTAGCACAATTTTCTGCCTGGGTCTTCAAAGTCTGAGTCTCTTTTGAGCTATATCTAAATCTAGAAATAAGGGCCGGGTTAAGAATGAAGGAGTAGACATCAGACAGGGAGTTGAGACGGTAATCTTTGACATCTCCCTTCCAGCCATCACACGCATATTTTAACAGAGCCTCTCAAATCTGCTACCTGCCAGCAATTAAGAAAACCTTGGCGAAAACCTGCTCTTCCCATTTGTCCTGAAACTCTTTTTTCTGGGAGGGAGGGAGTTGCAATTTCACTCATGTTCTGCGGATCTCTCTTCCTTACACCTACCCTCTTTCTAGTTCTTTCTAGTTGCACCGTAGAACATGAGGGTTGGAAAGGATTTGAGAGATCATCAAGTCCATTGGTTGAATTGCTTCTAGACCATTTCTGACGTGGTCCATCTGTCCTATCCTTGAATGATTCTAGAGACGGGGAGTTCATGGTTAAGTGAAGGAAGATGCTTAACTGCTGGTCCGCTCTCTCTGCTTGTTAGGGACATAGAATCTGCCTCTCTGTATCTTCACCCAGTATTCCTTCAGCAAGTGCATTCTGAGGATCCACCTGTGCTGGGACCCAAATATGAATAAAGTATAGCTTCTGCCCTCAAGGAGCGAATTATGGTCATAGCGATATGTTTCATGGATGTAAACCATTCATTTATTCATTCAACAAACATGAGCAGTTATGATGAACCAGGTACCTTGCCAGGAGCTGGGGATACAGTGGAGCAAGAATACCATCTCTGCTCTCAATGGAGCTTGCAGCCTGATGGAAGAGAAAGACCTTAATCAAAATTTCACCTTAACAAATATATAAGACGATTGCACTAACTTAAGTGTACTGATGGAAAGGGACATGGTTTTGTGTGTATATAACCACAAAAGCTGACTCAAATTGGGTGGAAAAGGGGGATTGGAAAGTGTTTCTACATGAAACAGGCTGTTTTCTCTGAGCTGTGAAGGATGAGTGGGAATTAAATGTTCTGAGGTTGGAAGGGGAGGCGTAGAGTTAGTATCCCAATCAGGGGGATGGCAAGTGTTGAAACAGGAGAAAACATGGGGACCCAGGGAGTGATGAAGGCCAGCAGGACTGGAGTCCAGACAGCAGGTGTGGATGCGATCAATAGGGGTTCAGGGGCTATCGATTTTGGTCTTTGTCTTAAGATCAAGGCTGTTGAAGGGATGTTAAAGAGCTATTTAGGGGGTAAATGGACAGACTTGGCCATGGTTAGATATGGACCAGATCAGATCAGTGGATGGAGAGAACACACTGAGATAAATGCTGCTTAAGTGCTGAGGATGGAGCGAGCGACCCTGCTGGTGAGGCCATAGCAAGCTTTATGGAGAAGGCAACTTCTGAATCCTTATGAAATAAGAGTGGCCGTCTTCCAAGCTGGTGTTCCGGGTAGGACAACTGCAACTACACAGACAGGCAGGCATGAAGATTTGCAGGAATCTTCCAAAACACAGCAAGTTATCCTTCGTGGGCTGGAGCACAGGGCTGGTGTCAATGGTGAGCGTCACCAGCCAAGAGCCCTGTAGACTCTGCAGAGGTGCTGGGCTTCATCCTGAAATGAGGCCTTGGGGAAGACAGAGAATCTCAGCTGCAGTTTTAGAACAGTCACTTGGCTGCTGTGTGGAGGTGAAGATCGGAAGCCAGAACGTCTGACTGAAGGGCTGTGCGCTGGTCAGGATGAGGAATAAAGAGATCTGTCATCAGGGCAGCAGTGGTGAGCTGGAGCTTTTAAGGAGAGAGCATCAACAGGATTTTGTGTTGGGGCTTTGGCATTTCAGACACCCTGACTATCGCTTCCTTAATAGCTGGGGAAATACTGGCTAATGGTATCGTGAATCTATACAAAATGCTGCTTGGAAGAAAACCTTACAGCAGAACAAAAGGACAGGAATAAAATATTCCAACACGTACAGAGCCAACCATGAGTTCCCATTTTATCTCCTCTTTTGGATTGTTCATGCACCTGTTCATTTTCTTTGTCAAAGGCAGCGTTTATAAAATGCTGTTCTTTTTTCCCTCTAAACATCTGGATACTTGGAGCTGCACAGATGAAACATCTGGAGTTAGGCCTGAAGTTTTACCTCTCCTTCCAGCTGTTTGGTGTCCTGTTGACAAAGCCTGGGAGTCTTTGTGAAGAGCCATCCATAAAACTAGGTGCTACCCAAGGCTTGAGCTTGTAGATGAATTTTAAGGGGTATAAGAGTGAGTAAACCCTCCTTCAAGGTGCTATAAAATAACCAAACAAATTACAGGTCCAAGGGAAGTGAGAATATTTCTGGTTGACGAAAAGGGATATAAAGTAGTGTATCTAGGCTTTTTAGGAATATATTTTCAGGTGAATGTTTGCTTTAAACAACTTGGGGTGGAGAGATCAGGGGTGATTAAAATGTTATTTGTCTGGAGGGGCTCCCCAGCTGAATTAAAGTCTATCATTTAACTTGGCTGGCAGACAAAGAGGCAAGAACTTGAAGTTCATTGAGTTCATTCTTTCCTAAATAGCATTTTTTTTGGGGGGGGGGTACAAAAGTATTTTCTAGACTTTTTGATTAACCTCTTGTAATCTTTTATAAAAGAATGAGCCACAAAGGATTTGGGCAATTACTTATATATAGGAATTATACACAAACTTTAGAATAGTGCAACCCCATTACAATATCTGGGGCAGGAGAAACATGCAAGAGAGAATACACAAACAGTGTTAATAAACTGTGAATAAACTATCTTGGCCATTCTGGAACTAGGGGTAGATGAGTTCGTTTTCTACATCCTCCTCCCGCCAGCCCTCAGCATCCTAGTTTCTCCTGTATCCTCATGTTTTTTTCTTTGGTTGGGAGGGGGATGTGACTATGACAGGTCATGCCATGGATGTTCCGTGAGCTGGATGAGGCTGCTTCTGGGGACTGGGGGGGTGCCCCCTTTCTCGCTCACCCTACCTGCTGTGTGTCTGTCCGGAGAGGTGTCTTTGAGAGCTGCCCTCCGGCCAAGGGTGTATCTGAATAGCTACATTCCTCGACTAGGCACTACCTCTTTTTGAACTACTGTCAAGGCAAAATTGCTTTATTTTCTAATTTTGATGATATTAGCAAATACATGCAATGGGAAATAAAATTAATCAGTTTGTGCTTGTGAAATTGCCTCCTGTTTACCTCAGCCTTGTAGCGGTTTTTTCCCCCCTCCTACAGGGGTTATTTTAATTAACAGCATGAATTTTTGGTAGTTTAATTTATTTTATGATTGTGTAAAAATACTCCTTTGTAAGGGTTTATATATAACTAGCCAGCTAATTAGCAGTAATATTTTAACAACAGCTGTAGAAGCAGGGAGTCCCATGAAACATAGCTTCTCCCTTCAGACTGCAGGATATTTATTGGTGTCTTTCCTTATCAGCTCAGGCTGAAGGCAACAAAGGAGGGGGGTGTGAGCATCAGATAATTAAAAGAGAAGTAAGCTTTCAAGTCCTCCTCTCACCTGACACACAGAACTTCCTAAGGACTTCTGTGTCTCTAAGCCTCTGATTTAAGACTCCTTCTCTTTGGCTTCTAGTTCTTCTGAAGTCTATTATATCTTCCTGTGGACCTCAGCATAAGACATACCTTTCTGGAAAATTACCGGGAGGCTTTTAACGGCATTAACATGAACTAATAATAGTCACCAGCATTTGGACTCCACTTTCCACTGATGCAAAGCATTTTAACATAGAGTGACGTTCACCTTCCATTCGTTGAACTTACTGGGATTCAAGTATAAAACTGGGGAGAGGCGGGGTGCAGGGGATGAGGGAGAGAGTCTGGGGAGATGATGCAGAGAAACGAAGACATTGAGAGTCAGAGGGAGGAAAAAGCAAGACAGACAGACAACCTTTCCCTAAACATCTTACCCAGACTCACAATCTGCTCCCTTCCACGCCTCCATCGTCAACCAGCACCTCTTTTGCTGCTTTGGGTTTGGGTTAGAGGACGGGGCACAGGAGCTGCGAGAAGGCTGCACGTGGAGGGGATGGTGGAAATGGAGATGTAGTAAGGGGCCAGCAGACTCAAGCATCCCCCTGGTGCCCCGTTTCAGGGTGTGCAGCCAATGGCCACCCTGAGGGAGAGTCCAGAGTTCAAAGAAAAGTGGTTTGTTTTTTGCACCACATTTTTTACTCCCAAAGGCAAGGCAACTACTTACCATGGAGCCTGAATTCTGCCTATAGAATGCTTTCCCCCTTACGTGTGTAGATTTTGTAACTGCTTCAGAAGAGGGTCATCCTCATAATTGTGCGAGGGTGGGTAGCCTTAGCCTTCTTTTCTATCCCTAACCTTGCTTTAGATGTAGGGACACTAAGGGCAAGAAAGTCAGGTGACTTGCCCAAGATCATACAGAAAGTTAGTGGTGAAGAGGCAACTAGGATCACACCCAGCCCTTAAATGTCTGAGGTCTGCTTTCATAGAGAAGGTTTGGGAAGCCTCCCCTTTTCTTCTAAGAGAGAGCTCACCAGTCTTTTCTCTGTGCGCCCTACAACACCTCACCTCGATGATAGCACAAGCCCAGTTTTCTCATCATGGTTCCTTTGCATGTTTGTTCCCCTTCCCAGACTGTGAGCTCCGTGAAAGCAGAACGTCTTTGGGACAGTTAGGTGCCTGGTCCATGGTAGATGCTCAATAAAAAAATGACTGTGTGGGTAAAATAATTGTGTAAGTGGAATCTGACTTTCCAGTGGAAACTTCTTTAGAGTCAGGAGTCTCAATTTCTGATGAAGTGCTTGATATTCAACTCCTTTTACTAGTAGTTGTATACTACAAATACTACATGTGCTGTGTCGGTACGGTGCCTGAAACATAGTCAGGGCTCAAATGTTAACTATTAGTATTTCCTCAACTTTAGTAAATTAGGGGAAAAGTATCTATAGAAAGTACAATAAAATTTTCCAAAGAGTATCTAAATCTAAAAGTAGGGGGAATCAGTAATCAGAGACACACACGTACACACACACACACACACACACCCTTGGTCTGACTGGATTCACTTAAGAGATCTTCTGAAGAGGGAAAATGCCCAGTGGTGCACAGGTAGAAAGTTCCTAAGAAATGGAGAGCTTCTTGTACTATATAATCACTCCAGTGACTAATATAATGACTTACGTTTGTAAAGCTCTTGTATTTCACATAATGCAGAGAAACAGAGACATGGAGAGTCAGAGAGAAAAAAGCAAGACAGACGAGACCACCTCTCTCTCTAGCTAACGCAGACCGACCATTTGGTCCCTTCCACTCCTCCGTTGCTGTCAAGCACCTATTTTGCTGCTTTGGGTTTGGGTTGGAGATGGGGCACAGGAGTGGTGATGCTGCATGCCCAGCACTCTAACAGTGCCTGACATATCGTTGGTGCTCAGTATATATTTGATGAGTGGCTGAATGACCTTATTTGGCTTTCAGCATAATCCTTTGAGGAGGTTATTGTTATTATTTCTATTTGGCCAATGAAGTACTTACTGTCAGGAGGTTGATGATCCTGATGAAAGTTACCTAGCTAATCAATGACAGAGCCAAGAGTCAAACCCACACCTTTTCATTCCAAAGTCTGTGCTTTATTTTATTTACTGTAAAATAGCACCACTAACGATGTTTTTATTTATGCGGATATATAATAACTAAGGATAAGGGCAGTTCATGGTAATATTGAGAAGATAGTCCTGTGTAGTGTTTAGAGGTAAGTCTCTATAATTAGACAAATTTGGGTTCGAATCTTGAGTCTGCCACTTATTCTCTGTGTGTCTTTGAGCAAATACCTAACCTTTCTGTGCATCGGTTTCCTCATCTCCAAAATGGAAGCAGTATTAACATCTACTTCAGGAGGTTGTCTTGAAGATTATGGGAGATGATTCCCTGGCTACTGGGCACAGAGTCAGGACTCACTGGTAGCGACCTAAGAAGTAGGAGACAGGTCCTGACTTCTGTCCCTAACTAACTGCAGTGTGATCTTCCTGGGTCACACTATCCTCATCTGGAAAATGAGAGTTCGGACGACACGATTTATAAGGCCCCTTCCAACTCTAAAATCAGTGATCTGAGCATAATTTTGTGGTGTCTCACATCTGATGTGATTCCCTTCAGTATTTCTAAAACGTTTTCATTCTCTGATGAAGAGAGAAAATAATAATGTGAAGTGGAAAGAGAGAGGAGAAAAGAGGAATTGTAAGAGCATCGGTGAGGGATGGATGAAGAGTGGGTATCGTATGACAAGTAGCTAAATTGACCATTACGGGTATTGAACTCCATTTGGTGTGTAATAGTAGGTGAGCACTTGGCCATATGAAACTCGCATCTATATATCAGCTTTCCCCAAACACCATCTCAATTAATGAGCGCTGAATGAGGAATGGAGATTTGGCTGGGCAGAGATAACAGTAGAAAATATGAGAAATATAAGTATAATACTGTAATTAAAGGAAAACCGTTGTGACTTATGGCCTCCATCTCAATTCCTTTTTCTTTCTTTTCCTGTTAAGCAGCACAAAGCAAGAACTATAATGCAAATAGATAGAGGAAGCAATGCTTCTTTAAAAGTCTAAAAAAAATCTAAACTCGGGATTTCTTTTGATGGGGAAACAATAAACTGGTAGATAATTCTGAGGTTCTCACTGCAAGAAAACAATAATTGTATTTTGTATTTTATTATAATAATAGGTTCCCGGCTAAATGCACAAATCTAATAAAACCATAATACCAAGCTACAATGGGCTTCATGAATTAGAAATGGAGCGAATTTAAATGTTTTTGGCACCTGCCACCCAGTTCCCCAATAATAAGATCTATAATTTCCTGATAAGGGCGTGCACCACTCTTGTGAATTTAGGTCTATAGAAGGGCCCAAGTCTGTCTCAGTGTTCATGTTAATTTCTTACTGGCCTTGCTAGGCCTACTCCTTCATGGCCAACCCTCCTGCCATTTAAAAGCATTGAGAGTACCAAGATAGATTTTGTGACTTTTAAAGGGATTTTTGAACATATAATTAGCAGTATGGGACCAGAAAATGGTGTCATCCTGGGCTTATTTCAGAGTGTTTCAAAAGCACTGAGTGTCACTTATACACATTTAAAGAACACTGTGTGTTTGCAAGTGGATCAGGAAGTGTTAATATATGTTGGTAAAGCTCAGGGCACAGTGGAAAAAGCCTGTAGCTTTTCTGATCTGAGTGTCTGCGTGAAAGTTGAGTGCGGTTTTCCTTAACGCAAGGTTACAGGGGTCACTAGAGGTCGGTGTGGACGTGGTGAGTGGGGTAAGAAAGATGGGATCTCATTTCTTTGCTCAGGCTCTTGGTCCTGGCAAGGCCTCTAGGCTAAAAGCAGATGTTGATTGGGCTGTCAGACACAGCATCTCCATGTACAACTCAGGGTTTTGCGTGGAATCCTGGGAAACGCCCTTTCTTCTAAAAAAAAGGGATGTCATCATTGGTGGGCAGTTGGATCCCATTTTATGACTCTACTAGTGCCAAGTCCACAGAGAATACATGAAGAAACCACCAGGAGTGTCTTCAGCCTTTATTATTTATTTATTTATTTATTTATTTTTAATGGAAGTATAGTTGATTTGTGATGTTGTGTTAATTTCTGCTGTACAGCAAAGTGATTCAGTTATACATATATATGCATTCGTTTTTTAGTATAGTCTCTTCCATTATGGCTTATCATAGGATACTGAATATAGTTCTCTGTGCTGTACTGTAGGACCTTGTTGTTTATCCGTCCTATATATAAAAGCTCACATCTGCTAACCCAGACCTCCCACTCCATCCCTCCCCCACCCCCTCCCCCTGAAAACCACAATCCGTTCTCTATGTCCTTGAGTCTGTTTCTGTTTCGTAGATAGGTTCGTTTGTGTCCTATTTTAGATTCCATATATACGTGATATCGTATGGTATTTGTCTTTCTCTCTCAGACTTACTTCACTTGATATGATCACCTCTAGTTGCAGCCGTGTTGATGCAAATGGCATTATTTTGTTCTTTTTCTCCCAGACTCACGTGGCAGCACGTGGGTGGCTGGTGATGGTATAATCCAGGAGTCTGGGAACCGTAGTTTCATGACAAGCTTCCACGAGCATGACAAAGTGTTCACCACTAAAACCTAGGTTCACTACTAGAAATCAATGGTAGGTATACCTCACTGGTTCTCTTTGCCTGCTGCATTCAGTTGATATGCCAGCCCCACACAGCAATAGTTTTGCTCCTTTTTACTCCTGTTGAACCTTTGGACATTAATTGCTAGTGGTGAGAGTTTGAGATATTTACTACATACAGTACCAGGATGAGGGAAAATACCTTCTGATAAACATGCAGTTTTCTCCCTGGGCTCCCCACCTCCTCCCATCACACTTTCTGCTCTCCTTTCCAGTTTGGAAAACGCAGTTCAATTGAGCTGAGTCACCTGCCTCTGATCACTTCCTTATCAGCTGCGGATGAGTCTACCTTGACTTTGCCCCCAGTCTCATTTAATTAGATATAAGCTTACCTCAAAGTCAATTCATTCTGTTTCTTAACATTGACCGCAGTTTCTCTTTTGGCTAACTCCTTGCCTTTCCCTGTGATTGAAGCAGTGGAGGTTGATAATTCATTTTGTTCCACCATTATTGATTTGGTGGCTCTAGTCCAAAATTTGAAAATTTCTCTCCAGGTTGTTCTTGCCCTTGGTTTTTACAAAGACACTGCATAAAATGAAGGGTGTAGGTCAGAAATAGAAGCATCAGTGCTACTTTAGGGTATGAGGGTCCACTTTCAATTGTGAAAGAGGCTTATTGTTAATTACAGAGATTTCCAAGGGCATCACACACTTCTCATGCGGTGGCTGGGAAAAAAAAATCCTCCTTACAAATGCTTTCTAAACTGAGAATGGATTTGAAAGACCATTGTCTGCCCTAGCTCAGAAATTATTCCCTCTTAAAGGCCTTGTGTAAAGGTTTTCAAGATACCTTTATGTGAAAGATAAACTATATTAAGGGCCCAAGAGCTTCTGCTTACCACATTTTACTGAAGGCTTCCTTTCTTGATGCTTATAAATGTCAGTTTCACCAAAGAGTTTCTTAAAGTCACCGCCTCCCTTGGATTAAGAACTCTGAACTCAAAAGTGGATGCTTTTCTGACATCCTTTCTTTTTATTCTGGGTACCTTGATGGGTGTCAAGTAGCCAGTGGAGTTTTTCTTGATGGAGATTCCTCATTTCCTAATGAGATTATTGAAGGGCTCTTATATTGTCTTAAAAAATCTTCCCTAATGAGCATTGCAGAAACTGCAGGAACCAAGAATTTGTGCTGTGGGGCTCTTGTGAAGGCTTACATTTCTTCATGAGTTCTCTAGCATGTGATGTTTTATTTTCACGTCGCAACTAGTTGTAATAAAGGCCTATCCTTAAAAAAAAAAAAAAGGAAAAAAATCCTATCTTTCTTTGTTTCATTTTCCCCAATTAGTATGGCAAGCTGAGTCAGTGAACCCTAGGGTCTATTTATTGAATTGTATGAAAGAGCAGTAGAAATGGACAAAATGAATTATTTTCCTCAGGTTACTTTACTTTCATATGAAGATGGGTCCTTTGAATTAGCTCATAGTCACAGTAGTGTGTAAGCGTTTTACTTTCCTCTTCCGATTTTCCTAAAGGCAAAGGCAGAACCCATGGCATTGTCTTATGTCTTTAGAAAACTGGTTGTGGATGCCTTCCAGAGACACTTATTCTAAATAAAGCTAAATTCTTCCCTCTCCTCCTTTCCATCTAATTTGATATCACGGGTCTCTATAAATAAAACGAGCCTGTAATGCCAGTTTATCATTGGCTTAGAGATCAACTCAGCCTTGACCTCATGCCTGTAATGAACTCAGTTTCCTGTGATCAGATGGTGAAATCATAACCCAAAAAAGTGTTTTCCTGAAGTGAGATAGAAAACTCAAAGATGAAACCATCATGTAAGGACTTTTAAAATATTTCCCTTCTGTCAGTCGCGATTGTTATGAAACAGGTAGCACAAGGATGTTTATAAGCCTTGCTGGCTGTCAGCTATGAAAGGATCTAGCCAAAATCGGGGAAAACTCTTACTGTGTTAAGTATTCTGACTCCATGCAGCAAAATCCAAATCTGCCCATTGTGCTTTCATTTCAATAGGCCCTCTAGATTCTTAATTACAACGTGGGCTAATTATGCTGTCCAAGTTCTAAACCGCACTAGATTTGCACAGCACGTCTCTCCTTCGCCTCTTCTTCTCGTTGGCATTATTGTATTGGTTTTCCCGACCCTGTCAGACTGAGATTTAAATCCTTAACCTGACATTCATTGTGTTCTGTGTATCAGCCTTTCCTGCCTTTCTGAATTACGTGCCCAATAAAGTTCTCATTTCTGTCATAGGTCAGGACTTGGTCTTTTATAAATTCTTAGGCTGGGATCATTTAAATTCTGTTTTTGATTTTATCCTGCCTCTTCAAATTATTTGCCTTGTAAGCGCTTTAACTTTTTGGTCTTTTGCCCCAGCTTCTTAGGCTATTAATTCTTTTTTTTTTTTTTAACCTATGTGACCGTTGAAGCAAATTTATGCTTCAATTTTATTTAAAATCTCATTGACAACGAGGTAGCTTCATTCGGGAGAGAGAAGAGAAATGTTTGGAAGGTCTTCAAATGGATGTATTTGCCAAACTGTGTGTGTGTGTGTGTGTGTGTGTGTGTGTCCTCACTGCAGGTCACTGAGGGAGTCTCCAGCTATTAGAGCCTCTTGAGTTGGCACATGTAGGGTATTCTCCATCTAGCATTTCCTCCAGCCACTTCTTTGGGTTGCAATTTCACTGGGACCATTGGGACAATGTGTTAGTTTCCTCTGAATCCAGTTGAGAGAAAGAAGGAGAGAGGAGGGGGTTGTGTGTGTGTGGGGGGGGGGGTGGGGAATGAGAGAGAGAGGGAGAAGGGGGGGCGGGAGGTGCTCTTTAGTACAATGTGTATGTGAAAGGCTTATGACACATGAACAGGCCAACGTATCATATTTGCTTGGTTATTGGGTGCCTTGTCAGAATATTTTTGTTTCTTTGTTTTGCCTTGGAGAGGAAATTCTCCAATCGCATCTTATTTGCACATACCTCTAAGTGAGACCTTTTGAGCTCTTCCTACAAATTCCAAAGATACACTGGAGATACATTGTTTCTAGGCTTTCCTCAAGAAGAAAGGGGGCCCAGGGCAATATGAAAAAGCAGACAATGCTGCGACTCTCCAGCACCAGGGCCCTGATGCAGCCTTGGGGCATATTTTGTGGCTAGTCTAGCCACTACTGGGCATTCTCAGTCATGCCCTGGGTTCTTGCTCTGCCCATCTCTTCATCACACTTGTCTGCCTTTGATCCCTGTCCTTAGGGAGTTGCTTTCTGCCATCTATGTTAATAAACACATCCATGCAAATGTGTTAGAACCTGTTAATTACTCAGTGTGTTATCCCTTCTAGACCAAATAGTTGTATTTTAACAGACTATTTCTAGAGACAATGCCCTAAGTCAAAAAGATGGTGTACATGGTAGGAATTTCATTTGATCCTGTGGGTATTCCTCAGTCAGGCCCGGCTGGAAGCCAGCTTCTCTGTACAAGCATAAGAACAAAACCAATTCTACTTGGAGTAGCAGCAAGTCTTTGTGAATTTTTTTTTAAAGTGCATTTATGTATTATATATGTAATATATATATATATATTTTTTTTTTTTCTGAGTGAACAGCTTATTGATCCCAGCAGCTGTTGAATTTTTCTATGCCATTTACGATTGTTCCCGTGATGCAGTGACATAGTCAAGGCAAACTTGATCAGTGTTTCTTAAAAAAGGTCAAGTACTTCTATATAACGTTCATCTGAAGACATTCCAAAGTGTTCGCTACCAGTCCAAAGGGAGTTGGAAGGGTATGTAACTAATGGAGTCACAAATTGGAGGCTGGCAAAGTGGTGACAGAAGACTTGAAGCAAACCTGCTTCTGCATCAGTAGTTCTCAGACCCGAGATCTCCAGGAGAAGGGAACAGTGTAATTCCACAGGGTCACTTCCCTTGTGCAAATAATCAGCTGTGATTCTGTTCCAGGATTTTTCAGTGATCGCCCCCCACCCCGATCCCCCGGCCAGGAAGTAAAGAATGGAGTATGATGATGATAGCAGTTGGCCAGCTACAGCCTAATTCAGTCACGTCACATGCTGAACTGACCGGTAATTTCACTGTCACACTGAAAGACAGATTGAGACATATTTCAGAAAAGTGTTTTGTGGTGACCTGAAAGGTTATGTATTTGAAGATAGCCACAGAAAAGCAGACAGGGTATACCATTTTGTGTGAATTTGAAAAGTTTTTCTCTTAAATTGAGGGGAAAACAGGAAAAAAAAAAATAAAAAAATAAAGAGACCAAATGCAGGGCTATTTTCTTTGCCAGAATAGTTGTTACTTTTTTTTCCTCTGGAAAATAAATAGGTTACTATCTAGGTCTTTGTGTTTCTCTTCCTCAACTTTATTGTATGTCTTGTCACCTTCACTCTGGCAGTATTATATTTGACAAGAAAAGGACTGGATTTTGAGTTGGCAAAAAATAAAAAGCACATGTCCCAAATACCCAAATAATGTTTAGTGGCACCCTCATTCTTTGTGTTCCCTTATGGAAATATGATTTCTTCCTGAGTGGAAGTTTCTGGAAATAGGTATATGAACTGCCTTACAAATTGCCGTTTGACAGCTAAGTTGGGGAGGATTACAGTTCCCTCTCCAGAAGCCTCTGAGCCTGGGTAACGTCCCCCCATGTGAGCTCCATCTCCGAAGATTTCTGGGACTGAGCCCTTTGGGGTGGACCCCTCTGGGGAGCATGGCAAATCCTTTGTACTGGGAACCCTCAGGAGAGAGGCCAGACCAGACTGGAGAAGGCCTTACATCTCTTTGAAATGTTGGCTATCAGGGCTCTGAATGGTCCAGAATTTTTAGTGGAATTTATAGGTCAATATCCCAAGAGATATGATGGGCAGGGAAATAAAGTCGCCACCCTGGTGTCACAAAATGAGTGAATGGTGGAACTGGGTTTTTAGCCCAGGGCTTTTACTCCAGACTCTTGGCCTTATTTTACTAGTACAGCCCACAGCTGCAGAGAGGTCTTTGGTTGTGGAGTGTCAGCACCTGAGACTAAGGACACAGACAGTGGTTGAGTCAGACAGGGACTTGGGATTTAGGCTGTGGACTTGGACTTTCTCTTGGAAGCGCTTCGGAGCCCTTTTTTCCTACAACTGCTCATCTACATCTTGCTTTGGATCGTTCGCTATTTGTTCTCTGTTCCTCTTCCATATCTGATGAGAGCTTTCCAGTTATAAAGTTGCAGTGACATCATCCCTTGTCAAACAATAAAACCTTTTCTTCTTTTCTATAAATTTGATCATCTGTCTGGTTCCTTACTCTCCTGTGCCTCTCACCGAGAGGTATAGCCCTTTGATTGTCACCCCTCCTCCCCCGGACCCTTGTTTCTATATCATATCTTGAAATCCATACTAGTAGAGCTAATTTTACTTGACATGTACAGTTGGCAGTTATCTCTGTCATCCTACCCACACTTGTCTCAAGACAGCAAGATGCAAGTGGCCTTCTTTGCTTTCTTCTACTTTTAGATCTTTCCTAACTTCTACCTTGAGTTCCGTCTCTCTTCTCACACTGCCCAGAGTCATTCTACCCTGGAACCCATCCTATGGTCCCCAGATTTCCTCTCTTCTCTTGGAGGACTCATGGCTGGAGTTACAGACCCAATATTGAGGCAAAGAAAGGTGCCATGTGGGCTGGGTCCAAGAGTACCGGATGCGGATTAAGAAAGAGTATGTGCTGCTCACTGCTCCACCGTTAACCAGCCGACGACCTTAAGTTAATTAATTTATATCTCTTGTCCTTGCATCCTTCATCTATAAAATGAAACAGTTCATAAAATGGGAACTGACTCCCATTAAACTTGGCCTCAGATCCTTGTCCTACCCATGCTTCTCCCCAGAAGAAAAACCTAGAGGACCAAGAGAAAAGTCCCTGAAGTGGGGGCATTGATTGTTTTGGGTTCATTTCACAGGCAGGTTAGAGATTTGCAGTTGATCCTTTTCATCCCCAACTGTGTGCTGGTTTAAATACCAGAGCTTGTTTCTACACATATACTCATGTAAGAATGACTAAGGATGATAAAATTGGAATGTGTTGCTAAGAGCAGCCCTGCAATCAATAGGACTGCAATGGTAATAACACCAATACATCTAGTTAAAGAGATGGAAATTGCGTTTCATCTGAAAGCAAGTTAGAACCACAGTGGAGCAAGATGGGATGAGGAGCTGGGCTGCCATGGAGTGGTATTACGCTTTGATGCTGGTGCTGGGACTTTGGGGATTCAGCTACCATGTTGTGTCCTGCAGAGGAAGAGGAACTCCAGACACCAGGAGGCGTTCAGTGAACAGAAAGCCTTTCCTCCCATCAACAGCAGCAAAGATCTTTAAAAACAACAACAACCTTAAAGAAAGATTTCTTTTGAAGGGCTATACCAGTGGGTCTTACCCAGGTTGCATGTTAGAATCACCTAGAGAACTTTTAGAAGTCCACAGAGCCAGGTGTCATCCCTAACCAATTAAATCTGAATTTCTAGGAGTGGGATTTAGGTAATCATTATTTTTAAAAGCTTTTCAGGTTATTTCAAAGTGAAGCCAAGATTGAGGACCCCTAGTTATACACCTTGCTTCTCCAAGTGTGGGAATGCCTTGGGAGTGCTTATAAAAGACACAGTTACTGACTCAGAATCCCAAAGGCTGGAGCCTGGGCATCTGTATTTTAAACAAATTTCCTAGGTGACCGTGACAATGACAGGAGTTGAAAGGTAAATCCGCTGGCAAACAAAGAAATGAACTGTGGTGATAAATATCTACTTTTGATGACATGAATAATTATAGCCTTAATTAGTTAGTGATAATAGTGAGGCGTGCAGCTAGAGCATTAAATCAAAGACCAGGGCTGATCTTCATTGTTGGGGGCTTCTGAGCAGTCCTACCTTTATTCCCTCCCTGGGTTTTGAACGAATTGAGAAATAAAGGAGTCAAAATGGAGGCCATCTTCATTTCCACTGCTGCTGATACCAGGCTTGGCCAAGAGAGGCAAATGACCCATCACTATTACTCAGGGTGAAGTAGACTGATCTACCTGGTCACTGAAGGATAGGCCCCCCTCGCCTCTGGCACTTGGTGGAATAAGCAGCTGGAATATGCCAGCTCCCTGAGGGTAGCTCATGCTGAGGATGAGAAGTGTGGAGCTGAGCTCAGCATACTCAATTGTTTTCCCTAAATTCAAGTTAAGTGGATCATTCCACTGTCCCATTGTAACGGGATGGGGAAAGGCAGCTGTTTCCTAGGGAAATCTTTCCTGCGTGGAAACAGAGAAAAGAAAAGTTGCTTCTCTCTCATTAGGCAACCCTCTAAATTATTTTTGGCCTCCCACCTCCATTTGTACTTCCACGGTTTAGATGCTCACTGCCTTCCTCTTTGGAATCTGCCCTTAGCTTTTTTTTATTCATGCCCGGTTTTCTCTTCCAGATACAGGGGACCCTGAAGTGTAGGATCAAGGCTGGGGTTTGGAGGTCTGGCAGCTGAGCTGAGGTTGGAAGTGAAGGCATACTGGGCTTTCTTCCATCACTGCAGTAACATTCCTCTGTATTCAATCCTTAAAATACCCAGAGTGATCTCTGTTGTTATGACTGGACCATGACTGATAGAGTTAGTGTTTTACATTTATCATCATATTTAATCCTCTCAGCAACCCAGAAATCTTTGCCTTCTCCTATATTCATTTTACAGATGAGTCCACAGAGACGTGCAAAGGTTAAATACTTTTCCCCAGGTTATAATTCTAGAAGTGTTGGAACCAAGAATTTAAAGGCAGTTCTGGTTGAATACAAAATACATGGTTTTCTCACAGAATAAAGAACCAGGATAGGGGTTTTTGCTTTCTGCTAAAGATGCCATAAGACGTTCTACTGTGAGAAGGAGGGTGACCGAGCACATCTGTTCCCTGCACACATCTCTAAACTCCTGCCCTTGTGCATTTCACTTTCTATAACCATCACACAATCATAGACCTTAGAGCTGCAAGGGCCTGAGCCAGATCATCTGGCCCGTCATCCTGCCTTCTGGCAGGCAAACGCTAATTATCTTTATTTTTCCAAATGAGCTGCCGAGTCCTGGGAAGTTGTGTGACTCGCCCAAGATGACACAGTGAGTGTTAGCTGAGACCTGGGCCCCAGGACTTCTGGGGGTGACTTCAGCTCTCTCCAAACACAGAGCGAAAGAAATCAACTCAGAAGGAAAGGCTGGGAGACAGTTTTTTTCCCAGGATTATTCCAGAGGAGCTAATTCTTTGTTTTACATCAGCATTTCCCCTTGACTCTGAAGACAGAGCTGCTGGCCAGTGAGTTCCTGCCTCGTCATCCTTCCTCTGCCCATGTCTTCCTAATCCTCCTTATTCACGGTGAACCGCCTTTCCCAGCCTGCCCAAGTCAGGAGTGCAGAGGAAGGGCCTGGAACAATTCCTATTCCATGGCAAACGAGTATTAAGAAGACCCAGGCAGGGTTGACAGCATGTGATGCAGAGGGCCGGGTGCCTCTGCCCTGCTCCCAGATTTCCAATTTCCAACCATCCTACAGCCCGGGCGGAATGAGCACATTTTAGACAAACGTGGGAGAAATCATCTTGTCACTGGTGTTTACAGTGTCAGACAACGGCAGATTAGGATGCAGGCTCTTAGTTTAGCAGGAGTGGTGAAAGTGGGGCTGGGAGGAAACTCAGACCTCCACTGACAGGAGATGGAGGGTTAGAGACCCCTGTCAGCATGGGCTCAGCACCAGCGCTCACCTCTCCTCACTTGTTCTCTTCCCTGTTTCAGAGGCTGTTCCTTCTCTTTGCGTCCCTCTCTTTCGTTTTATTATTTTGTTTTTTATTTTTATTTATTTATTTTTTTAAATTTAATTTTTATTTTATATTGGAGTATAGTTGATTTACAATGTTGTGTTAGTTTCAGGTATACGGCAAAGTGCTTCAGTTATACATACGCATATATCCATTCTTTTTCAGATTCTTTCCCCACAGAGGTTATTACCGAATACTGAATAGAGTTTCCTGTGCTATCCAGTAGGTCCTTGTTGATTATCTGTTTTATATATAGTAGCGTGTATATGTTAATCCCAAACTCCTCATTTATCCCTCCCCCCACCGCATTTCCCCTTTCGTCACCATGAGTTTGTTTTCAAAGTTCTTTTATTTATTAACAGCATTATATTTTTTACCTTTCTCTCTCCTTTCTTTCTGTTTTCATTTTTCTGTTTTTTTGACCATTTGTTCAGATATCGGTTCAACCTAAACACCAGTCAACAGGACAACTGTGCTGGACTATCTCATAATTTTGCAAACTTACAGTGTCCCCAAAGTGGACTCTTGGCCTTCTCCATCCAAACCTACTCCTCTCACCACTTTTCCCATCTCAGCACACAGAAGTTCCATTTTCCATCTGTTCAGACCAAAAAACCGGGGGTCACCCTTGACCTCTCTCTTTCTATCACACACCGCATCCAATCCATTTGCAAACCTCTTGGGATCCATATTCAAAATATTCCCAGATCCAATCACTTTTTAGTACATTTCAATTATCATTTTGGTCCAAGACTCTTAGCTGGGTTATTAAAATAGGCTTCAAACTGGCCTCCCTGCTTCTTTCCTTTCCCCTACGGACTATTCTCAGCACAGCAACAGATCCTGTTAAAATTGGTCAGATCATGTCACGCTTCTGGTCCAGAATCTTCACTGGCTCTCCACTTCACTCAGAGTAAAAGCTTTGGTCTTAAGATGGTCTCGGAGGCCCCAACCTGTTCATTCCTTCTCTGAGCTCATCACTCTTCTCCACCCACACTGACCTCCTTGCTGATCATTGAACAGGCTTTACACATTCCCACCTCAGGGCCTTTGCACGTGCTATTTCCTCTCCCTCAGGTATCCACATGGCTTCCTCTTATAGTTCCTTCAAGTCTTTTCTCCAATGTTACCATCTCAGTGAGGTCTTCCCTGAACGCTCTATTTAAAGTTGTAAGCTTCTCCCTCACTCTCAGGCACTCTCATCCACCTGGACTCTTGCCTTTCCTCCACAGCACATATCATGATCTAATGGTTTGTATGTTTTACATTCTTGTTTATTATAGTCAGTCTTCTCTACCCACCTTTCTACGTTGCTCCATCCCCACCAGAGTGTTAGCTCCCTGAGGGTATGGATTTTTATCTGTTTTGTTCAGTGCTTTGTCTACCTTGCCTAGATAATTGCCTGCCACATAACAGATGCTTAGTAAATATTTGTTAAATGAATGAATGAATAGTGGTTGAATGAATTATTGAGCAACTACTATGGGCCAGGCATGGCATTAGCATTTAGGCATATAGAAGTCATTCATTCCCTTGTTTATTCCTTTAACAAATACTTGGTGAAGGACTTATACCATGTGTCTTTGAGGATGTTCTAGTTCATTCTCTTTTTTCTTCCTAACTTATTTCTCCTTCCAGGGCTCTCTTTTTTCCTGCCTCCACATCAACTTCTTGACATCTTTCTCATTTTTCAATAACAGTTGTGTTCCTACCGCCTTATCTTCATTCTCCTCCTCTAGCTATGGAGCCCAATTCTCTTTGGTCCAATGTGGCAGTAGGTGTGCAGTCTGAACAGGTCCCATAATCTACCTTAGGGGGTTTGGTTTTGTTTTAGGCTTCCTGACAACCCACTGTAGCTTGCAGGGGTAAATGTCCTCAGGGATCACCCCGCTCTTCTCTCCAGCCTGCTCCTACACAACCCCTCCTGGAATGGAAGGAGGAGATAAGGATTAAAAACGCTTTTTTTTAATAGGATTAAAAAAAATTTATTTATTTATTTATTTATTTTTGGCTGCGTTGGGTCTTCGTTGCTGTGCGCGGGCTTTCTCTAGTTGCGGCAAGCAGGGGCTACTCTTCGTTGCAGCGCGCAGGCTTCTCATTGTGGTGGCTTCTCTTGTTGCCGAGCATGGGCACGTGGGCTTCAGTAGTTGTGGCTCACGGGCTTAGTTGCTCCGCAGCATGTGGGATCTTTCTGGACTAGGGCTCAAACCCATGTCCCTTGCATTGGCAGGCAGATTCTCAACCACTGCACCACCAGAGAAGTCCCTAAAAACTCTTAAGTTTCTGTTTCTACAGTGAATAGGGCATTTAGGTGGCTTTTACTCCTATCTTGTTCAGGATATTTCTGACCAGGATTTCATGGGAAGTGAATATCAGTGAAGGCATGTTTCTTTCTTAAAAAAAACAAAGAAGAAATGTTAACACATGCATAATATCATAGTGACATTCATGCAACTCTAAGTGAAAGGAAGAAAAATATTACTTGTAAGTCAACCTGCATTTGTCTACTTGCTTTCTACTCTAACCCCCAATCATACAAAATTTAATATGGCTGTGTTCGATATTTTCATGTTTTTAAACAACATCTATAGTTACTATTTTTAATGACTGCAGGCTACTGCATTTTCTTGATCATAAGATGCTACTGATTTTAAGATGCACCATTGCTTTCATAACAGCTTTTCAAGGAAGAGAAGAAATATTACCACTTTAAATGTCTGCAATGAATGTGAGATGCAGTCTAATTTCAGAAATGTTGAAAATTTACCAAAAAAGGTATCTTAAAATTGAGAAATATAAAACAGTTCATAGTATGTATATTTATTTTACACTTACGTTTACTTTACATTTATATTTACATAATTTACTTTACTACAAATAACCCTGCTGTGAATGTCTTTGTGCCTATAACTTTTATCTTTTGAATTGTTTCCTTGGTATAAATTCATTGGGATACAGACAGACACTTAAAAGCTTTTGAAGCATATTGCTATGTTTTTCAAAAGGATTAAAATATTTTAGACTGTTACCCAAAATATATGCTTGAGTATCTGTGCTTAATTACAACTCTGCCAGCATTAGGTTTTATGAATTTTTGTTTGGTTTTGGGTTTTGCTAATTTTATATGCATAACAGGTTTATATTTGCATTGTTTTGATTATTTAGAAGGTGGTATAAATTACATTAGTAGCAAATTGAGTGATGTGTCTAAACTGCTAGTAAAACGTGTTGCTATTGACAAAGTGATGTAAGATTATCTTACTCAGGTGACAGAGACTGGAATTGTTCTTCAAATTCTGGTCTTTGGCTGGAGTGAAGGAGAAGATTCAGTTAATAGAATTATTGAAAAAGAAAATCAATTTTTGTTTCTAAGGACAAATCTAATTAGACTTTTGCCATTTCCCAAGGATTTTTTTAAAAAGGTATTACAGTCTAACCTTGAAATTTTCAAGAATTTCTGTTGGGAATTTTGACACTGCTTGTCTTTGTCACAGACTATGTAAGGAAGAATTTTTTTTTTTAATTTGATAAACAGTTTTATTTATTTTTTATTTTTAAAAATTATTTTATGGAAGTACAGTTGATTTACAATGTGTTAATTTCTACTGTACAGCAGTGTGATTCAGTTATACATATATATTCTTTGTCATATTCTTTTCCATTAAAGTTTATCACAGGGTATTGAATATAGTTCCCTGTGCTACACAGTAGGACTTTGTTGTTTATCCATTCTATATTTAATAGTTGGCATCTACTAATTCCAAACTCCCAATCTATCCCTCCTCCCCCAGCTCCCCCCAACAGTTTTATTGAAGTATAATTTATATGCCATAACATTCAAGCCTTGTAAGTGTGCAAGTCAAGGATTTTTTTTTTTTTAGTAAATTTCTACAGTTGTGCAACCACCACCATAACCCAGTTTTAGAACATTTACATTTCCTCCACCAGTTCCCTTGTGCCCATTTGAATAAATCCCTGCTGCCACCTCCAGCTGCGGGCGATCACTAATCTACTGCCTCTAGATATTTTAGGAAGGATTCAGTTTAATCACTTTGAACACATGATAATAATAGCAACAAACATTCGTGTATAGCATTAACCATTTGCTGGAAAAAGATCCAGTCACTTTGTATATTCATTGAATTCTCACAATGACCCCATGAGATAGGTATTATTATTATTATTATTCGCACTGATGGATGTGGAAATTGAGGCACAGAGAAGCTGTTGTATCTAGTAAGTAAAAACACCGGGATACCAAGCCAAGCAGTCTGGCTTAGAGCATATTTTGTTAACTACCTCAAGTTACTTCCTGCTACCAGTGTAACACACTGCAATGTACAGGAGCTTGCAGAGGTTGATGGAGATGTTAGGTCTTGGAGGACTTTCTACTCTATGCTAATGAGTTCACTTTCCACATCTAGTATGGGAGGATGAGATGTACTCTCTTGCCAACTGAAAGCACATTTTCCAGCCACCTCTGCCTTTTGACTCAAGTCCTGAGCCAAACACCCCCATGATATCATTGTCCTTGGAGATAGTACACTTTACCATCTCCCCAGTGTTATCAATGGGTGTCTGTCAGTGAGGCAGATGTTCGAAACACTGGGACTTGCTAAAATTAGTGCAAATGTTCCAAATGCCGCAGCATCTGGGATGTTTCTAGAACATTTTGTTTCTCTTCCGCCCAGAATGGTGAACTTTGAGCAAAGAAAGGTCTTACTGTTATTGGAGCAAACAAATCATTTCAACTAGCTAATTTAATTACACTTGTTCCATTGCTCCTCAAACTTGACCATTTTATGTATTTCCTCTGTGCTTCTACATCACAGGCAAATATCTCCTCTGTGTTTTGTTGTCAAGAATTAGTATTATGTTTTATTTATATGAAATTTTACTCTTGTTTGGAAGATAATTTTGCCCAGTGAGTAAGAGCACAGGTTTCAGTGTCAGAAAGACCTGGATAAAATCCTAGCTCTGCTATCACTTAGACAGGTTGTCCGATTTCCTCAGGTACAAAATGAGGATAATACCACTCTACCACATAGATTTGCTGTACAGATGAAATAAAATTAATGAACTAATGCTTATAAAATGCACATCAGTACTTGGTGCATACTAAGTGTTCAATAACACTAGTACTACTACTAGTACTACATATGTAATAAAATTTTAATAAAATGTAATAAACATTTAGGTAAAGCCCAAACTCAGAAAGTTTTTTGGGAACTTGTTCCATCTTTTTCCTGTTTCTCTTTCTCCAAATCAATGACTCCCAGCCTCTCTCACTGTGTAATTTTGTGATCTCTCCCCTCTACAATTTTCCTTTGGAAAGTAGAATAAATTAAGATTTAATTTGTCTATGGATTAAAAAAAATAATGTCACAGTATTTTGGTAAACGTTGGAGACATCCTCATTTTCTTTTCCCCATCTGGGGATAGGATGTGCTATTTCTTATGGTAGTTTCTGGAGTTCTACAAAGGAACTGTAAAGTAAGTGGACTTCTTTCTAAGAAGTGAAAATTTTAAACTCCTTGTCTAAAATTGGTTCAAAGAGAGAAATCCCTTCTTAAAGGTAGGACCCTGTTACTTGATGTTATCATTAGGGAGGGCCCCTCCAAGGGGCTTCTCAACAGAAGGGATGGGATGGTGGATGGTTAGCCCCAGAGTGTGGCAGTGGCCTTTATATTGGCTCATGTCTGAATGGCCTCCAATACCAGGTCCAAGGCACCACTCACAGAGCATCAAATATCCAAACACCATTCCTATCCACACATTTTTAACTAGTCTCCAGAATGCCCATATTTGGGGGAGGGGAGATGGGCCTCTGGAGTCCAGCCAGTGGCCGCAGGTGTTTAGTGAAGATAGGTAAGTGTTAAGGGAATAATGGAGACAACTCATGGATTGATTGCTAACTGAGCAGGACCCTTTCCCTGAGACTTTATCTTGATGGTTGCTCTCATGGGATAGAGGCAGCTATGCAGATGGAGACAGAAAATTGACTCCATCACTGAACAATTCAAGGGAAGCAAGAGCCCGGTATGATGGAGCAGATGACCTGTTTGCTGTTGTTTGTGAGATTCTGCCTGGGAATGCAGCAATCCCAGCCTGCAGGTGTTGGTCTGACAGCTACTCTCAGCGTCGTAGAGAGACTCTGGATGGTTGCTGCCAGATAACAAGAGTTCAGAGCATGCTGGCCCACGTGTGACTGCCCCCAGCAGTGTGCTGGCGCTTGCAGAAAAGCATAGCGGTCTCCCTGGCTCCATTTCCAAGGGGCGCGGGGCTGTGAAACATCGCCAGGACGTTTGGACTGGTACCAGTCACCCTGTCTGTTCACCTTTCTGCCATCACTACTTCTGAATCAGCTGAAATTCGAGCTCTGAGGGGAAATTAAGTACCCCTCTCTCACTCCACCCAAACAGCACTGTAGTTGTTTTAATTGGAAGAGGATTGTGTGTTCCCCATCTTGGACTTGGTGATGGCCCTAGAAGAGGACTGAGATTATGCATATGTGTCTCCTTAGAGTGGAGTCAAGGGTGGGCAGCAGGGCAGGTCATTGGGACACCAATCTCAAAGGGACATTTAAACAGCACTGGGGGTGAGGGGAAGATGATGTCTAGCTGCCAGAACTCCACTCAGGACAAAGATTAAAATGTGGTTGGAAAGAGTGCCATGATTGTGCTGCTTGGGGCTCATCATCTCAAGAGGTAGATTGGGGAACAGTGGATGTTCCGTAACCTGCCTTCCAAGGAGGACGGAAGCAGTTAACTGGTGTGCTGAGTAGGATGGGGAAGTTTGGGCCAGAGCTGAATTGCTGGGGATGTTACAGAAAGGATTGAGTACTGCTACCTCTTGCCCTCTTCCTGTCTGAAGCTCTCTGCCACTCTTCTAAAGAAATATTTAACCAACACTTCAATGCCTTTCGGAAAATATGACTCATTGTCAGCTTCTTGCGGGACCCACATGACTTGGTTCAGCCCTGCATCCTGGCCGAGGTGACAGGGGCCACCTCCTTCTTTCCTTGCACTGCCAGTTTCTCTGTACCCTCCAAAGTGGGAAGAAACTGGTGTGAATGGTTATGTCTAGGATTTTCCAAACTCATCATGGAATCTCTTTTTTTCTGTGACAACAATTACGACTTAGTCTTTTGTGTACCAGGCTTGGTAAGAGTCTGCTCTAGCTGTTCCTTAATTCCCAGAGCAGATGGTCTATGTCATTTATTTATTCATTTGAGAAGCATTTATTGGGCATATGCTGTATGTCAGTTGCTGCTGTATGCTCTACCAACATTTTAGATTCAAGATGTCTCTGGATAAATTTCTCACCATTCTCCAATCCATACTCTGGAAACCTTATTTATGGTGATTTTCTAAGTTTGTATCAGTGACACTAGCATTTTCTCCCAGGCACTCAAGATTAAAGCCTTCTAGTAATCACTAATGCCTTCTTTTTTTTTGAATATGTCATTAACTTTAACAATTTTTAAAAATAAATGTTACACATTCCTTGTAGAAACATTAGAAGAACACACGTTAGCTAAAAATGGAAAAAAAATTTACTCGCCATTTCAAATCAGTTGCCAGGCTCTGATGTTTCTGTCTTTCCCTGTTTCCTCATATGGGGCCCCTTCTCTTGTCCCCATGAACACCATCTAACACCCTCCATGGCTCAAGTTCTCACACCTGAACAATGGCAATAGCCTCCACCTAGGTCTCTCTAGGACGACACATTTCAGTGTCCCCAAGGCCTACTTCTGTGAAGGTGTGGAATGGTCTAGAGAAGAGACTATGATCAAGAATGAAGGTTAGGGTCCTACATTTTATCAACAAACTGTTAATACTACCTTTGCATCTCTGGTAGTTAAGGCAGTACTACAGTTCTTTAATCAATTTAATGATCTACTATTTCTTATGAACATGGATGTGCTACATGCCAGTTGAAGTTTTGCTTGAGATCTCTGGGAGGAAATACCTAAGGGACAAATAAATTCTTCATTCCCTCAGATCCCTAACTTATGTTTCTCCCAGCTTCAAAGTATCATATGCGCATATTCACACACGTTACCTCCATTCCAGAGTCTGCCAGGGGTTGCCCCAGACTCTGTGGGATGGAGACCTAATGTGAGGACCTACTGTGTGTTGGGCACATTGCATCCATTATCTCTTATGTAGTCTTTACAACGGTAGTAGTTATATTACTTAGTTCTGTATTAAGATGAGGGATAAAAAGAGGAAAGCTGGGAGGGAGGTATAAATTAGGAGTTTGGGATTAACGTATACACACTACTATATGTGAAACAGATAATCAGTAAGGACCTACTGTATAGCACAGGAAACTCTACACAGTATTCTATAGTAACCTATATGAGAAAAGAATCTGAAAAAGAATAGATATATGCATGTGTATGACTGAATCACTTTGCTGTACACCTGAAACTAACACAACATTGTAAATCAAGTATACTCCAATATAAAATAAAAATTAAATTAAAAAAAAAAAAGAGGAGGAATAAACACAAAGAGCTTAATGTAACCAAGGTCACAGTTTCAAAACCAAGTCTTGATGCCTGACAAACTCTCTGGGTTGGGAAGAGTCTCGGATGATCAGAAAGTCCAAGGGGTGCTCCTAACATAATCCCTTCCTGGGTAAGATTTTCTTTCTACCCTTTTTTCGGTAGTAAGTTTCATTTGTAGCTTCTGGAAACTGTCCCTTTAAATCCACTCAAATATTTGAATAACGGAGAGGCTGGGGCCTCTGAGTGTTTTTTATTTAAAGCTATGTTTCATGGAAGAAATAATTTGGGCCAGAAAAGAAGCTGAAGGGCAACATAATTCTCAGTGGATCTTTTCAACTCTTGAAGGACCTCATTATCTCCTCAGAAAAATCAGAAGAGCTGATTTTGAGTAAGTCAGCCCCATGATGTACCATCTTATAAGAAGTTAGCTGCAAAATGGATAAGCCTTCTGTGTGAGGTGTTTGCATACAGTAGGGAGGTCTGGTCAGATTGGATAAATGATACCCACCTGAAATATAACTGGTGAAAATACCAGCCTCAGAGGTATTTTAACAGGAGCTGGAAAAAGTTGATTGAGGTGTACTCTCCACAGCACCTAACCCCATGCCTACGACATTTGTTTATGTCACTGTCTAGTCTGGGATGGGCTATGAGAACAAACAGGACATGGGCTTTGTCCTTTCCATAGGAAAGCACATTTTTACAGAGATATCCAATGTATGACAATCCAATCTGTTTAGTCCAGTAAGTGCTCAATATATGTTTCTTACATTAATTCAATGTGGGCACTTCCCTACTATGGCGTCTTGGTCATTCCCTCTGGACCTACAGGAGAACCATGGACCACCACGTGGTGTTATTTCATTTTTCTCTCCCACCTCTTCCCTGACAAACCTCTCTAAGTTTGTTTGAAAAGTCTTCATTTGTGTCTCCTTTTTCTTCCGTAGTAAGTGTAGCATTATTTTATTTTTTATTCTTTTAAATTAATTTTTAACTGGAGTGTAGTTGGTTAACAATGTTGTGTTAGTTTCTGCTCTACAGCAAAGTGAATCAGTTATTTTCTCCATACCTCTATTTGCTATTTATTTGAGATATAATAATGCAGGAGAGTATGTGCCTAGGAGGGTCCAAGGTGTTTCATACAACACAGACTTGAGAGGAGGGAAAGAGTCATGCTCACTGTGGAGTGTGTGATTTTTTTTTTTTTAGATTCATGTATTTTATTGCCATTCTATTTTAGCTCCAAATTAGTGTCTAATGATTTAGCATCATTTCACTCTTTTTCCTCCTTCTGCCTCGCCTTCTCTCCCATAACCAAATATGTTAATTTAATTTTTTTCATTTTCTAAATTACTTTTTATTTGCGTATAGTTGATTTACAATGTTGTGTTAGTTTCTGCTGTACAGCAAAGTGAGTCAGTTATACATATACATATTTCCACTCTTTTTTAGATTCTTTTCTCATATAGGCCATTACAGAGTATTGAATAGAGTTCCCTGTGCTATACAGTAAGTTCTTATTAGTTATCTGTTTTATATATAGTAGTGTGTATATGGCAATCCCAGTCTCCCAATTTAACTGCCCCCCCATCCCCCTTGGTAACCATAAGTTTGTTTTCTACGTCTGTGACTCAATTTCTGTTTTGTAAATAGATTCATTTGTACCATTTTTTAAGATTCCACATATAAGCAATATCATATGATATGTGTCTTTCTCTGTCTGACTTACTTCACTCAGTATGACAATCTCTAGGTCCATCCATGTCGCTGTACATGTAGCGTTATTTTCACGTTGCACATAAACTCCTTCAAGAAGACATCAAACTCCCATGAATAAAAAAAGTAAACTCATGGACCAGTTACTCAAGATTAAGTAACTGGTCATTAACAAAGGTAAGATTTACTACCAGGATTGTCTGATTCTAAACACTTTTTTTTCCCTCTTAAGAGAGACCCTAGTACATTCTTGTAAAAATTGTTTAATGAGGCCCTCAAACCATTATTTCCATCAGTGAAATTCAGCTTGGGTCTTCTTAAACTGACCAGGTACCAGCATCCTCTGGCCAGATACCAGCATCCTCTGATCAGGTACCAGCATCGTCCATGTGCCATGCAAGTGTGGACAAGCCGTTCTCTCTGGGTGTGGCTCTGGCTCTCTGTTGCTGTGTGACATGTGAACTGATAAGATGGTGGGGAAATCACAGGAGGGTCTGAAGCCATTTGTTTATTGAGAGCCTGGGCATGTCTTGGGGAGACCGACCCCCCTCTATTCCCAGACTAGAGCCAGTGCCTCTGTGGGGGAGGGCCAGGGCAGTGAATGTTTCCTTCTCCCTCGGCTCTCGGATTTGCTGCTAACAGAAGGGGTGCACTTAGAATTTTCTGTGATGGTGACCGGGATTCTTTTTCTGCTCTGGGCCTCTGGGTTGAAGCCACAGACTTGAAGACTCATGGTTCAGACCCATTCAAGGTTGCCGCTTACTCAGAGTGAGGGACAGCCTGCCTGGGGTTTGTCTCAATCCTGAGTCCCCTGACTCCTGGGTCATTTCTGCCATTTAGAGACTTTGCCTTTTCCCCTCTCTGCTTTTCTGCTTTCAGAGCTTTACCTTCTTGGTCAGTTGTGTCAGGAGAATTAAGGATTAGAGATCCAGTGCTTTCCCTCTCTCCTCCTGTACTCCTGCTTCTCGTCCTGTAGCCGACAGAAATGGCCTTGGCTGAATTTCTGGTATATATTTCCTGCCATATTTATATTACTTAACTAGTATTTTTTTGCATTATTAAAATTTAGTTACAATTCAAATTTCAGAAAGATATTGGCTTAAAATAAATAAAAATTAATTTTTCACAAAGAGAAAAAAAAAAAAGGCCTGGGATGGAGGGGCCATCCACACGCTATGGACAGCTGGAAGGTTTGGAGGGCAAGACTGAGAAGGCAACACACTGTAGTCAAGGGAGCGATTGCAGAAGAGTCTGGAAATCTTTGTCTTCACCATCGTGTAGCTGTCAGCTGGAGTCTCTCTCACGCCTCTTGTCTCACGTGGTAATGTGACCCATCTCTTAGGTTTTGCTGCTCTCCTCCTCTTCTCCGATGCCCAAATCCTCCAAAGACCTTTCTAGAACACCCAATTCTGTAACTCTTTCAGCTCAACTTATGTACACAGGGTGAGGTGTAGAGGCATGTTTAACGACCCCCCCCCCCCACCCACACACCCCCTTCAGCTTTCCTAAATCCTTTGGAAAATAATGTGAAATAATGCTGTTGTTTTCGGGGAGGCATGTCATTTGTTTTACGGGTCTGTAGTTGATTAATTTGCAAATGATATTCTCAATAAAGTGCTTAGAAGTAGATAATTACAACTATACTAACAGTTCCCAGGGAAGCAGATGGTATTCCGAGGAGCTGCCATGAAGCATTACTGCTGATACGCCACTGGAATGTACCATCTACCCCCGAAAACCACAAACAACGAGTGCAAATCCTGCTGATGTTCCAGATTGGGAGGAAATTGTGCTTTTGCCTCACATTCCGTTCTTATCGGAATTTTTATGTGTGTTTTCTTGATCGCTACAGTGCTCCATGAACTGGTACATTTTATGTTGAGTCCCATAACCCTCCAACTCTGTAATTCTGAATTAGCCCCATATTAAGCCCGCACGAAGCAAGTTTTTAAACTGTTCATCAGTGTTCCTCCTACCATGCCAGATATTTTTAAGCATAGATTATCTCTGTACAAACATATAATTTCAATTTCCTAAATTACCTGAGCCAACATGCCATGTTAGATAATCAATTAAGAATTTTTTGGAAACAGAGGAATCTCTTCCTTTTTCTTTCTCCTTCTGTGTCATACACACACAGTCGTGCACGTGTACACACACACACACGCTCTTGTCTAGTTGCCTCATTTTTTTTTCAAGCTACCTGATTAAAAAAAGGATCATTTTGCAACCTCTAGTTCTCAGGAGAAAGACTGCAATGTCATGCATTTCTCTCTGTGCAGCTATGCATCAGGAGTTGTCGCTCTTAAGTAGGCTGGAGTTATATAAGTGTTATGTACACAAGGTTATATACACAATAGGTCATGGGAGTTCGAGTTAAATATTCATTTGTGCTCTGGTCAGCTGAAGACGGTTGGGCCATGGAGAAGAGGCTGTGTGTCACCCAGAGCAGGATGTAAGTGTGACGTGGAGCCTCTCTGGGGACCACTGATAGATCTTTGCTGTAGGTCAGGCTAGCAGTGGGCCACCAGCAAGGGCTCTACCTTCAGCTGCTGTCATCTCTGAATCACCGCTGGCCTGGAGAGGCTCTGGACAGGCCATTGTCATAGACTTGGAATGACCACACTCTTACCTGCCCAAGGCCGTAGTCATTTCTGCTAAGAGAATAGGAAACGATGATGACCAGTGTTTTCTCTGCTTTCCGTGGGTGAGAACGGGCTTGGAGAATGTGTGTGGGTTGCTGAGTGCTTTGTGCTTATTTAAAGCTGTCTCAGAGCATATGTTCACTGGCTTTTCTAGAAGCAGGCCTTGTGGTTCTCACCGGGGGCTTACGCATTAGGGGGCTTAGTTTGATATGCAAGTAGGCTCCAGGATTCTCAACAAGTTGCCCAATTATCACCATAAGCCTTTTTACTGTTGATGTACACTAGAAACTTTTAGTTTTAGCTGCCATTTTTTGAGAGTGTACCATGCACCAGGCACTGTGAGAACTAATTTGAATTACATTATTCCATTGAATTCTCACAATATTCTATACAACAGACAATAGCTGTAGTTCACCAAAGAAGAGATAGAAGCTCAGAGAGGTTAAGTAACTTGTTTAAGGTCACAGAGCTAATAAGTGCCAGAGTTGAGATTGAAACTCTAATCTGCCTGCCACCAATGCCCAGGCTCTTAATCATGACACTACTCAGTATTCAGTTATTTTATGAAGTTAATTCCCTGAACATATGTTTAAATCACCTAGAATGTTTTTATAGCTCTGTGCAGGTATCAGAGGTGCATGGATAGTCAAACAATGCGCGTTCTTGATGTTACATAGGCTGTGCTCAAGGATCAAGGAAGTAGAACATGAGAAAGGCATGGAAGATGTGGCTTGAATGCAGGCTTGGAGTTGGATTGGGAAACGTCTTGACAGTCATATGAAGGAATCTGGGCAGCATCTCAGCCATTGGTGTTCAGGCAAGTGAGTCACATGATCAGAGGAGATTTTCAGAAAGAGCTTAGAAAGAAGATGCTTCAGGGAAAGGTGGGGCCGTAGGCAGGCAATCGAGTAACGCCAAGGTGTAGGCTGGCATAGGTGATGAAACAAGTAGGAAAGAGCATCACAGAGGTAGAATATGCCAGTGCAAGCATAACAATAGCTAGTATTTCTTATCCTATGACTGAGTGCCTCTCGTTGTATTAAGCATTTAAAAAAATGGAACTCATTTAATCCTTAGAACATCCCTATGAAGTAAGTTATATTACCTTCCCCATTTTACAGATGAGGGGATGGAGAGACAGAGAGTGCTCAAGGTGACACCATGTGTAAGTGGCTGAGCCTGGATTCAATCTCAGCCCCTTTCGCTCCAGAGCTTGAGGTCTGGCCAGCATGGTGTCAGACCTTGAACTGAGGTGGGGTGTTAGGGTCCAACTCATCATTTCCTAGACGTGCCAGACATGCATGCACCCAGGGCCACATACCCTTATCTCCCTAGGACAAAATGCATGTAGGGCACATGGGAAGAGAATTGGCGTAGTGAGTTCGATGATTCGGTTTGTGCCCCCTCCTATATCCTGGCAGCTCGTTCAAGGCTGTACTCAGGAGAGCAACATTCAGCTTTCTTTCTATTTACCTCCCTTAGGTAGGAATTGCCTTCTATATTGAAGTCTGGTGAAATTGAGGTCAGAAGGCCTGGGTTTAGGACTGTCTCTGTAACTTAGCAAAGCATGTTTTTGAGCACACGACTTATGGTCCCTGGGTTTCAGGTTTCTTACGGTTAAGGTAAGGATCATAATATTCATTCATCTAGTTGTGCTTTCAAGGAATGGATATTGAGCACCTACTGTGAGCCACGCACATGCTAGGGAGGCCCTGGAGATACCAAGACGGAAGCAAGTCACAGGGCATGCTCTTAGGAGTTCAGAGTCTAGTGGCTGATAAGTAAGTAAATAAGCCATTGCAATTCAAAGAATCGAGGAGATAATACTCATTACAGGTTTTTAAAATCTAAAGTGCTTTGAAATGGTGTGTTATTATTGTTATTAACTCTATTAGGGAGAGTGGGGGGAGAAAGTCAGAAAATGCCAGCGAGATCCAGGTTGGGGTTGAGTTCCCAGCATCTCCGAGGCTCCCACTGGGAGAGGTTCCAAGAGCTCAGGCTCCTCCAATGGGGACGCCATGGCTCCCGCCTGCTTTTGACCTTTGTGAAGGGTGCTTGCATGAACACACTTCACCTTCAGAAGTTTAAAAATGCGCACTTGGAATTGTAGGTGATAGAGCACGAATCCCAGGCTTTAGGCGTGTGGGAGAATTGTGCTGAGCTGGGAGTGCACAGGGCCACGTGCCCTGCAATTTGACGTCAGCACCATCCGGGGGGTACACAGCCTCTGGGCCCTTCTGCGTGGTCAGTCTGTGATGCAATGTGCTTTCACAGCCTGTGAATCAATTCCCTCTAGAAGAAGAAAAAAAAAACAAAAAACAAAAAAACCAACAAACACCATGCTGTTGAACTGAATATACCACTGTTGAAATTCCTGATTTTGCAATATTTAAGCACTCTCTCAGCTGCGATGGTGAAATAGTGTAAGCAGAAAAGAAAAAGCCACATGGAGTTATTAGAATCAAGCCCTTTCCTTTTTGAATGTTGATCTTTGAGTTTCCAAATTGGGCAAAGGAGTAATTATCAGGAATAGCCTTGATAAAAGGTTGTACGATCACAATTTAGGAAAACAACTTTATATTTATAAATCCTTTGTATTTTTGGTAGCACTTTAATACCAATTTTCTAATTTAATCCTTTGTGC
This sequence comes from Balaenoptera acutorostrata, assembly GCF_949987535.1. Classification (NCBI taxonomy): domain Eukaryota; kingdom Metazoa; phylum Chordata; class Mammalia; order Artiodactyla; family Balaenopteridae; genus Balaenoptera; species Balaenoptera acutorostrata. Next base: position 92,911,570 of record NC_080068.1, read on the forward strand.
CAACTCTGACAAGTAGATGGAATATTCATAATTTGATTATAGATGAAGACACTCAGGACAGGGAATTTGTGACCTGTCCCAGGCTTTTATACCTAAAACACAAGGGAGGAAAAAGAGGGTAAAGGAAATGAATATTCATTAAGCAGCTACTATGTGCTAGGTGTTCAATACACAGTTGAATTTAATTCATCACACAATCCTGGGGTGGGGGGATGAGTATTCTTATGCCTATTTTACAGACAGTTAAACCAAAGTCATACATTTAATATTTAGAGGTTGAGTTGGATCCCAGATCTCCTTGATTCCGAATCTATGGCTCTTTCTCTACATTTCCAACCTTGTTGATTATGTGTTTTTACTGTTCTGCACATTTACCTCCAATAAATGTGTATTTGTTTATACACAAATTATTTGCATGTACGATTGTACTACTATTTTAGGAACATTATAAAACATACACAGGAAATAAAAACATAAAGATGCATACAGATGAATGGAAGACATACTATTTTCTTGCTACACTCCATTTTGAAGACTGCTGTCTAGTCTATACTCCTTTCTTGGCAATTTCGGAGCACAAAGTTCATTCCTATGGCTCATTTTCTTAGAAAAATCCACTAGGCAGCATAGGGATACTTTAGGGTGGGGTTCCTCAGCAGAGGCGCTATTGGCATTTTGGACCAGGTGATTCTTTGCTGTGAGGGGCTGTGCCTTATGGATATTTAGTGGCGTCCCTGGCCTTTATCCACTAGATGCCAGTAGCACACCCTCCCCAGAGTGACAAAGAAAAATGTCTCCAGACATTGCCAAATGTCCCTTGTTGGGGGAAGGGGGAGCAAAATCCGCCCCAGTTGAGAACCACCGTTTTAGGGTAATCATTAGGAATGTTCTCCTTGCTAATGTCAAAGAAGAAGACATCTGGCAGCACCAGTTTGGAAGATGTTTTTTCTTGCCCTTTGAAATTCATCCAGAGGACCCTTGGGCTTGGTTCTAGCCTGTGTCCAGCAGCTCCTGAGATTGGCCAGCCAGAACAGAGGTCCAGCTGTTCAGTGATGTTATCAGCCTTGGGATGTCTTCTGTCCCCAGGCATATCACGTCTAATTTTAACGTCTTGCGCTTCACTGCCAATGGACTTTGACAAAGCCCAGTGTGGAAGACTGTGGTAGTCCAGTGTGGGGTGGAACCAGGTAGACCTGTGTTCAAATCTGTCTTCTGCCATTATTATCTGTGACCTTGAGCAATTCCTTCGACCTCCCTAAGCCACTCTTTCCTCATCATGATAAGACATACAAGGGAGGAGAACTCTTGTATCATAAGAATGAAGAATTTAGCACAATGACTGTTCCTGCCTCTTAATAAACAGTAGTAGCTGTTATTTTGATTATGATGATGATTGTATAAAACATTCAGACTCTTGCCTGGCACATAGTAAGCACTCAATGAATGATACATATTATCATAATGTATATTGTAAGTATAGATATTTCTGTGTATGTATATGTATATGAATGTGTTTGGTGAGTTTGACTAGGGATTCCATGAAATAGGGACAAGACCTGTCTTATTTATCACTTGATCATCATTGCCTAGTTCAGCCTGGCATGTAATAGGTGGTCAATAATTGTTTGTTGTGAAGCCATGAACGCATGTGTTCTTCCTTTTAAGCCATCAAAAATGTGGGATCATTATCTTTTTTGGTCTGCTTTAGAATCATACCTAATGGTCCTGGCCAGGTAACACTCCCAGAAATTCTCCGGCCCCCGGCCCCTTGTGCAGCTCAATGTGACTGCATATGTTTGGCCCTACCATGGAAAGAAGGGAGGAAAGGGAGCTCAAACTCTTCTTAACGACCTGAAGCTTAAGGAAAGGGAATTCATCATAATTTGATCTAGTCAATGGAAATGCAGAAACTTAATCATCAGGATTGTCTAATTGTTCCCTTGGAATTGACTGAGATGCTTGCTGTCATGATATTTTCCTGAATTCCATTTCATAACGCAAGTTTGCTTATCTGTTTTCAGGTTTTTGATTTATTCTTTGTTTCCTCTGGCTAGTTTTAGAAAAATTAGAATTCTTTTGTGGCTTTATGAAAAAAAGATAACTTATGAGGTTGAGGAAGTTTTTTTTTTGTTGGGAATACATCAAAAATCATCAATAAGCCAGGCATAACAATGCTTGATAAATTTTAGAGAAAATTGATTGCAGCAGCGATAGCTGATTTAAACTAATGCCTGCTTGCGTCATTACTCAAACAAACACAGGAGCTACATCAGTTTTAATATCTGTCTTGTTTAAAAATGAGCAAGTTTCTTTTCAGCAAATGACTGTTGATGATCTGGATCTTAACATTAAAAAAGGGGAAAATTTTCCACCATTTTCTGACTCGTTGATGTTTTATGTTCTTCAAATTTTCAGCACCTCAAACCTATAATTTTCAGAATATGTTTTATAAAAGCAAAATTAACAGTATAGGCTTGTTTTTGTGTTTGTATGGGTATTGGGAGTGTGTTAGAGAGGTGTGTATGTAAGTAGGCATGTGACTTTTCTCGTTTAACCTAAACGAGATATGCAATTGGAGTGTTCCTTTTGTTCGAAAAGCATGTATTCAAAAACATATTGCCTCTCAACTTCATTGAGTAACCTCTCTTTAGGTATTAATGGAATGAGTGAATAGAAGCTTCCATTTTGCCTTGTCTGGTATCATTCAAAGGCTGATTTTATGTTAAATTATATGTAATTGCCTAACCACATCAAAATATTAAAAAAAAAATTGAAAGCAAGAGCAGCCAGCCTTTTTATTCCCACTGTGTCTAGGAAAGGCTGTTGAGATTCAAAGGAAGTAAACAACTGAGGAACTGGGGGTTTCAATTTTTTTTCTCCCCAATTATGAAAATATGTGAAAAATGCAGAAAAATTTTTAAAAAGTCAAAAGAAAATATTTAAAAGTTACATAAAGTTCTGTCATCTAACTGCAACCACTGTTAGCATTTTTTAAAATATGGTCTCAGGCTTTTCTCTATAGACGGGTTCAAATAAAAGAGTTGAGATAATATTGCACATAAATTAAAAAAAAATCTTATTGAAATATAGTTGATTTACAATGTCGTGTTAATTTCTGCTGTACAGCAAAATGATTCAGTTATACATATATGTATTCTTTTTCATATTCTTTTCCATTATGGTTTATCTCAGGATATGGAATAGAGTTCCCTGTTGCACATACATTTTTGTATCCTAATTTTTCTTTCATGTAACTTATAGCCATGCTTTTGTGTTATTGCAAATTTATAGCAGTTTAATATCTTCATTGGTGGGTAAACCATATTTGACTCAACTGTTCTTCTATTATTAGATATTTAAGTTACCATTATTTTTGTTACACAAAACTGTGGACCTATTAATTAGGTGAGAATGGTCTGGCCCAGATATATATTACCATTCTCATACTTTTGTGATTTGCTTATATCTCCTCCTGTGGTATCTTAACTTGGCTTTTTTACTAGGCCAAATGGCCTTCTATCTTTTTAATAAAATTTCCACATCTTTACCAGGGGATGGTTTCAGGCATAAAGGACCCAGGTGATTTCCTGTAATTGACTTCCAAGTCTTGCCTCCAGTGTGGAAACGTTATTGCCCTGAGCCCAAAGAATGGAGCTATAGTTGCCTTCAGCCAAGAGAGAAACTTGGCTGAACTTGGCCTTGCCTTTTAAAGCTGAGTTTTAATAATTAAAGGTTAGCTTCCCCCAAAACCTACTTTAAATCTCTAATTGTCAGAAGTTTCTTGTGTTTAACCGTACATTGTTCTTATTGAACATGGGTTACTTTATGACAAAAATGCATGGTTTATTAACCATAGTAACAGACTTTCCAAAATGAACCTGCAGCAGAAGGATTCCCAAATATCTTGACTATGACGTCAGTGTTTTCTACATGGGGATTGTGTTTAGAGCAAAAACTGTACCATCCATTGATCATGTTTCCGTGAAGAAAAGCCTCGATTGCTCTTATTCGTGTTGGAAGCATAGACTCTGGACATGTGTGTGCTGATCTACCATGTGGAGAGGTCAAGGGTGAACATTTTGAATATCTGCTTCAAGTTACTTCTTTTGCTAATTTCACATTATAATTTTCATGACAGATATCATTTGCTAAATGTCTGTAGGTTATACTAAATCTCTCTCTGTCTTGTTTATAGTTTCCTTTGCTGTGCAAAAGCTTTTAAGTTTCATTAGGTCCCATTTGTTTATTTTTGTTTTTATTTCCGTTTCTCTAGGAGGTGGGTCAAAAAGGATCTTGCTGTGATGTATGCCATAGAGTGTTCTGCCTATGTTTTCCTCTAAGAGTTTGATAGTGTCTGGCCTTACATTTAGGTCTTTAATCCATTTTGAGTTTATTTTTGTGTATAGTGTTAGGGAGTGTTCTAATTTCATACTTTTACATGTAGCTGTCCAGTTTTCCCAGCACCACTTATTGAAGAGGCTGTCTTTTCTCCACTGTATATTCTTGCCTCCTTTATCAAAGGTAAGGTGACCATATGTGTGTGGGTTTATCTCTGGGCTTTCTATCCTGTTCCATTTATCTACATTTCTGTTTTTGTGCCAGTACCATACTGTCTTGATTACTGTAGCTTTGTAATATAGTCTGAAGTCAGGGAACCTGATTCCTCCAGCTCCGTTTTTCTTTCTCAAGATTGCTTTGGCTATTCGGGGTCTTTTGTGTTTCCATACAAATTGTGAAATTTTTTGTTCTAATTCTGTGAAAAATGCCATTGGCAGTTTGATAGGGATTCCATTGAATCTGTAGATTGCTTTGTGTAGTACAGTCATTTTCACAATGTTGATTCTTCCAATCCAAGAACATGGTATATCTCTCCATCTATTTATATCATCTTTAATATCTTTCATCAGTGTCTTATAATTTTCTGCATACAGGTCTTTTGTCTCCTTAGGTAGGTTTTTTCCTAGATATTTTATTCTTTTTGTTGCAATGGTAAGAATGGGAGAAAATATTTGCAAATGAAGCAACTGGCAAAGGATTAATCTCCAAAATTTACAAGCAGCTCATGCAGCTCAATATCAAAAAAACAAACAACCCAATCCAATAATGGGCAGAAGACCTAAATAGACATTTCTCCAAAGAAGTTATACAGATTGCCAACAAACACATGAAAGAATGCTCAACATCATTAATCATTAGAGAAATGCAAATCAAAACTACAATGAGCTATCATCTCACACCGGTCAGAATGGCCATCATCAAAAAATCTAGAAACAATAAATGCTGGAGAGGGTGTGGAGAAAAGGGAACCCTCTTGCACTGTTGGTGGGAATGTAAATTGATACATCCACTATGGAGAACAGTATGGAGGTTCCTTAGAAAACTAAAAATAGAACTGCCATACAACCCAGCAATCCCACTACTGGGCATATACCCTGAGAAAACTATAATTCAAAAAGAGTTATGTACCACAATGTTCATTGCAGCTCTATTTACAATAGCCAGGACATGGAAGCAGCCTAAGTGTCCATCGAGAGATGAATGGATAAAGAAGATGTGGCACATATATACAATGGAATATTACTCAGCCATAAAAAGAAACAAAATTGAGTTATTTGTAGTGAGGTGGATGGACCTAGAGTCAGTCATACAGAGTGAAGTAAGCCAGAAAGAGAAAAACAAATACCATATGCTAACACATATATGTGGAACCTAAAAAAAAAAAAAAAAAAAATGGTCATGAAGAACCTAGTGGCAAGACGGGAATAAAGACACAGACCTACTAGAGAATGGACTTGAGGATATGGGGAGGGGGTGGGGTGAGATGTGACAGGGTAAGAGAGTGTCATGGACATATATACACTACCAAATGTAAAATAGATAGCTAGTGGGAAGCAGCCGCATAGCACAGGGAGATCAGCTCGGTGCTTTGTGACCACCTAGAGGGGTGGGATGGGGAGGGTGGGAGGGAGGGAGATGCAAGAGGGAAGAGAAATGGGAACATATTGTATATGTATAACAGATTCACTTTGTTATAAAGCAGATGCTAACACACTATTGTAAGGCAATTATACTTCAATAAAGATGTTTGAAAAAAAAAAAAAAGACACAGACCTACTAGAGAATGGACTTGAGCATACGGGGAGGGGGAAGGGTAAGCTGGGACGAAGTGAGAGAGTGGCATGGACACATATACACTAGCAAATGTAAAATAGATAGCTAGTGGGAAGCGGCCGCATAGCACAGGGAGATCAGCTCGGTGCTCTGTGACCACCTAGAGGGGTGGGATAGGGAGGGTGGGAGGGAGGGAGACGCAAGAGGGAAGAGATATGGGAACATATGTATAACTGATTCACTTTGTTATAAAGCAGAAACTAACACACCATTGTAAAGCAATTATACTCCAATAAAGATGTTTAAAAAAAAATCTGTAAACTTGAAGTCTCTCCTTTTGGTTGGTAATTCTAGGTTTTCAGCTTAGGGTCTCACTAATTATGTCTTCCATCTGGTTTGGTCAACTCTTTTGATAACACTGGTGATAACCACTGCTAGTCTGGTCTGAAAGGAAGTTTTCATGCATTTAAAAGGTACGTGTTGAGCCCTTGCTATGTTTTAAGGGACTAGAAATATGAGCAAGAAAATTTAGTGTGGGATATGCGGGCTGGGTGACGCCTTGGATCATCATCACTAAGGTGTACACATGGCTAACCCCATCGAGAAATAAGAGAAAACATGGTGTCTGCTGCACGGAGTTTTCTGTGGTCAATATTCAGTTTTGAACTTGAGAGGCCCCTGTGTACGTCTCTGTCAGGCCCATTTTCTCAGTGGGCAGAATCAGGTAAACAAACTCGTAAACAAATAAGGCAGAGTGGTGGTAAGTGCCGGAGAGGAGTTGTGAACAAAACATTATGGCGTTGCAAAAGAGGGGTGATGAATTTGGTGCTCATACGTACACTGACGCTCACAGCTCTCCTGCTGGCTCTTATTCTCTGCTTCTGTCTTTCAGGATGCTGTGGGGTATGTGGATATAGGAAGGGATAGTTTCCAGGAAAATTATCCTAGGAAGGCTGTTCACCGAGGAATATAGCCTTCTGTGTCTTCTTTTCTTCGAGTCCTTCCTTCCTCCCTCTCTCCCTCCCTTCCTTCCTTCCTGTCATTTATTATTTAATTTACTCAATAAATATTTCTTAAGCAGCTGCTATTTACCAGCATGGAGATACAGTGATGATGAATATAGGCAAAATTCTTGCCCTCAAAAAGCTTATAGTCCAGTGGGTCAGCCTATTGGCACTGATTAAAGGACCAAATTACAGCGCTCCATATGCAGATGTTTCTGGTGCTATCAAACCATATGCTGTCTTAGCAGAAAAGCTCCTGCTGGCTCCCTGAGTCCTTTAACTCTTTGCTGGCCCTGTGTGAGTTTTATCCACATCATGCTGTGCTCATGGCAGGCCCTCATGATGTGCTTGTTGATCAGCACTTGGCTGATTCTGCCAGTTTCCTAATTATATGCCATTTTTTTCCTTTTAAAATTCAGTTTCCTACATCCTTGACTTATCTCATTTCCAGGCAGAGTCTCTGCAGGAGTTGACTCAAGGATGGTTTTGGTTCGACATCTATAATAAGCAGATCCCTAAAGCATTTATTTTTAGAGGTAATGCTCTACTCCAGCAACTTAATTTCACAGTAACAATGAACAATACATATTCCAGTGAACATTTCAGAAGTACCCATAAGCATAGACAGAGTCAAGCTCACCATATTTAAGTTATCCAGAATTTAAACCACTCCTAAGTCAGTACTTTGGCTTATTCCCTTTCTTTCAAAGAGCTCAGAGCAACTTGCCTGCTTTATCTCCTTGATCCTCACATTATCCATCAGACGTTCACGACGGGGTTTCATCATTGCCTCGCCCTCTGTGAGTCTGCAGGCAAAAAGATAGATTTTCATATTCAAAGATGTTTTATGCTTTTGTATTTTAAAGCCCAACTTGTAAATACTTCCTTATTCTTTCTCTGTTTTCTCTTTCTTTTTCTTTCTCTTGTCTATCTTTCTCTAGTTATTTCTTCCTTCACTTTCTTTGAATGGTTCATTACTTCTGTATTGAAGGGATGAATCTCAGGTACGGTCCATTCTTAGTGGAAAACAGTCCCGGGAGGGATTTCTGTGCTTCCGCTGGCCGGCGATCTGCTCCCTTCCATCATAAAGTCTTCCTGCGTGTGGACCACGGGTTGGATTTTAAAAGCCGTGCCCTGTTAAATTGATAATGGTTCATTTTCAGAGCTGCCTCTGCGGTTGTGGATCTGCATTCTGTCTTGCAAGTGCTTTCCTGGGCCACAGACCTTTTTTGGAGAGAGAACCTTTTCCTGGTGAGAGGGCAGTCATCTCCTCAGCCTCCTCCCTGTCCGTTTGATGACTTGGCTTCTCAAAAGGTCGTGCGCACGGTGGATTCTTTAAAGCTTGTTTATCTGGGAAAGGGCTTTAGAAGGGAGATCGAATCCCTGCTGTCAATGACTCTTTTCTGAAACAGGGCCAGGGAGATAAGGAAGAGTTCATGTTGCCAGGTAATGACCTTGCCTGGACCCACTTGAGAGAGGAGCCGGCAGGCATCTTGTTTGGAGGGGCCTGGCGGAATGATGAATGGGCCCGCTCTCTGTCCAAGGCGGAGAGGGCTGTGTCCTCTCTGCTCCTAAAAGACCAAAGAGGAAGAGAGTTGACCCACGTGGACAGTTTTCAACTTTCTGGCACCATCCTTTGGTTTATTCAAGTTGTTGGGGTCATTTAATATTTATTGAAGTGTCTTCTCTGCATAAGATGCCAGTTGTCAGCTTTCACCCGGGTGCACTCTACTTATCAGAGGACTAGAGACAGTGAGGGCACCAAGGTCACAAATGTACTCAGTTCACGAGCACCTCTTGAGTACATGAACATGCCTGGCTCTGCATTACATTCAGAGGAACCATAACAAAAAGAACGTGACATAGTCTCTCCCTCCCGACTGTTGTTTGAGTCATACTGGGGCCCGAGGCAGAGATACATGAAGCGGCTACAAAACAGTGCCTGGCTGTGTAGAACTGAGCTTTACAAGGAAATTAATTGCAGCGTTATTTGAAAGTGCAATGAAATTAGAAACGCTCTTGATGTCGATCAGTATGGGAATGCTTACCAGTGATGCTATAACCATACCGTAGAGTATTCTGCACCTGTTTAAAGGAAGCCTGTAAATGGAACTATAGGCAACGACATTGAAAGATTGCCAAGACTATTGTCAAGTGAAAAAAAAATTTACTTTCCCTGTAAACCATTTATATTAAAAAGTATATATTCGTGGATGTAGATAAATGCATTGAAGAGAGACTTCCATGATATTTACGTGTGGACTTTTTTTTTCTGTTTCATAAGGGTAATGTATTTATATATTACTTATATAATTTAAAGTTAATAAGGAAGTTAGTGCTAGATTATATGAGATCAGAAGAGAGCAGGGACAGAGTGAGTGCCCTCTCCTTCTTGACCGTGGAATATTGAGCTGCGGTCTTATTTGAGCAAAAGACCAGGGGCCTGGCTGGAGTTGCTTCTTCCCAGGACCAGGTCTAGAAAGTAGCCGCAATAATCTATATGACTTTAAAAATGGCTGACTCCGCTTCTGAACACAATGCAGGTTGGGGGGACGCACCATTTGTCTTCCTTTTCTCTTCGCCAGCATGTTTGTGCTAGTGGGGGTGAGGGCTGGCAGTGTAACTTTTGACTCCTTGTCTTCAAGAAGGGCATAAGGTCCTTATGCCTTATGGCATAAGTCCTTATGAGTGTGTAAGGTCCTTTTCTGCCATTGCTTTTTTAGATCTTGACAACTGCCGAGACATGATATTGTATTTATGGCTCCAAGTTTGTTTTACCCTGATACCAGCCACATACTAATAAAAAATAAAGTGCATTATGGTGATGTAGTTTTCTGGCATATAATTTCTACATACTGAGGTGTTTGGGAGCTATTTGAATGTATATGTCTTTTGACTCTAGACAGATTATATACATGTTGAAGTAGGGGATTTTTGTCTTTTGGGTTCACAGGAAGCCCCTATAGTTATGGAAAATGGTAGCTTTTTACATAATGGACACTGAATAAATGCTTGTTGTTGGAGTGAATGGTTGAATTTATGAATAGAGTAAATAGTTCCTGACTTTTTGTTTTCATATAGAAAACAGGGTCAACGCAATAAAAATGAGGCCAAGGAATGAAAACTATATAAAATAAGTCTATCTTTCAACTGAAATTCCTTTGGCCATTTTAAAAACTATGAAATCTTTCTGAACAGTAAGAAAAGCACAGAGATGAATGTAACAAACGCCTAAAAACATCCCTGTGTCCAAAATCCATATTTAACAAATGCTCACAGTTTGGCACGTTTGCATCGGATTTTTTTTTCTTAAGAAATAACATATTTCAGATACATTAAAGCTCCATTTGCCTCCTGTCTAATCCCATTAGCCTCTCTCACGTCTCAGAGGTAACCACTAAGTCTACAGGATCTATACATGTTTTTATCCTTTGATTTTTTAGGTGAGCATAGACTCCACCAACAGCCTAGAGTTTTGTGAATTTTTAAATCTACGTAATAGTATTACGATGCATGTATCCTTCTCTGACTTGCTTTCTTTTCTCACTATTATAACGGAGATTTCTCTATGTTGATGATGTAGATCTAGTTCATTCATTTAACTCCTCTATACACAAATTTTGTGGTGTATTTATTGCTTATTCATAGGTAAGATATCTGTTCTCCTATAGATGGAGACCTAGATTTGCCCTCAGTTTTTCACAGTTATCAATGGCGCTGTTAATGACATCCTCACGGATGTTTCTCCTTTTGCTTGTGAGCACGTCCCTCTTGGGCAAGTACCGGGAAGTAAAATGGCTCAATGGTGAGGGAATTGTATTTTCAGCTTTGCTAGATATCAATAAATTGTCCTCCAAAAAGGTTGTACTAATTGACATTCCCACCAGCAGTGTAAGAAAATGCCTGCTTCTGCACATTTTCACTAACACTTGGTATCAGAGTCTTTCACTTTTGATTTTTTAAGGGAATTTATTTCTGGCTGATGAAGGCTATGTTACAAGTTCAACCTCTGCCAACCTGCTGCATGCTCCAGATTTGTGTAATGTCACATGCTATCTGAACATCGTAAAAGCCATCCCCTTTGCCAGGAATGCATTTATTGCCTTTGAGTGGCAAACTCTTACTGATTTTTCAAGTCCCAATTAAAATATCCCTGCCCCTGGGACACTTTCTCTGATTCCCCCAGATTCTTTGTTGTTCCGTCTTTTTGTTCTCATGGCTCTCTGTATAGATCTCACTTGTTGCACTTACGATGTTATATTATTATTACTTTCTGTGGCTGTTTCCATGGCTGGACTGTGAGATTTTCCAGGGAAGGGATGGTAGGCAGGCAACTCAATTCATGAGCATCTCTTTTTAAAAAAAAAAAAAAATTATTTATTTATTTTTGGCTGCATTGGGTGTTCGTTGCTGCGTGCAGGCTTTCTCTAGTTGCGGTGAGTGGGAGCTACTCTTCATTGCAGTGCGCAGGCTTCTCATTGCGGTGGCTTCTCTTTGTTGCAGAGCACAGGCTCCAGGCATGCGGGCTTCAGTAGTTGTAGCACGCGGGCTCAGTAGTTGTGGCTCGCGGGCTCTAGAGCACAGGTTCCGTAGTTGTGGCTCATGGCCTTAGTTGCTCTGTGGCATGTGGGATCTTCCCGGACCAGGGCTCGAACCCGTGTCCCCTGCATTGGCAGGCAGCTTCTCAACCACTGCACCACCAGGGAAGCCCGAGTATCTCTTGAGTACCTTGCTTGTGCCTGGCCTGTGCTAGGTTCCGTAGAACCACAACCACAACAGAAAAAATACTTGGCATCGTCTCTCCCTCCCGAGTGTTGTTTGAATCCTGTTAGGGCCCCAGCTGTGTAGTAGAACTGAGCTTCTGTCACTTCTGACACACTAACACTTAGCCCAGGTACAGCCCAGTCAATGGGTATTATATAAATGCATGAACAAATAAATTAATAAATTAATTCATCCAACAAAATCTGCTAAGCACTTGTCTAGGCATTGGAGATGTAGCAGAGGACCAACCTGTGAACTGTCTGTTCTCCTCGAGCTTACATGGATGTGTTTGTTGGGATGGGAGCAGGGATGGAAAAGGGATAGACAATAAATAAATCAACAAATCTATGTATACTACGTCAGGGGATGAAAACTGCAGGGAAAGAAATCCAAGTAAGGCGAGGGAGAGCGAGCGGAGGCTGATGTTGCCTTGCATCACGGCCCTTCAGCCCACCTCTGACCTCAGCTGCCACTGAGCGAGATTCCTTTGCTGATGACAGCCGCCCACCTGTGGCACTTTCTCCACAGCTGAGGAGCCGGCACGTCCTGGGAGGAGCAGCCTTCCCTCCGGCAGGATTGAGCTCCAGTTACCCACCGTGGTCCCCAGCTTCATCTTCGCCCTGCACTGGCTTTCTCTCCTGCCACTCCTTCACTCCAGCCCCTAGAGTCAACTTTCAGATAGACATTCTGGTCACAGGTCCTTGCCTCTGGCTGGAGGAACCCAAACTAAGACAGAGAATGCTAGAGAGGTTTCCAGTCAATAACGGGGAGTTAGGAGAGGACTCTTTGAATGGGGGACCTGAGTGTAAAGAGAGTACGCTGTGGACACCTGGGGGAAAGCTGTCTCAGCAGAAGGAACAGCAAGTCTAACCCCAACCCTAACCTTGAGGTGGGCGTGTGCTTGGCATTTTTTGAGGAACAGCCAAGAGAAACAGCTGGAGCAGATGTGAGCTGGGGAGGGAGCAGGAGATGATATCGGAGTAGGAGTGGGGACCCTGTAAGCCAAGGTAAGGGGTTTATCATTCATTCTCAGTGAATGAATTGGACGCCTTTGAACAGAGGAGAGGTAGGATAAAACCGAGGTTTTAAATGAATGCATGCATGTGTACTTATGATCGAAACAGACCTCACAAATAATTTGGTTGTTCAGAGATCCCAATTCATGCAGATCTGAAGGGCAATTGTATTTCACAAGACAGTATTGCATCACAGCCAACTCTTCTAGTGAGGACCAATTGGATTCCACACTTCGATAGTGCTGAAGTTAGCTATGGTCAAAAGTTGCTTGGCTTTGGTAAGTCTGTGCGGGAGGGAGAAAGTAGGAAGGGAGCAACAGGAATCTGAGGCTGCTTAGAATTCCCCTGGGCACTGAGGGTTTTGAAAATGATGTTCGAGGTCACAGACTCTTTGTTGCTTTGTGATGGGGGTGGCTTTAAGTCGGAATGCCCTCTGCTTAACCATGTTTTCTAGCAGGTGAGCTGCGAGTAAAGGTAAGCTTCCTTCATAAAATCCAGTTCTACAGCTAAGGGGGATGTTAGCTAATTCATCAGGTTTGTAAGAAACTGCTACCTGGCAGCTCAGTTACTTCTGCGTTCCCTGCGGCAAAGCCATGCGGGATTGTTGGGTTCCATAGTAGTTTCTCCTCTTCAAGGCGGCACCTTTCTGCTTCAGTGCTGGGGTTTTTGAAAGAGGTGTTTATGGGATTTATTTACTGCTTTGTTGAAAAAATGAGCCCCCTGATCAGATCACAGAATGAGATGACTCAGAGAAATGATGGCCCTTCCTCTTTAAGTCTTAGGAGCAAAGGGCCTAGTGGTGTAGGAAGGCAGAAGGGCTGTTGTGTGGAATTACTCAGGCCAAGTGGTCAAGATGTGGGCACCGAGTGAGGACCCAGAAGAAGGAAGATGACAAAAGTTCTAAGGGGAAAAATGCCCCTTTCCCTTGTGGAAACTCGGAAATGAATAATCCCACTAATCTGACTCTCTCTGGGCCTCCCGTTCATTTGCTCTGCATGCATTAAATTTATCCTCACCAGCGTAGCTGGAAAATGGAGGTCAAATTTCATTTTGGCCTGTAATGTGATAAAAATGACCTGCAAAAGGTAGATGACGGGTTGTTATTTTATGCCCTGGAAAATAGCAAAGATCAGATAGTGCCTCCTTTGTGTTCTCCTTTTTTTCCTTCTTGGATGGCTGATGCTAAGTTTCCTTAGTAATGCATCATAAATGCACATCCTGATTTGTTAGAAGGGTGGTCAAGGTTTAAAAGAGGGACGATCTATTTCTAACTGGCAATTTCAATCAGTCCAGGTTGACTAGGCACCTTTTGCTGTGCGAGTTCTTTACGGAACCACTGACAAGTCATAAAAATATCCAGAGCACAGGCGTGACATTCAAACACGTTGTCTCCTCTGCTTATAGTTCATTGACTCCCAGAAGTCATCTATTTATAGCAATTAATGATTTCTAAGCAATTAGATCCCCCTGTTTCAACAACTATCATGTTGTAGGATAACTCTTTCCCCACAGAAATGTGTGTGGCAGGCAGTTTCTGATATAGGAATCGGGGCCAAATTTGGCATGCACGGGGCAGGGGAAGAATCCTTTTCCATTTGAGATGGGTAGGATTCATGGCAAACAGCGGCTATCAGAAATTATCTCTCCATCAAGAATTGTTTAAACTTAGGAAGTGCTTAGAGCCTGGCTCCTGCATTGCAACCTTCTCCACTGGAGGTCCTTCATGAGTCAGTACTACTTCTGCTCTGCTTTGCTTTGCTTTGTAAAGATCATTGCAAGGGCTTATCTTGGGTAATTGTTACTACTACCATCTGCATTACGGTATAATTACCTTTCCAAAACGCTAGATCTCTTTAGCTGATGTTTAAAGATAAGTAATAGCCAAATAATTGCAAAGCCTTTGGATACCAAGCAGGAGCTCTGCAATGAAAGGTGGGCTGTGTTTACTGCATGTGTTTCTCTCTCTTGTTTTTATTTTTATTTTTTCTTTCTCTGGGAGTGGTAGAGGGGTGACTGATTTTCCTCCCTAGCTCTCCCTTTATTTTTACAAAGACTGATGACTCGGTCAATGTTGTAGAATTTATCCTTACCCCAATCTGGTATCTATCCGACGCAACCACCAGGATATAGATTGTGGCATTCAATAAAATTAACTTTTGATAGTCAGAAGTTATGATGGGTAAATGCTCTCTCTATTTCTGAGGACCAAAACAGATGAGATGAATTAGAGAAAAGTCCCCTGGCCTCTTTCGGATCAGACAGGCAGATTTGGTGTCATCTCATCCTGACTCCTCAACTTTTAAATAAAAGATTGGAACTCCTTTCTTTGTGATCCTTGATGCTCTGAAGTTCGGGCTACACTTGGTGATTAAACCTTGAGTGGATTTCTTTATTAGCATGATCAATCAGCAGAACCTTAGCTGCGTGTGAACTTGGTACTTTTGCTATAAACCCTAGAGTATCTAAGACACAAAACTATGGATGGTGAGGGATAAAAATTCAGAGAATGAGGAAAATGAAGACAATGAGCAGAAAAATATGGATTAATTGGTAACAGAGAGAAAAAAGCATGATAATGTGATGGTTTTGCATAAGGAACAGTATCGAATTAATGGTTTTAAAATTGCTATTTTAAATCCTGTTTCCTTGATCTTTGACATTCCCATTTTTCTGGAAGTTCATTTGATTAAGCAAATCTGGCCCAAATATTTACCTCCCTAAATTCTTAAACAAGTAAGACAGATGAATTACTTTGAGCCATGTGGATTAAAGGAGTAGGTACCATAGGCCTGCAAAATTGGGGGTAAGTACTAGCTTGTCAAATACCATCAGTACCCAAACTCACCTGTTATAAGCCAGGATTTACACTGGGTGAACCAGGAAGGATGCTAGTTTTTTTTGTTGTTGTTGTTTTTTTAAATTTTACTTATTTATTTATGGCTGTGTTAGGTCTTCATTTCTGTGCGAGGGCTTTCTCTAGTTGCGGCAAGCGGAGGCCACTCTTCATCGCAGTGCGCGGGCCCCTCACCATCGCGGCCTCTCCTGTTGCGGAGCACAGGCTGCAGACGCGCAGGCTCAGTAGTTGTGGCTCACGGGCCCAGTTGCTCCGCGGCATGTGGGATCTTCCCAGACCAGGGCTCGAACCCGTGTCCCCTGCATTGGCAGGCAGATTCTCAACCACTGCGCCACCAGGGAAGCCCCAGGATGCTAGTTTTTTTTTTTTTTTTTTTTTTTTAATTTTTATTTATTTATTTATTTATTTATTTCTGGCTGTGTTGGGTCTTCGTTTCTGCGCGAGGGCTTTCTCTAGTTGCGGCAAGTGGGGGCCACTCTTCATCGCGGTGCGCGGGCCTCTCATTATTGCGGCCTCTTGTTGCGGAGCACAGGCTCCAGATGCGCAGGCTCAGTAATTGTGGCTCACGGGCCCAGTTGCTCCGCGGCATGTGGGATCTTCCCAGACCAGGGCTCGAACCCGTGTGCCCTGCACCGGCAGGCAGACTCTCAACCACTGCGCCACCAGGGATGGATGCTAGTTTTTAAATCTCAACTGCTAGCCGTATTTTCCATTCCACTGGAGAAAGTATGCTGGAAAAGATTTTGATGAGGTGGTATTTATTTATTAGGCCGAAAATTAGCTTCTCCCAGTTGAAAGAGAATCCTTTCTCTTGCCCCATTCCCACCACCAATTAAGCGGTCATTTAAAAAGTATTTCATACAGTCCCATTTTAAGAAATATCTGTACCCATCAAAGCTGACATTCACACAGGCAGACCACGTAGCTCCCTGACTGTGCATGCATGCGTGCGTGTGTGTTTTAAGGGGGACTAGAAATGTGCCTTACTCCCTGCCCCACCAGTGTCTGAAGTTCCTCTGTTGCATCTTGGTTCTTTTTATTTACTTATTTATTTAACATCTTTATTGGAATATAATTGCTTTACAATGGTGTGTTAGTTTCTGCTTTATAACAAAGTGAATCAGCTATACATATACATATATTCCCATATCTCTTCCCTCTTGCATCTCCCTCCCTCCCACCCTCCCCATCCCACCCCTCTAGGTGGTCACAAAGTACCGAGCTGATCTCCCTGTGCTATGCGGCTGCTTCCCACTAGCTATCTATTTTACATTTGGTAGTGTATATATGTCCATGATACTCTCTCACTTCGTCCCAGCTGACCCTTCCCCCTCCCTGTGTCCTCAAGTCCATTCTCTAGTAGGTCTGCGTCTTTATTCCCGTCCTGCCCATAGGTTCTTCATGACCTTTTTTTAAGATTCCACATATATGTGTTAGCATACAGTATTTGTTTTTCTCTTTCTGACTTACTTCACTCTGTATGACAGACTCTAGGTCCATCCACCTCACTACAAATAACTCAATTTCGTTTCTTTTTTATGGCTGAGTAATATTCCATTGTATATATGTGCCACATCTTCTTTATCCATTCATCTGTCGATGGACACTTAGGTTGCTTCCATGTCCTGGCTATTGTAAATAGAGCTGCAATGAACATTGGGGTACATGACTCTTTTTGAATTGTGGTTTTCTCAGGGTATATGCCCAGGAGTGGGACTCCTGGGTCATATGGTAGTTCTATTTTTAGTTTTTTAAGGAACCTCCATACTGTTCTCCATAGTGGCTGTATCAATTTACATTCCCACCAACAGTGCAAAAGGGTTCCCTTTTCTCCACACCCTCTCCAGCATTTATTGTTTCTAGATTTTTTGATGATGGCCATTCTGACCGGTGTGAGATGATAGCTCATTGTAGTTTTGATTTGCATTTCTCTAATGATTAATGATGTTGAGCATTCTTTCATGTGTTTGTTGGCAATCTGTATATCTTCTTTGGAGAAATGTCTATTTAGGTCTTCTGCCCATTTTTGGATTGGGTTGTTTGTTTTTTGATATTGAGCTGCATGAGCTGCTTGTAAATTTTGGAGATTAATCCTTTGTCAGTTGCTTCATTTGCAAATATTTCCTCCCATTCTGAGGGTTGTCTTTTTGACTTGTTTATGATTTCCTTTGCTGTGCAAAAGCTTTTAAGTTTCATTAGGTCCCATTGGTTTGTTTTTATTTCCATTTCTCTAGGAGGTGGGTCAAAAAGGATCTTGCAGTGATTTATATCATAGAGTGTTCTGCCTATGTTTTCCTCTAAGAGTTTTATAGTGTCTGGCCTTACATTTAGGTCTTTAATCCATTCTGAGTTTATTTATTTATTAACTTTGGGTTTATTTATTTATTTATTTATTTAATGCTGTGTTGGTTCTTCGTTTCTGCGTGAGGGCTTTCTCTAGTTGCGGCAAGTGGGGGGCCACTCTTCATTGCGGTGTGCAGGCCTCTCTTGTTGCAGAGCACAGGCTCCATATGCGCCAGCTCAGTAGTTGTGGCTCATGGGCCTAGTTGCTCCGCGGCATGTGGGATCTTCCCAGACCAGGGCTTGAACCCATGTCCCCTGCATTGGCAGGCAGACTCTCAACCACTGCGCCACTGGGGAAGCCCCTGAGTTTATTTTTGTGTATGGTGTTAGGGAGTGTTCTAATTTCATTCTTTTACATGTAGCTGTCCAGTTTTCCCAGCACCACTTATTGAAGAGGCTGTCTTTTCTCCACTGTATATTCCTGCCTCCTTTATAAAAGATAAAGTGACCACATGTGCATGGGTTTATCTCTGGGCTTTCTATCCTGTTCCATTTATCTACATTTCTGTTTTTGTGCCAGTACCATACTGTCTTGATTACTGCAGCTTCGTAGTATAGTCTGAAGTCAGGGAGCCTGATTCCTTCAGGTCCGTTTTTCTTTCTGAAGATTGCTTTGGCTATTCAGGGTCTTTTGTGTTTCCATACAAATTGTGAAATTTTTTGTTCTAGTTCTGTGAAAAATGCCATTGGTAGTTTGATAGGGATTGCATTGAATCTGTAGATTGCTTTGTGTAGTATAGTCATTTTCACAATGTTGATTCTTCCAATCCAAGAACATGGTATATCTCTCCATCTGTTTGTATCATCTTTAATTTCTTTCATCAGTGTCTTATAGTTTTCTGCATACAGGTCTTTTGTCTCCTTAGGTAGGTTTATTCCTAGGTATTTTATTCTTTTTGTTGCAATGGTAAATGGGAGTGTTTCCTTAATTTCACTTTCAGATTTTTCATCATTAGTGTATAGGAATGCAAGAGATTTCTGTGCATTAATTTTGTATCCTAACACTTTACCAAATTCATTGATTAGCTCTAGTAGTTTTCTGGTAGCATCTTTAGGATTCTGTATGTATATTATCATGTCATCTGCAAACAGTGACAGCTTTACTTCTTCTTTTCCAATGTGGATTCCTTTTATTTCTTTTCCTTCTCTGATTGCTGTGGCTAAAATTTCCAAAAGAATGTTGAATAATAGTGGTGAGAGTGAGCAACCTTGTCTTGTTCCTGATCTTAGTGGAAATGGTTTCATTTTTTCACCATTGAGGACGATGTTGGCTGTGCGTTTGTCATATATGACCTTTATTATGTTGAGGTAAGTTCCCTCTGTGCCTACTTTCTGGAGGGTTTTTATCATAAATGCGTGTTGAATTTTGTTGAAAGCTTTTTCTGCATCGATTGAGATGATCATATTATTCCTATTCTTCAATTTGTTAATATGATGTATCACATTGATTAATTTGTGTATATTGAAGAATCCTTGCATTGCTGGGATAAACCCCACTTGATCATAGTGTATGATCATTTTAATGTGCTGTTGGATTCTGTTTGCTAGTATTTTGTTGAGGATTTTTGCATCTATGTTCCTCAGTGATATTGGCCTTTAGTTTCCTTTCTTTGTGACATCTTTGTCTGGGTTTTGTATCAGGGTGATGGTGGCCTCGTAAAATGAGTTTGGGAGTGTTCCTCCCTCTGCTATATTTTTTGGTTCTTTTGACATAACATTTTATTCCATGTTCAGAACAAAACTCCTGGAAGGGTTGCTATAGTAAACCCTGCCACTTATTGTGAGCAATTTGATCAGATGTTTTCTAGAGAAGCAGACTTAGATGAGGGCAGGTAAAGAAAGCATGCAGAGAATGGAAGTCTCATGGGAGTTGCTGGGGGAAGTGGGGTTGGAGAATAGGAAAGGGATGCTAAGGGTGAAGGTAAACTTCACCTTCTTCCCCATTTTTCATTAAAGCAGCTCGAATTCTGGTTATTTAGTTGGTTTAACCAAGGAAAGAGTTGAATCAGTACTGGGTGCTTTAATGAAAGTTTTCACACTTAGCGCTGATAGAATACATTCTTCCAGGTAGAGAGTTGCCCAGTCTTCTTCCTTCCTTTTGTTTATTGGTGTACTCTTGATCCAGTGTCTGCTTTGTAAGAGTTGCTGTGCCTCCCTGGAGCATGAACAGAGAAAACGTACCGTACCTGTTCTCACGCTGCTCCTAGCCTGGGGAATGGACACACTAAGAGTCACAATGCCCTAGGCTTCATAAAGCTAGGGCAGGGAGCGACTCTGCTTGCAACTGCTGGGGTAGATTTTATAAAAGATGATGTTGAACTCTGGGTCTTGACACGTAAACGGCATCCCTATGCGTGGAAAAGAGGCAGAGCATGGAAACTTCGCGGGAAAAAAACATTATGGGGTCAGAATTTTCAGTTCCTGATGAAGCCTCATATAGCTTGCAGTTAGTTAGGGTAAAACCCATCAGTTGCCAAGGAGGCTTATTGCAGGACTTCCCTGGAAGGCTGGGGAGAGGTGAGCTGCTTTTGATGGAGTCCTCTGTCTCTTTCCGTTGCATTCCTCTGGCATCTCTGTAATTGATGCTAATTGAATTTCAAAGCAAAGGTAACACTCCTCTGTTACTGTGGTGAATATCCCTGTCATTGAAAACTGGCATCGCCTTATACAATCCCAGCCGTGTCTCTTGCAGTTTGTTTGGGAGTTACAGCTAGGGGCCAACTCAGGTAAGAGCAAATACATCCCAAACAGATAGATTAATGCATTTTAAACAAAGAAAACCAGGAGAACCTCTAAAATGCAAAAACCAAATCGTTTGATATTTTTGAGAAAAGTTACTAAACATTCTTAAATTTGCATTACAACTTAAATATGCTAAAGCTTTTGCATTTATAGACTCAGTAATTGATCTAGATATCTCTTCTTGCTTCTTTTCTAACGTTCTGGTACTGAGAAAAAACAGCATTTCTAATTTACATGTCCAAATTAGTTTCAACTTACTTATATTGAATGATAATAGATTTCTTTTCCTTATAATTAATGTTGTCTGAAAACATAATACAGATTTAACTTATCATTGTAAAGATCTTAAGATTTTAATATTTTTGCAGAGGCATAAATACAGTGTAGCTATAATTATTTCATTATGTAGGTATAAAAATAGGGTACGGCAAAAAGTACATGCTTTCCCTCACTGATTACTCTTAATGTCTCCCAAATTTCCTGATTTACAATATTCTCTAAGGATGTAGATTTTTCTAATTGAAGTACAGTAATTTGCATATTTTTAGACCTTGTTGACACAGTTAATTGATATGTCATTACTTATATCATGCTGAATATAATTTACACTCTTTATTCACGGCAGACTTACAATGCTGTCCTTTTGGGGAAGAATTCACAAAATAGTGTTCTTTGTCTGGCTTTTCTTTTTTGCTTAGCCAGCCTTTGCCCAAGGAAAACCAGAAAGAATGACGGTCAATTGGCAGGGCTTTCTGTTCAGCTGAATATTAACCATTAACATAAATAATCTAATAAATCTTAGCATTGGTGGTAAAAGTGGACATTTTTTTTCTAGCAGTTTGCTATTTTCCAAAGGACTTTCACCTATTATTATCTCAATTAATCCTCACATAACCCTTGAAATAGGGATTATTACATTTCCTTTACTGTTGAGCAAATAGAGGTTCAGGAGACATAAAGACTGGCCCAAGGTCACATAGCTAGAAGATGACAGAGCTGGATGGACACTTTTTATCTCCAGGACAACGTTTTTTCCTGCACTACACGTTCCACCAGAGAGGTAAGGAAATAGAACTAGAGGAGTATGAAAGAAAGAAAGGAAAATAAGGAAGAAATCCTAGTGGAGACATGGACCAAACATATAAGCTTAGAGACAGGGGAAGAGGTTCATATCACAGGTGTCTATCTAGGTATGTCTGAAAAAGGTAATGGTCCTCAGTATAGATGCCCGTTTTCATGTCTGAGAACCTGAATGGGAGTGCTGTGTACTCCCTGTGGGTTGGGCCCAAGCTTTTTGCTCCTTTGTCACTCCCACAGTGCTTTGCTCTGTTGAAATGAGGCACTCGGAAATCATTGTGGAGTGAACGAATGGCATTCTTCAGAAGTTGGACTTATGGCTTCATTGTTCTGACGATGGGCTGTGATTATATCTGTGCCAGCTTCGGCCACCCACACCCATCTGAATCACACAGGCCTCCTCTGCAAATTACTTTTTGCCTTTCTCCTTTTCTTTTCTTAAAGCCCCATTACTCAGGGTGGAGAGTTCTCTTGTGAAAAAGATGGTTGGAATTTGGCCTAGCATTTATGTGGATTGCTAAAGATGTAGGATCTGCTTTTGGTGGATTTCCAAGTGTGCAATCCATCCAAGCAGCTGAAAATCACAACAAATGGAGTTCAGAAAGCATGCAAAGGCGAGACATTATGGTATAATGGAAAAAGCATCAGCCTGGGAGTGAAACAGACGCGGGCATGGAACCAAAATCTACCATTTGCTAGCCATGTCAGCCTTTGTAAATCACGTCCCTGAGCCTCAGTCTCCTTTTCTGCACAGTGGGACTCTAGGTAATACTTCTTCTCTGGAGGCGGTTCAGAGATAAGGTATATCAAATGCCCATCCCAGTACCTGGTGTCTACTGGATGTTATTTCCCTTCCCTCGTTCATGTTCAGGCTGACATTGACCCCGTTTTGATGAGTTGTAACTTCTGCTCAAAGAACACATGGAGCTCAATTCTTCGTTCATGGATGTTGGATCACGTGACAGTCTCATGCCTTGTTAATGTCCCAGGTTGGTGTTGAGAACTATGGAGACCTGCCTGTTGTCCACTATGAACACAAATCGAGGGGCTGCAGCTTTCTTCACCCAGCAGCGGTGGGGTCTGTTCCTCTCATGGCATCTGGGGGGTTGGCTGTGCTTCCCTGTTTCACGGAAGGGGGCAGTGTTGGGCTCCACATAAGCTCCTTCTGCGTTCTTCTCTGGGAAGCTCTTTTTCCAGTGAAAGGCAGACTGATCTTCCTCTGGAGCATGCTGCAGCTGTTCGTCACTTTCCTCCAGCAGCAGGAAATATGCTGAGCTTGAGAAGAGAGTGGGGGTTGGCCACTGGCTGTAGTTTTCCTTTATTTCTAGAGGCATGAGGAGGCAGGGTAGAAAGAGCCCAGGTGATGGAGAGTGCAGCTGAAACCTGCCTTGGGATTTCAGCTGCATGGCATGCAGAAGTCACTTCATCTCTTTGAGGCTAAGTTTCCCCCTTTGTAATGTGGGGCTAATAAAACCTAATTTATAGGGCTTGGAGAGGATTAGCACCTGAGAGTTAGTAGGGGTTCGGGAAATAATGGAGATAATTATTTTTATTGTTTTCATGGGAGTACTTACAGGTCAGTTGTAACCATGAGCGGAGTTGGTAGCCTCCCATGTGTTGTGATTTTACCAGAGACTGGCCTGCAGCAGAGAACCCCCATTATTGTCCAGAAGTCCACTATTCTTACAAGTTTTCTGTAACTCTGGACATCTTGATTGGGTTATGGTATGAGATTGCCTGGGAGGGAACCTCCTTAGCTGAGTACCATATTTATTTATTGGATCAACCAATTTCCATCCCTTGTAACCTAGCAGGCAGTGGCAGGGCCTTGCAGAAATGGGACACAGAGCAGGTGTGCTTGGGAAGGGGCTGCTGAGAAATGGTGGAAGGAACAGAGTTGCCAGGTGAAATCATTCGGTGGGGTGCTCAGGGCAGGCTGGTAGGGATGGGGTGAGGGAGGCAATGAAAGATTTAGGGCTACAGATGATTAAATCCATTAAACTAAATGCATGGAGCATGAGGGTCTTCTCTGTGCAGCCACTGTGCCAGGTTCCAGCAAGGAGACCTTTGACTAAGTCAGACTCTGCTCTCAAGGTGCTCACCACCTAGTGAACAACTTGTGAGTGCAAGTCAGAGTAAGATAACCACCTATGCAGGTATGATGCAAGAACTATTGTAGTCCAAGGAGTGAGTTCAGAGGGGCAATTAGACAAGGCTCCCTGGAAGGGGTGATGTTAGAAGGACCTGGAAGTCTAAGAGGACAATTACCAAATGCTTCCTATTTCATTGTCTTGCCAGAGGGTAGGCTAAAGCGCTTAGGTAGGGCTTTCTCAGGGTACAGCAGAGCTTCTTGATGGGTTCACCGTTGTATCTACATATATGGAGTGAAATGGAGAATCCAAGTAGCTATTTGGATCACTCAGGTCAGTTTTTGAGGCAATATTGGAAACTTGACTTGAATTATCCAGGTAGTTGTCCATGTTTCCCTTCTTTACTCTATTTCCCCCAGGACCATTCCTGTTGGTGAAGAGAATAATATAGGTAAATGTTGTCAAAGCACTAATGGTGCCTGGGAGTTCCTTAAAAGTTAGTGCCTCTGCCTGATCCCTAAGCTCAATATCCATTTCCTTGGGGAAAGCCTGATATTGAGATGGAGGCCTTGGAGCTGGGAATGGGGAAGACTTGTCTACTGTGGCAATTATTAGCATTCTGATGTAGTCTTAGGATACAGGACATGGATGGACAAAGACACCAATGGTCTGCCACCTGCCTGCTTTACCAGATCTGTCTGGTACCACTTTTCTCCCCTACTATGTCTTAACTACAATTGCCTTTTCTCAGTTCCTGGAATACACCATATTCTTTCCCGTCTCAGGCCTTTGCATATGCTGGTCCCTCAACCTGGAATACCTTTCTTGGACTCTTAAACTAATCATCTTCTACTATCTTGAAGTCCTTATTTTAAATATCACATCCTCAAAAGATCCCTCAGTCTAAATCAGGTTCTTCATATTATCCTCTTTCATGGGACCCTTGTACTTGCCCTTTAGGGCACCTATAAAAATGTGTCATTATATATTTACTTGTCTGCTTACTTAACGTCATCTCCTCTTCTAGACCATGAGCTCCAGAAAGGTAGGGAACATATCTGTTTTTACACCCCTGTTGCATAAGGACCAATACAGTGCCTATAACACAACAGATGCTTAATCCCCAATTATTATTTACTAGATGAATGAATAAATCATACAATTGATGATCTGGAAGAGACCTTAACAGACATTTAATGTAAAAGCTACTCTTTTTTAGAAGAAGATACTGAAACCAAAGTTGCAAAGTGACTTAAGCCAGGTTAGGTAAATAGGTGAAAAAATAGTTGGGCAGAACCAGAACTAGCAATTGGATTTCCCAAACCAGTGATTTTTCTATTAGATAATTTTAGAGGTAGCCTAATATGGTGATTAAGAGTGAAGATTCTGGAGTCACCTGCTGTATGACCATGGGCAAGATACCTAACTCTTCAGCACCTAAATTTCCTTATCTATATAAATGGGTATAAAAGGCTACCCATCTCCTAGGGTACTCATGAGAGGTAAATGAGATAATCTAGGTAAAGCATGTAGAGAAGTGCCTGCTCATGGAGAGTGCTCAATAAATGTTATCCGTCATCATCAACACCATCATCACCACCATCACCACCATCATTGCCACCACTGTCACCACCACCACCACCATCATCATCACCACCACCATCGTCACCATCACCACCATCATCACCACCATCACCATCATCACCACCATCACCACCACCATCACCACCATCACCACCACCACCATCATCATCACCACCACCATCGTCACCACCATCATCACCACCATCACCACCACCACCACCACCACCACCATCATCACCACCATCACCACCACCACCACACCACCACCATCACCACCACCACCATCATCATCACCACCATCATCGCCACCACCACCACCATCATCACCATCACCACCACCACCATCACCACCACCATCATCACCACCATCATCACCACCACCACCACCACCACCACCACCGTCACCACCATCACCGTCATCACCACCACCACCACCATCACCACCATCATCACCACCACCACCACCATCACCATCACCACCACCACCACCACCATCATCACCACCATCATCACCACCATCACCACCATCATCACCACCATCACCACCACCACCACCATCATCACCACTATCACCACCACCACCATCATCACCACCACCACCACTATCACCACCATCATCATCACTGCTATTATCATCACCTTGAGTCAAGGAGGGTATTTCCAGATGACAAGTGACATCATTTTAAGGTGCATAGCAAAGAGGACTAGTATTCATGGCATTTTATTGCCCTAAAACCCCAAAGTCCCTGGAGGCGATGGGAGCTGCAGTTGCACTGTCCTCTCTCTAGGTGGTGCAGTGTTTGGCAATGAAAAAATAGGTTTATTTAAAGGAAAGCACATTAAGTTTTTCACAAGTAGATGCTCATTTGGAAAACACCTCTGGCTGCACATGCAGAAGCAGTTTCAGTGGTCAAGCAGGTACACAAGTTTTTGCTGGCAATTAGTGGCTGTCTTTCCTTGGTAGTCCCGCCCATGGTTCTGGTGACCAGTGACACTGAATGGGTTAGAAGAGCCATCATGCCCCCACACAAAGGAGCACATGCTCCAAGTGGCTCGAACTGGGTAGCAACCTCTTTGCAACCTACCTTCAGAGATGATAATGTGATGATAAGGTGTGAGTAGCAGCAGCAAATGTGTACTGAGTCCTTCCCTCCCACGTGCCAGGCAGTGTTCTAGGTTCTTTACCTGCATTCACACTCATTTAATTGTTCCAATAGCCCTGCTGGTGGGCTCCATTTGTAGACTGAGGGTACTGTGACACAGAGAGTGTGAATAAACTACCCAAGGTCACATGCGACATAAGCATGTGGCACATGATGGGCCTGAACCCAGGTGTCTGATTCAGAAGCACCCACACTCTTAATAACTGGGTGATCCTGCCTCATGAGGCACAGATGCAGGAGGTGACAGGTGGGGTTGTTTGAAGCCCAAATACTCACTCTGAGGTTGTTTGACTGTAACTTAATGGTTGCACAGAAGGGTCCTCTTTGCATTCTGAGGCATTTGGCACTGTATGTGCCTCCTTCTCCATCTGTCTGTCTGTCTCTCGTTTATGTGTCCTTCTTATCTCTCTCTTGGTCTGCCTTGCCCTCTCTCCCCTTCTCTGTCTTCTTTCTCCTACCTTCTCTCTGCCTCATGCAGGGCTAAAGGCTCCAATCTGCCCGCAGTCTGATAACTGACACGTTCAGCAGAGGTATCAACATGCCACAAATTCATGAACATTCAAATCGAACTTGCTGTACATGAGTAACCAAAGATTGCTTTAAGAAATGTTTTCCTTTTCCCCCCTCCCCCAAATATCTGTAAATAGAATCTAGCCCAGGGATGATTCCTCATACATATAACGCTTTTGCTGCTTTAAAGGAGAGGAAGAAGGTAAAAATCCCGAAGCCCTGAAAGAAAGTAATATTCTCAACTAAAAAAAACTTTGTTCTCTCCAGCTATAAACATGTAATAAATCACCCATACAAAGAGCCTAATCTTTGAACTGAAAGTTGGTGGCTGCTCTACCTTGTTTCTTAGGCTGGCAAGGGGAGAACTACTACGCTGATGTCACTGCCTTTGAGAGGACCGGGGGTTACATGTGATTGTGTACATTTAAAATGCTGCAGGGACTTCCCTGGTGGTGCAGCGGTTAAGAATCAGCCTGACAGTGCAGGGGACATGGGTTCGAGCCCTGGCGAGGAAGATCCCACATGCTGCGGAGCAACTAAGCCCGTGCACCACAGCTACTGAGCCTGCGCTCTAGAGCCCGCCATCCACAAATACTGAGCCCACGTGCCACAACGTCTGAAGCCCGCTGTGCCTAGAGCCTGTGCTCAGTAACAAGAGAAGCCACCGCAATGAGAAGCCCGCGCACCGCAACGAAGAGTAGCCCCCGCTCGCCACAACTGGAGAAAGCCTGTGCGCAGCAACGAAGACCCAGTGCAGGCAAAAATAAATAAATAAATATTTTAAAAAATGCTGCAATTTCACTGATGAGTGTTTCCGGGGTTCTGGAGGCACGCTCATCCTAGCTCTTTTGGAGAATTCCAAGGTTTGCTTTGTGACTGATCTACTTTTCAGTTTTAAGATGAGAAAATCATCCACCTCTTGGTTTTTCTCGATTTCTCTTGGTTTCTCAAGTATATAACTTAACAATTTTAATGATTTTGGAATTACATCGTGACAGGCTGAGTTTTTTTTTTTTTTTTTTTTTGTGGAGGGTGGTGAAGGACATAATTACCCAAGTTTCAGGAAATATCTGGTATTTCATGAGGGAAAATGTCAACATTTGGTACATCTGATGATTTCATTTTATATGTGTGAAAACAGAGGCAAATGTCTGTATTTGAGGAGAGTAATTGTATAGATCAGTGTCTGTACTTTTCTCGAACACACTGTTAAAATAATAATTAAGCCTCCACACCTGTTAGACTGTGAAAAAAAATCCTCTTCTCAGAACACAGTGCCTTTCAAGAAGCTCATAGTATCACTGAGACAGGGACAGGAGAGGTACGTAGCTCTCTTGTCTCTTTCTCTTTTTCCCATCCTATTCTTTTTCTTTCTTTCCTCTGGTCTTTTTCCTTCTCCTTCTGCCTCTTCTTATCACTCTCTCCCTCTTCCTCATCATTTCTTTCCTGGAGAAAAACAGTTTCTTGACTCTAGAAAATTATTTTAGCTGGGATATCTCTGAGTCAGACTGGAATTCAGCCCCTCCTTCTATGTTTCTTGAGCCAAACGGAACTTCAGTTGGACCCTGAAGGACAAAAAAAGAGCAAAAAAGTAATGGTGGATAAGGAGAGAAAGGCATCACCAGCACCGAGAATAACATCCTCATTATCATCGGCCCCAGGCAGAGGCTGGGCCTAGAGGAGGAAACTAGTCAACCAGCATGTATTTCCTGAGCACCTACTATGTGCAAGGTCTTCAGCTAGGTCCTTGGGAGGCACCCTATCTGCCCTTGGCGACCTGATGGGGTTGGTGGTTGCAAAACTAAGAGACTGCCCACATATCAGGTATGGACTAAACACCTGGTAAGAACTGGCTGATTAATTTCTCAAATACCTCTTCAATGTTAGTTTCAGAGTTCTTTAAAGACCCATGGGAGGTGAGAAAGAAAAATATAGTTCAGTGCTCACCACTGGACCATCTGTTGTCTCACCAGAAAATAGAATATTCTTTTTTTTCTTTCGGTAAATTTACATATTCTCCCTAAGAAGCCAGTTTTCTAATTTCCAAATTGGGGATAATAAAAGTACTGAACTTCAGGTGAAATACTTAGAACAGTGCCAAATGCGTTATTCTGTTCAATAATTGTTAGTTACTATTATTGTTGTTGTTATCGTCCATTGGCTTCCTAGAATTTCTATCCCCAATTCCAGGTAGCTCGGCAATGCTTTTACAACTCCGCACTTCCTCTAATGATGGCCGAGGACAGAAGTGCAACTAAGAAAGTTGGACACAGGATGTCAAGGCAGTGCATTATTTTAGGAATGCAGCCAAGGAAGATTCAGTAGGCAATTTTTTTTTGGGGGGGTAAGCAAGTATTTTTCACACCAGTCTTTGTGTCCGTGGAGTTTTATGTTTTTTCTTCAACTTGCAAACTTATTATTTCCCAGAAACTAGACTCCTGTAACATTTCATTAAAAGAACATCTCCGCCAGGCAAGACACTAAGTCGAATCTTGCGTTTTTCCTTTTATCACTAGCAGATCCTTTTCAAGATCAGATGTTCCTGATATAGGTAACAAGGTCATCGAAGGGAGAATGAAAGAACAGAGGGAGGAAGGGAAACCATTGCCCATGAGATGATGATTTTATATTACAGGAATGCCGATCCACTTGCTGCAAGTCTATTCTGAATATAAACATGTGGTTTTCACCAGTCTCATGCCTACCAGGGTGAAGGAAACATGCCGGTGTGCAAGGACCATTTGTTGATTCATATTCACAAGGCTATTTTTCAAGACCTTAAAGAAACTCCCTCACTTTGGTTCTATTTCTGCCCTCTGTTCCATCTCAGTACCTAGACAATTCCTTTCAATGAGATTATGAGATGATCCTTCAGTATTTGGAAGGCATAGTAGCCAATAGCCTAGGCTTTGGAGTCAGGCTGCCTGCTCCAGAGCCTGGATCTTGTTAGCTTGTAACTAGTGTGATCATAGACAACGTACTAAGTGCCCTGTGCCTCAGTGTCTTTACCTATAAAATGGGGTAATAAGGATCCCTACCCAACAGAGATGACTTAATGCATGTAAAGAGCTTAGAGCAGTGTCTGACATTCAGTAAGTGCTGTAGAAATATTTGCTGTTGTTATTGTTGATGCTACTACCAGCGATGGAGTCTTGTACCATGTGCCAGGCACTCTGATAAATGCTTTACATCTAACGTATCGTTTTCTCCTTACTCCCATCTGGTTGTCTTTATATTATTTCCACTTGGAGCCATTTCCTTAGAAAGGCATTGCATAAGCTATTTTATCTTCTTTGCAGCACTTTTCAGGGCCTAAAGTGATTTTTGCTATTTCTTTGATTACATGTTTATTGTGTCACTCTCTGCACTGGTTGTAAGCTTATTGAGGGCAGAGATGCTGTCTGTCTTGTTCACCATGTGATTCCTGGTGCCCTGGCCTGACACATAGTAGGTGCTCAGAAATATTGACTGACTTGATTCTCTTGCCCAAGTGGAGATACCCCTGAGGCCATTAGCCATTCCGCAGGTGACTTGGTTTCAATACTTCATCCAGCCTGCTATTCATTTTATTCCTCTTAAAATGTGGCACCAAGAACAAAGCACCTTATACCAGATGTGATCTTGTTGGCCCTAGGGCTTGCAGAAACGTTTCTTCTCAGGAAAATGGGCCTCCGTATTGTTTTGTCGGGGGAGACATCTATGGCCCTTTTCATTTCTGCCTCAGTCGGGGAGCACACATCAGCTACTGGCCAACCAGACCTTATGAAGCAAGGTTTTCCTTAGAGTTGCTTCAACTATTATAGTTGACCATGCAGGACTTTACTTTTATCCTTGTTGAGTTTTCTTGGCTCCGTGCCCAAGGTTCTGTTTGTCAAGGTATCTTAGAACTTTCGTTCTGACATCTATCATATGAGCTCTCTTTCTTATCTTCAGGTACCCATACATAGTTAATCAGCATGATCTATACACACTCCTTCAAGGAGCTGGCAAACATGTGGAGCTGGATAGAGCCTGTGACACCCAAAGTAGCTATCCCATATTGACATAAAAAGGAAATTATCAGAATTACTTACAGCAATAGCTAGTGTTAAGTACTTAACTCATGTAAGGTCTTGTTCTAAGGGTTTCAAATGAATTAGCTCATTTAATCTTCACAAGAACCCTACAAGGTAATGACCATTATTATCACCATGCATACATGGAGGAAATAAATAACTAATAAGAGAGAAACTAAATAATTTACCCAAGATATTTAGACAGAATTAGGATTCAACCCAGAGAGGATTTGAGCCTGTGTTTTTCATTCTAACACCCTACCCTATGATCCCTCCTGTAGATACTAATCCATTAGACCATACTTCCTGATTACAGTGATTTTCGGCTGTTAGTAATTCACTCAAGTCCACCATCTTATTCTCAAAGAAACCATGGAGGCTTTTACTTAATGTTTTGATTAAGTTAAGGTTTACTCCTTTTTATGGCATTTCCTTGATATTGTTTGTGGGCAATAATTGAAGGGGCAAAAATATGTTCCCAGGGCTGGAGCTGGTTTATTGTGGACTGACAGGTGCCTACTTGGATGAATCCGAGGCAACTTGTTTAGTCCCAGAGAGGTCATTTTTTGAGTCTTGATTTTGTAAATGACACAGGAACCACGACTTTAAATGCTTCTACTTAAAGGTCTATGTTGAGGATCAAAAGTATTTAAAAAAATGATGCAGGGCATTGGGAACATTCTAATACTTTTGCAAACCCATCTTCTAGTCCTCATGGATGGGAATGAACAGTTTCATGGTCTCAAAGCCATCTGGGGGCCTGGTGATAGCTTATTCAGATCAAGAATGCCGAAAAGAGTCAAAAACTCAGTTGAGACCAATGAAATAGCATTTGCTTGCTGGGCCCAGGGCTAGAACATTTGTTCATGGTTCTTCAGATGGCAGGGTGTTGGTCAAGTAAGTGACCAATGGAATTGTCATCTCCATCAGAGTTCCCTTGGGCCTAGAAAAGCCTTGTAAGTTGCCCTTCCCCTATAGCTAATAGTCAAAGGTAAAGAGTTGAAGTCAATCAAATATGGGTCATGCAGTATTTCTCAGAGTATGGCAAGCAGGATGATTTTAGATGGTACACAGATGAATGTATGCATTTTTATTTTAACAGTTATGTAGAAAAATACATCATTAGTTTACAAAACAAGTGATCTCATGGTTATTATCTCAGGATTAAGCAAAGTAAAAAACGTGAGTCAATTTGAATTTCATTTAAAGAAAAATATTCAGTAAATAACAATATTGGTAGTTTGCAGATTAGCAAAGATTGTGAAAGTGATATGTAAATGAATAAGATTTGGAGAATATTGAGCTAATACAATGTTAATTAAAAAGGTAATTTTATGTGTGTAAATACTGCTAAAAGTTTTTCATGCTCATTATATTTTCAGAGCTCAAATTGGGCATGTAGTCACTGTGGATGCAGTCTCTCATGGCAGGAAGAAGCACTGATAGATTGGAGATGTAAGGCAATAGCTATGGTAAATCCTAGGGAGACATCATTCCCTGGTAGCATGGTGGGTATGATCTGGTGATGAAACACACACAGAGGATTAATTAACCCCTACCTTTTGTTTAAATCAAATAATTCCATGTTTTTATCTTTTAGTGCTACTTTAACCCTCCCACACCCGACATTTATTTTTTAATTAGAAAGTAATCTAGTTTTTCTGTAGCAAATAAAAAACATTGACTTCTGAACTCTGTATTCAGCACTGCCACTGTGTCAGTCAGCTCTTGCTATGTAACAAACCACCCCAAGATTTAATGGTTAAATATAATGATCTTTTTTTTTTGCTCACAGTTCTGTGGTTTTGTAATTTGGGTTTGTCTCCTCTGAGTTCACGCACGTGTTTGCAGTGAGTTGATGGTTAGCTAGGCACTTTGATTTGGGGCTCGTTACCTGGAATGAGGGGGGGCGGCTGGGCCATATGTCTCTCACCATCCATCAGGCTAGCACAGCTCATTCTCTTGGCGAATAGAGCACAGAAAAGTGTAAGACCTCTTGAGCCTGAGAACTGGCACGTTGCTGCTTCTAACACATTGGATTGGTCAAAGCAAATCCCAAGGCTAGTTCAGATTCAAGGGGAAAGAGACTCCACCTCTTGGTGGGAGGAACAGCAAAATTACATTGCAAAGGGAAGTAGTTACAGGGAAGTAAAGCATTGTGGCCATTTGGTGTAGTCTATTACAACCACTTGGCAAATGTATCACCTTGGACAGGTTACTTCCCTTCTCTAGGTTGTGGTATTCTTGTATCTAAAAAAAAATCTAAAAAAAGATATGTGCACACACACACACACACACACACACACACACAGTAGCCCCTCAGTGCTCAAAGTTACAACCAGGCCACATGAATCAGACCAACTATGTCAAAACACTTTGAAAGCTACAAAGTTTCTTAAAAAGGTATGATTTTGTGCTGACTTTGCACAAATTCCTCTGTAGAACAGGACATCATAACAGAACTTGCCTCATAAAGAGATGCAAAGAGTCAAAAAGATAGTGACTGCAAACTGCTTAGCCCAGTCCTGGCACAAAGAAAGAGTCCATAAATGACAGTGGCTGTTTTTATTATTAATAAAAAAATGAAGATAAGCTATAGGTGGAGAATACCGAGTAGGTTGTGATTAAAAAAGAGAGACAAAAGACAAAAGACAAAACAAACCCATTATAGTGAAATATGAGCTGACCCCCAAATCTCCAACTGCTTTACTATAAAATATATTTTTTTCATCACCCATTGATGGCTTTTGAAGTCATTTATTTTTATTGTCTAACAAAGGGCACTTTGTTGAGTGCTTCATTATCTGTAGAAATGCTTCAGCATTTGCACCAAAACCCCGTGCTCAAATGCTGGCGCTGGCAATACCTCTTAGTGATAATTTTCGAGTTAAGTATTATGCATCAGGTAAATGATTGTGCATATAAATGGTCATTTTAGCTGGCCCATTAGCAGGTAGAAATGGACAGTCTTTTCCGAGGAATATTCAACTCCCCCCCACCCCACAGTTAACTGCTTCAAGTAAGATTGTAGAGCATGCTGTGATGTTGTACAGAGTCAGATTTTAAGAAAAACAGTAATGAAGGTCTTATTGTTAGCTCTTCCAAGAAAGGACTCGGTATATTTGCTGTTTCTTTTCTTCTGCTGTGCAGTCTCACATGTGTTTATGATGTTATTTGAGTAATGCTTCTAAAAAACCACTAGCAGCAACATGCCATTTAGTACTTGTGGCCCTTATTCATTACAGGCATTGCTTTAAAGTACAGACACCTAGATATCATAATAGCAGGTAACCCCTCTAGCAAAAGTGTTCCAGCACTAGACTGTATGACTCTGGAAGGCATAGGTTGGAATTTACTTAAATCTCAGTGAGTTGCAAGTACTAGTTGCTAAATAATTGTATATTAAAATGAATATTTAGGTGCCATCATGAGGGCATTCTCTCACATTTCACCACCTTTTTGATCCAATCCTACTTTGGCTTCCAACAAGAGAGCCTAATGAATAAAGAGATGCATTTCAGTTCAAGAAAAAAATAATGGTGGTTTATGGAGTTCTATCTCATTTCTTTTTTTTTTTTCTTTTTCTGGAAGGGAGGGGCAAAGAGGATTAAGGGGGAATCTCATGTCCTGAAGGCTATCTTTTAACCAAAATCTCATATAGTTGATTAAAGGCACGAGACATCCCACTAAAGATGCTTTCAGTTGTGCTGTTCCCCCCATGCTATTTGCAGTATACTACTGTAAGATAACCTGTGTATGGCATAAAGAGAAATGTGTTCCCTTGTAAGGTAACCTTCAAGATTGCAGATAATTTCCTGGAAATGGAATCTGCATTATTGCATATAAGTGGTGGTTGACTCATGACACGTATCTACCCTAAGATATCCCAGATGTAATTAAAGCGCCATGTTTCCTATTGGTTCCCTTCTTTTGATGGTAAACTCCTTGAAGACAGAGCAACTGTGTTTTGTCACTTGAATGCCTGTCACCCCTCAGAATGCCTGGCGTCTACTAGGCACTAAGAAGCCCAAGAATTCTTCCATGGCTTGAAGACACTGCCCAAGCCCTGCCCTCAAGGAGTTTCCCATCTAGTGTTAAGACAGCAGAGAGTCATAAATACTGAGTTTTAAGACCTCTTTCCAAAAATCGTGAGGACTTTTGACTGACTTTTGCAGAGAATGTGAAAAATAGAGCAAATGGGCACTCTACCCATGGTTTGAGGTATGTTGCTTGCACTCTTCACCTTTGACCTTTCCTCCTTGGCACTGCCTTCTTGTCTCCAGTTCTGTCTTTTCCACGTGGTTCTCTGAGTTGGCATTACTATTATTATTATTGTCTTAACCTGGGTTATGCTTCTCTGAGGAGGTTGACTCTTCTCTGATGAGTGCTGTGGGTCTTTGGCTAAGAAGCGACAGCTCTTCTTCATGCCTCTCAGGGGTGTGTTTAGCACGGTGTGCTGCACACTCTGCATGGTCGGGAAATATACAGGTTCCATCTTCTGTTTGTGTCTCTTTGCTGGTTCCTCACTAGCCCTCCCTATTGTAATCTTCACTATCCTCTTCTGCCTTTGAACATCTCTTTGCTCTCTTTTTCCCCATTCTGCTTTCAAGGATGAGTCTTGTGACATGTCCCCATTCGCCTCCTTCCATTACAGCTTTTCACTGTGGGGGGCACAGTGGGGGATGATGGAGGCTCAAGAAGTAAAGGCCGTGTTAATACCGCAGTTGAGGCATGTTGCAAAAAGGAAAGAAACATCACCAGCTAAAAAGGTAATTCTGTTCTGTGTCAGCACTGTTCTAGGTGCTGGAACAAAGCAGTGAATATAGTGACTGAGTTATAAGATGTTACAGCTGGAAGAAGGGACTTTCTCATGCAATACAGCTTTATCGCAGAACCTCAGGATGCCAGGGACCATGGTAAGTCCAGGGGATACAGCCGTATTCCAGTCGAAGGCTCTGAAGAGTGGCTTGTTTTGGGAGGAAGCAAAGCCCTAGCCCAGTGATCCTCAAGATTTGAGATGACGAGAGTGAAGGTTAAGTCCTTGTTATTCACTGTGCTTCTAGCTGGAGTCCCCAGAGTGGTTGCATTTGAAGAGTCAGTAGACTCTGGGCCTGTGGCTTCTAAGCTTCCAAAGGCCCTGGGAGATAAGAGGATGCCATATGCTGCCTGTTTAAGTGGTCATTACCACAGTTGTGAAATAAATGAGATTCCAGAGGATTTTGTACTCCCTTCTGCTAAATAGAGCTATGAATGGGATTACAATGAAATTTTTAGGTATTTTATTATTTATGGTTGGCTTGGAGCTATTAGCCATATATATATATACATATAAAAGAAAAGCAATAAAAGGATGTTTGAAAAAAGCCCCAGAAATCAGAGTAGGTTCAATGGTTGTTATCACAAAATGAGATCATCTATTTATTACAAAGAGCGAGGAAGGACCTTCATGCCCCCCGGAGTGGCATTCCATTTTCTCTGGTAGATAATAAAGGGTTTCCCCCATAATTACCTGATAGACTGGAAGAGCTCCTTGGGATCCATTTCAGTCTATTGGGTAAATGATGTTTTCTAATGGCATTTTTACCCAACAGTGAAGCTTGTGAACTAATGATATATATAGTGAGGCCTCTGTAGGGAACTGTGTAGAGGCATTAGTTACTTTTATAAAGTTATACATAGGCCCCAAGCTACCAGATTCCAGGGAGACAACATTTGTATTTAGTATTACCAGAGAAAATAAACACTTTGTAAGAGGATTCTTAGGACATTTTCACAGAACGTCTAAAGAGGCCATGCATTGGGCGGCGTGCCATTTCCAGCCAGTGACATCGTATTTGAAATGCAGCTGCTCTTTGTTGCTATGAAAGACATGTCAGAATTAGTCTGGGAAGATCCCATGACTAGTCCCATATGGCTGCCCGGATCATCGGTCTTGGAGTTGTTGATAGAGGAGTGATTTAGATTACTGAGGCAGCATGAGATCATGGAAAAAGAGCCCTGGGCGGCAGTCATAAGATGTGAGTTGGAACCCCAGCTCTGACGCTTAATGGGGCAAGTCACTTACCTGGCTGAGCTTCAGTGTCTGTCTTTAAAATGGGAACAACTGTCACTGTGTCACATGGAAATTGAGAGGTCTGAGAGGCATGTCTCATGTGCATTACTATAGCAAGGTTCTGGCGTGTTCCAGGACCTCGATGTTGAGTGCTTATCAAGGAATAAAACCAACAATAAATGGTTTGGCACTAAGGCAAATATTCTGTCCTCTGTTAATCTGCTTGTTAAATGCAGATTCCCAGCACCCCCCCCAACTGACCTATTAATTGAGAATATCCAGAAGAGGTTATATAACTTGCATGAGGTTGCTGAGCTAACGTAGGGAACGGCAGAAGTGAAACGGGAACCCAGTTCAGCCTCAAACCTCGACCACCATACTGTATTATTCTCCTCATAATGTATCCCAATATTTCTGACTTTTCCAGCTGTTCTGTACAGATGTAGTCCCACTGATATTAATGTACCCAGGCCCCACCTCCTTGACTTGTTTCTCTGGTCTTTGACAATCTGCTTCTCTTCAGATGTTTCTAGAAATTTCTGTGGGGAGGGGGCTTCTTTGTCCAGCCCAATATCGACCACGGCTATTTTGATTTCAAAATATATGGCTCTATCACGCCCATTTAGAATAACAAAATCTCAGAATCAGAAGGACTTTAATGGTCGTGTAGGCCAACCTTGAACATTGTCAGACTGTTGACTCCAGGATCCCTGACACATCCTGAGCCCTCCATCTGAATGGCTCCCGGGACAGAGAACTGTCTACGATCATAGGCCGTCTCTGACCACTCTGGGCAGACAACACAATCTGTCCACATTTACTTCCATCTTCTGTTGGGCTGATGGGAAAGCTTCAAGGGACTAAAATACAAGGTGCAGTTCATAGTGGTTGACTGAATGCAGGACACAGAGTCCCTGGGTTTTAGAATAGTCACCTTCCTTGGATAAACAACAAGGTGACTTCATATCAGAGCCGAGGAGAACGGTAAGATGGCAAAAACGGAAGAGGCTTTTAAGTCACCAAGGGGGCTGACGTGAAGGAAACGCTGCAGTGTTTTCAGGATTGAAAGGAGAGAGTCTAAACCAGCAAGGGTAAAGTGCCATGTTTGCATTTTATTGATTTCCTACCTATTGATTTCAACAGATGAACTGTCTGCCTGAGAAAAAGAGACTGACAGGGAAGCAGAAACCCAGAAGGCCATGCCTTCGAGGGAGGGAGGGAATTACATATAAAACACCCCAGGCCCTCTCTCTTTCTTGGTCAACCCAGGAGCACATTCTAGGGCTTTAATCCCTCTCTTAGAATCCTGCAGAGAGATATATTTGTGAGCTTACCAAAGCCCTCTCTTCTATCCTCCCAGGAAGTCTCAGCTGTAGGGAGAGAGAACTGGGGGTTTTCTTTTGGATCTTCCTGAGCCTTGAGTGACAGTATCAGAGCTATTCTGTGCTTCACTGTGTCTGATGCATCTGTGTGTCGCCAACACCTAGCAAGTGATTGCACAAAGTAAATGTTCACTATATGTCTTGAAAATTGAACGAATAAATGCTTGATGAATTGCTCTCTCTTTGGGGGCTCAGGAATTAAGATATTCTTAAATTGGGAGTTTATCTGAACATCTCATTTCTCTCAGTTGAAAAATACCCAGAAGGACAGAGGCCACTTTTAAACTTCTTTTTCAATGCTCCTCCGTGATACTGTAATATATCTTGGGGTTCAGTGTCATCAGCATTTTCTCACTCTGATAAAACTAGAGTTAGTTTTTGCCCTGGTAGAGAACCCCTGTTTGGGGCTGTTCTTCCTCTGTCTCTGTACATTGTATTGACTTGTGACACAATGGTAATGGTGAGACAGCGCCTGGCTGGTTCCTGAACAGTTTTTTTTTTTTTTTCATTTTTAAATATCTTGAAGTATATTTAACACTCAATAAAATTCACCTGTTTTCAGTGTACAACTCAATGATTTTTAGTAAATTACGTAATTGTACAACCATCGCCACAATCCACATTTAGAATATTTCCATCACCTCAGAAAGAATCTTCATGTCCATTTGCCCTCAAGCTCCAATCCCACCTTTAACCCCAGGCGACCACTCATTTACTTTATGTCTCTGTAGGTTTGCCTTTTCGGAATTTCTTATATAAGAGAATCATATACTATGTGAATTTTGCTTCTTTCATGTATCATAATGTCTTGAAGGTTCATCCATGTTGCGGTGTGTATCAGTAGATTATTTCTTTTTATTGCTTAATGGTTTTCCTTTGTATAGACACATCACACTTTGTTTTTCCATTTACTAGTTGATGGACATTTGTATTTTTTTCTTTTTTCTTTTGATTCTTATGCTGCTATGAACATTCATGTACAAGTTATAGTGTGGGCATACATGGAAAGCACTGGGCTGGGCTCCATGTAGAAGAGAGGAGTACAGAGATGAGAAGTGAATTTCAAATGTATTTGTGAATTTCCCCACTCACTACCTAAGTAAGAAACAAACGAAAACGGTTTTAACATCACTTTTAATACATAAGGTGATTGTATTTTCTACACCGAAAGTTAGTCTTAAAAGACATGTTGATAAAAAGTTTATAATACCATTAAAGTGGAATGTCATATATATGCATATCATGGATTAACTTTTTTAATAGGGGTGGTGGATAAGGTTTCCATAAATGTGAGCTGCTCAAACAAATAGAAAGTTTTGCTGAGAGTTAAGCATTTATTCATTCATGAATTTGTACGAACTTAGTGACGTATGCAAACCACAGTTCTGAGTGCTGGGGGTACAACAGTGAACAAAGAACCCTGACCTCAGGGAACTTATATTCTAGAGGGGAGACTAAGATTATAAAGAAATAAACAGGAAAATATATAGTAGGTTAGATAGATAGATAGGTAAATGCTGTAGAGAAAAATTAAGCCATTAAGGAGGATAGAGTGTTGGGGATGAAGGTGGGAATGGGACAATTTAAAATGAGGTGGTCAGGGAAAGCTTCATTGAGAAGGTGACATTTGGGCGCAGATATGAAGAAGGTGAGGGAGTAAGTCATGTGAGTATATGGCATTATAGCATTTCAGGTAGAGGAAGAGACAAATGCAAAGGCCCTGTGACAGGAGTGTGCATGGAGTGCACAAGCAACAGTGAGAAGATCAGATGGCTGGAGTGGGGGAGTAAGAGTAAGAGAGGATGTCAGAGAAATGGGATCAAGAAAGGACAATGATGCCCTCGGGACATGCCCTGAAAGGTAGTGAGGTTCTCATCCCAAAGAGAGGCTGAAGGATCCTTTGGCAGACATCCTATGGTGATGCCTCAGGTATCAAATGATCTGCTGAATACAAGAGTTTTTCAGGTCTCTTGCAAAACTGAGACTGCACCATGATTCTTTGAGACAGGAAAATGCTGTTCGGCACTAAAAAGATGGGATATCAGAGCAGATGTCAGAGGGCCTCCACTCCATCAACGAGCTGATGGAATATTGCCCGGCGTTTGCTGGAGGTGGGTGATGTGAAGTGACCAGGCTCAGAGGAGCTCAGCACATCTCATTTCTCTGAGTAGAGTCTTACTTGGGCCCCCCTCCCTGCCCGGGCATTGCAATTTAGCTCAATTTAAAAATCAAGAATTCTTTTTTTCCCCTCAGTAGATTATATCCTCTTGGTGTATAGGTAGGAGGGAAAATAACTTAGTTTGTGAGGTTCCGACAGGTACTGTATAGTACATTAATGTCCACTTAGCCACCACATGGATTGCTCTGTCAATACCCAAGACATTTGGAGTTACAATTTTCCGATCTCTTTCACACCGGGTACACACACACTCCAGCTGAAGTTGTTTCCTTTTACTCCCCCAGCTGTGAGTGACTCACTGATTTTTCATCTTTCGCCACCACTCAGTAGAGTACTGTTGGGGCTGGAATCAGGGAGCACAGTTGGGACCACCTGCAACACATTTTTTTTCCCCAAGCTTCCCTTGTTTCCTTAGCAGCTGTTGCCTCTGATCTTTTACTAGTTTGCTCAGTGGTAAAGAAGGATGACCCACAGATTATGGAGGATCTTATAGATTTAAAATATTTGTTATAAAACATTTAGATACCTGAAGGCTTAGGGCTGCCATTAGGGCCAGTGTACAGAAAGCATAGTTAAGTTTCCTTGTTTACCCTGAATTAAATCCCATCCTTAGATCATGTAAAATGGTTTGTGTGTCGTGTATGTGGCTTTGTTGCAGAGACAACACACACATCTTTTTTTAATAAACATTTAATTTTAGAACAGTTTTAGGTTTACAGAAACATTGCAAAGGTAATACAGAGTTCCTATATACTCCGCCCCCCACCCCCTGCCCCAGTTTCTCCTATAATTAACATCTGATGTTAGTATGGTACATTTGTTACAATTAATGCACCATTATTGATACTTTACTGTTAAGTCCATGCTTTATTCATATTTCCTTAATTCTTTACTTGCTGTCCTTTTTCTGCAGCAGGATTCCATCCAGGACACCACATTACATTACTTGTCACGGCTCCTTAGGTTCCTCTTGGCTGTGACCGTTTCTCAGACTTGCCTTGTTTTTGATGACCTTGACAGTTTTGAAGAGGATTGGTCAGGCATTTTGCAGGATGTCCCTCGATTGGGATTTGTCTGATGTTTTCTTCTCATGATTAGATTAGGCGTATGGGATTTTGTGAGGAAGGTGACAGAGGTAAATCACATCATGTCAAGGGTGTATACTATTACCATGACTTATCACTGCTGATGTTGAACTTGATCTGAAGGAGTGTTTGGCAGGTTTCTCCACTGTAAAATTATTCTTTTATTTTTCCTTTTCCCATACTGTACTCTTTGGAAGGAAGGGGTTCTCACTGCACTGCCCACACTTAAAAAGCTGAAGTTACACTCCACTTCTTTGTGGGTAGCGAATGTGCAGAAATTATTTGTAATTTTGCTGCATGGGATATTTGTCTCCTCTCTTTCATTTACTTATTTATTTCAATTATTTACCTATATCAGTAGGGATGCATGGATATTTATTTTATACTCTGAGCTCTAAGAAATAAGTAATCTGTGTTATTTATTTTGTTTCAGCTTTGGCAATTGCTAACTCTTTTGGTTGGCTCTTGGGTTCCTTTTACATGCTCCCATCATTGTGTACGTGTGTGTGTATGTGTATGTGTGTGTTTGAGCACTTCCTTACTTTCTGGCATTGCAAGATACTCCAGAGTTTATTTCTTGCCCCAGTCTGAGAATCAGGCATTTATGCAAGGATCTCTGGTTTCTTTTATTGGAGAACAGTATTGGAAACCAAAAACTAGGTTCTAGGAGTTCTCATTGTTACTGGGATAGAATTGTTCTACACCCAGAGGGGTTATCTTTAGCACAAACATTTTTTTGAGGAGACAAAGTTGTGGTATGGTTGAAGAGGCTGTGAACTTGAAGCTGCTATTTGGGGCACGGAGATGCACTCGTTCATGTTACTGTATGTTTGAATGCAAGCAATCCACTTCACTTGTGAGCCTCAGTTTCCTCTGTGATGTACAGCATGGGTATATTGGTATCTTGTCCACCTCATTTACAGAGTTTCAACAAAGATCCAGAGAGTTCATATTATTTGAAAATGTTTCGTGAATTGGAAGTTCCTATACACAGGTTTTTAAAATTTTCATCGTAATACTTTTGCATAAGTTGTGCCTGTTGTTGTCATAATTTTAGTTTGATCAAATTTCATGCATTTTCAAGTACAGGATCCTAAACACCAGCAGCCAGTTATTTTTAAAATAAAAAATAATTTATACTTTTTAATCTTAGAATTTATTTGGTACTATGCCCATTGGAAATTTCTGTTGTAAAAAAGGAAATCTTCTAATATTTTGGTTAAATTATTTTCCTTTCCTCAAATGCTTCCATGTTTTAAGAGGCTTAAAAAGGAGTCAAGTCAGATACTAACCAAGAGACAACTGTAGTTACTCCTAGTAGGTATATCAGAGCAGCTTGGAGAGACTTGGAGACTTCCCCTCGGCAGGCCCGCCTCGCACACCAAATGAATCTGCTATGTCCAAACAGTGCGCTTGCCATGCAGAATGTCACATTTGAGACAGGTTCCCTCCGCCCCCATTCCAACCTGCTTGCCCAACCTCTGCCCCCCCACAATAGAAGTTCTGGGTCTGCCAATGTGCAGAGTCAGAAGGTTT
Organism: Balaenoptera acutorostrata; assembly: GCF_949987535.1. Taxonomy (NCBI): domain Eukaryota; kingdom Metazoa; phylum Chordata; class Mammalia; order Artiodactyla; family Balaenopteridae; genus Balaenoptera; species Balaenoptera acutorostrata. Next base: position 92,955,117 of record NC_080068.1, read on the forward strand.
ATTTACCTTCCAATCCGTGCACTGGGAACAAGGCATAGACTAACTCATGCTTTCCCCATGCACTGCAAGCAATGAAGGCTGTGCCTTGTACTTAATGTGGTGAAGCTCTCAGTTATTTTAAAACAGATCCTGAGCTTCCCTGGTGGCGCAGTGGTTGAGAATCTGCCTGCCAGTGCAGGGGACACGGGTTCGAGCCCTGGTCTGGGAAGATCCCACGTGCCATGGAGCAACTAGGCCCGTGAGCCACAATTATTGAGCCTGCGCGTCTGGAGCCTGTGCTCCGCAACAAGAGAGGCCGCGATAGTGAGAGGCCCGCGCGCCGCGATGAAGAGTGGCCCCCGCTCGCCGCAACTAGAGAAAGCCCTCGCACAGAAACGAAGACCCAACACAGCCATAAATAAATAAATAAACAAATACTTGAAAACAGATCCTCCAAAGCAACTCATTTGAAAGGGGACAAGAAAATCACATCAACCTCTTTCTGTTTGATGTCCCTTGTATAAACCAAGTAGATGGGATTCACACACAAACACACACGTATATAACATGACACCATGGAGATACAGTCAGCGTTTGAGGACATGAGGCTCAGCTCAAAGCTGTCAGCCTCTGGGTATTGCTCCCTGGCCTGGCGACCCTGTGGAATAACCCCCAGCTGCGGGCTATAAATGATGTAGGAGAATCAGTGAACCGTCTCGGCATGAGGGGAGACGCATTTTGCTGGCATGTGCTGCTTATTGGAATTTCAAAACATGGTCTCATCTAGGCAAAGGAGTCCCTGCTCTATCCCCACAGCTGAGGATTCTGAGATTTTGCTTCTGCACCGGGTGCCAGCTCAACTCCGCTACCGCCTGACTCAACTTTGTTTTCCTCTGCATGAAGCTCAGCTCACGCATAACACCTGTTTAAATCAGTTTATTTGCCTTTCCTTTTCATTAAACGCTAATGTCAGAGGAAAGAAAGAAACACACAAGGAAGATAGTTGCCTATTGTACTACGGACACAATACAGAGATGTGTATTTGGAAAATGAGAATTATTTGGTTCAAACAGGATTTTCCTTTTGCTGTAAATAAATCAGCTTAAGGTGAAATGACCGAGCAAGAGAGAAGGCAGGGCAATGGAAATCCAGCCTGCTTGAAAATGTGTTTATTTAAATGAATGAACAGTCATGGTATTTCTAGTCTGATGTGGGAAGGAGGTCTTCTTGTTGGTTTGGGAAAAGCTCCCTATGGGCTGTTCGTCTTAAACACAGTCTAACAGAGTACTACTTAATGAGAGCCATGCGGATCTCAAATTCAATTTTGTTTCTAACTGGCTAAAGCACGTCTTTAACTTTGATCTGTAAGTAGGAGTCAGGAGCATGATTGGCTAATGTTTGACTTCCAGTTGGCCTAATGAGATTTTATGAATATCAGTATTGCTAGAGCATCATAATGTATTTGCTGGCTTTTTGTGGCAGTGAAAAAATATTGCCGTCTATTGGTCAAATAAGTTGGTTTCATAACACCACAGTAATTATTCCGATTTCACTTTGGTGAGTGTGGGACAATGGCTTCTTAAGTTTGGGGGAGGTCAGCATATTTTTTTAATTGATGCTTAGTTTGACCACATCTAATGTCAGTCAAGTGTTGTTAATAGGCTCTATTATAACACAAAAGTGCTGATATTTTAAACGTAGCTGGTGAACCCCAGCAGGGCTGCGTATTCAGGCCTGCTCTACAGGGTTGCATTAGTCATTCAGCAGCGGTACCAAATTTATGTTGTTAAATTCATTTCAGCCATTGAAACTTGACAACTAATTTTGGATAAGAATGATTGGAATTGATAAACTCTCTTATTTTTGGAAGTGGCTGTTTTTCACAACAAATCTTTTATCTAGTATGGCACATAATTTAGTGGAAACATACACAGATCAGCATTGCTGTTGATCATGAGGGCAGGGGAAGCATTCAAATCATCAGATCCTTTATTTTTCAGGAAGAAGAATATTGTATGAAGGCCACAATGCTCATCCAATACACATAGGGCAATAGTTTGTATACTGGTATTTTTTTTAGAAAGGGAGATGGAAAAAAATACACTTGGTGTCTGTTTTCCACAAATCTTATATTATTACCTTTATGAAAACAAAACACTTGGATGTTTCTGGCATGGCAGAAAACTCCAATAAGAAGGAAATAAGGAAAGTTTATGCCTTCTCCTGTAGGGCTGGCTCTTACGGAGGTATCCCACTTAATCTTTAGAAGAACGCTGTGAGGTAGCTAATATTAACCTCATCTTACAGCTAAGGAAGTAGCTTGGGTGAATTTGAATCACTTGCCCAGGACCAAGTGTTAGAATATGGCTGAGCTGGAATTCACTCCCAGGTGGGCCTGGCTCCAAAGGCCACTTCTTTTTCATTCAGTTGAAGGCTCTTGAGTGAATGGGTCATATTTTTGCTCACCTCTGTATCTCCCAGTGCCCTATGCAATGGCTGGTCCTCAGGGACATGATAGCTCCCTGCCAATCCCTTCCCTGACCTCCAAATTTACCATCTGAACCGCTGCAAACTGCCTCTTTCCCTTAGCTACTCCTTCATATTTTACTCTCAGTTAAAACCGGCTTGTAGTGCTGATTTAGAATTTGCTACCTGTCCGCCTCTGTTCTCCTCTCTAATTCTCCCATGGTATCTGTAACCCTGTGAATGAAATAGATCGTGTCAGCTCCATTTTGCAGGTGAGGAGAATGGCTGGGGGAAGTTAAGGGGCTTCCCATAGGCACAGATCTCATGCGGGATGGACCTGGTATCAGATTCCTCATGTGCCCTGCTCCAAAGCCTGGGTTCCTTTGCATGGAATCTGAGCTGGGTCTTGAAGGCAGGGATAGAACTGTGTTTTTAAGTTGGACATTCTAGGTGGGAACAGGCTAGAATTAAGAAGTACGAGCAAAAGCTCAAAAGTGTGAGAGCATGTGGCTGGTCCTGAGAAGAGGGACCCTTGAATAAAGTCGTCAGGATTCTGGTGTTTTAGATTTGTTTGCTAAGGGAGGACCTGGGCCATTTCACAATGCTGTGTTCTTGCTTCTTGACCATTGTAATCCTCAATCATGCTCTTCCTTATTGCAGACCAGCCAGTAGAACTTGGGAATCATTTAGTTGGAGGGTAGCTCTGGCTCTTTGACAAACTCCTTTTCTAATCACTCATCCTGCAGCCAGCAGTCGCCTCCCTCATGTTTTGAGGAATCTACACCGTACCTTTTCTGTGATTGCCTTCCTCCAGGCCCGGAAGAAGATTTGGCTCAGTCCCCACTTTGGCTTTTCATTCTAAAGGCACAGCAAGGTGCACAGGTTAAAATATCTCAGCCGTCTCCCATCACATCGTCCATAGTTACTCCTCCCAGCTAACACCTGGTTTTTGGCAGCAGGAGGGAGAACATTTGACAGAGCCAGAGATTCTCAAAAAAGCCCATTCCTGATGAAACGGTTTCGAGTTTTCTCCTCTTGTGCTGTTGTTTAAGTTTCAGGTTTCTGTCTGGGGAGCCTCTTGAAATTAGGAAATTAGACCATAGACAGTGTCACTGCTGAGCTCCAGTGACAACGTGGTATAATTTGAAAGCCCAGCGATATCAAACTTGTCAAATGTTTATTTTAGATCATGCAACAAAGGAAAATCCTTAGCTGTTCAGATCTTGCATTGCTAGACCGAGGGAAGCAGGAGAGTCTTGATTTTCCAAATGTTCTCATCTGACAGAGGCTTCTTGTGTTGGCCATTTTGTTCAGGCTGAAAATTACCCACCTTCTTCTCTCTGTCCCACTTCTTCCTCGTTGTCAGGAGAGTCAGGGGTCTTGATGGTTGCTCGGTCAACCCATTGTCTGCTCAGGTCTCAGGAATGAAGAAACAAGGCTGGCTATGTGCACAGTTTTATCTTCTCCTCCTCCTATCCAGTGCCTCTACCCCACCTATGCCTTGAAATCCAATGGAAGGCATATCTTAGCTGTCTAGTGCCTTTCCCCCTCTATTTCACCAAATTAGCACCCATTATGTCTTAGGTTCTGGATGCAGTGACAAAGAAGATAGATAAGGCCCTTGGCCTCCATAACCTTTCAGTTTACTCTCCCTAGGGGGGCAGGACTCCTGCCTGTTGAAGACAGTTTTCTACACTCACAAAGCTCCTCCTTTGCTATTCTTTTGTGCATCGGGTAGCATTGTGAACTCTTTCTGCCCCTTTATTCAATCAGCTCAGTATTTCATTAACCTGAAGAGTTTGTTTGTTCAGCAGAGCTGGAGAATTGGGTGCATACTACTATATTAGATCATTTATAAAAATATTAAAGAAGGCTAACGTCAGTGTAGCCTCTGGAGCTCTCTCTTGTTGCATTCTGTCTTTAAGCCAATTCACTTGATGCAGGTTAGGTATATAGTACGTGTTCAATAAATTTCTTGTTGATTCATTGATCCCCTTTCCTTGTCAGGCTAGTTCCTGCAATCCCAGGATGACTCAGTGTTTTAATGGCCCTGGACTTGAAATATTGTCTTGGTTTTTTTTTTTTTGAGGCTAAATAAACCATAGATGTTCGTTTCTCCTAGCTGCCACGCTTGCCTTCTCAGAGGAGTTCCATGATCAAGCAGACCTGAATTCATCATCTCCAACCTCAGTCCTATTCCTATGCTCCCATTGGTTTTGTTGTCTTCAGTGTGCAATGATTTGAACACCTTGATTCTAAGAATTTGCAGGTCTCGGAATGAAATGAAGTGATTTGTCTTTTCAGAGTCTGGAAGCCAGCCTCTGTAGCATTCTGCTAACTCTGTATTGCTTTGGCTGCTGGTAGTAAAGTTTGAATGTTTGCTCCGGAGGTCGCCGGCTTTATCCTTGACTCACCATGTTTATACGTTACAGCTCTTTTCTAGCAAGGCAAGGTGTATCACTGATGCTAATTCATGTAAATGTTAAGTGCCAGGGCCTGTTCTAGGTGCAAAGAGCATGGGTCTCTGTGCTCAGGGAGCTCACATTCTAGTCGAAGATAGGACAGTAAATACGTAAACAAGCAGACATTTTAAAATGAGAATTTCAGATTGCGGTGAGGGCTCTGAAGCAAATAACTAAGGTGAGGTGATAGACACATGGGGCTGGGCCAGGAAGAAGAGGCTGGTTTAGGCAGCGTCTCCTCTGAGAGGTGACCTTGGACCAGATATGGCATGATGAGGAGGCAGACGTGTGGCGATCTTGGGGAAGAAGGCTATTGGCAGAGGAGACCTAGGCACAAAGGGCCCCGAGATGGGATCAGTTTGGTGCTCCATTAAGAATTCTTGAGCGAACTTCAACTGGACAGCAGTTCTAATCACAATATCGGATGTGAATACTCCTATATAATAGTTTTAACAATAACTTTTATTTACGAATCACCAAGTAATATGCTGGACACTGCATCCATTAGCACTAATTGCTAAAATGTAAGCCAAGTGAAGGCAGGGATATTTATCTGTTTTGCTCAATGATGTATCTCATATGCACATAGAAAATGCTCAATAAATACTTGTGACCTAAACAAATCCTTACTGCAATCCTGTAGCGGAAATAGCACCTCCTCTCATTTAGACATTAGAAGACTAAGGCCCAGAGACATTAAGAAGAAGAGTTAGGATTTGAGCCCAAGACTGTCAGACTCAAAAACCAATGCATTTCCTACTGTGCTCTACCACCTATGCTTGTTCTAGTACATCTGACCCACCTGCTTCCAAAGTCTAATCTTTTTAGCATCCCACTGAGTCAAGACTGAGGCAGGGGGTTAATTTGGCTGTTCTGCTGAGCCCTGTTCATCAGGGAGTGGTCCTTCAGCAGCCCAATCGTTATATGGTCCCACTGATTTCCAAGCTAACTTCCTGCCTTTGATATGGGTTCAGATCTTTTCAAAAAACTGGACCTCAGGCTCTGACTGCCAAAGCTTGCCCTCTAAGAGGTTTTACATAAATCATGGAATCAGAGCACAGTTCGTGCTCTCACATTCAGGCAAATGTAAAAGAGCAGGGAGGAAGGGAACTAACATGAATTGAATACCTGCTATGTGACTCATTGGTGAGTTTGTATTTTATGTACAGAACCTAATTTAACAGCTAATAATTATCATAGTAGAGTGGTGATGAGAATTGGCTTGAGGGTTGGATAGATCTGGATTAGATTCTAGGCTCTAGCACTTAGAAGCTGTATGATTTAAGAAAAGTTACTTAATCTCCATGTTCCTTAGTTTGTTAGTTATAAAATAAGTCTAATGTTACCTATTCTATAGGCTTCTTGTGAAGATTAATAAGATAACACTTGCAAGTGCTTGCCCAAAACCAGCATTCAATGAATGTAACTTATAATAAATCACTATACTTTATTGAGTCTAAGATGCCGTATGTTAAGTACCATCATTTTATATACCACTAAGAAAAGATGCTGCCAATTTAACTATCATGCACTATCAATTGTAAGGTACATTCTGTTATCAGAGATGGGAAAATGTGCATCTTAGAATGGATGAAATATGTTTATGTTATAGGTTATGTAGCCCACTAATAATGACAGTACATTAACAAATTACCGAAGCACTGAAGGCAAATCATGGGCTATTGTTTGTCAAGTGCTTTAGGAACTGAGTGCCAGCACCTTTCTTCGTTGCTTCTCTCAATTATTCATGACCCTCAAAATCAAAAAGATTTTTCTTACATCAAGTCAAGCTGTCCCACAACAATTTCAGCCAGATTTGGCTTGTTTATTTCACTCTGCAGACCATATACAAGTGGCCAGTGTCCTCAGAACACTCATTCATCTGCTTGTTAATTTACAACTTAAATGCCTTTCTTTCAGTCTAATTACAATATAATTATCTAGGCCTGCAAAACATCTCACCAGTGTAATGTGGATGAGTTCAGGGAATTAAGAGATTTAAAAAGTTCATTCATTCATTCATTCATTCAACCAAGACATGGAGAGCATAACATGTACTTGGTCTCTTTTAAATATTGGAAATAGGATTGTAACCTAGACAAGATGCCTACTTTCATGGAATTTGGGGGAATAACAGGTAATACACGAATAACAAAGAAATAATATTTCAGATAGTGATGAAGTTTATGACAAAAATTAAGCTGGATAATGACACAGAAAGTGACTGCTGCTGAGGCTATTGTAGGTAGAACAGCAAGGAAATTCTTTGGAGATGTTACTATGAATAGAGACCTGAATGATTCTGGCATTGGGTGGGGGAGAGGTGTGGCCGAGGAGAACATTCTGGTCAGAGACCGCTATTGCAAAGACCTCCTAAGGTAGAAATGGGCTTGGACTATTTACAAAACAGAAAGAAGTGGAGAATGTAAATGTAGGGGGAGCAGGGGAAGAAAAATGGGGAGGTCGGCAGAGGCTCACTCATGGTGGTCATTGACAAGGTCAGGGTAAAGAGACAGGAGTTTATTCTAAATGTAAAAGCAGACCAGTGGACAAGGGCAGGTCATGAAACTGGGAACTGATAAGATCTAATTTGCTTTTAATTTTTTTCTGAATTCTGTGGCTGCAGAGTAGAGAGAAAATTGTGGGGTGGGGTACAGGGGCAAAAATTGAAGTAAGAAGACACCACAAAGATCCAGACCAAATCTAAAATGGCAGCGATAAAAATGGAGAGATGTGGTTGGATAGGGGCAGATTTGAGAGGTGGAGGTCTTGGGGTAAGGATTTGGGAGGGTGAAGGAAAGAGAAAAATCAAGGCTGACTCCTAGGCTTTGGAACCAAGCCACAGAATGGATGGTCATGCCACTTACCGAGGTCGGAAGGAGCCTGGAGGAGTGCATTCAGGGAGACATCTAAGGTCAGGTTACCACTGAGATGTTTGTTAGTCATCCAAGTGGAGGGGGACAGGAGGCAGGTATGTGAGCCAGGAGTTCAGAGGAGCAATCACTGTTAAAGGTATACATTTAGGGGACTCCCCTGGTGGCGCAGTAGTTAAGAATCCGCCTGCCAATGCAGGGGACACAGGTTCGATCCCTGGTTCGGGAAGATCCCACACGCCGTGGAGCAACTAAACCTGTGCGCCACAGCTACTGAGCCCGTGAGCCACAACTACTGAAGCCCACCCGCTCTAGGGCCTGCGTGCCGCAACTACTGAGCCAACGTGCTGCAACTACTGGAGCTCACGTGCCTAGAGCCCGTGCTCTGCAACAAGAGAAGCCACCGCAATGAGAAGCCCACACACCCGCAAGGAAGAGTAGCCCCCGCTTGCCGCAACTAGAGAAAGCCTGTGCGCAGCAACGAAGACCCAATGCAGCCAAAAAAAAAAAAAAGGTATACATTTAAGATATTATTTAAAGCTCAGGTGAGGTTTTCTAGGAGAGAAAGGAGATAGAGTTGAGATGTTTAGAGGAAGAGGAGAAGGAGCCCACAGGGGGTGTTGCTAGGAGAAGATGGTGAGTTTTGCAGATCAATTAAGAGGAGAAAAATTTTAAAAAGATGAAAGACACTGACAGCTGGATCATAGCTGCAGAGTAATGGACCCATTTTGGGCTGGGAGTCTGGTAGAGAGAGTTTTCCTGGGAGCAATACTGATGATGATCAAAGGAGTGGCTACCTTTCATTTTACAGAAACTGAAACAGAAAGGTTAAGTGTCTTGACCAAGGTGACAGAGCTAAGAAGCGACAGAGCTGGGATTTAAATTCAAAGATCTTGGCTCCAGCATCTGGATTCTTTACCACCGTACTACACTGCCTCTATGTGGGATCCTTGAAAGAGTTTAAAATAAATGAAAAAAAAGAGTGTTCTGTATCAAAGGAGGAGCGGAATTAGCTTAGTAAAAAGATATTTTGGTCAGCTTCACCATTTGGGTGACAGTGCCATTTTGAAAGAGGCTAGAAACAGTCATAATGAAAATAAATCTCGTTTGGAATGGAGACAGCGAGCAGAGCTCATTCCCTCCCTTTCCTTTTCAGGTAGCTCTGAGCAATAAAGGCCACCAACCACTCTTCATATCTGATTAAACAAAAGTTAAAAAAAAAGAGAGAGAGAGAGAGAAAAGACCTCCAGAGCAAGTGGCAAGCTTAATCTTTGGTATTTAGAATGATGAAGAGAAGCAATATGTGAAATCCACTTAAAATATGATTTCATGTTCTAATATACATTTTGAATTTATGGGGAACTGACTTCTGCCATTTATTCAGAGAGCAAAAAAAAAAAAATGCATATGCTATGCAGCTGAACTTATCACACCATAATGGGACACCTAGCATTTTTCACAAGTGATTGATCTTCCCCACCCCTTAACAGTTCTCTCCTAACTGTTACAAAAAATGGAATACATTTCAAGCTTCTCTTGAGTTGAATTGAGCAGAAAGCCAAAAAGGCACAGACACTTGCCAGATTTAGTAAGGAAAAAAGAGGAGATGGGGGGTTGGTGGGAGAGTGTCTCCACTTTACGGAAAAAAGGAAGAAAATTTCAACTGGGAGAAACACCCTAGGGGTGGATATGTTAATTGGAATATTCCCCACTAAGGTTAAATAGAACTTAAACACTGTTTGAAGCCTATGTTATACATCCCAAAATACATACTGAACCAGGAGGTAAAGAAACTGGGTTTTATTTCCAGCTGTGTCGTTGATTTGAACAGGTAGTTTAACCTGTTTGTGGAGCTCAGTTTATCCATCTTCAAAATGAGAAAAACAGTGTTTGCCTATACCCAACAGAACCTGAAAATCAGGTTTCATATTCAAAGCTCAGGGTCCTGTTTAAATTTGAGTTTTAAGGTGAGTGGATCTTCTTTCCAAAAAATGTTCAGAATTCTGTGAACAGAAAGATGGAGAAATAGCTGAGTGTAGGGGTCTAAAAAGTCCTTATTTTACAAAGTCCCCCAATTATGTAAATTCTGGTACCAGTTCCTTTCTTGGAACTCTTGCAGAACTTGTAACTTGCATGTCTCCTATAGGGTCACCAACTCATGATGCTTTGCCCAGGACTCCCCCGGTTTTAGCATGGAAAATCCCAGGTCTTGGGAGCACACTCTGTCTGGGTCAAACCTGGACGATTGGTCACCCTAGTTTCCACTGAGCCCTAGGTCACACTTGCCTTGGTGTTTCTGTGTTGGCAACTAGACTACAAGCTTCATGAGGGCTTTCACAGGAAGTGAAATATACTGATTGCTCATATTCTCCTTGTGTTTTGGCAGTGAGCGTTGGGTCCATAGTATGTCCCTCTTGCAAATACTTCATTGATGGATTTGTTTCCCAAATATACCCTGAGATCTTTAGCCTCTGCCTTCTGCAAAATATTTTGCCCGGCAATTTCGCATCATCACATTTATTACAAGAATCCACTGAAGTTGGCAGTGAACCTTCCTACTTCAAGATCAACAAACTGGGGTCCAGAGAAGAGAGTGATTCACACAAGGCCATCCATCTTGTAAGAGGCTGATATCAGACTAGAACCCAGATCTTCACTGAACAAAGCCTGGACTTTTTTCATTACGTTGTGCTGGTTCTTGCTTTTGCGGCCTGGAACACCCTTGCCTCTCACTTGGTGGGTGGATTCTGGTACATGTCTCAAGACTTAGCTCAAGACTTAGCAGCTACTCCAAGGGGCTTTCCCTCATGCCCTTACCTGTTTTATTTGAATCAACATTGTTGTTTTTTGCTTTGGAATTTAATCTTACCCTGCCTTTCACAATATTGGTTTTTGTATCTGTGTCTTACTTTATATTTCCTGGGTGATTGTGTGCTTCATGAAGGCAGAGATGAGAGCTTCACTCAGTTTTGAATTCCCAGCTCCCAAGTGCCTGCTTATTCATGCATTCACTCATTCATTCAAGGCTTGATGACCCTTTACATTTCCATTGTGAAGGGAAAAGGACATGCACTTCACCTTGTTTGATGTCAGTGGGAAAATCTGATAGAAAGCAGAGAGGAAGTTCTTTAAGCAAGTTGGTTGGCCATATATTTTGAGTTGTACTTAAGTGCCGACCACCACGACTTGCAGAATACTCTTCCCATAGTATTTTCCCCAAGTTTTCTCGTAATTTTTTAAGTTCTGCCATTCAGACAATAAAAGTGTTCAGATTCTATGACTATTAAAAGAAATTCATGGAAGCAACCTTAATGTCCATCAATAGATGAATGGATAAAGAAGATGAGGTACATATATATAATGGAATATTACTCAGCCATAAAAAAGAATGAACTAATGCAATTTGCAGCAACATGGATGGACCTAGAGATGATCATACTAAGTGAAGTAAGTCAGACAGAGAAAGACAAATATCATATGATATCACTTATTTGAGGAATCTGAAAAGAGTGATACAAATGAACTTATATACGAAACAGAAATAGACTCACAGACATGGAAAACAAACTTATGGTTACCAAAGGGGGAAGTGGGGGAGAGATAAATTAGGAGTATGGGATTAATAGATACACACTACCATATATAAAATAGGTAAACAACAAGGACCTACTGTGTAGCACAGGGAGCTATGTTCAATATCTTGTAATAACCTGTAATAGAAAAGAATCTGAAAAAGAATATCTATATGTATAACTGTTTCACATTGCTGTATACTTCAAACTAACACAACACTGTAAATTAACTCTACTTCAATAAAAAAAGAAGAAAGTCATTTGCTTGATTAATTTATTTGACAAGTGTGTTTTTGAGCATCTGCAGTGTGAGGGATGCCATGTGCAGGTCCTGTGGGGAATTTGAAGGGTGTGAAGCCCAACTCCTGCCCTCCAGAATTTCACAGTCTGGCTGGAGAGCCAAGACAGCAAAAGAATCACTGTGGTAGAATTCAGCTTATGAGTTCACAAGATGACGGGAAACACATCATACAGGAGGTGACACTGGACAAATTCCGAGAGGAGATGGGATTTAAACTGGGCCTTGAAGTTTGTAGAACATTAAAAGTAACAGCGATTATCAATCTCAAGTGTCTTAATGGGAAAGGTGGCTCCTGAGTTTGAGTTTGTGGGTTCCTGTCTTTGCCCCATAGTCCTCTGTATTTCTTGGTAAGAAACTCTGGCTTTTCTGGGATCTTTTGTCCTGTATTCACTTCTCCCTTCCCTCCCTTTCAAGTATGTATGTTCCCTACTGTTCCTCCCCTTCCCACCCCGTCCGTCATTTGGAGGACTCTGTCTTTGCTTGGCAGAGAGCATTCCTCTCTTGGGCCAATGGCCCAGTTTGATTTCAATTTGATCTTATTTCCAGGCTTATAGTGATAGAAAACCTACAGCCCAGCCCATAAAAATCAGATCACGCCACTTCATTCATCAACAGAGTCACCATCAAACCCCATTAACATGGCACAGGAAATAGTATCATTAGGTTTTCATGTGAATGAAGAACATGGGGAAATGTTTACAGGATTTTATGAAATTTTTATGGACCAAGCAGTAATTGACATGTTAATAAACAGCAGAAAATATACTTTGGTTTGCTTTCTAGTTATCCTTGTATTTCCTATTGGAACCCTGTTGTCAACCAGCGTATGTCTTCCATGTCCAGGGTACACACGTCTGCTGATAATTACTATTTATAGTTCATTTATAAAGAAATCGTGGGAAATGTTGGAACATCAGTCTGCACCATCTAGTTTCATTTTTATTCAGATCAAATTTTCCTGTTGCTGAAAGGAGAGGAGGGGCTAATGCTTGATATTTTTTTCAAAGCATGGCATTTTTTTGGAGATATTATCTAAATTATTTTATTTCTGAGTGCTGGGAGCCTGGGAAAAACAATTGAATTGTCAGTGTTTGGTGCAAATTCTCATATCCATCGACTAGGTTATTTTTGTGTGACAAGTATTCCACGTGACTGTATAAATAGAGCGATCGTACAGTTGGCATCTTCAGAGAATACTCTGTGCTCCTCTTCAGCACCTTCGCCACCCCTGAGCTCATTTCACCTTCTGTATCCAAAGTGTCTCTTGGAAATCAGTCAGCGCTATTATTACTGTTGCTAACAATAGCTCATGTCCACAGCAGGGAAGAACAATTAACAAATTCATGAATTGTGTTTGTTTACATGTCTGAGCTCAGGCTAATCATTTAATTAATGTCTTCTGTCTTGAACAGAAGTGTTAGCACGTGGAAGTGTTGCTGAGTGGCAAACAAGGTGGGATTTGAGAAATTCTAACTTATTTGTGAGATGTAAATAGATATTTATTTGTTGAAGACCTAGAGTTAGGTTAGGAGTGCTTCAATCTCAACAGTTAACTTTGGGAATGCTTAATAAAGAGTTAATGAATGAACTTAGCTAATGCCTGTTGCAATCATTGGAAGGTACTTCATAGCTATGACTAGTAATAATAATAATAAATGGCAAACCGTTCAAATATTTCGACAAAGCCTTTGTCACATTTCATGCTGTGGTATTGGAAGAAGGTAGCTACTGATTATTCTCAACCTCAAAGTCCCAACTCCATCTCTGATTCATCTGTGTGCTCCCATAACTCCTTATTTCTATATTTCATGTGGTGGTATACTTCGCATTGTGTGAAAAGCTACCCTCCCTCTCCGCAGGTGTTGACTTACATCATGGTGTCCATGATCACTCACTGTGTTGCACACATTTCAGGTGCTGCGTAAATGTTTGCATGAATGGAAGGCTGATTTTCAGCGTTTCATTGATTTTAATACCAATCAAGGAACTAGTTTGCCCTTAGAGCTGCTTCTTTTTAAATATGTAAGTACAGATAGAAAAGAGACATAGTTACAAGGCCTTTGTAGTTAAGAAAAAGCTTCTTTTAAAATTTACCTTTATGTTTTTGGGGGGATGTGGCTTAAAAAGAAGAAAGAAAAACCTTGAAGTAGCTAACAAGTCCCTCAGTTGAGGAGCAATGCTTTTCTTCTTCAATTTCCATAACAAAAGACCAGCTCTAGCCATGCATTTCCCCTCTCTGTGCCTTACTGTTTAAACATATGAACCAGATGCTTCCTGAGACCACAAACTCTGAGCTTGATTGACTGTTCCAACCACTCTGCAATGATTTGGTTTTGCCTATGTCTGAGGCACTTAGCTAGGTGCTCTTTTAGCATAGACATATATGGGGATGCTACAGTGTCAAAGTTGAGAGTGTGACCTCTGGAATCACAGGCCTTTGTACATTCATTAACTCCATGATGTATGGGATCTGTTACTAAACACTTTGTGTCTTTGTATTCCCATCTAGGATAGGGGTAGTGATAGAACCTATTCATAGGGTAATTGTGGTGAATAAAAGAATGAAAACGTCTAATCAATATAAAGAGCCTGGAACAGTGCTTAGCACAAAAATATGCACATTCAATAGATATTAGTTAGGTGCTATGGACTGAATGTTTGTGTTCTTCCAAGATTCATATGTTGAAGTCGTATCTCCAGTGTGACAGTATTTGGAGGTGAGACCTTTGGGAGGTGATTAGGTTTAGATAAGGTCATGAGGGTGGAGCCCCCATGATGAGATTCGTGTCCTCTAAGAAGAGGAGGAGACTAGAGCCCTCTCTCTCTCCACCATGTGAGGTCACAGCAAGAAGGCTGCCATCTGTAAACTAGGAGGCAGGCCCTCACCAAGAACTGAATCTGTCAGCACCTTGATCTTGGACCTCCCAGCCTCCAAAATTGTGAGAGAATGTCTGTGGTTTAAGCTACCCAGTCTATGGTATTTTGTTCCAGCAGCCTGAGCTGATTAAAACACTAGGCACACAGTTTCTGCCCCCAGGCAACATATAATGTGGGGGGCCAGAGGGAGAGGTCATGTAGAGAAATGAAAATTAGATGGCAGTAGAAATGCTTTGTTGGCAGCAACCAGAGGCAATAGGGATTTAGGGGAGACAGTGCTTACAGCAGAACCTTGAGGAATGGTAGATTTTAAAAAGTGGAGGGGACCCCAGAACAGGGAATTACATGTGGTAAACTATAAAAGTGGGAAAGTACAAGGCATATTTGGGATATAAAGGAGATGTGTGAGAATAGAGAAGAGGGGGTATGTGGGGAGACAGTGGAAAATTAGGTTGAGCCCGTTACGGCTATAGCAGTGTCATGCGTAAGAGAACGGACTTTGGATTCAGACTAGCTTGATATGACTCCCAGCTTTGCCTCTTTCAGTTGTACAACCTTGGGCATGTCAGTGTACCTTTCTGAGTGTCAGAGGCCTCATCTATAAAATGAGCATCATTTACATAAGTCCTAATGCTCCAAGTACTCAAAGGATGGCTCCAATTAGTGTATCTCCTGTGTGCAGTGCACACTGGAGTTTTTGCAATTGAAGAGTTACACTCCAAAAACAATCTTTTAGAGCTAACTGGCAACAGAAAAGAAAGGACCTCTTGGTTGTAAAATTTCAAAGGATTTGGGCTAAATAGGGTGGGTCAAGCCTTCCAGTTTTAATGTGAAGTGTTTAGTCTATGTTGATAGGTTTTCTTCTGAACATCGTTTAATGAAAAGCTAAAGCAAGAAGTCTCCCTCTTGCTCTCACGAGAAGAACAGAGGCTTTAAAGCCACCAGAATACTTGCTAAAGGAAGTTTGTAGGAGAATAATACATTAACTGATATGTATGTAGTGTGCCCTTTTATGTTCCACCCACTTGTCCTTTCTGCATTGCAGATCCCAGAGGGAGTTGGTCTCCACTGACCTTCTTACTCAATAGTTCACAAGCACACCATCCCGGGAGCAATTTTTAACCACAGAACACAGCCCGGTATATCTCTTCAGTTCATGACTGAGGATGAAATAAGATTCTCTCATCCTGTTTACACTGCTGATTTGTTAGCTCTTTATTGATTAACGATCGCAATGCACAATTTGTTTTTCATCTTAAGTAAGGATATTCGGTATAAGTCATACTGTCTATGAGTTATTGATTTACTATGATCTGTAAAAACTCTTTTGTCCCAAAAGTGGGGGATACTCCACCTTCCTGAAGGATAGTCAGGCATCCTATTCCAAATCAATGAATTTCAAATTCTCCCATGGGGCTTGCTGTAAGTTAAGGAAAAATTAGATTTAGATTTAGATGAAAATAGTTCAGGCTAGGAAGGACCCTCTTAATTTCTATTATTTCACATCTGGTTTATTTAATATATACCTGCTGAACCAAGTTTCAACACTGCTCAGGATTTTTTCCCATTTATGGAGAATGGTAGGCATGGTGGCATTTCCATTCTATTTGCAAGTGCATTGTAAGAACATGTGCATCTATTGGACCATTAGAGGACAGCTTGTCTGAGCTCCTACAAACTGCATAGCTCTTTCACATCAGGAAATGTGTGTAAATTGTAAAGTATATGAAACCCAAGCCTTTAATGGCAACAAATTGATTCCCTAAATGAACAAAGCAAATTAGTAATACAAATGGTAACCCAATAGGCCTTTTTGCTTTAACCCCAACCTAATTCTCTAGACCCAGCTTCTGTCTTTTCACTGCCAACTTATTTTTTTTATTAGCAGCTTGTCATAAAAGATGCTAGATATTAAAATCTTCTTAAAACTTCTAAATCCAACAATTCATTAATACTGCTTACCTTTGTTTTTCCTTATAGGAATATTAGCTTTAGGAGCAAATAATGAATTATGGAACTCTATATAGGTAGCATATCATCATTATTCTTGATTTACCATGTGAGACAGATAGTGCTAATAATAACTATACTCATATAGAAAACTCTTGATCAGAACTGTTTTATCCTTTAATTCCATGCAGTTGTGAGCATTCTCTTTGTATTTTGCCAATTTTATTTTTGTCATTCATTTAAGCGTGCTTCCTCATTTAAAGATAAATGCAATAATAATTTTAATGGACATGGTGAAAAGGAAGACCATTCAGAGATTAAATTTGGGGCACAGCATGATTTGAATACAGCCTTTGATGCCACTGAGCATGTTAAGAGATTTGACTGATAAATCAAGCACATGTGTTTACATTGCATTTAGAGCGGCACTTAGTCTTGTGTCATTAATGGGTTGTCTCAGATCCTGTTTGTGAATGTCCTTACTCACAGAGAGGAAATATTTTTCATCTGCTTTGACAAACATGTATCATGTCCATGTCTACATGACAGCAGCATTTCTAAGTGTATTTCTTTCTGTGTTGGGCATATACTTTTAGCTTTGATATGATGAGCAACTAATCCTTTCCCTCGACTTGCCCCGTTTGAATGTGGGATTCATTACAGACACAGAGGCACCAGGTTTTTTTTTTTTTTTTTTTTTTTGTTTGTTTGTTTGTTTGTAATGTGTATCAGTGTAGTATCTTTGGGTTGATCCTCTTTAGGATTTTTTAGTTTCATGGATCTGGATATACCTTTCAGCCTATATTTTCTTTTTTTTTTTTTAAGCATCTTTATTGCAGTATAATTGCTCTACAATGGTGTGTTAGTTTCTGCTTTACAACAAAGTGAATCAGTTATACATATACATATGTTCCCATATCTCTTCCCTCTTGCGTCTCCCTCCCTCCCACACTCCCTATCCCACTCCTCCAGGTAGTCACAAAGCACCGAGCTGATCTCCCTGTGCTATGCGGCCGCTTCCCACTAGCTATCTGTTTTACGTTTGCTAGTGTATATATGTCCATGCCACTCTCTCACTTTGTCCCAACTTACCCTTCCCCCTCCTCGTATGCTCAAGTCCATTCTCTAGTAGGTCTGCATCTTTATTCCTGTCTTGCCCCTAGGTCCTTCATGACCATTTTTTTTTTTTTTTTAGATTCCATATATATGTGTTAGCATATGGTATTTGTTTTTCTCTTTCTGACTTAACTTCACTCTGTATGACAGACTCAAGGTCCATCCACCACACTAAAAATAACTCAATTTCGTTTCTTTTTTATGGCTGAGTAATATTCCATTGTATATATGTGCCACATCTTCTTTATCCATTCATCTGTTGATGAACACTGAGGTTGCTTCCATATCCTGGCTATTGTAAATAGAGCTGCAATGAACATTTTGGTACATGACTCTTTTCGAATTATGGTTTTCTCAGGGTATATGCTCAGTAGTGGGATTGCTGGGTCTTATGGTAGTTCTATTTTTAGTTTTTTAAGGAACCTCCATACTGTTCTCCACAGTGGCTGTAACAATTTACATTCCCACCAACAGTGCAAGAGGGTTCACTTTTCTCCACACCCTCTCCAGCATTTATTGTTTGTAGATTTTTTGATGATGGCCATTCTAACCGGTGTGAGAGGATATCTCATTGTAGTTTTGATTTGCATTTCTCTAATGATCAATGATGTTGAGCATTCTTTCATGTGTTTGTTGGCAATCTGTATATCTTCTTTGGAGAAATGTCTATTTAGGTCTTCTGCCCATTTTTGGATTGGGTTGTTTGTTTTTTTGATATTGAGCTGCATGAGCTGCTTGTAAATTATGAAGATTAATCCTTTGTCAGTTGCTTCATTTGCAAACATTTTCTCCCATTCTGAGGGTTGTCTTTCCGTCTTGTTTATGGTTTCCTTTGCTGTGCAAAAGCTTTTAAGTTTCATTAGGTCCCATTTGTTTATTTTTGTTTTTATTTCCATTTCTCTAGGAGATGGGTCAAAAAGGATCTTGCTGTGATTTATGTCAGAGTATTCTGCCTGTGTTTTCCTCTAAGAGTTTTATAGTGTCTGGCCTTACATTTAGGTCTTTAATCCATTTTGAGTTCATTTTTGTGTATGGTGTTAGGGAGTGTTCTAATTTCATACTTTTACATGTACCTGTCCAGTTTTCCCACCACCACTTATTGAAGAGGCTGTCTTTTCTCCACTGTATATTCTTGCCTCCTTTATCAAAGATAAGGTGACCATATGTGAGTGGTTTTATCTCTGGGCTTTCTATCCTGTTCCATTGATCTATGTTTCTGTCTTTGTGCCAGTACCATACTGTCTTGATTACTGTAGCTTTGTAGTATAGTTTGAAGTCAGGGAGCCTGATTCCTCCAGATCCGTTTTTCATTCTCAAGATTGCTTTGGCTATTTGGGGTCTTTTGTGTTTCCATACAAATTGTGAAATTTTTTGTTCTAGTTCTGTGAAAAATGCTATTGGTAGTTTGATAGAGATTGCATTGAATCTGCAGATTGCTTTGTGTAGTAGAGTCATTTTCACAATGTTGATTCTTCCAATCCAAGAACATGGTGTATCTCTCCATCTATTTGTATCATCTTTAATTTCTTTCATCAGTGTCTTATAATTTTCTGCATACAGGTCTTTTGTCTCCTTAGGTAGGTTTTTTTTTTTTTTTTTTTTTTTTAAGATTTCTTTATTGACTGATTGATTGCTATGTTGGGTCTTCGTTTTTGTGCTATGGCTTTCTCCAGTTGTGGCAAGTGGGGGCCACTCTTCATCGCGGTGCGCGGGCCTCTCACTATTGTGGCCTCTCTTGTTGCGGAGCACAGGCTCCAGACGCGCAGGCTCAGTAGTTGTGGCTCACGGGCCTAGTTGCTCCGCGGCATGTGGGATCCTCCCAGACCAGGGCTCGAACCCGTGTCCCCTGCATTAGCAGGCAGACCCTCAACCACTGCGCCACCAGGGAAGCCCCTTAGGTAGGTTTATTCCTAGATATTTTATTCTTTTTGTTGCAGTGGTAAATGAGAGTGTTTCCTTAATTTCTCTTTCAGATTTTTCATCATTAGTGTATAGGAATGCAAGAGATTTCTGTGCATTAATTTTGTATCCTGCTACTTTACCAAATTCATTGATTAGCTCTAGTGGTTTTCTGGTAGCATCTTTAGGATTCTGTATGTATAGTATCATGTCATCTGCAAACAGTGACAGCTTTATTTCTTCTTTTCCGATTTGGATTCCTTTTATTTCTTTTTCTTCTCTGATTGCTGTGGCTAAAACTTCCAAAAGAATGTTGAATAATAGTGGTGAGAGTGAGCAACCTTGTCTTGTTCCTGATCTTAGTGGAAATGGTTTCAGTTTTTCACCACTGAGGACGAGGTTGGCTGTGGGTTTGTCATATATGGCCTTTATTATGTTGAGGAAATTTCCCTCTATGCCTACTTTCTGGAGGGTTTTTATCATAAATGAGTGTTGAATTTTGTCAAAAGCTTTCTCTGCATCTATTGAGATGATCATATGGTTTTTCTCCTTCAGTTTGTTAATATGGTGTATCATATTGATTGATTTGCATATATTGAAGAATCCTTGCATTCCTGGGATAAACCCCACTTGATCATGGTGTATGGTCCTTTTAATGTGCTGTTGGATTCTGTTTGCCAGTATTTTGTTGAGGATTTCTGCATCTATGTTCATCAGTGATATTGGCCTGTAGTTTTCTTTCTTTGTGACATCTTTGTCTGGTTTTGGTATCAGGGTGACGGTGGCCTTGTAGAATGAGTTTGGGAGTGTTCCTCCCTCTGCTATATTTTGAAAGAGTTTGAGAAGGATAGGTGGTAGCTCTTCTCTAAATGTTTGATAGAATTCACCTGTGAAGCCATCTGGTCCTGGGCTTTTGTTTGTTGGAAGATTTTTAACCACACTTTCAATTTCCGGGTTTGTGATTGGTCTATTCATATTTTCTACTTCTTCCTGGTTCAGTCTCGTAAGGTTGTGCATTTCTAAGAATTTGTCCTTTTGTTCCAGGTTGTCCATTTTATTGGCATATAGTTGCTTGTAGTAATCTCTCATGATCCTTTGTATTTCTGCACTGTCAGTTGTTACTTCTCCTTTTTCATTTATAATTCTATTTATTTGAGTCTTCTCCCTTTTTTTTTTTTTTTTTGATGAGTCTGGCTAGTGTTTGATGAATTTTACCTTCTCAAAGAACCAGCTTTTAGTTTTATTGACCTTTGCTATCGTTTCCTTCATTTCTTTTTCATTTATTTCTAATCTGATCTTTATAATTTCTTTCCTTCTGCTAACTTCGGGGTCTTTTTGTTCTTCTTTCTCTAATTGTTTAGGTGTAAGGTTAAGTTGTTTATTTGAGATGTTTCTTGTTTCTTAAGATAGGATTGTATTGCTATAAATTTCCCTGTTAGAACTGCTTTTACTGCATCCCATAGGTTTTGGGTTGTCATGTTTTCATTGTCATTTGTTTCTAGGTATTTTTTGATTACCTCTTTGATTTCCTCAGTGATCTCCTGGTTATTAAGTAGTGTATTGTTTATCCTTCATGTGTTTGTATTTTTTACAGATTTTTTTCCTGTAATTGATGTCTAGTCTCATAGCGTTGTGGTCAGAAAAGATACTTGATACGATTTCAATTTTCTTAAATTTACCAAGGCTTGATTTGTGACCCAAGATATGATCTATCCTGGAGAATGTTCCATGAGCACTTGAGAAGAATGTGTATTCTGTTGCTTTTGGATGGAATGTCCTATAAATATCAGTTAAGTCCATCTTGTTTAATGTATCATTTAGAGCTTGTGTCTCCTTATTTATTTTCATTTTGGATGATCTGTCCATTGGTGAAAGTGGGCTGTTAAAGTCCCCTATTATGATTGTGTTACTGTCGATTTCCCCTTTTATGGCTGTTAGTATTTGCCTTATGTATTGAGGTGCTCCTATGTTGGGTACATAAATATTTACAATAGTTATATCTTCTTCTTGGATTGATCCCTTGATCATTATGTAGTGTCCTTCTTTGTCTCTTGTAATAGTCTTTGTTTTAAAGTCTATTTTGTCTGATATGAGAATTGCTACTCCAGCTTTCTTTTGATTTCCATTTGCATGGAATATCTTTTTCCATCCCCTCACTTTCAGTCTGTATATGTCCCTAGGTCTGAAGTGGGTCTCTTGCAGACAGCATATATATATGGGTCTTGTTTTTGTATCCATTTAGCCAATCTATGTCTTTTGGTTGGAGCATTTAATCCATTTACATTTAAGGTAATTATCAATATGTATGTTCCTATTACCGTTTTCTTAATTGTTTTGGGTTTGTTATTGTGGGTCTTTTCCTTCTCTTGTGTTTCCTTCCAGAGAAGTTCCTTTAGCATTTTTTGTAAAGCTGTTTTGGTGGTGCTGAATTCTCTTAGCTTTTGCTTTTCTGTAAAGGTTTTAATTTCTCCGTCAAATCTGAATGAGATCCTTGCTGGGTAGAGTAATCTTGGTTGTAGGTTTTTCTGCTTCATCAGTTTAAATATGTCCTGCCACTCCCTTCTGGCTTGCAGAGTTTCTGCTGAAAGATCAGCTGTTAACCTTATGGGGATTCCCTTGTGTGTTATTTGTCATTTTTCCCTTGCTGCTTTTAATATTTTTTCTCTGTATTTAATTTTTGATAGTTTGACTAATATGTGTCTTGGTGTGTTTCTCCTTGAATTTATCCTGTATGGGACTCTATGTGCTTCCTGGACTTGATTAACTATTTCCTTTCCCATATTAGGGAAGTTTTCAACTATAATCTCTTCAAATATTTTCTCAGTCCCTTTCTTTTTGTCTTCTTTTTCTGGGACCCCTATAATTCGAATGTTGGTGCATTTAATGTTGTCCCAGAGGTCTCTGAGACTGTCTTCAATTCTTTTCATTCTTTTTCCTTTATTCTGCTCTGCAGTAGTTATTTCCACTATTTTATCTTCCAGGTCACTTATCCGTTCTTCTGCCTCAGTTATTCTGCTATTGATCCCTTCTAGAGAATTTTTAATTTCATTTATTGTGTTGTTCATCACTGTTTGTTTGCTCTTTAGTTCTTCTAGGTCCTTATTAAATGTTTCTTGTATTTCTCCATTCTATTTCCAAGATTTTGGATCATCTTTACTATCATTATTGTGAATTCTTTTTCAGGTAGACTGCCTATTTGCTCTTCATTTGTTAGGTCTGGTGGGTTTTTGCCTTGCTCCTTCATCTGCTGTGTGTTTCTCTGTCTTCTCATTTTCCTTAACTTACTTTGTTTGGGGTCTCCTTTTCACAGGCTGCACGTTTGTAGTTCCCATTGTTTTTGGTGTCTGTCCCCAGTGGATAAAGTTGGTTCAGTGGGTTGTGTAGGCTTCCTGGTGGAGGGGACTAGTGACTGTGTTCTGGTGGATGAGGCTGGATCTTGTCTTTCTGGTGGGCAGGTCCACGGCTGGCGGTGTGTTTTAGGGTGTCTGTGGCCTAATTATGATTTTAGGCAGCCTCTCTACTAATGGATGGGGTTGTGTTCCTGTCTTGCTAGTTGTTTGGCATAGGTTGTCCAGCACTGTAGCTTTGTGGTCACTGAGTGGAGCTGGGTCTTAGCGTTGAGATGGAGATCTCTGGGAGATTTTTGCCATTTGAAGTTATGTGGAGCTGGGAGGTCTCTTGTGGACCAGTGTCCCGAACTTGGCTATCCCACCTCAGAGGCACAGCCCTGACACCTGGCTGGAGCACCAAGAACCTGTCATCCACACAGCTCAGAATAAAAGGGAGAAAAAAAAAAAAAAGAAAGAAAGAAGAAGATAAAATGAAGTTATTAAAATAAAATATAATTATTAAAAAATTTTTTTTAAGTAATAAAAAAAAAAGGAGAGAAAGAAAGAAGAGAGCAACCAAACCAAAAAACAAATCCACCAATGATAACAAGTGCTAAAAAGTATACTTAAAAAAAAAAACAACAAAAAAAAGGACAGACAGAACCCTAGGACAAATGGTAAAAGCAAAGCTATACAGACAATATCACACAAAGAAGCATACACATACACACTCACAAAAAGAGAAAAAGGGGAAAAAATATATATATTGTTGCTCCAAAGTCCACCTCCTCAATTTGGGATGATTCGTTGTCTATTCAGGGATTCCACAGATGCAGGTACATCAAGTTGATTGTGAAGATTTAATCTGCTGCTCCTGAGGCTGCTGGGAGAGATTTCCCTTTCGTTTCTTTGTTCGCACAGCTCCCGGGGTTCAGCTTTGGATTTGGACCCGCCTCTGCGTGTAGGTCGCCTGAGGGCGTGTTTTCTTCGTTCAGACAGGACGGGGTAAAGGAACAGCTGATTCGGGGGCTCTGGCTCACTCAGGCCGGGGGGAGGGTGGGGTACGGAGGAGGCGGGGCGAGCCTGCGGCGGCAGAGGCCGGCGTGACGTTGCAGCAGCCTGAGGCGCGCCGTGCGTTCTCCCGGGGAAGTTTTCCCTGGATCACGGGACCCTGGCGGTGGCGGGCTGCACAGGCTCCCGGGAGGGGCGGTGTGGATAGTGATCTGTGCTGCACACAGGCTCCTTGGTGGCGGCAGCAGCAGCCTTAGCGTCTCATGCCCATCTCTGGGGTCCGTGCTGAAAGCCGCGGCTTGCGCCCATCTCTGGAGCTCCTTTAAGCTGCGCTCTTAATCCCCTCTCCTCGCGCACCAGGAAACAAAGAGGTAAGAAAAAGTCTCTTGCCTCTCCGGCAGCTCCAGACTTTCCCGGACTCCCTCCCGGCCAGCTGTGGCGCACTAGCCCCCTTCAGGCTGTGTTCATGCCGCCAACCCCAGTCCTCTCCCTGGGATCCGACCTCCGAAGCCCGAGCCTCAGCTCCCAGCCCCGCCCGCCCCGGCGGGTGAGCAGACAAGCCTCTCGGGCTGGTGAGTGCTGCTCGGTGCCGAGCCTCTGTGCGGGAATCTCTCCGCTTTGCCCTCCGCACCCCTGTGGCTGCGCTCTCCTCCGTGGCTCCGAAGCTTCCCCCCTCTGCCACCCACAGTCTCTGTCCGCGAAGGGGCTTCCTAGTGTGTGGAAATCTTTCCTCCTTCACAGCTCCCTCCCACTGGTGGGGGTCCCGTCCCTATTCTTTTGTCTCTGTTATTTCTTTTTTCTTTTGCCCTACCCAGGTACGTGGGGAGTTTCTTGCCGTTTGGGAGGTCTGAGGGCTTCTGCCAGCGTTCAGTAGGCGTTCTGTAGGAGTTGTTCCACATGTAGATGTATTTCTGATGTATTTGTGGGGAGGAAGGTGATCTCCACGTCTTACTCTTCCACCATCTTGAAGCTCCACGGCACCAGTTGTGACCCTGAACCTACACAGGCAATCTCAGGGCTCTCAGCCCTGTTGCTCTGTTTAGTTCTTCACACTGTGTGCTGTAATTTATGTTGATGTGCTGGTTCCTTTTCATCCTACTAGGAGCTCCTCGTGGTCAGAGACGGTGTCTCCTTCCTCTTCATATTCCCAGAACCTGACAGAGCACATAGTAGATGCTCAACACATAGGGGAGGAATTTCAGTGGGTATCACATGGAGTCAGAGGTCATGCCTGAGTTTGTAAGGGGTTGTGTTCCTTCTACTAGGGCTCAAAAAAGATGTTAAAGAGCAGTTTGGAAGTAACAAGTGCTGGAGAGGGTGTGGAGAAAAGGAGACCCTCCTACTCTGTTGGAGGTAACGTAAGTTGGTGCAGCCACCATGGAAAACAAAAACTAAAAAATAGAGGTACCATGTGATCCTGCAGTCCCACTCCTGGGCATATAACCAGACAAAAGTATAATTCGAAAAGATACATGCACCCCTACGTTGTTCACAGCAGCACTATTTACAATAGCCAAGACATGGAAACATGTCCATCAACAGATGAATGCATAAAGAAGATGTGATATATTATCACACACACAATGAAATATATATATATACACATACACACAATGGAATATATATATATACACACACACAGTGTAACATGTATATATATATACACACACACACATATATACACACAATGGAATATTACTCAGCCATAAAAAAGAAAGAAATAATGCCATTTACAGCAACATGGATAGACCTAGAGATTATTATACTAAGTGAAGTCAGAAAGAGGAAGACAAATACCATATGATATCACTTACATGTGGAATCTAAAATATGGTACAAATGAACTTACCTACAAAACAGAAGCAGACTCACAGACAAAGAGAAGAGACTTGTGGTGGCTAAGGGGGAAGGGGTGGGGGAGGTATGGATTGGGTGTGTGGCATTAGCAGATGCAAACAATTATATATAAGGTGGATAAACAGCAAGGTCCTACCGTATAACATGGAGAGCTATATTCAATATCCTGTAATAAACCATAATGGAAAAGAATATGAATAAAAAAGAATATATATATATATATATATATATATATATAAATAACTGAATCACTTTGCTGTACAGTAGAAGTGAACACAACATTGTATATCAACTATAATTCAATAAAATAAATTTTAAAAAAGAACAGGTAGGATTATAGCAGGGTCATGAAGGAAGGGTGGAAAACAGAATTTATGGGGATAGTCCTGAGAACACAGATAAAGGAACAAGATGTCAAATGCATCTTAGCCCCAAAGCATGTGTTCCATCCAAGATTTGATTGTGAGGTAGGAAAGGCCACACAGGCTACTTGAAGTGAAGAGGGTATATGTGGCTGGATGAGGAGCAAACTCACAGATACAGGAAATGAAAACTGCTCAGGCCTCAGGTGAGTTGGAGTTAGGCATCTGCTAGGAGTGGAGAGCATCTCTTGTCATGTCTACAACGGTGGGGCCTGGCTTTGCAGGTTTCTTAACTACAGAAGGCACCCACAGTATCTCATTCCTGCTTTCTCCATCTCCACTGTATTTTGATTGGTTTGCTTCTGCTCATTTATCGGCCAATATTGCACGTCCTGATTTGTTAAGACCTCACAGTTCTATTGCCCACAACCTGTGGATGATGGTCTCTGTGGCCCTTAGATAATCTCTCAGGAGAATATGAGCTGATCGGCCACTGGTCAGTCAGCAGGTTGGCTGTCTGTGACCTTGTGGCCATTTCTTTACTCAGTTGGCAAAGACTGGGTGAGGGGGCAATCAGACCTTACAGGGTGCTTGAGCGATTCACATTCTTTAGAAGAGGCTTTGGGCAGGAATGGCAATAAAATATGCCCAATGCAAGAAAAGGCACAGAGAGGGGCCCTCTCCAATGTTTAAAGGCTTTGACAAGCTCCTTGTGGCCAGAGGGCTGGTACAAATGCTAGGCATTGGCTGCTCTGATGTAAGAAGCTAGGAAAGAGCTCCTTTCTCATAGGGCGTGTTACCACTGGGTCCGTCTTGAAGCACGTGACCTTCTGCATAGTGTATGAGCCCAAGGATACGTGTGATGTCATCTCTACACCAGAGCTCTGCCTCCTTTACCCTGCCCCCTTTTTTCTTTACTTCTTTTGCCCTGGGTTAGGTTGGGGCTGAGAGGAGTGTAAGGAGGCATGATAATTGTGTCAATGTAGGACAGGAAATTAAAACAGAACTGTCATTCCCCAAGGCAGGGGATCTGGTCCCCTGAATCAAGGTTTCCTGAAAGCAGAACATTCATTCAGTGTGCAGCAGTTATTTGCTGAGTGATTGTTCTGTGGCAAGTATTGTTCCATGGGGGCTATGGTGATGAATGTGACAGATATGTCCCTGACCTCATGGAACATATAGTCTAGTGGGAGGAGACAGGCAATAAAAAAGAAAAATAATAATATTAGACAGTAAGTGCTGTAGAAGACAGCAACAGGGAGATGGGCTGGAGAGCCACTGGGACGGTAACCTCACATAGGTGGTTGGGGAGGACTCTCTGACGTGGGGACACTGTCAGAAGGTGCTTAGGTCTGTCGTGTGAGAATGTCCTAGGGCCCCATTCCAACCAGCCCCATCCTGAGCTGCTCGTAAGGTCCAATGTTGGCTGTTGTATTGATTATCTTTCAGGCCTCACTGAGGTTGCATGTAGCTTGTCTGCTAATAACGTGGTTCACCTCTGGGGAAAATGCTGATGGTGACTGGAATCTTTAATGTGTACTTGCTTTTAGGATCTAATGATGCGGTGCTTTCCTAGTCAGGGGGTAAAGGTGTAGGGATACTCGAGGTTACGTGAAACTTCTGGCTCACATTGACAGAGGGGAAACACTCACGCAAAGTTTTGAGGCTCTTTGCTGAAGCTTTGATTTTAACTTTATTGAATCCTTTTCCGTTAGGACTTTACATTTGCAGAAATGTGCACACTTGGTAACATGTACATCCTTAGGAAGACCTGCACATGAGGACAGATAACTTGGCCATGACCAAATATACACATGGCTAATGCTAAGTGATGAACCAATGCATATTCTGCTAATTCTTTGCTATACTTAAATACTGGCTTTGCTACAGTTCTTTGATTCAACATCCATTACACTGGTGTTTCAATAGACTAATAATCAGATAGGTCCTCTTTTGAAGCAAATTTCTTTGGTCAGTGTTCAGAAAATGTGACATGATGTGTTCCATCTTGGAGAAAGGACACATTAACGTTTTATACTGTGTTACAGATTTTGAGGTTAAATACATCTGTTTTGCTTTCTTTAACTCACATTCCCAAACTTGTTTGGCCAGTGCGCTGCTTTCTGGGGCATAATACCAAATAGTTGTGCTAGGTGTTCCTATGCAAATACTCATTGGCCCTGCATCTCCCAACATTGAAATGTAGGCTCAGAGAAAGCCCCACGTACTTGTGGAAGTTTCAAGCATATTATCACTCACTTACAGGCACTAATGACTCCGATAATGTAGCGAAGTTTAGCATAAATAGGCTCATCATTAAAGTTGATGGCAAAAGTATAAACAAGGCCCACACTATGAAATTTACTGTTTGTTCATTATGCATCTGGAATTATCCTCCTGTCTCTAGCTGTCTCATACTGGGTGTTTATAAACCCATGTAGAAGGTAGTATTACTTTGTTTTTCTGCGAGTGAGTTGATTTTTTAACATCTCTCCTACACAGGGGATGACCAAGGCTGGGAAGGGCAGTTTTTGGCTTTTCCATGGTGATGTCTGCCATTCTGGTCATAAGGATTTTCAGAGTACCATGATTTCACAGAAAAAAACAGCAGTAGATTCAGGGAAGTTAAGGGTCTGAAGGTGTGACCTTGGCAAGGCACTGAGACTTGCTGAATCCTTGTGCCATTATCTGTTGGTAGAGATGCTTAGAGCATGATCTACCAGGGCGGATGGCGTGAGGCACCCTGCTCTCACAAGTGAAGAATGGAGTTGGCTGGTTGTGCCTGCTGGTATAGGCTGAGGGACTTTGGGCAACGTAGTTTGTCTCCTCCTTCCTCTAAAAGCAGAGGTGATTATAGGGAAATTGTGAGGATTAAGTGTGTAAATACTTGTAAAGTGCTTGGCGTATACACATGTATATATATATATATATATATATATATATATATATATATCCTCAACAAACACTAATATATGTATATGAATAAAATATATTATTATGTAATACTATAATTGTTTATAATATATTATTGTATAATATACATATATAAATATATATTGGTATAATGTAATATATAACTTATATAAATATAGGTATGAAATCTATATATTCAACAAACACTAGCTTTTACATAAAACAGATGCCCTTGGATGCGTGGGAAAGTGGGGAGTCATCCAAGATATTAATTATTCCTGGTTGGCAAGGATCCAGAGACCAAAAGTAAAAAGACCCTGAAACATGTTTATTGCCCTCACAGAGCATGAGCGTGAAAGCATGCTTGCCCCTGGCTGAGAAACAAAATAACACTTCGGTTATTTTGCCAAATGTCAACATCAGAGGAGGACTAACATTTATTCGAACAGTGCATCAATTTTGTAGGGAGGCTGGCTCTATTCTTCTACTGTCTGGATGAGGTGACAATGAAGGTTCAAAGGAGGACCGACAAACAGGGAGAAAGTGGAGGGAGAGGAGACAGACCAGAGGGGCCACAGGAGGAAGACTGGTTCCCTTTCCCAGGAACTCTCATTCTGCATCGGTCTCACCATCTGCCAGGAGCTCAGAATTCCCCTCCATGCGTGCTAGTGCCAGCTTGCAGATTCCTACGGTCAGCCCTTCATATCCGTGGGTTCTGCATCCAGGAATTCAACCGACTGAGGATAGAATTTCTGTGAATGCGGAATCTGCAGATACGGAGGCCTGACTGTACTACGCCATTTTTTCTATGTGATCTGAGCAACCGGATTTTGGTATCTCTCTGTGTGTGTGTGTGTGTGTGTGTGTGTGTGTTTTCCTGGAACC
Organism: Balaenoptera acutorostrata; assembly: GCF_949987535.1. Classification (NCBI taxonomy): domain Eukaryota; kingdom Metazoa; phylum Chordata; class Mammalia; order Artiodactyla; family Balaenopteridae; genus Balaenoptera; species Balaenoptera acutorostrata. The sequence continues at coordinate 92,984,969 of NC_080068.1, forward strand.
AATACCCTGTGGATACCCAGGGACGACTGTTTGTGGTAATTCCAAGGCTCCAATTCACTCTCACTTTCTTTTAAAAGTCACCTCCAGCATCAATTCCCCTGGGAAGTTATCCTTAAAGCTATCGAACAGGTGTTTCCCTGTTTCTTAACCACAGACCTGCATATTCCTACACCAGAGTTTTCTTGGACCATATACACCTTTCTGAAGTTAACATCATAAATCGTATGCAGTGGCACTGGGTGAGGGCTCTGAATATTTGTGACTTTAAGGTAATCAAAACAGTTAACATCTATCTATCCTATTTGCTACAAGTTAATCATCACATGACTAAATTGTACAGGCACTTTCTTGGGACACTGTCTACTTGTAATTGTTTGCAGTCTATCTCATTAAATAGGAAGCTCCTTAAGGGGAAACTTTCTTCCACCTCTACACCTTTACCTCTTAGTACTGGGTCAGCATAGGGCCCGTGGTCAGTAGGGCTGGTTGAATGTATTGATAAATATGAATGCAAATAAGTGAAAAGCACATAGACTTCTTGTTCAGTCAAGAGCGTGCTAAAGAAAACCAGTTTACCTGCTATTTTTGCTTAACGCTTGTGGAAAACTTGGGGTAAGACTGCCCGGTTCCTGAAATCCATTGCTGGCTCTTTCCCAGTTTGCTGTAGTGCCAAGTGGGAGTTCTGAGATCTTGGTTTTGCCTCTGATTTGATTTAAGCCTTCCTGAGAGCAGGGACCAGCGTCTGTTTTATTTACAACCTTATTCCTAGCACAGTTGCTTGCGTGTAATAGATGTTCAATAAATGAGTGATCAAAATACTTGGCACAGTCATATAACTATGTAAGACTATATGTATACACATGTGTATATATATATATATATATATATATATATACACATTGTATATGTATACCTATATACCTATGCATTATAATATATACACATTATAATATACATCTTTTGTGTATATACATATATATATATACACACATATAATCTATTCATCTTCACACTGTCTCATGCTATTCTAATTTACATATCCTCACTTACCATACCTTTACTATACCTTTGGTTACTCAAACAGGCCTCTTTCCTGCCTCAGGGCCTTTGCATACGTCTAGGAAACTCTTACTTTAAATATCTACATGACTGATGCCCTCATCTCCTTTAGGAGATCCTGACCACTCCCTCCCCTTTTAAATTGTAACGCCAACACTCTTCTTTCTCTTTTGCCTGCTCTGTTTTTCTCCATGGTATTTACCACTGTTTGACAATATATATTTTGCTTATTTCTTACTGCTCCATTTCCACCCCTCTTCAAATGTAAGCTCCATGAGAGCAGGGCATTTTGTCCCTTTTCTTTTTTGCTGATCCCCAGGGCCTAGATCAGTGCCTGGAATACTTTATTGAAGTTGGTTTCAATAAATCTCTGCTGAAGGGATTACACCTGAACACCGTTATTTTAGGTGGTTGTACTGTGTGGGCCATGATGATTTAATTTTGAGTGAATGTAACACTACGTGCTGACTCTCATAAAATAGAGTAATATTTTGAAAGTTAAACAGTTCTTTGAGCTCCTCAGGAAAGGGTCATAACTTTGTCTTATGGGTGATCATTTTTAGCATGATGCCAAACTTTTTGAGCCACTGTTTGGTAGCAGATTTTGTGCCCTGATTAGAAGTGTGATCCCTTTTCCCTGGTAACTGTTCTTAGAACCTATCAACCTGCAGTGTCTTATTTTCACTGGAGGAAACTGAGTGTTTCTTTCTTTGCTTCAGATGGTCACATCTTTAGATCCTGAAGCAAGAGCCGCAGCCCATTCTCTCAGGAGTCCAAATGCAGCAACAGATTTTGCCTCTAAGCAAGTAAGATATGCCATAAAAACGAGCAACTTTGCTTACCAGCCCGTCTCTCATTTGAATTTTTCATGCCTCGGTGGTCAGTTGGAAATGATAGCTGGTTATAAGAAAGTCTCTGCATTGGAAGGGGGAACACATACACCATTTCCCTCAGGGCCTCCTGCTTTTGCTTAATAAAGTAATTCCTTGGAGCCCGTGTTCTCTACCTCTATCCTCTTTGCTTGGAGGCCCTGCCGGTTCCTCTGAGAAATGCATAATTTGACATAGCTGGTTCGTAAAACCCAGATCTGGGATCAAACTGTATCAGCCCAGCAATACTTGAGCACAGGGGCAACACTGAAGATGGAAGGACTACACAGCTGCTGGAGATAGCTGCGTAGATGCTTCTAGCAATGCATTCCTTGAGGGGTGGGCAAGCTCAGGATAGGCAGGGGACTGAATGTGTGGACTTGGAGGCCAGTTGGCCACCATCTCGCTCCCTGGGCCTCTTTGATGTGCCCGCCATCTTGTGAACCATAGAAGGCATTTTGTCAGAGTTTTGTTGAAATTCTTCCGGAGTGAGGGATTTTGCCTGCTCCTCATTTCCCCACTTCTCTCCCTAATTCATTGCTCTAAGGATCCTGGCTCAGCATCTTCTGGTACCTCTAATGGCTGTTTGAAGCCTGTGTTTAGTGATTAGCCTTCCCTAGAGTTCTCCCACCTCCTATTAGTTCTTCTGTTATCTGGAGAATCATTCAATATGGTTTGGAGGAGAAGAAAAACAGATAAATCTGTGTTGCCAAGAACACCCTTCATCATTTTTGGATGGGACTGTCTATCTTTGGTTTCTTCTGGGGGTGGTTCCAGGTGGGATGGGATGGGGGCAGTGTCTCCTACTAGCCTGAAAAGCTGGTGTTGCTCAGTGGTTTTTGAAGATGTATATTCATCAGGGACTGATGGTTTGAAAGAATCCTAAGTCACGCTTCTCTCGGCTATGTGAGCACAAAGAAAGAAATTCACCTTTCTTTGTCTCCCTTTTCGTCAGCAGAATCCTATTTTTAAGTCATTGGCATATAATTCAGCTTCCCTTACAACCAGGTCCTGGCATTCCTTTTAGGAATTTCTAGAGCCATTCATGGTATGTGACTAAGTTAGGGCAGAGTGTATTATCTCAGTTCTCTCCTGGCGATACGTACGTTTGAGAAGCGTGCTATTTTCAGAAAGTTTCCAGTGTAGCATTGTCCAACGATCAGGCCAAGAAATCACAGATCCTTGGCATTGTTGTGAACAAAAGAAATTTCTTGTTCCTGTCGCCAGGCAATGTGATTACAGGGCCCGTGATCAGATGCGTGACCCAAGATGGCTGCCTTCCTGAATGTGACTCAGGTTTATCTGTATCTGTCCCCACCTGTATCTCCGAGCGCATCCTTTGCATTTGAAGATGACATGCCTGTTGGATTTATTTCCAGTTCTGTCCTCCACCATGGTGTTTACCCTTGGTGCCATGCTGAGGGTGAATCATTCCCTCACCTATGCCTTTGTGGTCTAGTGTCTACACAGCCAGGTGTCAGTCAGGCATCTCGGGCAGTTTTTGGCTCCTGGCTGAGTGATGATCTCCTCATGACCTCTGGAGTGATGGGGCAGAAGATGGGTTCACCTCTGCTTGGTACCTGGAGATACCCCAGCTCTTCCCCATTCTCTACTGGGAAGGAGCCAGCCTGTTTTTGTTTGTCTGTTTTTTGGAGAGGCTTCCAGTTGGGTGTTCAGATGAACTTGTTTCAGAGATGCTGCCTTTCAGGTTTAGTTCTGTGGATAATTGAGCCGTAATGGACCAGGGTTTTACACACCTCCTTTTTGGTGTGCTCATTTCCAGCATTTAAGCCCACAAATGAGCACTTCCCTTGTGAGCCACTGAGTGTGCAGTTCGCCTGATGCTTTTGCTCAAATGCTTATTAATATGTGGGAAGGAAGGAAGGACGGGCACCCTTGTGTGGGACACGCACAAGATCCTTTCATGCACCGTCAAGAATCCTCAGGTATCCTCAGGGCCATGAGCATAGGAAACAAGTCAGGGTGACAGCAAACAATAATCTTCATGTTGAGATTGTGTTTACTTCTCACTAAACAGGATCATTTGGGTGAAATTGCATCAATTAATAGCAAAAGTCTTTTTCTCTCCACTTATACACTGTAAAAAAAAGAAAGCAGTGTTTACTCAAGCAATCTGTATTTCACACTTGGAGCCATTAATGTCAGTTGATTTTTTTAACAACCATCTAGCAAAAATTTACTAGTAAATATATGTAATTAAAAGTTTCTGATGGTAGAGAAAAACAATTTAGTAACTCGATTCTTTTGAAATAGCTTAACCCACTTTGCATCCACTGTTGATTCAGAGGAAGAAAAACTGTACCGGAGAACTGCACGGAGTTTACACGGAGATATTGCTGATGGAAACAAGCTTCCCTCGGTGGATCACAATATAGGGCCCAAAACACAGAAGTTAAAAGAGGTACTGGATATGAAACCAAGGAGTGTCTTGTAGGTTAAAGAAGCAAGTCTCAAAATCAATACTCTCACTTAATAGACGGTCCCTGCTGTGTTTCCAGGCAGGGTGAAACATATTCATATGCACACACTAGGATCTTTGCATTTACACGGATTTCTCCTGATGTTTCTAGTTGAATTGAGTTGGCAGGCTAACGGGAAAGCTGACCATTTGAATGGTCAAAGGCTTTGGCTGTTCTGAGAAGAGAGACAATTCTATTCTTTCGCTTCTTAGCGAGAACAAGCAGGAACTGAATGCTGTTAGGCCTGGTAAGACTTCAGTGATTTGCAAAGGAGAATGCATTTCATGTGACCAAGCTGGTTAGTCCCAGGCATATACTTTGGGATTTCACCAGCAACAACCAGAGGCCCCAAAACAAACAGCCCTAAAGGATTTGTGAACAGGAAACGTTCCTTCCCTTGTTGACCTTAACTTATATGTTGAGTAAGCAGGTCCCTGCTCTGTATACCCTGGTGTATCTAAGGCAACTTCGAATTTCACTGCAATTGGACTGTGTCCAATTGTCCCTTTGGTTCTGGTTCTGAAAACTGCCAAGAATTGGAGGTTGAGAGACACCTGACTTAACGAGAGAAACTGACTTGGAACAGGCTGTGGGTGGATATGCATATTTCTCAGGTTCTTGATGTGTTACCTGACCCTCAGGGGGGGATTAAGAGGGGCACACATGACTAGGTGGCCCTGTCTGACTGCAGTTTCACTGCAAACCTGGCAGGGTGTTTGTTGTTCTAACTTTTAAATGTCTCATAGCTGGTTTAATCTGGTGAGCACACAGACCATGGGTGTGGAGAGTTTATACTCAGAATCTTGGGTTCCACAATAACCCTGGCCATCTGGGGCCCCGGTTTTCTCTTTGGCATGAAGCTCTTCAAATGCTTGCATGGCAGTCTATGAATATGACTGGAACTTTTTCACGATCATGGGAGATGGCTTTTTTGGGGGGCGGTAGTTAGGAATTGGGTTAATTTCATCATAGACTTGTCAGGTAGTTTTGTCTAGATAGGAGGGGGAAAAATGGGTTAGACATTGCTTGATTATTTGGCTAGCACTTTGGAGAAGGGATTTTTGAAAAAGCTGTTTGCTTGTACACAGTGATCTCTCTCTGACCCCTTGTTTGTAGCTTCGAAATATTGAAGCTACATTGAGATGTGAATCTGCCCTTGGCTAGAAGCCAGGAATGTCATCTAGGGTTTTGTTTAATGTGCTTCCCTATGCCCACTGTGCTTCCATTTCTTGCAGAGGCAGAATGGTCCAGTAGATGAGGCATGGATCGCGAGGCTTGGCCTCTGAATTTTGGAAGGTGACTTCCTCCTTCCGTCCTTACTGTATCACATTAAGGCAACTCATCCTAATTGATCTGTTTCCATTTGTGCATCTTGTGTAGTGTAATCAGACTGGAGAGACTGGAACGGGAACTAACATTCTCTGAAGGCCTGTGCCATGCTGAGCACCTATTATATCTGATTGCACTGGAGACTCAGAACAGCCTGTATGAGTTTGCTTGGGCTGCCATAACAAAACACCACAGACTGGTTGGCTTAAACAACAGAAGTTTATTTTCTCACAGTTCTGGAGGTTAGAAGTCCAAGATCAGGGTATCAGCAGGGTTTATTCTGAGGCCTCTCTTGTTAGCTTGCAGATGGCTCTCTTCTTCCTTTGTCTTCTCGTGGTCTTTCCTCTGTGTGGATCTGTATCTAATACTTCTCTTATTATAAGGACACCAGTTATATTGCATTAGGGTCCACCCATCTGTCCTCATTTTACCTTCATAACCTCTTTATAGGCTTTATCTCCCAATACAGTCACATTCTGAGGTCCTGGCGGTTAGGACTTCAACATAGGAATTTTGGGGGTGGGACACAGTGCAGCCTGTAACACAGCCCCTGTGCATTGGTTCAACGTTGTAATTTTTAGGTGAGAAAACAGTCTGGAAAAGGCTGTTTAACATTACACAGAGAGAAGCAGAGCCAAGGCTTGAATCCTTCTCTGGTTCTACATTCTGTGCTCTATTTCATTTCTCTATTTCTGCTGAAGCAGACCTCCCTCCCGGAGATAGTTGGTACAATGACTTCACAAGAGCAGCGTTTCCATAGCACTGTTCTCGTGGTTCTTCACCTCTGATTCTGACTTTCTGGGGAGGGTTGGTAACTTAGAGTCTGCTTGTGTTACACTCAAACCATAAGGTCTTATGACACCCGTCCACATGTTTACTAATGCACTGTAACTCGTAGACTTCCCATGTGCTTCGTCAGAAATCCAACTACAGGAACATGGAATCTAGACTTTAAAAGATCATTCTCTGTGAAAATGGCGAATGGACTTGTTATTACCTGTGCATCACCTCTTCAGAGCCCAAGTTCACAGAATAAACACTCATCGACCCAGTTGACTCTACCCTTCATAATCTTGAATGAGTTCAATTAAGTGCCTGTACAGTGGCTCTGTATGTTGGCTGGATGCAAGGTGCCAATATTTTGATGCTGCTTTCTCATTAAAATGATCAGGGCATAAGCCTGGAAGATTCCAGTGTACACCTCACCTGGGACCTCCCCAAGGGAAATGTGACTGCCAAGCAAACCAGACATTGTGTCAGAGAGGAAGCCCCCCCCCCCCCCCCCCCCCCGCTGCTGGCTCCCCTCCTGGATTGAGTCATTAATGAGCACTTTTTACCCTTGGCAGAACCAGGTAAGTTGAAGTGTACCTCCTGTGGTGTTTAAACACGTTCTGGTTACTCCCATGTTAGCGATGCATGAAGAATCAACATATTGGACCCCCCCCCACCCAGAGTATATATTAAGTTCTGAAGGATTAATCAAAACTGCACCATGTTGTGTGCAATTAAACCCTTGAAAGGCAAAATAAATTTGCTGGAGCAGGAGTAGCTCTCGTACCACTTCTAGCCGGAATGAGGCATTTTCAGTTCTGTTACCAACAGATGAGTTTTTGCTCGGGCACATTTTTCAGGAGGTGGGATGGGCTAGATGGAGACATCTACAGAACATTTTATGGATGGGAAGAGAACAGGGAGTCAAGCTCTTCTTGTGTTACCCTTTGGAACTGGGTAAATACCAAGCAAAATCCTTCCATCAGAAGGAGCACTGGATTGTGTCATTTTTCTTATTAAAGGAGAAAATGCCAACGAGTTGTCTTGGGAATAATGGAAGGAGTAGAACCTCTGCTGTCTGCCATGGTCCTCTGCGGTGATGGGCATGCCCTGCAAAGGGGGTTTTAGGGAAGGATTTCTCTAATCACTTAGCCATGCTCCTCCATTCATGAAGATGAAGAGCTGATGTGTATCTCCATTTCAGGTGAACAGAGTCCTGGAGCAAACTTGTTTCTCCCTGACACAGCTGTACTTGAAGTCACCCAGGGTGGCCCCTTACAGCGGTACCTCTGCCCTGCCATTTAAGTGTTCCGGTGGTGCCGAATTGCACGTTGTATAGTCATTTTAGTTTATTGTATTTTTTAAAGAGTCAGTTAGAGTGTGCTGCAAAGAGCTGGGAAGCTGTATATTCAGTTCACCAAGGAGTGAAAGAGGGAAAGTTTGGCATTGGATTGCTCTGCAGTGACACACGATAGCCAAGCAGTCGCAGAAACTGTATTTTGGAGCTAGCCCTGTGAGCTAAAGAAGAATGAGAGCATTGTGAGGTCTGCCGGAAGGGAGTGAAGAAGTTAAAAAAAAATCTTAATGAAGGCATGCATGAGACCAGAATTACATTTTTCTTTGTCCACTTTTGACAATAAACTTCCTGCTTCAGCCAGACGGCCAAGGCTCAAGAGAGGCTCGTAAGGATGGAGAGTGCAGCATGCTGCTAATGGCATAAATTTGTCTCCATGTCTCTTGTTCCACCAGGGGTAAAAAAATTAGTGAATCAAAATGCCTAAGTCACTCCCATAAATAATCCAAAATTGTATTCCTTGCAAGAAAAAATATTATATAGAATGATGTGAAATCCTTGAATTCATAAGTTCAAGCCCTGACCGTGTTAAATGTAGCAATTAGAAAAATAAGGATAATGTGTTTAATTTATACAAAGTACATTTGTTTGGTTTTTTTTCAAAGTTCAGAAATAAATTTTATTGGGCGATGCATTGAAAACTCTCATGACATCTGGAATATGGAGATCTAATTGCTGATTCAATGGCATTGCAAACACGCAAACATATTTCCTTGGTGAAATGTCAAAAAGGCGGCAATCAAAATGAAGCGTTTCAGCATTAAAATGAAGAAATGACGACTGGGTTGATTTGTAAACATTTATCTCTAAGCTTACTTTATGAAAAAGAAGGAATAAGTTTGGGAACATGATGGCAAATTTGCACATTTTCATTCCTCAGTGTCGTGAGGGCACAGAAGTCTCAAGATGCATGGTGGGTTCAATCAAAATTTGTATTTCCCCGAATTCTGATAAGCCCACTTGACTTTTTATGTGAGGTTTACTGCACTTTAATGAACAGCAAGAGGTTGCAAGGGGATTGGGGAAGGAATGGGTTTCTTTTTCACCTCCAGCTTAGTTATTTTAAGACAGAAGATTTCTCTATCTTTGAAATAATCACTTTTTAATGCATTTTGGAGTCATTTACTTATCCTGTGATGTTGGTAGGTGGCAGTGGTTACTTTCACTTGTGTTACTGCATAAGCTTGGTAGGGAACCTCTGGTTCTGGCATCATCAAACTTTGGCCTGGCTGTGCCACCACTACCACTTCTTAGAGCTAGCTGTCCTGAAGGCCAATGTTTGTTCACTCTGATTACATTCTGAAAAGACAGATCATGATTTAAGGATATACCTCAAAACCAAAATGTGTTAGGCCACCTCACAGAGAAGGCAGATAAACTTGTTTCTGAAATAATGTTCCCTTGTGCTTGTTTATACAATCTCTACATTCTAGAGAAGCAGTCCAGAACGAAGTTTCCAATGAACGGGGGAAAATTGTTAAATTGATGAAATCCCCCACGTATGGAGGGACTCACAATTTCTTGGCCACGAAATGAATAATCTCTCCCCAGTGAGTATGTCTTCGGGTTCCCAAATTATGCCAATCATATACAATGAATCCTTTCTTCAACGAAGACGTGATAAAGAAATAAAAATCTGCTTGAGGAAAGAAGTTGCCTTCCCCAGAGGCAATGCATTTGTAAGGTCTCCACTGTATTGTGCTTCCAAATAACATTTATTTCTGTAGTGTAAATATGCAAGAGTTCATTTTAATAAAAAGTAAGTCCTAAAATAAGATAAAACCCATGACTAGACTTGCATTTGAAGATTTAGAGTGTATTCATCTGCTGGTTTTCGGTATAAATATTCATTGGTTTTGAGCTCTCAGGTGTTGGAACTTTTAATCTGCATTCAGATGGAGGTACTTTAATCAGAGTTCATAAAAGTCTGCAACTTTCCCCCCAACCAAGGAAAAAAAGAACAGAGTAACAGATAGAATAGAGGGTGCTAGGGCTTCAAAATAACCCACCAAGCTGAACTGCATTGCTAAAGGGGGGGAGGGGTAAACATCAAATGCCATAATATCAATATTCTATTAAAAATAAATCTCTTTCTGTTAGACCGAAAAGCCTCAAAAGCCTGTCACTTGACTGCAGTCTTCGGAGATGACTGATAATGGGTAAAAAAATCCCACAGCATCTGTTTACCATGTACTCACACAAACTGTTAGGAATGTTTTTAAATGTCAGCAGTAAGTATGCACGTGTATTAGCTATCACAGAGCCACGTCGCCACCATGATGGAACCAGGGACAGCTCTAAATTAGGTAGCTCAGGTGAGGAAGGTACCAGAGGAGCCCTTTGAAAGGATGTTGTTTGTCTGGGAGGAAAAAAACAAAACAAAACAAAACCTGAACTGCAAATGTTAATACGTGAATACCTGGGAAACCCCCTCCATCTGATTTTGAATCAAGCTTTAAATCAAGGAATGTTTATCAGGATCCCAAGGCTAAGTTCAGTTTTGGGAGAGCAGAGGGTACAGGGAAAACATTTTGCACTAGATGAATTTTGCATTAGCAGGTTCTCAGATTTCTCTTGGTAACCTAAGCACATATCAAGAGAAAGAAGTCATTGAGGTACAGTCGCTGACTAAACAATGTAATGGTGGTTAGCAGCTGCTGGATTACTTGAGAATTCTTTGCCATTTAGCTACGTAGAGGGGAAACACTGCATATTGTCCCAGCAAAGTCATGGGGACTCCAAGCCGTCTTCAAAATGAGCTTTACAGCAGTTTTCACTTTCTTCAAAAAACAATAAGAGGTTTGGTAATTTATTTTGATAATGGCTTTTATTTTTTCTGGTCTGGTAAAGCCCCACGAAGGTACCATAGCTTATTGATGACTAAGGAGTGTAGGGAGTCCAAAAGGACTGAAAATGAATTTTGGTTTCACCCCTTGCAAATTGCAACATTGGACGTGTTTAATGTTTAATGTCTCTGCCTCAGTTTCTTCTTTTTCAAAATGGGCTTGATATTAACACCACCTACGTTGGGTTGGTGGAAGGATTCGATAGATAATGCATGAGAAGTGCCTTTCTCAGCACTCAGTGAATGCTCCAGACAAATTCAGAGGGAGGCCAGTGTGAATTAGTGAAAAGCCTAAACTGTGCTATGTTTTTTAAATTTTATTTATTTATTTATTTATTTATTTATTTATTTATTTATTTATTTATTTATTTTTTAAACATCTTTATTGGGGTATAATTGCTTTACAATGGTGTGTTAGTTTCTGCTTTATAACAAAGTGAACCATGTGCTGTGCTTTAACATAAATGTGGGTTCATTATTTTCAAGTGTGTATGAGAATCATGCCATGCTGTCTAGAGAGTTGTGCCTTAGAGATTTGGTGGCATGTTTCAAAATTTACGTTATCAGGGCTTCTGGCCTCTGCTTGTATCATGAGAGGTGTGTTTGTATACAAAGTGGTTCCTTCTCAAGTGCTGAGAAGAGTGGCCATCCTTTCTGATCTTGTTTTCAGCATTAATTGGCGTATTAAGCTCCTTTTTAAAGAATAGAACCAAGGTCACCTTTAGAATACCTCACATTCTGGTTATTGTTTTAAATAGTGGTGTTTTAACTAATGTGGTTTTATTTTGTTTGGCAAATCATATAAATTGCAAAAGGGAAAACATATAGAATCAAAGTAAGTGGCTTCTTTTCCATTTGTCCAATCTATTTAGTTGGGGAAATAGAAGTATGCTTAACCTTCTCTTTTTTTGCGGTCCAGCATAAAATTTCCCTCTCACACCACGTGTCCTATTGCAGTAGTTACTGATGTACATTACATACCTGGCTTCTCAGCTAGCATCTGATTTCTACCAGGGCAGGGACTACACCTTATTTACTGGTATGATATATACTCCCAGAACAATGCTTGGCATTTGTAGACGTCGTTTATCTTTTGTTGACTGATTATAGTCGTAATAATAGAGTGGAAACAGAATTAGTGAAGTCAGTTCTTAATGCTTTCAGTGCAACCAATGGATTATGTTTTGGGTGCTAGACAGAACCTTGGCACTCGGATTCAAACCATTTTCAGTACTTCAAATGACAAGTTTTTTGTCTGCTCATTCAACATATATTTCTCGCCCAAGCCCTGTGTACCTGACACTGTGCTAGGTTCTAAAGGTAGACATGGCCCCTGGGTGCAGTCAAGGGGGGTGGGCATATAAGTAGGGAAGTGCAATAAAGCGGGAGAGGGGTTGTGACAGAAGGGTGGTACAGGGTCCGAGATGAGGAAATGGTCAGTTCTATCTGAAAGGGACAGGCAGTACTTCCTGCTGGAAGTGAGTGGGGAAATCTCAGCAGATTTTGCTGGGTAAAAAGAGTGGTGGTGCTAGTGGTGGTGAAGAGAATGTTCCTGGCGGAGGGGATAAAAGTACAGACTGGGGGCTTCCCTGGTGGCGCAGTGGTTGAGAATCTGCCTGCCAATGCAGGGGACACGGGTTCGAGCCCTGGTCTGGGAAGATCCCACATGCCGCGGAGCAACTGGGCCCGTGAGCCACAACTACTGAGCCTGCGCGTCTGGAGCCTGTGCTCCGCAACAAGAGAGGCCGCGATAGTGAGAGGCCCGCGCACCGCGATGAAGAGTGGCCCCCACTTGTCGCAACTGGAGAAAGCCCTCGCACAGAAACGAAGACCCAACACAGCCAAAAATAAATAAATAAATAAATTTTAAAAAAAAGAAAGAAAAGAAACTTAAAAAAAAAAAAAAGTACAGACCACCTGGCTCAGCAGGCTGGATCTGGGCAAAGAGATGGGGTCATGCCTGGGAGATGAGTCCCGAGAGATGAGTGGGGACTGTCCCCTCTACAAAGGAGGCTGGACTGTGCCTCGTAGGTCGTGAGTGGCTGCTGATGAGTCTTGAGTAGTTTGTGGCATGAGTTGATTTTCATTTATAGAAGCATCCAATGTTAGAGCTAGCGGTAGATTTAGAATAGATAAATATTTAAAATATTTACAGGTGAGGAAATTCAGGCCTGGAGATGTGAAGTAATTTGGAGGTCATGGTGCATAATAGGAAGATGAAAGAGATTTCTAGGTGGACGAGTTCGTGGTCCAAATTGGATCTGGCCATCTTATGGGATTGCATTTCATCGAACAAGTCGCTCAGACTCTCTGAACCTCAGTTTCTCCATCTTTAAAATGGAGATGGTAATGTTACCTGCCATGCAGGAGGGTAGGCAGGTATTGCTGTGGGGCTCAGGTGAGCCACTGTACGTGAAGGCCTCTGAGAGAGTGACGTGCTGGAGAAATATGAATGTTTTTTGTTATAAGCCTGAAAGTAGTGGAAAGTTGTCATAGAACTTAAGTTTTTATGAAGTTGTATCTTTATCTCTATCTGTATATGTTATATAATATTATATATATATCCATATACATGCACCATATGTGTGTGTATATATATACATAATATTATATATATTTAAAAATATATGTATCTCATATGATCCTTGAGAATTGCTGTCTTGAAATTTTAATTGCCAAAGAATGATCCACCCCCAACTCCATCCTCTTCCCCACCAGATAAAAATGTTTTTAAACAAAGACTTTGTTGTGATAGAAAATCTTCAAATTTGGAAGAACACGTTGAGGTTTTGGTTTTTCATGTAAAAAAAAAACAAAACAACCCAGGAAAGGCTCCTGATCTCCCACACCCACCCCAGGATTTATTAGTTGAATTTTCTAAGCACAGGGCACATTTGAAACCTTTCAGATACTCTGGCCATGACAGCTAATGGTGGAGGGTGCCATGGTTTGGAAGTTCCTCAAGGCTAATCATTTTTCAAAGGGGGAAAAATAAAAAGAAAAAACCAAGCAGATTGATAAAAAGGGCATGGTGTTCTTGATGAGGCAGGAAATATCTCAGGCGTGGCTTATCCCCTCTTTTAATTATCCAGCTCATTTAGTCAGCTGTGACCCAGGACTTTGGGAGGTGACCACAGTGTGAGGAAAAGCATGGTTGCTATTGACCCACCGTTCGGTTCAGGCATGGAAAATGGCCACACCGGCTGATTCGTCCTTTGACAAGTGGAACCTGAAGAGAGGGGCTCTGGGTGTGATGTGTGGTGCCCAGAAGTCCTCTCGATGCCCTGAGTTTTCTTGAACCTCAACCTGAAAATGTAATTGTGTCCAAGAAATTGGCTGGTCAGCCAGCTTCTGTGGCAGCTCCTTCACTTGAACAGAGAGAGCTCCAGGATTGAAATTTTCAGGTAATATACCTGGAACAAAGCCCTTGGGAAGTCATAATTATCATCAGCACCGCATGCACTCCACCTTTTCCCCACCTCTGCTGATGATTTTATCCACATGCGGTAACCTTTGGGGCTTCCTGCTTTCATGGCTAGGCAGTCCCTGGACATCATCTTCAGGCAGGGGAAAAAAGCCAGGAAAACTCACCTGGTTCCTGCCTCACTACCTCTGAGATGCACTTGTCCTGGGATGACGAAGGAGAGTACCCATCTCTTCTTGCTACCAGTCTTCTACTCAGTCCTCTTGAGGTCACACATCCCAAATAAAACAGTCACCGTTTCTTGGTCCCTTTAAGGTGTGTTTCATCTGAGGAACTACAGAAATGATTCTGTCCCTTGTGTAACTTTAGACTGCAAAGGGCATTACTGCTTAGTTAACTTAGACGACCTTTTGGGTCAATTTACCCACGTGAAAAATGACTGTGTCTGTGTGTGGTGAGAAGCCAGGCCCAGTCAATGATTTAAATTACTGTGTCAACATTCACCGAGGGAGGAGAAATTAGTCATTGTCGAATGATGCACTGTTGGCGTCTACACTGGGCTGTAGAGCCAGCGAGATCTGGATTGGAGTCTTGTTCTGTCGCTTACAATGGGCAGTCACTACACTGGGCATGTCACTTAATCTCTCTGATTTTCAACATTCTTTCTCCTTACCTGTGAAAGCGAGGGTAGTGATGACTCTTCACAAGGTCATCGTGAAGATTAAAGAACCACATTCATTTCATAGCCAAGGGTTTAGAAAATTACAGTTCGGAGCTTACCCTCTCCTCGTTTTGGTCTCACTCTCACAGAGGCAAGGAAAGCTATTCACTGATTTATTCAAGGAGCCCTGTGCCACCCCTCAAGGGAAGTGGGCAGGTGAGATATGTGAGACATAACCCTTTGCCTCACCTCAAGGAACCAAGGAGCCAGTTGCCGTCTGTAGAAATAAGATCACATTGAATACATTTTGGGGTGTGAAGTCTTTGTCTCTCAATTCCTCTTACATGAACTTTTAATAATCTATAAAACTTTTTGGCAACTTTGTGGGTTTGATGCCATTATGTATAAACTGCTGGTCTCTCCTATAGAGATAATTACAAATAAAGCATATTAGGGAGTAGGGCAGGAGAAAGGAGGAGGGCAGGAGTGGAATTTTCCACTGAAGTCTGGTAGCATCACCAAAGTAGACCAGTAGCTGGACTTGCAGAACTGCTCCTATGAGAAGAGCGGGTGCTCAGCATTGTGGTATCTTCAGAACTAATGGCAGATGCTTTGGGGTGTGTGTGGCCCCTCTGGAAGACCCAGAGGCCAGGAGTCCACAGTTCCATATTATAGAATCAGAAAGGCAGTGAATATTTGCCTGGAGACCACCTTGGGGAAGGGGATGGGGAGGAAGCTTTTCTGCGTGCTCCCCGTCTGTGACAAGAAAATATATTTACAGGCATTTTGTTGGAGGACCTCCTTCCCTCACGGAGGGAGGACCTGGCAAGTTTCTCGAAGGCCCAGAATGATAATGATAAGAGGGGGTTAATTATGTGATCCACATCATGATTAATTTAAGATGTGTAAAATACCATTGTTGGCCTCTATAGAGCAGGGGATCATTATTCTGCATGCAGTGTGTGTTGGTCATAAAACGTATTTTGAGCTTTCCATAGTGCTGCCCTAACCTCAGGCTGTCTAACCCAGTATTGTCTATGGAGCCTTAAGTTTCTAATTGTGAATTTCAGGAGTTTTTCGGACTCTCATCCCATGTTTTCTTTCATTCAGGGAGGGAGTGGAAAGTATTTAGTCTGAGAAATTGCAAGACCCAGGGAGGTTTTCTGAAATTCTTGTGCTCTCCTGTGTTTACCATAAATCTGAGACAGCGATACGATCAGCAAGCTTATTTATATCTGAGTACAAAACACGAATACAATTTAAACAGAGCAGACTCCCTTTCTAGCATCTCCTGTTATGTGCAGAATATGACTCTTACAACCTTGGTGGACAGTCTGTCCCACTATCAGATATTGATTAGTAATTTAGTTTGCAGTAAATTGTTGCCTGTTCTAACATTTGCATTTCCTTCCTAAAAAAAAATGTGTTTCTACCTTCAGCTACCTCTCCAATGTCATTTGAAGACTGTATCTGGCTAACTACTGAGGGCTCCCCCTCCCCGGCTTTCTAGAAAACTAGTCACTTCCGGTAAAGATGTGTAGCTCAGGGTTTCAATGCTGCTTTGAAGTGACACCCAGACTGCAGGTCATGCCACAGACTGTCACTGTAAGGTGTCTGTTGGCATCAAGTAGGATGACTCTTGAGGAAGTGATAACTTTAAAAAATGTATGATGAGTACCACTGAATTAAGACAGATGGGCTGATTTGTGTTATTCCTGAAATAACTGGCAAGTAGGTGTTTATCTCATTTTACAACAGGACAAAATTGCTTTCAGAGTGATTCATTTGTGATCCCAGCTAAGCTGTACTATCAATTTACTTTACTTCTGACTGGTGTATTTGCCTCGGTATTTATTGTGTTTCCCATCAGTATTGTCAAACTGTGGTGCCGCTCTGACACCTCGACATTTGCATTTAGATTATGGGGTTATAGGTTAGCATTGTAAGATGGTATATGCAGCTACAGTGTGCTTATTGAAGGTGTAGTCAGAGCCATTTCAGACATTTTTCCTTGGGTTCTGCATGTGAAACCTTGATGATCACTGTAACCCTCTGACAGTTTCTTCTGCCTCCAGCCCCTCCCCATTCCTGTCACCTATTCTGGACACTGCTGCTTGAGTGAGTTTTGTAACATGCAAATTTGATTCTTTTAAAGCTTCTTCTTCTTCTTCTTCTTCTTTTTTTTTTAAAAAGACAACCCAGGTTCCTGAAGGGATCAGGTTTACCAAAGGCATGAATCTGATTAGGTATGATGGGGCCTATGGTGACTAGGGGAGCATATCCTGACAAAAAGAGCAATGCTATTCTAGCTAATGAGAAAGTCAGCCCAGCTTCTTAAAGAAAGATCCAGGTTTATGCAGAATGTCTTGATTTTTAAAACTTTGTATGGGCCAAACAAATTGCATCTGTGCACAGCTTTTGAATCCCTGGCTTATAGTCACACACTGGTCCCCCCCCCCCTTGGACCTTAAGATAACTCCAAACTCTTCGGCATGGGATATGCAACTCTTAATAATCAGGGCTTTGTTTCTATGCTTATCTTCTACCCTGCACTCCATTCCCACCAGTCCCAATGCTATTCACACTGAACCCACTATAGTAAAATCTTCCACAGTGCAATCAGTGGATTCCCAAAAGTCAACTGTGTGGAATGAGGGGGTGAGGTGGGAGCTACGAGGTGGACGGAATGACCCGGAGAGCCAATGCAGTGAGGCACACAGGTTTCAGGGATTTTGCTGCAAGACCCAAATCCATCCCAGTCCCACCTGTGGTTTGGTACAGCCTGGTGGTGGAGGTCTACTCTGGCTTAGTTCTTGATGGGAACCATTCTGGTCAGGATAGCAGCAGTGATTCTGGGAATCTTAGCTGGTTGTCATCTGTTTCTTTGGCCCACTCTGGAGCAATTGGGATGGGAGGTTATTTGGCATGTGGGATCCAGCATCAGCCTTCCTTTATGTGCATGAATGCCATTTGCACGTGCATGCATACAGGCAGACGTGCGTGTGCACACACACACACACACCAAAGCACTTTAGCTGTCCCCATTTGAGAACTGGGACTGGAGAGAGGGCAGGAGCCGAATCTTATATTCAAATTCACATTATTGCACGACATGTTATCCTGGGGTTTTCCTATACCTGTAGCTCCTCAAATGTCAGCACTAAGCTGTGGTTAGCCTCTGGGCCTCCATAAGGGCTGCTCTGTCTGGTGGCATCATTCTGGTTAACTCCTCTTAATTTGGGGGGTATTCAATTTCTATTTAACCACCTCTTTGAAGACCTCTCCGAGTCCCTGTGAGGAGTCACTTACTTCCTCTTCAGAATTCTTGGTACATCGGAACAACTTATCACATCTCTGTAACTGGATCCTTCTACTCTGTGTCCCAGGCTAGTTCTGGGTTGCTCGGGGACAGGGACCATATTCTCAGTACCCTTTTCTTTTCCCAGTACCTAGCACATGCTCAGTAAGTGTTTGTTGAATGACAGAAGAATGGAAATGAAATGTAGCCAAATGCCTGCAGAAAAGTTTGCCAAGTAAGAATGAAGCAGTTTGGTTGAAAAAATAATATATATTAGTATATATATTTTATATAATATATTTCATATAATAATATGTACAGTGTATAGTAATATATAGTAGTATTTATAATTTTAAATATAATCACACATTATAAATAAAATTGTGTAATTATTAATAATATATAATTAATATAGAAACATGTAATCAATATAGAATTGATTATATATTATTATATATAATTACAAATTATATATATATATATTACAAATTATATATAATTTATATAATTATAAATTATATATAATATGTATATATTATATTCTGGCTCCTACAGAGGAGCTAAGAAGTGAGCATACCTTTCTCTCCACCCCGTCCACCAGCCACATTATTCCACATTTTAGTTTTGCTCTGAACTTCCTGGCCCAGAACGAAGGTCTCCATGAGTGAAGCCTTTCTTGCTGCTTCCTGGCTTGGCCTGAAGTCAGATGCAGCAGAAAGGAACCTTACAAATAGATCTGCTCTTGCCAGGTTGCCAGCCAAATTGCAAAGACTTGACACGCTCGTTGAAGTTCTAAGCACACTGTCACACCGACCCCAAACTTTCTGCCACTTTCTTCCCCTCCTCCCCCAACTCGAGAATTAAAGTTCCTCAGCAAATTTCCTCCCCCTTCAACTTTTCCACTCTTTGAGTCACCGTCAGTGACGTGCTCTTCCCCGTCACTTCAAGTCTTGCTAAAACGAGGTTCTCAGGAAGAAAGGGAATTCAAGTTCAGGGTTAAGATGCTAAAATCAGATTGTTCTCATCTGGCAGTAAATTGGTATGCCACGCTCACCACTGCTGCAGATGAAATTAACCATGCATTGAAATTATTGCAATAGGCAGTGTCATCAAAGCTTATTTGTAATGAAAATATGATGTTTCAAACCTAAACTCAGGAGTATAATGAATGTAGGACCATATGTTTCCCTCCCACGGAGGACTGCAGAGAGGAGATGCTATTTAAAATATGTAGCTGTGGATGGGACTTGTGGTTTTCTCTGTAGTCCTCACCTCTGGTCACCCGTGCTGGTGGTCCAGAAGGAGTAGGGGGAAGATCAGGGTGCCCAAGCCTGGCAGGGACGGCTCCTGAGCCTGAGGTGGTGCCGGTGGGGTCTCTGGCTGGATCTGCTTCTCTCCTTCAGTGGCAGTTGTCTGAGTCCTTAGTGATGTTTCCTTGGTTGCCGGCAGTTGTGCTTAGGCAACTGCTGTAATGATGACAAGGAGCAGGAAGGGACCAGAGGTAAACTCTAGTGAGTGGGACCCCTGAGACTGATGATCAAGCTCAGAGGTTCCTGAGGACAGAGCTAGTTGGTGTTCTCACTTGTTCGAAACAGAGGGGTGGCGGAAGAAGCCTTCATTCCAATAGCCAGAAGCCTGTGTTCTTTCTCACTGGCCTTTTCCTGGCCAAAGCTAGCTCTCTGAAGGGGCCGCTGACCTTTGTCCCGTGACCGTGAACCTCAGCCGCCCAGATGCTTGGGCTCTGATGCTGCCACACTGGAGGTCCCGGATGTGTAATCCTAAGTCCTCACAGTAACTCTGACTGGTGGTTATTACCACCTCTGTTTGTTAGGTGAAGAAACTGAGAACCAGAGAGGTTAAGTAGCTTGCCGGAATGAGACAAGCAATCTGAATTATTTCCTGCTTGTCACTGCTGGAGAGCGTGAAGCAGAGGGGTCTAATGAGCTGGTTTGCAGCCTGGTTTTGCCATTAGTAGCTGTGAGACCTTGGGCAGGTTACTTATTCTAAATCTTGATTTTCTCATCTCTAAAATGGGAACAAAGCTTATCTCAAAATTCTTACGGGAATTAAATGAGAGATTGCACATATGGACAGGAATCAGGACAGAGTCAGCACACATTAAATCTTGGTTGTGAATATCATACTGTTGCCTCTGCCAAGGTCCGTGGAGGGACTCTCCGTGCCTGCTGTGTCTGAGCCGCCCCTACCCATATCCCTGTCGGCCCGCCTGGCTGGGGTGGGACCAGATGGTGGTGTTAAATGTCTGCTTTAAGAGTTTTTTGCAAAGGTGACATGAAACAATATAATGTTATGTTGCTGCTGCATAGCAGGTATTCTACGCCGGTATATTTCTTCCTCTCTTGCTCTCAGCTGCCTTCCTCTGTTATTTACATTGCTCTCAGGCCTTTTACAGTGTCATCTGTCTGGGTATTCTTACAACCTACGAAGGGAACTTGTGAGGACCAGGAAAGTGTTTAAGACAAAGGATATGTTTCTGGTGGAGGAAGTTCAGGCCCCTTTTACAAGTATAAGATGATTTTGGGGGTGTTTGAGTGAGTGAAGAGGGGGAGGGTTTTGGCGGGATGGATTTGTTGGGCCAAAAGGATGGCTTACGTGGAATTCGCACCTCCTGAACTTATCCCAGACACAGAAAAATGGATCAAAGCATCCTCTTCTTCGTTTCTTGCTCTCCCTATGAAAACATGCACCATATTACCCAAATTAAAATCCTCCAACAAGTTTCTATTCTGTGATTTTCTTTTGCCCAGTGTGTATACTGTATTATGGTAAAGTCGGGCAGGTCTTCAGCTTTTCATTTGGCTTGTTCGGATAGCGAGGTGCAAATGAAGAAGTGACCATTGTGGATGGCTCTACGCGCTCCTTTGATCTCCTGACAGTTTGCTCGGTGGCCACAGAGCAGCCCCCGTATCTTTCCTCCCTTCAGTTTTACAACCGAAAAATTGAGAGGGCACGTTCCTGCCTTCTGAGTCCAGGGCTTTCACGTCTCGGGAAACAGTTAATTTGGGGGGAACATTCTGTGTGTTTCTGGTGAAGCGGTGGCATTGAAAGCCAAAAGGGGTCCTACTTTGGACTTAGCGCTTCGACTGAGAGGTTCTCATACCCAGAAGCGGGAGCAGCGCTTGAGGGCGGCAGGAGGAACACGTCCGGGTCTCATCTTCTTGGTTTTGATCAATCGTTGTTTTGAAAGGTTTCCTGACTAAAGAGCCTCCCTCACGGCGTTGGGGAAAGCAGGCTTGGCATTCCATTTTATGTTGAGACAATGCAAAACAAAATCCCTCCCTGATGACTGTCTGATAAAGGAATAAATTGACTGTACAAGGTGATGCGTTTGCTAGGTCATTCTCGCCTATGCACTAGAAACACCTTCTATTAAGAACAAAATGAGGACAAATTTGTTATGCACCTTTTGTTATTTTTAGATTGCACTGACTTTTTTTTTTTTCAGGTTGGAGCCTATTATCCTGAACTTCCTAATAAAGAGGAGTGACTTAGAAAACGTTTCATTGTGTTGACCTTTACTTAATTTTCTATGCAAATGAAAAAAACTATTCCGAGGACCAGTCCACGCTTTAAATATCCCATGTGTATATGGTGTACTTATAAATAGATGTAGGTATGGCTTTGGAGTATATTTTTATCAGCTTGTGTAAGGGTAAAGGGCTTATTTAAAAATATATATGTGTGTGTCTATATTTATCTGTTTCTGGGAATAGGGTAAAATGGTTCATTTAGGACCATTGTGGTTCTAAGAGATCATGTGGCTGCTAAAATGTTAAAACCGGGTAGTGTTCTAAAAATAATAATATTCCACTGTGGCTTGCCTTTGGTGAGAGCTCTGCATAGGGCAATTAGACAAAAATGATATTCTGTTGTCAATTTCCTCTTTAGCAGAAGACAGGGGCTGGCAGCGGAGCTAAAAGTGTTTGCAGGGCCACTGCAAGGAGAAGCCCACGTCAGGGAGCAGCACCTTTTAACGTTTGGGGATTTTTCTTTTAATTTTCTTCAAACGTTCCAACCGTAGGAGGGTGGGTAACACAGCTGTTCTTTGTAGCTTCTCTTCTGGCAGGCCGACAAGAAAATCAGAGAGCTGCTGGAATCCCTGACTTGGCCCATAAATAGCGGCAAAGTGTTTGGTTTTGAAATGCCTGTGTAGCTCATTGACCACGCGCGATGGCTGGGATGCTAATGGTTTATGTGGCCTGCAGGTGACAGGAAGATTTCTGCAGGCAGGGCTTTGTTGTAAATTCAGTCTGCCCGGCCGCCTCCTGCCATCAGAGCTGGTTTCCAAGTGATTACAGGCTTTTTGAGTTACGGCGAGGGGCACCAAGATGAATGATGGGTTGGCCTAACACAGCTGTTGCTCCCGTCGTGAGGAATTCCAAAGGACGCATAATAAGAGATGGTGCCGGGGAGACGTGGGAATTAGAAACGAGGTCCAACTTGTGTAACGGAGCGGGGACTTTCGTGATGACGCTGTAAGAGATGCTTAGAACTTTTAGGTTATTGTTCCGTGATGTCAGTGGACGTGGGGATAATTCATCCAACATGTATTGCTCTTGCTTATTATGACTGTTTATTATTAATAACAATTATGTCTTGTTCCTACAAGGGACTTCAGTTTCACAGTGTGCTCTCCTCTGTCATCTCATTTTATCCTCATACCAAGTGGCAGATATTTACAGAGGGGGTGGTGTTCTTTTCGGGGGGAGCCACCCGGCTCCTGTTGTGTGCCAGGCGCTGTTGTAAGTTAATTAAAAAGACACATTCTTTGCCCACTAGGCACTTCTAGGCAAAAGAGACGAGAAGACCGCAAATGCTAAACATGTCATAGCTGTTCTCCAAAAGGCCCTCTACAAATAAGAAAAAAAAGGGGTGAAAGGGGCTTTTTTTGTTGTTTTTTGTTTTTGGTCTGTTTCTCATCTTGGTGAACTTGTTCCTCGAGAAATAATGTTGATAAACGACAACAACATCCGAAGACATTAGTAATTAGTATGCACTTGACCCTGTCCTCGCTGGCACCTCGCGTGGATTCGCTCACTTAATGCTCACAGCAACAGGACAGCGTTGGTCTTGCTATTAGTTTTGTTTTACTAAAGAGGAAACCGCAGCACAGAGTGAGCCCAAGGCCACGCAGCTGGTAAAGGCATTGGCAGAACTCGAATCCAGGCCATTTGGTCTTCTTGGAAAAGTATAAAGCTCTCTATTTATGGGGATGTTATTACTTTATGGTTTCAAAAAGCTTTCTGGGAATTCCCCTGCTCAGTCCGGATGTAATCCTTTCAGAGGAATCTAAAACAATTTCTTTCCAATGATAATTTACCTACTTCGCTGTGTAGTCATCATTTTTTTTTTTTTTTTTTAACTTTGTGAAGTCTAGAAGAGAACCCAGTGGGAAATGCAGCACAGTTTCTGAGGCTGGGTTCCCCAAGGGCCACTCAGAACCCTGTACCAAAGCGTGTGACAGAATGTTTTAACCTGAGAAGTGCAGGGCTGTGGCGTCGGGGAGAGGTTGAGGAGGTCTGAGTTTGAGACTCCAGTGAATTTTCGCAAAATCCTGTCTGGGCTTTCGTTTCATCCCTCGTGAGATCGGGACCATCCTACTCATCTTGCCTGTTTTCATTATGTTCCTGGACCTGCCGAGTCATTCTCCCCTCCGAGCCTTTGCATGTGCTGTTCCTTCTGCCAGGAGTGCCCTTCTCAGATCTTTGCATTGTCTGGCTGTCCCTCATCACACGTCAGCTTCTGGAAAATTCTTCCTTGATCACAATGGCAGCCCTCTACTCTTGAGCTTCTATTGTATTATTTTCTTTCATATTTTTATTATTCTTATTATATTCTTAGTATACTTACTGCTTTTAGAAATGATCTTTTTATTTGCTAACTTGTTGATCATCTGTGACCCCCAAGTGCGCTAGTGTCAGCCCCTGAAAGTAGGGATGTGACCATCTTGTTAACGACGTAAGTCCAGTGCCCAGTACTGTGCCTGGAGCAGAGAGGGTGCTTGATAGATATTTGTTGAAAGAAGGAATGAGCAGATGACTAAATGAGTTACTTGTTGGAGAGTTATTTGGGATAAAGGAAAGTCCTGTATACAAATTGCTGTAAATATCAAGCACAAAGCCAGTGACAACAAAGGGGCAGATCTGCTTAGGATATTTACATGCAGCTAGGTGCTCCATCAGAGAATGTGCTCGGGTGACCTGCTTGTGTCAGTTTCAGGAACTGGAAGGCAAGATAATAGCTAACTTAAAATTAAAAAGCCTCTTCCCTCCACTCTCCTTATCATAATGCTGGAATTGAGTAAGTAAATTTCTTGGGTATGTTCTTGATTGAAATTGAATAAAAATCAATGTAAAGTGAAGCCGGAAGCCTTCCTTTAGATCTTCCTGTAGACAAAGTTTCATGTCTCTGATCTTATCAGGGAGGACAATCAAAGGGAGGATGTGTTGGGTCAGTCTTTGGATAAAAAGGAGCTCAAGAATAGCCCTTAATGATTTTCTAATACTTGGTCAGCATGAAAGTGCTCCATCGCTGGTCTATGAAAACGATAGCCTTTCTGATAACATAGGGTTCTCATTTCACCAGGAGCTGTTTAGAGAGCCTCTTAGATGCATTGGCACTTGACATTCCATTTTAATTGGAATAATGTGAATCCTGGTTGCTAAAACTCAGAATCAGAAGACCCGCCAAATATAGGATACACTTTCAAAAAATATTGAAATTGAGATGTTTGTCTCCATGTATCACATGGGCAGAATGATGCACGCCAAGATACTCCATTTTTTTTGCAAGCCCCAGGGTTTTCCTAAGCACGTCTGACTGTCTTTGCTACCTAACCTTTACCAGAAAAATGTTTATTTAAATATTGTACCATCCCCACAAGCACTTTTATTATTTACCGATTGAAAAAAATGACATCATTACTTTTCTTTTGAATTTTTTAAAGCGACAATTGTACAATTAAATTACTGACTTCATTTATATTTAATTGTGCTTTTGGTTTTAATGTGCTATTAGACGACATTTCTTTCTGAGGCTGTTAGTTTTCCACACAACATGGAGAATCTAAGGCTATATCAAGGAAATATATTACACGGGCAAGACAAAGTCTCATTAGTGTTATTTATAGCATGCTGAAACCTCATTAGGGGAAGGTATGCTGGATTCAAAAATGCATTACCGGGAATGCTTTATTTTTTGTACTGGAGAAATTGCTTTTATTGTGTTTGTTTGTCACAAGCATAGTGGCTACTGGACATTTTGGTTTCTTAAAGTATGAAATAAGTTAGAAGAAAAGAATAATTAATCCACTAGCAAGTATAACCTCATCATATTAGCAGAATGGCCTACACATGGTTCTAAGGAATTTCTATTTATCAACGCACCTTACCCTCGCCCAACCATTCACTTATAACTGGTTTCACCTCAGGTAAAAAGTGATATTTTTCAGGGCAGTAGTTTGCATCTTAAACAGTAATAATGTGCTTTTAGTGCATTTCAAATCAGGGATGAGTGAGTGAAACTTGGGGTGCAAAGTCACAAATTGCCCAATTTAGGAAGTTCTATTTGTTCTAATGTGAACCATATATTCAAGCCTGCATAAATAGTGTCCAGGAGGCATGCCGAAGGACTGTGATTTGAGGCAAATGGGGACGAAAGAATGAGTCCCTGAGTTGTCAGTCTCAGGAATGAAACTCATTTGGTGTGTGTGGTTGCCTGACGGGATGGAGTAAGGAGGTGCTCGACTATTATAGTTAAAATTCTGCTTTTTTTCCCCCAAGACTTTGCCTTGCTGCAGGGTAGGTTAGTGGAAATCGTTCAGACCTAGCCACTCATTTCTCTGCTCCGTTATCATCCTGGCTGTGGTTGTTTATTATCATCTGTCTTTGAGTGAAAGGCTGTATCAGTTAGGAATAATTTCTACTGTAAAATTCAGAAAACCCAACTGATAGTTGTTTATGATATTAAGTATCTACTTAATAGCTATTATTTACTTAACAGGAGAGATAGGTGGTCTCAGGGTTTGTTCATTAGCTCAGCAGTATTATAAAGACAGGTTCTTTCCATCCCTCTTCTCTAAAGCTCTCAGCTTTTTCTTCATGCCTGTTGCCACATGGTCTCAAGATAGCTGCCACAGCTCCAAGTATCATGTCTTTACACTAAGTGTTGCAAGCAGAAAGGGACAGGCACAGGCAAAAGTCTTGTAAGTTTGTATCTTTTTTTTTCCATAGAGAGGAAGCTCCTCCCTCAAACTCTGCAGGCTTCATCTTAAATTTCATTGATCAGAACTGGTCCACTTGACCCTCTCCTCCCCCAAAACAAATGACTAACAAGCAATAAAATTACCAGGATTGGACTATGGTAAGGAGAGGGATCCCTGTTCCCTAAGATAAAGGGTTCTCTCAACAAGGGAAAAGAGGGCATATGGCTATTGGGTAATGAATATCCAGTATTTATTATCTGCCTTGTTGGTCACAAAGCAGTTTATAAGGTTTGTTTGCTTATTTGTTTGTTTGTTTTTGCTCAGTAAATATTTCTACTAGTTACACTTGTGATATTGTTCTCTCGGTCAAGATAGAGATTTTCCCATCTATCCTTCCTCTTTCCTTCCATTTATCCATCCACCCCACCATCAACTTACCAAACATTTGAATAATAGCTACTATGTACTAGGTACATATTAACTGCTTTGTGGAACAGAGAGATAAACTAGACATGGATTCTGCTCTAAAAGCAACCCTGCTATAATTTGGAAATTAGACATATGCCTAAGTAATCATAACTCAAGATAGAAAGTATGAATTGACCTGAGAGTTCAGAAGTGAGAGAACCAGGGAAGCTTTCTGGAATAAGATTGGATTTGAGCATTTTATTTCTATCTAATACCTATATTAAACATAATAGCTCTTCCTGTATCTTTGTCATTGGAAAAAATGTCCATGATTCTCTCAGGAGTTATTTTTGACAGCTTCTCTTGCCCCAGCTTCCTGTGACACATCTTCGGGTGGAGTGGTCTCTGGTTAAAAATGGAGTGGAGAAGGGCAAGGGATGGGTCTTCATGTTCTTTCGCCTCACTTGATAATGAGTGTATTTGAATTTGTGGATGAATTGGGTGGCTGGTTTTGATGAGATTTCTATTGGAATTATGTCACCAATGACTCCAAGTGATGCATCCAGGGCAAGATCACTACAGCAAAAACCTAGAGAAGAAATAGAAATCATCAGCCACATTAACAGTGATGAATGATCATGGCCCTGATGTGGTCTTTTTTTTGTTTTTTTTCCTCTTGGAAGCAGACAGCCCTCTACCTGGCTACATTTCCAAGGCGTAATGACATAAATAGCTTCTGGGTGTACATCTAGAAATGTTCTACCTGCTAACTTAGACTTGAAGTCAGAAAACCACTAAGGGCAGACGGGCACACTTGAGGCTTATGTGTCAAATCCAGCCTGTGGTCATATTTTGTTAGGTGTACGTGGTGTTTTAAAAATCATGAAATTTCAAAATAAAAAAAAATTCAGATTTTGGGCCTAAGAAATGGAACTGTATATAAATTCTGGGTCCATATTCCTACAGGGCAATATTTGCCTAGAACTGTGAAGCTCCAGCTGCCTTGAACAGGGCATATTCCCTTCAGTTTGCCACATCACCTCCCATTCTCTGTTGCCTCACACTGGCTCTACTTGATGCAATTGTAGTCCCTGGTGGGCAGTGAAATCTTTGGAGTTTTGCCTCCCTGAGTTAGAGACTTTAGTTCAACTTAGGCAACACAGAACAGATGATTCTATCCATTTAGAAATTACTGACTTTTCTTATCTTTCAAAGTCCTCAGAGAAAGCGCACCACTATCTCCTAAAGGTTTTATTATTTTGTTTGTTTGTTTTGTCTAAAGTAATGAATAACTTTATATTTGAATTGCTAACAGTTCTCTTTATGATGTGTTGACATTTCAGTTAGTTTTAGAAATGGAGTAAAACTATTTGGAGTTAATCAAGCCAAGTGTAAATTAATATACTTCTTCAGAGCTGTTTTATATTATATCATATATGCATATATAATATTCATATATACACATAATACTCATATACATATAATATTCGTGTATACATATATTATTCATATATGCATATGATATTCATATATGTATATATTATATGCATATATTTATATATGCATATATACATATATGAATATGACTACATATACTATTCATATACATATATATTATATATATATTTTATATATATATATATATATATGAACTTTCTTCACTGGGAGGCATTTGGAAGGCAATTAACTCTTTCAAGAACTGTCATTAAATGATCCCAGTGGCTTGAAAGGGTTAACTCACCTTCCAAGTATGCAATTAATTTCTTCAGGGCACTGCGAATTACAGTCTTGGAAAATTTGGTTGAGTTATTGTGGTTGTTACCATTGCTGTTAAGTAGTAATAATAATGGATTTATGTAGTACCTTGACACCACAGAGCTAAAAACAATTACATTTAAATATCAATTTAATTTAATGTGAAACCATGTTTTGTCTAATCATTGTAGCTAATTGCCAGCTTTTAGAAGCAGTTGCCACGACATTTTTATTAATGGCCTGATAGCAAGTTAGCTGTTTGGAAGTTTCTTTCATGAAGTATCATGCAGTGTGAATTTATGTGTATCAAAAATATCTTTTAAAATGTATTCACTAGCTGATGTGTACACAATATATGACTTACTGAAGATTAGAAACATCAGTGGAGTGAACATGTCTTTGAATCAAATATGTCTAGGGAATGTTCATGAGGGTAAGATGAAGGCTTCAAATGATGAAGTCAATATACAAAACAATGAATAAAGAAAGTTGGCTCTCCCACTCTTTCTGTCACCTAGGAATCCCAATTAACAATCAATAGGTGTTCAATAAATACCCAGCGATCAAACAGTATTGTAACAAATCATGTTTTCAATAATCTCCCCGGGGGCAGTGCAAATGGTGTGATGTCAGAGTAACACCAAAGAAAGATTAAATGCTTTAAATGCTTTCTCCCTTAAGCTTGTTTTTTTTTTTTTTTTAAACAGTATTCCTGAGTTAGGAGGTGAACATTTTTTTAAACATTTTAATTAATTAATTTATTTACTTATGGCTGTGTTGGGTCTTCGTTTCTGTGTGAGGGCGTTCTCTAGTTGTGGCAGGCGGGGGCCACTCTTCATCGCTGTGCACCGGCCTCTCACTATCACGGCCTCTCTTGTTGCTGAGCACAGGCTCCAGACGCGCAGGCTCAGTAATTGTGGCTCACGGGCCTAGTTGCTCCGCGGGATGTGGGATCTTCCCAGACCAGGGCTCGAACCCTTGTCCCCTGCATTGGCAGGCAGATTCTCAACCACTGCGCCACCAGGGAAGTCCCTCCCTTAAGCTTTTAAAACAAGAAATGATCAAAAAGTTAAAGTCGGTGGGAAATAAAACAATATTTAAATTGTTTATATATAATGGGGTTGAAAATCAGAAGGCCTGGTTTTCAGACTTGATTCTTCCACTTTTTAGCTGTGGCACCTTAAGCAAGTTATTAAACATTCATGAGTCTTTTCCCCTGTTAAATGAAGGTATACCTTCATGAGATTTATGCTATACACCTCATAGGGTTCTTGAGAAGTGAAAGTAAGGTTATTTCTGTGTGCAGTTTGCATAGTGCTGGACACATTGGAGATACTCAACGTGCTGGTCAAGTGTTAGTTGCCTCTCCTTTTACATGAAGAAAGGCTTTTTTACACAATGTATGTTAGAAATTTCAAAGAAATGGCCAACATTATTTTACTAAGTTTATGAAAATGATCTGGTTGTTCCTACCTGTGTTTCTTGCCTCATCCAAAAATACCCACCTAACTACCAAACGCCTGGTCCTCCTTTCCTATTGATTATTTTCCTGATGATTTGGTGATGCTTGTTGCTGAGCTGGGAAGGGTGTGGTAGGTTAGGAGCTGAGGCTTTAAGTCCTATGGTACTAAATTAAGTGATTTAGACAGGTGTTTGTTTAATATGTACAGTTCAGGGAACATATCAATGTCCACTTGATTCCATATTCAGGTCAGCTTCTTCCTGAAAGTCAAGGGGTTGAGATATTTGGAAATGAAGCAGGACATACCGAGCTCTTAGGTTAAAATCTGGTGATTTGTTTTTTACCACTTGGGTCATCTCCACACATAAAGTGGCCCATTGGTCTTCCCACCTAAGGCTAAGTCATGTGGCTGAGATAGGTGGGTAGACCAGATGGCTGGGGGAGGGCACTCGCATCCAGGCCCAGGACCTCAAGCTTGCTGTGGTAGATAGCAGAACACCAAGGAAGCAAGGAAGTGGTGTGGAAAGATGTGCAGTCTGATTGTCACCTGTGAAAAGGATAGAGAGTTTAGAGGGCAGAAGCAGAGATCCCTGCTGGGAGAAGGTTGCTGGGAGGCCCCCCTTCCCTTGCGCCTCCCCTCCTCTCTAGGCTTCTGGGGCTTCTTCCTTCTCCTCCTCCTCTGTGGGGATGCTGAACTCATCTGTAGCAGCTGGAGAGGAGGATCTCTGGCTCTGTGCCACCACTTCTTAGGAGGCCAAGTTGGACCAGGCTATGGAGTTTCAACAACTCCTTGTGCCTCGCATCCCTGCCCCTTCCCTTTTCTCCCACATCCTCGAACTTGCTTTTCCTTCCCACCCCATTGCTCACATCTGTTGTGAAGGCCTAGGAAAGAAAAGAGGTGTGGGCTACACCACTTGTCAGCATCTATTTTCAAGGTCGATTGTGGGGATCAATAATTGAAGAGTGAGTTTTAAATATGAAGTGTCATATAAATGCTAAATAGACTTGTAATTGATGGGGATGCTAACGTTTCAGATACCATAAGGTGGGGTGGGAATGAATAGATATAAAGGCTTATTCCATAAATATCATGACAAAGTAACACGTTCATTTGTTCAACAAATATTTATTGAGTGCCTGACTGCCTCGTAGGAGCCAGACTTTATGGTAGGTGCTAGAGATACAGAGGGAACAACCACAGAAATGACAATAAACCTCCTTTCCAACTCCTGCCCAAGGAACTTATGTCCTGATGAAGAGAGATAGGCGGTAAGCAAAGGAATAAGATATATAGCGTCAAAAAATGGTGTTAGGTCCTATGGAGAAAAATATAAAGCAGAGAGGGGTATAAGGACTTGGGGAGAGGTGCAGTTTTAAATAGGATTGACTAGACAAGGCCTCATTGGGGCTATAGTATTTTAATAATTAATTCTTACCAAGGAGTTTAGATTTTCCAAATTAAAATCTATTTCAAAAAAAAAATCTATTTCAAGCTAGGGTAAAGAATGCCTTTTCTGTTATGTAGATATCCTTTCTAGAAATGGCATTATGGGTGCAGATAGGGATGTGTGTGTGTGCGTGCATGCGTGCGTGTGTGTGTGTGTGTGGTTTTTTACAGCTCCAGAGTCAAGATTTTTGTTTTCACCAATACTTCTAGGTTCCACTAATGCTCTAATCTTGTTTTTTCCAATTCTTTCCAGTACTTTCAATCTTCCTCTTCCTATCTCTTTCTCTCAATATATCCCTTCTGTTTCCTAAGTTTAGTAGCATCTTCTCCCAAAGTCAACCCTGTATGTTTTCCTAGAAATTCAAATTCAGAGGCCCCTGAGAACTCGTGGATGAGTTCCTGGAGCCACTGGGTGTGCATGGAAATGTGTACAGCTGTGGTCAGAGCCCAGGCTCTGTAGTCAGCACTGAGATTTTGGGCAAGTTATTGGATCTTTCTGGGCTTCAATTCATCATCTGCAGAGTGAGGCTAATGATTCCTAGTTTGGAGATCTGTGGTGTGAATTAAATGAGAGGACCCAAGGAAAGTGTACAGCACACTGCCTGACCTACAATATGTTCAAGAGGTGTTGGGTGCTTACGTCCTGATTTTTTTCCTCATTCTCCGTTTTGGAAGATAATTAGTATAGACTTTTATCTTAGAGCCAGGATGGATCATGGAAATCATCTGGTTTAATGGTTTTCAAATTATTATAATTTTTAAATCAATAGAAGGAACCCTATTTTTTCCCAATGAAATTCTGGCATGGAACCTCAGAACATAAGCAAGATAAATGGGATGAAGCTTGTTGAAATGGGAGCAAGAAATCAGGATCCTGCCCACTTAGCCTGTACCCCTTGACACCTCAACCTTCCCTTCTCTCCACAAAACAGCCTGTAAGGCACTTTTGAGAATCACTAGGGTTTCTTAGGTCTTTTAGACCAGCCAAAGCCATTTATCAGAGGGAGGCTGACGGTAATCTTCCCTCAAATGCTCTGCATCCTTAAATACTCTCAATCAGTCAACCTTGTCTCCTCTCTGGAAGAATTTGGGATGGGAACTGGCACTTTGAATTTCTCACCTACCTACTCCGTCCCGTTCTTTTTTTGTATTCTATTGAATTTTTCCTTTCCAAGGTCACCAGACTATCTGCCTGGCAAACCCAATGGATTTTTCATCCTGTTTTATCTCTATGCAGAACCTGCAACTAACCGTCTCATCCTTTCTGAAACTCCATCATCCTGGGGCTTCCATGATCCTTAAGTAAGGGCCTGAGGCATCTTAATAATGCTTCCTGAATGATAGCTTTGATTGTGTCACTCCCTTTCTCAGAAGCTCTCCATGGCTCCCTATTGCCTGTAGAATCAAGCACACACTCTGCAACCAATCTTCAAGGCCTTTCATGATCAATCTGCTATAAAGCTTCTTTTTTAACCTTAAATTTTATGACTTCCCTGGATTCTTGCCCGAACCTGCTCTATGCCTCCCAAAATGTGTTTTGAAAGTTCAGAAACTTTACTTATGGCTGTGGAAGGAAAAAAATAAGGGTAGGATTAGGGAAGATGAAAAAGAGAAAGAACAACCTCACCTGGACCTGGTAAGATGGGCAAGATTTAAAACCGTAGAGATGGCAGCAAAAGCATATCATGTTCCCTGCAATGCGTTAAGGGTGAATATGTGCTTTTGTCAACCCTGCTAGATGGAAATTATTTGAGATCAGGGACTAATGTGCTATTAAAGCCTCCACAGTACACGACTCGCAGCTCTGCTCACCATAATCCTCAACAAACAAATGCACAAAAGAAGGAATGACCAACCAAATTTGTGAAAAAATTTGCACAAGTTTATATAGTCTATTAATGAATAGATTAAACCCTTTGAAAAATGAAAACTAATATAGAAATGTGTTTTTATTATCTAATCCCCTAATGTGTTTTTTGTTTTATAAATGATGCAGTTATGTTATTATAATGTGATTATGTCCATTAATAATTTTGTCAGAGGAAAGCCAGTGTCCTGTTGGAATTATTTATATACCTGGACTTTTTATCATGGCTTTTCCAAAGGACGCAATATCGGTTATTTTTTTTTTTGCCCAATAATGCTGCATCACCAAGCACTCCAAAACTTGGTGGCTTGAAACAACCACTGTTTATTATTTCTCATAAGTCTATGGGTTATCTGTACAGTTCTTCTGGTCTGAGGCAGGCTCAGATGATCTCAGCTGGGCTCACTTTTGTGTCTGGGCCAGCTGGTGGGCCAGCTGGGGGCTGGCGAGTCGGAGGATAAGCTTGGCTCTGCTCTAAGTGGTCATGGGCTAGCCCAAACTTGTTCTCTTGGTGAAGGCAGAAGAAAGAGAGAGAATAGAAGTATGCAAGGGCCACTAGCCTCAGATCACACACTCACACTGTTATTTCCACCATATTGTATTGGCTAGAGCAAGAGACAACGTAGCCAAGCTTCAAGAAATGGGGAGGTGTTCTCCACTTCTCAGTGGAAGAAGCTGCAGAGTCATATGGCAAAGGGCGCGGATGCAGGGAGAGACAGAGAGCTGGGGACATCCATCTTTGCAGTCAGTCTGCCATGGCAGACCTACATGCTTCGTCAGTTTTTCTTGAGATTAAGAAGGAGACGAGGGAAGATACACATTACTCTAACCTGAGGGACCATGAACTTCCTTTTGCCTCGTTGATACTCATGCTGCTGCTTAAGGTGCTCAGAGTATTACTACTCAATCTTCCCCTGAAGCTGATTTAATTCTTTAAAGGCTAATTCTGCATTCTGTCTTTTTCATGCCCTCTTAGTTTCTTATCTTCTAACACAGGAAACGATAGATCAGTTATTTGTTGCCTTTGTGTCTCTAATGAGTAGAGAAAATAAAAGACATTGGGAAGTTCCTAGGAAGCAGATATGTAGAGAAATGAAAAGAGATAGCTTTGGTTTGCCTCTTTCTTGGCTGGTTTTTCAAAGGTGAAATCTAGAAGAAAGTAGAGTGAAGTCTCGGGGGACATCTTTGGGTTTGGGAAGGATCTAACCAGGTGTGTAAAGGCATCTGTGGGGCGGGGAGCACATAGAAGTGCTGATCTGGAGTATTGGAAGGCATGAGAAAGAAGGGACTGATCAATAGCTGTTTTTCAAGTGCGGAGCATTATTTGTGTCAGGCTGCTGAAATGAGTTAGTGCTTCATAGTTAATGGCTGGGAGCACATTTTGTTATCGCTGCACTCTCTAAAATGTTTGCCATCCACAATTTTAAAAGGCTGTGAGTGACTCACAGCCAATGTGAGTAATGCACTGGAGCTTTGTGAGCTGGGGCCTCTTCTATTCTGAAAAACTTCCCCTTGGACATCGTGTCTCTGTATTTACCTCTCTGGCTTGGCTGCCTCTCGAATCATCTGGTATTCTTGCCATCTTGTTTGGACATTGCTCTCCTTCAAGTTGCCCTTCTTTCCATGGGGGCTCTCCTGGTTCCGCCACTCAGTCCTTTCTTGAACCAGACGGAAACATCATTCCCTTGACATTCAAAGTGTGGTCCATGGACCAATAGCATAGATGTACTGTGGGAGCTATGATTCAGCCCGACTGAATCAGAGTCTTCATTTGAACAAGATCCCCAGGGGATCCGTGGGCACATGAAAGTTTGAGAAACACTGCACTATTCAACAAACATTGATCTTCACCCCTGCTATTTCTGTTCCTTCACTGTTAACCTCCCCCAGGCCCTTTCCCCCCTTACCTTAGCCCAGAAAATGCTCATCCACTTTTCACTAAACTCTGTATGAGTGATTCCAAAGTGTGATGAGTTTCCCTGCTGTGGATTGACAAAAAGGCCCATTAAAAAGATCTTTTCCCCCCAAGGTTGCTTCTTTGCTTGGGTAAGTGGAAACTGGTGGTGGCCATGGGGTCTTCTTCCTTTGTAATGTGGTGTGAGCCACAAGGTAGTCCGAAATTAGACATTTACGAAAGCAAAGGACACTCTGTCTTACTCTCGCCATACCCTAATATTAATCAAGGCTTCCTGCCAGGGGAGTGGGTACTGCGTGTGATTAGAGGCATATTAAAATATGATCTCATTTAAATTGCTCCCAGTTGAGTGAGTTATACCCACTCCTTGAGTCTTTTCCATGAACCCTGTGCCAAATCCTGAGCCAGTTACCTATTCATATTATGATTTAATCAGCACATCAGCCCAATAGAGCATGATCCCCATTCTACAGATATGAAAGTGAGGCTCAGGGAAGGGAAGTAATGGCCCAAAGTTGCATAACTGGTGAACTGCAGGATTTGAAAGAGGCTACATTCTTCAGTTCTCTGTGATTTCTCCAGCTGGAACTTCCTGTTTTCGCTTCTAGAAAGCTTTTTCCTCCGGGTTTACTAGGCATCTATTTTTGAGAAGCGGCGTTACGCTAAGCTAATTCCTGATCTTCGTCCACGCCTGGGCTCGCGCATTTCGCGTCCACATCCCCACACTGTCTTCATTGTCTGTTCCCAGTGCTGCCTCCAGAAGAAGGTCCGTTCTGATTCCTTCCAGCGAGATGGCAACTCTCTCTTCTTCGGACTGTGTTGCCTGCGGTCCTCGGAAAGCTCTCCTTACTCGGGGAATTGCCTGACGCTTTCGCTAACAAGGACGTTCCATCCTTTGCTCCCCTCCGTCCACTTTGCCCTGCCGGGCACTGCGCCTGGCACATCACGAATAACACATATTTGTTCAGTGAATTGAATCTGAGCTGATTTCTCTCTGACAGGGACCTTGGGAGTGTCAGGACTCCGGGTGGAGGGAAGGTTGTTAACAGAGGAGAATGTCTCTACACAGACTGTTTCACACTTTTTGCCAAGGCCCGGCCCAGATTTCTCTTAAAATCCAGTCCACAAAGAACCGAAGCTGAGGGGATGATGAGCTCGGCCTCCTAGGAAGAGGGGGGCCCACACCACTGCTTTTGCTCCTTAAGAATCTCAACGAGAAAGAAAGCAGAAAACATTTAAACCTTCCTCTTGGAAAGCTCTTCTGCCTTTGATTTTTCAGAATGTCTTCAAGTGATTTGGGTCTATTTTTAATACCCGTGAGACATGATGTTGTAAGGAGAGCTAAATATAGGGGCCACATCCCCCTTTCTTTTATTCATTGGCCTTAATCTTCCTGGGAGGAGAAGAAAATGCACATGATATTTCACCACGGAGTTGTGACGTTTGCCCTGCTGGGCCTTGCTGCAAGGAAATTCATAAATACCATGTCGGAAATAAAGATAATGAATGGATTCTTTTTGGAGAAGATGTGAAGTGGGAGTTTATTTATGTTAAACCTCCCCTGTCTGCTGAAGACGGCGAGATAGTTCCTCTCGTTTTCCGCAGGGTCCTCTGGGGACAGCAGGCAGCCTGTGTTACTGGAGCGAGCTTCAGCACCCTACCGACAGAATCCAGAAGAGCCGGACAGTCAGCCAAAAATAACACACGGCATCAGAACAGCAGCTATAATTCCGGTTTATTATATACTTACGAGCTTTCTTCTTCTCTCTTTTTTAAAAAGAAGGCATTAAGTGGTTGTTAAAAGCAAACAACTTTGTGAGTACCCAAAGTTGCACTTTGTTGGACCAGAAGGGAGACTGGAGCTTACTGCGCCTGCCCTGAGCCTGAGGGATCTGGGCTGGAGGGCTCTGCTCTCTGTCTTATGCCTTCTTTCGGGCCTTTGCGTTTCCCACACACCTTCAAGGATCCACTGTTTCCACTTGTTTTGGGCGGATCCCTACATCCTCAGCATCTGGGGATGTGGCTGGGATGCATCTTCAATCTGACGCTGGTGCCATCGTTACCTGTGGTTGCTTTGGAGGCCGATTAAGAAGGGAAGCAGTTGGGGGGCTTCCCTGGTGGCACAGTGGTTAAGAATCTGCCTGCTAATGCAGGGGACACGGGTTCGAGCCCTGGTCTGGGAAGATCCCACATGCCGCGGAGCAACTGGGCCCACGAGCCACAACTACTGAGCCTGCGCGTCTGGAGCCTGTGCTCCGCAACGAGAGAGGCCGCGACAGTGAGAGGCCCGCGCACCGCGATGAAGAGTGGCCCCCACTCGCCGCAACTAGAGAAAGCCCTCGCACAGAAACGAAGAACCAACACAGCCAAAAATAAATAAATTAATTAAAAAAAATAATAAAAAATGTGCAGTGAATGGTTGTTAAATTAAAAAAAAAAAATCTTAAAAAAAAAAAAAAAAAAAAAAAGAAGGGAAGCAGTTGGGAGTGTGGCTCCCAGGATGGGCTCCGGAATCACCCATTGGGTCCTGGATTCCCT
The DNA here is from genome assembly GCF_949987535.1 of Balaenoptera acutorostrata. Lineage (NCBI taxonomy): Eukaryota > Metazoa > Chordata > Mammalia > Artiodactyla > Balaenopteridae > Balaenoptera > Balaenoptera acutorostrata. The sequence continues at coordinate 93,022,675 of NC_080068.1, forward strand.
CCCTTAAAGCCGTGAGAACTTTGCAAAATGATTCAACTTTTTCATGCTTCAGTTTCCTCATCGGTCAAAGAGAGATAATGATAATCTCATATAGAATCGTCTTAAAGATTGCTGTGCATGGCGAGTAGTAAACACTCAACATCCTTTAGCCTCTAAGTCTACCCTTGTAACAAAGGCTGGGCCCAGTGCATCTTCTAGAGCAGGGACACGATTCAAGGTTTGATATAGTTACTATGTTTTAACACCATCTACAGGATGATTTGGTTTCTAAATCTGCTCACTGCCCTGATTCCTAGTGTTGCTCTAGGTAGAGTGGCGGCCTTCGTTTCAGAGAAGTTGCATCTATATTAAGTGCTGTATCTGTGCTTCACGTGGGCTGCCTCTTGGGGAAGAGGTCTTTCCCCTGCCTCCTTTGCCATTCCCCAGGAAATAAGAGTGGCCCACAACTCTGCCTGAGAGATGGAACTACGGCTGGAAACATCGAAGGATTTCTTCTAACGGGGTAGAAATCAAAAGGTCCTGAATGGCACTCTTTCTGCCCGAGTCCAAGAAATACAGTCCCCAGTTACTCCCTAAACCTTCCAACAGAAGCTGCATTTTTAAGTCTCTTTGCTTGTGTGTGCTTCTGTCCCTCTGTCTTAAGAAAGGCAGCTCTCCAAAGGAACATCTTTTGTTAAATGACATTCAAAAGACTTAACATCTCTGCTGATCTCTAGTTGGTTGGCCTCTAAGGGGACTTTTGGCTCCCTTAGATAAATCATGGCTGTTTAGACAGAAGCTAGAAAGTATGAATTTAGACACCTTGGGGATATTAGGTCAGAAAACCCCTTGTCCCCAAATTTTTCTGTTTATACAAATCATTGACTGGAATCTAGCAGAGGAGAGTTTGTCTGTGTGGGGGTTAGTGTCCTGTAGGTGTCCGTGGATATTTGGATTTGGAAATGAATCTAAAAAGAAAAAAGAATTCATGGGTCAGAGTGCTGTGAAGTGTTGTTGGTGCTGTGGTCTGTGTTCCTGTAGAGACCTTTCAGAAACTATTTGCTTTAAAAACATCACCACCAAAAACCTTAAGCCTAGGTTATATACTCAGGTTTGGGGCAGGGTCTCCACGTTGCCTTCTCCAAGGACACGGCAACAGGAGCGGACCTCCTGGCGTTGACTAGGTCGGCATAGGGGGTTGGGATGGATGGATCCCTGGGGCAATGCCAGCATCCTTCCTTCTCCATGTTCAGATATTACTGTGGCTGGCTGAGATGATTTGCTTACCTGGCTGTCTCCCCCACATGAGGGCAAGGATGTGTGTTCCTCACCTCTCGTCTCTAATACCCAGCACTGTTCCTAGCACATATTAGGTGTTTAGTTCATGATCTTAGAATCCAAGAGCTACAAAATAATGTGAAAAACCACTTTGCATCTGTTTAGTTATGAAGAAAGACATTTATCTTGATTTCTGTTACAGGCCTGGATTTATCTCTGATGCCAGTTTAGGACTAAGAAAAACATTTGGATTTGAATTCTGACATTTGGTCTGTCTATTAATTTATGGTTTATTTGATAGCTCTAAGAGGCATGTTTGAAATCTAAAATGAATTAAATAAATTACAGAATTTGTCTCCCTACCCCTGTCCCCTAGAACCCAAAAGTGTTAATCAAATGTGTGCTCAGTTTCATGGTTGCTAGGTTATCGCATGGTCTGCATCTGCAAATTGGAGTTTATTTGTTGTAGAACCTTAAAAAATTATGGCTGTTCAGACAAGCTAGAAGGTACAAATTTAGCTCTTATTTTGTAGTTCCTGTCATAATGCTTTTCTGGAAAAAAAAATGAACAGCATGTTTGTCACGAGTGGTCTTACCTCTAAATTATATTGGTTTTTTGTGGTTTTAAGCCAGATTCTTGATGTTACTTTAATTTGCTTTTCCTGGTTTAATTTATTTTAGTTGGTAAAGATTATTCATCACTCATTCAATTCCAGGGTTATCTATTGATTCTTTTCTCCCCATTTGGTATTTTCTGACATTTTGTGGCACTCAATATTGATTTATACAAAATCAGTCATCTAAATGTCCAGAGGAGGTGTCATTCACTTGTCATCAGCTGGTTTTCTGAGCTAGTAAGTGGAATAGTCACGTACACTGAGGTTGTTGAGTGATTTAAGGGTGGAAGTCCTGCCCGTCACACCTGCTGGATCATGCTTATAAAGATCCTTACAGAATTTTGAAAGTGAGATCACTGAGAAGATTCTCCAGAGGCAGCATCAAGCAGTTTCTTAGTAGGGGGCTCAATTCTTCCATGTAACATTTATCAGTTATTCTGTTCCTCAGTTACTCTAAACCTATGCTCTAAGTTAAGAAAAAATAAATAAAATAAATAAAGCTTGCTATGCAAGTACACCTTCCAGATAATTCTTACTTTGTTTCCTAAATTTAATGAATCAGCCTTGATAAAATGTAAACAGATTCTGTAGATCTGGAGTGGGGCATGAGATTCTGCATTCCTGCCAAGCCCCTAGGTGATGTTGGTCTGTACACTTTGAGTCCTTAGCCCACCTACTAACCAAATTCCCATTCTGATTCCTTCATATTTTGGAATTTGTGAACTGTATCTGAGGTTCCCCTGGCATTCAGATGTTAGTATTAGGAGTAAATGAAGAGGGAAGAGATGAACCCCCTTCCTGCCCCCACCAAGTTATATCGGCATTATGTTTTTCCAACGTTATATTTTTTAACAGCAATGAGAACCTAGGTGTATGTTACAAATCCCTAAACCAATTGGATAGCTTTTAATAATCTTCCAAGAATCTGGTGGTTAGTAAAGTCAATTTTCATGAGTCTTTGAATTTATATTTCTTAAAGTTATTTGTGCCTGAGGGGCTCTGGCAATCCCTCACTTCCTTGGTTCTAAGCCCTTCTCCTCTTCTGAGGTTCCTCTGGCCTCCATCTTCATTTCTTGCCTGGTTGCAAAGAGTCTTACTCTCTAAGCTGAACTGAAAAATAACTTGTGACAAAGTGTTAGGAGATAAAGCTTTAGGTGGCCCCTCCTAGGAGTATATGCAATTTCATAGACAGTGACAGAAAAGTTTTTAAAATCAAAAGATATGACTGGTGACATTTTAGCCCCATGGCAGTCTACTGGAGGACCCTTTTTTGGGGGGTGAGGAGGAAGAGGGAATGAATGATGTTTCCAGCCTACCACATAGCCTATTTCTCATTCACTCATCCTACTCATAAGATCTACCTTCCCACTCTACTCGTGAGTCTATTGGTTATAACTTCTGGGGGCTTATGACTTTCAGTTAGTCTTTAAAGTAATCTCTTTCAAGGAAGTATTCTGTAATTCATCTCTGCTGTGCGTACCATTTGCTAAGGCAACGCTCTGTGTCTGCAGGCTCTCTCGATGTCCAGGATCTCACAAAGTCAGGAACAGTATATAAACATACTGGAAGGGGAAATATTATTTTTATATTGAATTGGAAGGATGATGTATGGAATGTCTTCACCTGGTCGGACTTAGATTTGATTCTTCTCAAGTCAGCGACAGATTCATATGAGGTTCTCATCTGTATGTTGCTTTTTATTACATTATTTTGCTTCGGGCTCAAACATATCAAAGTGATTCAGACACTGTGGATGAAATCATCTGATTTCCATCAATAAAAGTCTACTAAATCCTTTTGATTATAGGCAGTTGGTATTATTACACGGTTATAGGAAGACATGGGGATGCTATGCACTAATTAATAGGAGTCTACGTGGCTCAGATTTATACAATGATTAATGTTTATAGTTATAGCCAGGCTGTTTCTCACTTAAGTGATATAAGTAGATTTAGGTATTGAAATGGATTCTGTTTCTTGTTTTGAATATTTGAGTCTATTGCTTTCTATCTCTGTTCACTAGGAGTCGATTAAGAAAAGGTCCTTTCTAGTTTACCTTCTTACTCCATATGATTGAAAATGGTTGTTGACTGATTAATCACGTAAGTTGATTAAGTTGGGGGATCATAAATCATATACCTACACAAAAATTTGACTTTTGCTTAAAATCCATAAATGCACATTTATTCCTCAGTGTATTGCTGTGAAGCTAAGGCCTTTTCTCTAAGTAGGGGTCCACAGAGTGGAATTTTGGAGTCTTTTTTTTGTGTAAGCTATATCCCTGGAGGAACCTCTACAAATTCCAGTTTCAATTTCTTTAAAGTGAATTAAGAATTTTAAGGCAATGACCAGTAACCTGAGTAGAATCTGTGCAGACCTTTATAATCCCTGCCCCTGCAACAACAATATTTTTAAAGCAACTTTTCTTTATTGGGTCTTTCCAAAGCATTTGACTAGTTTCATGAGAGCAACAACTCCCTTTCCATTGAAACTCATATTTTATAGCTATATTATTTAATTAAATTATGTAATTACATTAACAGGCACAACTGGTATAAATAGGGTTGGGAACAAACACAAATGAATCTTGATAAGCATACAACTCAGCCACATGGGAGCCAAAGCACACAGGTGCACAAGAGAATATTCTCCTAGCCACAGTGCTTTATTTTCCACTGTCCTGTGGGCATCACTGTAGTTCAGTGTAGATATTTTACAGAGGGAATGATTAGCATTAATTATTCCAGTGAAACAGTGAACTGGAAACCAATGTTCTATTTTTTTTCTTTCCAAATTATGACTACACTACCAAAGTTCATCCTTTTCAGATTTATCACTCTTATGACACCTGTTTTTGTTTGTTTGTATTTATTTTGTTTTGTGAGAGTTAATATCCAGACACCTCTGGTGTTGTGGATTTGATACATTATTGTCGTTTTTTTGTGAAGCAAAGTTCTGAAGGTAAACACCTTACTATTAGCTTCTAATAAAAAAAAAAAAGAGAGCAAAAACAGAAGTAAAAGTTTGTGGGAAAACGTCTTGAAAAATTTCATTGAGAATGGATTTAAAGTGAGAATGTATAATAAAATGGATGGTAGGAACTCATAAAAATTCTAGCCCAGGTGTTAAGTGAAAGTGTGTACAAAATCCTATTGGTGGGTGAAAGACCATCAGTTCCTTCCACACCTGGGGACTCCTTGGCTCTGTACTTATTTTCATCAATGTCCCCCTGCTCTCCCCACCCAGGCTTTCTTTCATTTTCTCCTCTAGACCAAATACCTGCATCCCATAGAGCAGGTGAAAGTGCCATATTCTGCCATCATAGAACTCTGCGGAATGTATGGCTTCAGTCACTTAGAAAACTCTTTATTTTCTAGTCCTTTGATTCTTAAAAATGAAGTATTAACCCGTATTTATTCTATAAGTTAAAGGAATTTTCCTTAAAATCAAGGGAGGACTGACTGATGCATTTTGTAGAGATGTTTCCTCTTTTATTTTTTTATGTAACTTTTCCTTAAGGAAAATGTTACAAATTCTAAAACTCATTCTATTTCTTATTAGTTAGCATGTTCTCAATAAGCTGCTTATATTGAAGGAAAAATAGTGATTTGCCAGCAATCCTTGGCATGTAGACGCATCACCCCAATCTCTGCCTTCATTTTCACGTGGCTTTCTACCTGTGTGCATTTGTCTTTGTGTCCACATTTTCCCCTTTTTATAAGAACACCAGTCAGGTTGGATTAAGACCCACCCTAATGACTTTGTTTTAGCTTGATTACCTGTGTAAGGACCCTGTGCCCAAATAAGATCACATTCTGAGATTCTAGGGGTGGGATTCCATCCTATCTTTCTGAGAAGACACAATTCAACTCATGACACAGGGCATAGTTTTTAGCGTTTGCATTTGCAAAACATTGAGAAAAAAAAAAAAAGAAGACTCCCCCAGCGGTGTCCCAAAGCAGGTTTGAGTTTGTGTCTTGAAATGTCAGCGTTGCAATTTGGCTAACGTGTTATATATGCTTTCCTTACACTTTATTTTCATAGTTGAACCTTCCTTTAATGAAAATATTTACAAAGAAAGAAACAAAATGAATTCTTTTTTGATTGCTTGATTTAAGAATCATGAATAAAAGCTATGCTATTTAATAAGCTCCCATATTCCTGTATGTTCTCATTATGTTTACATTTTGAAGGTGTGTACTTTATTTTATCAGTAGTGAATTCATACTGAATTACATTTAGTATTTGAGGCTTCATTTTGCTTTCATTAATTTCCTTGCTAAATGATAAGTGGCATTAAAGTCATGCTATTCTGAGTTTGCTTTCCGAGACAGAGTGACGCTGCATTATTGAACACTTTTACCCTTCCTTTTTAAAATTCATATTTCTACATCATCTATGGAAATTGCCACACTTAATGCTACTATCTTATGAGCAGGAAAAACCCAGGCTGTAAAAGAAGGAGGAAATAGTGGATTATGTGGGACGTGGGTAGAACAGACTGACTTGTAATGGAATTTATTTAAAATAAAATAATATTGCAGACTTACTCAATGCTCATGATAATGCTCTAGTGAGATTATTTCATTTGATTCTTATAATGACTCTATGGTAAGGACAGTGTATTGGTCAGGGTAGGCTAGGTTACGCTGTGGAAACAAATAACCCTGAGGTTTATTTCTTGTTCACATAATGCCTGTTGTTTGTCCAGGTGACTCTCCAGGACAACTGTCCTCGATGAGTTGGCTCAGCATTCTAGTCTGCTTCGATGTTAAGGCATGTCTTATCAACATATGCAATCACTGCAGTAGAGGAAGAGTTGGCTAGGAGCCAAGAGCTGGTGATTAAGGTCTCCCTCTGAGAAGTGATAGCCATCACTTTTCTTACATGTTATTGGCCGAAACAAGACATGTGATTAAGGCTAATTTTAAGGGGTTTAAGGAAATGCCATCTTGCTGTGTCCCTGGGACAAATGGGAATCAGCTATTGATGAACAAAAATATGCTTGAGACAATAATACTTCCCTTTTACAGACATGGAAACTAAGGTTCAGAAGTATTAGGTGACCTGCCTAGGGATATAGAACCAGATAATAATGGAGCTGCTACTCACACCTTGGTCTGTCTGACTCCAAAGGCTATCTGTTCAACCACTTTGTGTACTGCCTTCCATAAGAACTGAATCAGCTACCTTGAAGATGATGTGATTCAAATGGTAAAACTAATTGCCCCCGGTTTTCCTTATGGAGTGCTCTTGATAGAATTTAGAGGAAATGGGGAAGAACAGGTGATTGGTGAGGCTTCCAGTGAGTCTAGTCTCTGGGGAAATTTTCTGGACCCTTTCTCCTCTGGCCTTTCTCTCTTACCCTTCAGGGTAACCTCTGAAGAAGCATCTGAATATTATGGATAAAAGAGAGGAGGTGAGCAAGTAAATGAGCGATTTTGCATTTCTCTGCTTTGCTAGAGGTGGAAGGTACAGTCTTGTAATTATTAAAGGGATAACAATGTCAAGTTAGGCCTGTATGGCAATTTGTAGCCTACATAACATGTTCATATATAATCTGAAGATGAGAGCAAACCTCAGTGTACTAATTGACTGTGACCCATATCAGTGAGGTGTGGTTGTCAAAATAGCCAATGGGACCTGGGATTGCATCAGTGAAAGGGACTGACTAACATGAAGTAGAGGTGGAGAACGCAGGCCTTGGGGTCAGATCTGGGCTACCCTCTGACCCATCACCTAGGCAAATATCTTTGTTGTCTTGGACTTTTCACTGTAAATCAGGAGCAAAATGATGACTTCACAGTATACTCATAAATGATAAATGATGTAAGGTTAATAAAGTACTTGCAGTACCGGGTGTGTAGGTCCATGCTCAGTAAATGCTGGCTGCTCTTATTATTATGTTGGTTGTTAGTGTGAGGATTTTTAAAATAAAGCATGTGATTATTAGGCTCTATGTGCAATGATAGACCATAGCGGGGATATTACAATCACTTCTGGAATATTAGAATCACTATCACTAGAGATAGTGAAATATATTTTGAGGCTGGCATCCAGGATGGAGAGTTTACCTGAAACCATCTTCCATGGTTTGCTGAAGAAACTAGCAAGATCTAACTTGGAAAAGAGACACTTTAGCAGTGGTTTGAGAGCATGGGCTGCTACTGTCTTTGGATCTCTGAAAGGTTGTCCTACAGAATAGGCTGTAGTATTCTTTATGGAATTAAGAAACAGTACAGCCATGGAAGTTGCAGGGAGAAGGTTATCAATTCACCGTGGGACAGAACAATCAACCATGGAATTGGACTGTCTTGGGAGGTAGTGAGTTTACTGTCATTGGTGGTAAGAACATTGTTCACATGGGTATTGGCAGGATCTTGGGGATTCAGGCATCAGCTGAGTGATTAGATTAGAGAAACCTTAAATGATACTCAACACTGAGTTTTGTGATTCTAATCCTGGGCACTCAATAGAATCATCCAGTGGGACTTAAAAAATTATAGCAGTGTCTTGGGCCCTATCCTAGACCAATTAAATCAGAATCTCTAGGGGTGAGGCTCCTGTAACAGTATTTTCACAATCTTTCCAGTTGATTCTGTTGTGCAGCCAAGTTTGATAACCACTGTTTTAACAGAAAGAAGCAGGTGCCGTTGGCAGTAGCGCCTCTCTTAAAACTGTAGGTGATCAGTTTTGAATAGCAGGAGGGAGTATCATTCTGTGTGAGAAATAGTAATGGGACAGGGCAGAGTTTGATTGGGTTTGGCTTCGTTGAGCCCCAAATATTGAGGAGTCCATCCAAACTGAAGCCTCTGGTCATTTTGGCTAATGGTTTGGGTAAAGGGTTGAGGTCCATGTTCAGTTTAAACGCCTGCCACAGAACTTCCTAGAGGGGGGAAACCAGAGACTGTAGACACTCAGGATTCGACTATAGGAAAAGTCTATTTTCCCCCAAAGGGACTTGCTATTATTCATGTTTACTGGCTGCTGAGTGATTCATCCGTTGTTGAGGGAGATGTGCTCACATGAAATGTGTTGCTTCTATGTAAAGTAGCTTATTTCTTCTAGGATACTCCGGCCCACTGATGCAACCCTGCAGAACAATGCAAATCCTGCTGTGAGAGTGTGTGTGTGTGTGTGTGTGTGTGTGTGTGTGTGTGGGGATGAGGAAAAGACAGGTGCACACATAGATATGCATATTTCTAGGTCATAGAGCATGCCTTCACACTTCCCTCCTCTGACCTTTATGCCAGAAACATAAGAATGACCCATTGTCCACTGGCCCTGGAGCTTGGTTGTTCCTAATCTCTGGACGCTCAGTGGCTGAGCTGGCCTCTTGCCTGGCCATTTGGCAGGTGTCAGGGTAGCCCCGTGTATCCCAAATTTGTTCCCGCGTGGCTTCTTCCTGCCTGATCCCTCATCCTCTGGCATGGCATTTTCTCCATGACAGTCTGCCCCTGAACTGCCCTCGCTGCCGCTTTGGTAAAGGCTTGCAACGAAAGAGTAACAGCCACTGGCGAATCCAGTTTGTGCAAGCAGCACCAGCAATGGATGAGACCTCCCCCAGGCTGGAAGAAGACTGGAAAAAAGGACTTCAGCGAGAAGCGAGCTGGCAGGTAAGTGATGTCCTCAGCCCCAGATGGACCCAGAGCTCTCTCTCAACTCTTTTAGCTCAAGTCTGGGTAATTCACATCCGTCTGTTTGCACAAATGCGTTATCTGCAGACACATCCATTTGGCAAAAGTCATCATTAGTTTCCATTTCTTTGTAAACCATGCAAATAAGATTCCAAATGAATTTCCTCTAGATTCTTGAGCAAGCTAATAGAGTTTTACAAATCTATAGATGTTGCTAAATTTATACTTTCTTAATAAAGCCCCTTGAATTAACAAGTTGCAGGTGTATATCAAAGGAAGCATGAAGATTTGGTTTGTGTGAGTTCAAGTTCATTGCAACATAAAAATTTAATACAACACCTGTCACCAGACTTACTTTATAGTGTTATAGTAGCTTGGAATAAGGGGCTTGGTTTTAACCTATTTTAATGAGGTGACCATTCTTTTAATGCGGCTTGCGTGCCTTTCTTATTTATGCTGAACTCATAATAGGTAGAAGCTCTGTGGTTTGCAGAAAGTTCAAGCTAAAGGATTCATTTTGGTGTAGAGGCAGTTTTCATTAAAATATGCAAAGCAATAATGTTTATACGTTACAATACCTATTTCAAATTAGCAAAATTATATGCTCCTGTCTCATAAGCTGCCAACTGAAATCCCTTCCTAAATCCTGTTGAATGGCTTTGATTACTCTTCTTCACATTACACATTACACACCTCTAATGCATATTTTTACGCATCCACTCCATTGCCATTTAATTAGACAACAATATTGAAGAGTGATGCCAGAGGTTTGGTGTTTTTTTTCTAATGCTGCTCCTTATGGAAAAAGAACACTTCCGTGCATGAAGCATTTCTTATGGGTGGTGTTGGATAAAGTGCAACTGTGATTTTCCATTTTGTCTATAGCAGACAGTTTCCTACAAAAATGGTGATTCAGGATGAGTTGATTTTCAACATTAATTTTTAAAAATAATTGTCCCGTTTTATAAAAGGAGGGAAACTTTTCATAAGAGTCTCCTTTGCGATTGAAATTTCAGTGAAATGTAATACTGATATTGACAGGTATGTTCTGTTCTAAGCCATGTGATGTTTTAAGTAAGGAGCTTCAGAAAATAACCTCCTCCAGCCTGCCATGAAATTGGAGTCCTTCCACTTTGAGTGGGAGTGTTATTTAGGAAGCAGGAAGGCATACAAATAAATCTCTGCATGCTACTTTGAGAATGTCACGTGGTAGGTCCCCAGGGGTTCTAAACAAATATTCAGATATTTTATGGTATATTGATGTGACTTTCGGATTTTTGTCTTTTGTTTATGTGTTTTTCTTTAGAGAGTTGGCATCTTATATATAGTCTTCATTTCAAAGGAGGAGGAGGGAAGGAAGCATGTGAGGAGATGACTCAGAGATCTCTGTGGACAAAATATTTAAACTAGGAACATGAAATCCAAATGTTTCTGTAAAAAAGCATGTGTCCTATCAATGGTACCGTCCCATGAACCTTTAGGTTAGTCATTTCCCAGAAGGCAGATAATGAAAATGTTCTCTCTGCTCCTTGCCTCCAAAGATGTGATTGTGTTCAAGTTGACCCTTGCCATTTCCATTATGGTAACCGAAGCTCTCCCTATAGCTCCTGGAGGTCACGGTTATGGGAAGGACATCCCAGGCTCCCATTTGGCCTCCCTGACTCTTGGCCATGCGTGACATTGTGTGTCACGGTGTGTCAGCCCCTGCTACTCTGCTTCTGGAGCTCTATCCACAGTGAGGCCTGCCTGCTGCCCACACTGTCCAGCCATCTGTGTTGCCATGCTGGGTCCCCACATGCACGGAGTCACCCCACTTCAGCTGATACTTAAGCTGTCCCTAAAGGAGGCAATGAAATCTGATGGCATTAGATGTAAGACCTTTGTCGTGAGAGTGACTTCTTTTGACCCTCCATGGTAGTGATGGAGTTGGGGACAATTTAAAAACAAACTGTGATTGATACTGAAACTTTAATTTAGCTTTAGTACTACATTTCTTGTAGAAACTGATTCAATACTTCTTTACCTAACTAACTACTATTTACCGATCACAGTGTCCCATGTGTGTGTGCACCCGTGTACGTGCGTGTGCGTGTGTGTGTGTGTGTGTGTGTGTGTTGAACAGGATCGCATCTTTGGAGGCAAGGAGCAGAGAGAACATTTTCATTATCTGTCTTTTGGGAAATGACTAACCTAAAGGTTCATGGGACACTACCATTGATAGGACACATGCTTTTTTACAGAAACATTTGGATTTCATGTTCCTAGTTTAAACATTTTGTCCACATACACACACTCCAACATTCCTAAGAAGCCTAGAAGGTACATATGATTACCCCCTTTTACAGATGAAGAAATTAAGATCTAACCTGTCCAAAGCCATCCAGTCTTCAAGTCCAGTCCTGTTTGACTCCAGTGCCTCTGGTTTTCCCACTTTGCTGTACCATCTGAATTGAATTTTATCTCATTTTTTATCTCATGGAATAATAGCTTATGAGCAGCTGTGACGTGGGCAGGCAGGAAGAAAGAGAAAGAAAGGGAAAAAGCATGACGATCTTCTAATGGAATAATCAATCTCTGAATCATTAAGACTTTAATAAAATGTTTTTTAATAGTTGATTTTTTTAACCCTTACTCTCTACCAGGCACTAAGCTGCATTTCTAACTCTTACAAGTACTCTGACAGATATTATTTATTCATCTTATACAGATGGGGAAACTGAGGCTCAGCTCAAGGAAACTGAGGAACATGCTCAAGGTTACATACCTACTGAGATGACGAAAAGAGATGTGGGCCCACTCAGACTGGCCCCAAATCCTGTACTCTTATACAAGGCTGCCTCTCAGAGTGTATTTTCAAATTACATTTTGATCATACATATTTTAACTATCTCATCTCACAATGATGTGATGGGATTCGGTCCTTGAGAAATCCCGATAGTTTTTTTTTTTTTTTTGTAAATAAATTAAGAGTTGGGCAAAAATGCTTTGCTCACTCATTTCTCCAGAATGTATTTTAATTGGATGCTGTTTGCCTTAAATGAACCAGCTTACCCATGGAGTTGAAAATGAGCTAGATGCAATTTCTAGAATCAACTATAAATCTAAAAATCCTTTTAAGCATATAACCTGTACCGGAAAACCAACAGCAGCTGTGTCAGGGTTAATGCTCCTGTTGCCCATGGCCCACTTCAGCTCTGGGAGAAGCTGGGAACCAAGATGGCAGGGGCTTCGGCCACCAGGTAACCATCGGGCTACTGGCAAACTTACTTAAGGCAGCGCCTTTGCTTCTTCACTTGTAAACTGAGGTGATTATGCTTGAGTGGGGCATTGGAGAGAGGATGGGAGGAGACACCAATGCTTCATTGCTCTGGGCAATGGTCAGTTGAAAGACATTATGGAGGGGCAAATGGCTCATTTCTGGGTAATGTTTTATCTTGGGGTGGTTCCCTTGAAAATAACCAATGTAATAGTGGTGTGGCCATTGTGAACTCCTCCGTCAATGTTGTCTGTCTGTGTCCATCTCCCTCACAAGAAGACAAATTCCTCAAGGGCAGAGACACATCTCGTTTGTCTCTGTGTCTCTGCCCTTAGCACTGAGCCTGACACACACTTAACCCTGATGATGTTTGCCTAACTGAAGGGAATTGCAAATTTGATCTGGAAAAAAGCTAAGGTGTAATGTGGCCCCAAGGCCCTGATTTTAGACTTGAAGAACTAAGGCTGAGCAAGGCTGACTGAGCTGAGTTCTACTGCTGGTTAGTGAGGAGCAAAGATGGTAATCTCCCTGTTTAGCTTTCTTCTGTTTCCCTGGATCGCTTCTCCATGAAATTCCAATGTCTCAACTTTCCCACCTGTAGAATTGGAACTAGAATATATTATCTTGTCTGTTTAGATATCTTTATTTATCATGGTACCCACATCTGACAGGAACAATGGCATAAGGGTTAAGAAAATGGGATCTAGAGTCAGACTTCTGGGTTCCAACCTTGGTGTCATCAATTTCTAACTATGTCACACTGGTAACATTTCTAACTTCTCTGTGCTTCAGTTTCCTCACCTGTAAGATAGAGATAATTATCCCAGCTACGTTCTAAGGTTGTTGTGAGGATTAAATGAGTCAATTCATGAAAAGCCCTTAGAAGAACCCTTCAATTAAGTACTGTTTAGTGCCCCATAGTGTGCACTATATGTGTCATCTGGATCTATTACCTATTTAATGAGATCAGCCATTTAGCATATTTTTGAATAGGTACTGTGTGCAAAGCACATCCATACTTATGTGAGTGAGACAGTGACCGGAGACATTGCTCTTGAACTTGAGGTCATGGTGGGGAGAGCACAGCAGGTCATCATGATTATAGAATAGCCACAGAATGCTCCGTGTATCACGGAAGCACTGAGGAGTGGCCTCTGATCCGTCTAAGGGGTTCCATGGAGGGGGTGATACTGGTGCTAATTAAACAAAGAGAAGGACTTAAGCCAGACAAAGAACTCGGAAGAGTGTTTAGGCCAAAATAAAGAACATATCAGAGGCAGGAGGAGCCAGTTGTCTTTTGGTGCCAGCCTTTCAGGGTGAGGCAGGAGTGATGCAGATAAGGGGCAGGAAGGAGACAGTTCCTGCATGGTCAGACCAAACAGCTTCAAACAGCAGTGGAGAGCCATCGATGGGCTTTAAACAGAGGCATAAGATAGGGATCAACATTTTTTAAAGACATCATTCTGGCTTCAGTGTGGAAGATAAATTAGACTGTAACAAGACTAGAGGCCAGAAACCCAGTTAAGAAGCTGCTTCACCACTTTAAATGAGGGCTGGCAGGACTGTGGAAGTAAGATGGAGATTGAAGGGTAGATTCGGAAAAATCTAGAGGACAGGGGCCTCTGGATTTGGTGATCGATTGATGCAGGGAATGAGGGTGTGGAGAGTCCAATGACTCTTTAGGGTGGCTAAGTGGATATCAGTGACATCACCTGGAAAGATTGCCAGAAAAGAAGGTGGTCTCTCGGCTCATGATGGGCTGGATAATGACTAACAAAATAGTGGAGGAGAGTTATAAGAAATATGAATAATATAGTGTTTTATACCAGAAAGATAAACAAAACCTCATGAGGACTCAGAAAACCCAGAGAAGGTAATAATATCAAGAATACTGAACAATTACCAAGAGCTTACTTTGTGCCGAGAGCTGTTTTTTAAGCATTTGTCATATTAACTCACAGAATCTTCACCATCGCGGCATTAGAGAGATACGAGTCATATCCTCGTGGTGTAGGTGAGGAAGTTTCAGAGAGGTTAAGATCACTTAACCAGTCCATGGAGCCTAGGCCAAAGCAGCCTGGATCCAGAGCTTGAAAGCACTTAGGATTATGTCCGTTTGCATGGAGCTAGGGGCCAGGGATGAGTTCACAGAGTAGATGACATTTGAGCTGGGTTTTTTTTTTTTAAAGATTTATTTATTGATTGATTGATTGCTATGTTGGGTCTTCGTTTCTGTGCGAGGGCTTCCTCTAGTTGTGGCAAGCGGGGGCCACTCTTCATCGCGGTGCACGGGCCTCTCACTGTCGCAGCCTCTCTTGTTGCGGAGCACAGGCTCTAGACGCGCAGGCTCAGTAATTGTGTTGAGCTGGGTTTTTAAGGAGTGCAATTTGCAAGTAGTGAAACCCTGAGTTAGAATCCGGGCTCTGCTGCTTCACTGGTGGTGGAGATGCTCTACTCGGGGCAGATAGAACAGTCTCTTGTATGTGTCTCTGGGTTCAATGGGTCTCCTAAGGTTATTGGCCTGAGTTTCTCAAGGTGGGACAGGCCAACTTCATAGCTCCCAAAAGAGGTTGCATATGGTGAAGGAGGCCTCTATCAAGGCCAGTCCAGTGCCCAGCAGTCCGTGATGTGTGGGAGATGATAGGCCTGGAAACTAGAGGGCCTGACTGGGGAGGGGCAACTAGACTTAGATGTGTGACCTCAGGCAAGTCCCTCTTCTGAGATGTTTCGTCCTCTGTAAACAAAACAAAATACCCACTTCCCAGGTAAAATAATGTGTGTTTAAAAGAATTTGTCTAATGTAAAGCATTAGACAGAATGTAAGATTTTTATCTCTAATAACAGAAAATAAAGTAGAATTGTATCTCTGAAATAATACCAAATACAAAAATAGTTTCATGCTACTCTCTACCTTCCCTTCCAATTCCATTGCTATTTTGTGTTTCAGTTTCCATGTAGGAAGGGAAAAAAGTATGTGTGAGGTTGTTTCCTCCTCTCAGGAAAGGATTCATTTCTTTATGTTGGATACACCTTACATTGGTGTCGATGGAATAGTGGTTCGTATTTTGAGTTTACGTGATATTTAGAGAAATCTGCTTCAATATACTAATGTCATCTATCAAATGAGCAAACTGTGATGATGGGGTAAAAGCATTACCCGAGGATATAGACTGACCAGTTCTAACTTTATGTCAGGAGTATGATGGACCTAGCAAGAAATGGTTTGAATGTAGAAACTGTAAGAGTTTAGGTTTATCAGAAAACAAGTTCTGTTTTTCTTCTATTGTTACATTTCTGGCACAGTAGTATGTTTGAGAAGACCTCTTTTTCTGCTGGTTATAATTTTTTGTTGCCTTTTAAATTATTTGGGACTCATTCATTCATTCATTCATTTGGTCCAGGAAGGTAAAGTGACGTATTTCTTAGATTCAAATGTCATCGATTTATAAGGCTCAAAGAGACCTTGAGATGACATGTCATTGTTTGTTTTCACCCTCTGTGTTCCTCGCTCTGAGCAGAAGCAAGTCCAAAATGCTGAAGACAGATGACCTTCTATAGCTTCTGTCCATAACTCATCCCTGGGTCTAACAAATGATTCTTAAGCTAAGGGAATTCTTCCTTGTGGTGGATTTAAACCACTCCCATTGCAGCTGAGGACAGTACCTGCTCCTTCATCCTCCCTGGAGGTGGGGAAAAACAGCTCAGTCACTGTCCTCAGGAATCAGCCTTCCTGGCCTTGAAGATCATTATGAAAGCAGCCTTCAGCTTTTGCTTCTCAAGGCTAAGCAACTTAAATCCTTAGGTATAATTCTTCATTTCCATCTTCTTGAGTTTCTGTGAAGCTTCTCCAAATCTGCTCATTACCTTTAGCTTCTTTTTTTTTTTTATACAGCAGGTTCGTATTAGTTATCCATTTTATACATATTAGTGTATATGTATATACACTAATTACCTTTAGCTTCTATAGTCTAGAACTTTTCAAGAGGATTTAGACAGAGCTAACCAGTAGCGGTCATCTGCTCATTTATTTAATCAGCTACTGCACATTTATTGAGCTCCACGTTCTAAATACTACACCTCTGGGCAAAGTCCTGAGGGTACAAAGATAAGTAAAAACAGCATGAGGTAGCACTAAGAGGCAGGCTCGTATCATGGATCACTACTTACCAGCTGTATGACCTTGAGCACGTTACTTAAACTCTATATCTCACTTCCTTCATGGGCCAAATGAGATAATGATAGTATCAATAATCTATCTCATTGGTTTGTTGTGAGGATTAAATGGATAAATACATGTAATGCACTTAAAAATAGTGGTCAACGCATAGTTATGGTCATGTAACTCCTTGTTAAAGAAAATAAAAATGAAATAAGATGCAGATCCTGCCCTCTAGTTGAACCCACTCTACTTGGAAGGATGAACGAATAAATAGTCAATGACGGTTCAGTATGTTCGATGCTCTGGTAGCAGTTTGAGCATGTGGGATGCGGGTTCGGAGGAGCAAGAGGGATCATGCCCCAGGGCATCAGGAATGGCTTCATGGTTCAAGGAATGTGGACTGTTGGATGCACGTCATAAATTCACATATCGTTGACATAAAAGGCTGGGAGAGACCTTGGGATGACATCTCCTTGTTCATTTTCACCCTACAGATGACTGAGTTGGATCTTAGGGGAAGAGTAAGGGCTTTCTAGGTGGTAAAGAGGGTGAAAAGGCACTCTGGTCAGAGGGAGGCTTGTGAACAAAGAATTAGAAGAGTGGACATTTGGCACATGTTTGAAAGATGGAAGGTGGCTTGTTGTGTCAGGGGGTGTGATGGGCAGTGATGCTGGGAGAGGCTCTTCCATCTGGGTAGCTTCAGGTTGTGAATGGAGCAGGAGGCCTTGCTGAGGCATTTGCCATATCCTTAACCTAATCCATGCTCACGGGGCTTTATTTTAAAAAGTTGTAGATGTGTTAGGGAGGCTGCCACAGCATTTGATGTCTCTCTTCTAGGAGTTTTCTTACATTGTCTTGGATCAGAGTTATGTATCAATCCCTGGAGGCCAGAATCTGAATCTTATTCATTTTCCTATTTCTCTCAGGCCCTAGCATAGTACCAGGCACGGGGCAGGCTTAAGTCATGTGTGTTGAAATCAAGTTCGCCGTGTATAACCAGTGCCCTCATCTGCCTGTTCAAGGACAACCAATTGTGCTTATGCATGAATGAACACACGCTAATAAATGCATACAGGGATTTTACAGTTTTCAAATTTGACTCAATTTCAAGCGCCTCTTGGGAAGGGAATAGTTTTGTGTAAAACCCCAAAAACCAATACGAGAAACAAATTCTCCCTGTGGTGTCTCTGCCTTTTACATTCGGCATCCTGTGCTCCAGTGTGCCACATTCACGGCTGATTATTCTGATGGGGGCCCAGTGAACATTGACTTTAAGTCTTAGACTCTTCCCTTCTCGAACTCTTTCTTGAGCATTGGCTTACATAGGTCACAATCCACGCTGATGTTGGCTACAGAACATTCGAGCTGTAAAGGGCAGATCTTAAAAGAAGGTTGAGGGGGAAAAAGCAGCTCTGGACTCTAAAGAGACAAATGTGTTTTACATCAAGTTCCCCTGTTGAAAAAAATGTCAAAAGAAGTGAGAAATACTCAAGTTGTACCAGCTGGTTGAATGCAGTGATTCTCACTTAGGGCGCAAAAGCTGCAATTTTCTATCTAATTCACTCCTCAATCACTCCATGGCCCCTGTCTCAAGCTCAATTTAAGTTCAGTCCCCAGTACACAGAGCCACTGTACAGTGTATAAAGAAATGACTGGCCAAAGGGACTGAGGGGAAGACGGATCCACGTGGTGACCAAAGCTAAGTTACCAAGTAGTCCTGGGATCACGCGGCATCTCTCCCTAGCGCCTCTCACAAAGTCCGTGTAAAATAGGTCATTTCTCCTTTAGCCTTTAAATGGTAATTATCTCCTCCTGATAGGCTAATCTGATCAGACATAGCCTGATGCTTCTGGTCAAATGCTCACCACATATATTGGGGAAACAGACAAATTTACTGGAGACTCTGGGGTAGTGCCTGGATTGAAAGTTTGCTGCCTCCAGGGCTTTGAATCGAAATGGAAACGGGCCGGCTCTCTGCAGAACTCTATTACTGTTGATGACCGTTTGTCTTTTTCAGAGGAGTTCGGGTGAGCGATAAATAGGACTGCTCTATAGGGAGCGCATCCTGGAAACTGTTGGATCTTTCCTTACACATGTCAAGTGTATTTCAGTTTTCAAAAGCACATATCCATTTATACTCCTTTTTCAATCTCATAGAAGCCCTATGAAGGAAATGGCAACCGTGTTATTATAACCAATCGGCAAATGTATAAACTGAGGGCTGACAGGTTTAAGAGCCTTGCCCAGCAGGACCAGAACGAGAACCTGAGTCGAAGTACAGCCCTGCGCTTGTGTGCTCAGATCCAGGTACCTCTCTCTTCACTGGTCAAGGGTAAGCTTTCCAGAAGCTTGTAAAAAATTGTTATTAAATTAATACTTAATTAACCTCAATCAATTGTCCCCTTCCTAAAAAAGGGTGACATTTAAAGCTAAAAACTTTTAGGTAATCATTTCTGAGGAAGAGTTCCCCTCCCCAACCCAACAATGAAAATGTCTGGTGAGAAAGCAAGATGTTCATGTTTCTCCACGCTGCTCCTCAGGCTTCAGGCATGGGCTTCTCGCAGTGGTGGGAATCCAGCAGGGCTATTACACAGTTACCACTCTCTGGGGATATGCTGCAGAGATACATAATTTTGTGTCACACTCTAAAGACTTTATTTTGAACATTGCTAGATTCCTTTTTCTTTTTTCACATTGGAGAAGGAGGCACACCATCTCCTGCAACTTAGCTCCTTGCCAAGATGTGACTTAAATAGCATGCATCACCTCAGTCTCACCTTTTGGATGAATCAAAATTTCAGCGTTACATTTGTAACGAAACCAAATGTTTTCTTTAGAAATTTTTGGAAACTGAAATGGTCAAGAGGTTACACAGTACAGCTTTCGTTATTTTTGCGGGAATAATAATGAACTCTTAGATGCACTGGTCTTTGAAATATACTATTTTTGTTAGTAATTGGTTTTGGTGTTCACAGGTAACTTGAGGAACTGTGGAGAAGCATCTTACGTTGCACTTTTCTTGCACTGTTATTGTACTTTTTATGTCTATGTTTCATCTGCCTAAAATCAATCCATTCTTCTCTCTCCCATCTCCTTTCTCAATCAAAAATTAAAAAAAAAAAACTCCTAGTCATCCTTAAAAACTCCTATCACCAACTCATACTTGAAATTCTGGAATATAATATTAGTTATACACAAACATAAGCTCTGAAGTCAAACCAATGTAAAGTTGAATTCTGCTTTGCCATTGACTAGTTGGATAACTTTGTATATATTTCTGCTTTAAAGCCTCAGTTTCACTACCTTTAAAATGAGATTACAATAGTAACTCTACTCTAAAATGATTCTGAAAATTAAAGGAAATAATATACCTAAATCCTTTGGCAAAGTGGCTAGCATGTAGAAAACACTCAGTAAAAATCAGCAATTATTATTCTCATTGTAAAGGTGTTTCCATTAAGACCAGGATTATGACAATGCTGTTCACAATCCCATTTATGCCAACTTACTCATATATGGGGCAGAAGTAAGACATAGAAAAAAAGAGACAAAAAAGTATATGATCAGCTAAAATTATTGTCTATATAGGAAAGCAAAGATATTTAGAAAAACTGGAAAATTATTTTTAAAAATGAGAGTTGAGTTAGTTGATTCAACAGAAAATAAATACACAAAAATTAATAGCTTTCTGGTGTAGTAGTGATAACCAGTTAGAAAATATGAAGATTAAAATCATTCAGAATAGCACTAAAATATAAACTATCTAAAAATAAATTCTTTGAGTAATTCTGTATGAAAAAAACAGTAACATTTTAGCAGGAGACATAAAAGAAGAGTTGGATAAATGGAAAAGGAGTCGTTTTCTTAGAAAGGAGGAATGAATACTGTCAACATGTTAGCTCTTCTCAAATGAATATACATTTTTAATGTAATTCTAGTCTAAATCATTTTGCTGCTGTTGTTTTCTGGAAACTTGACGAATCTAAAGTTAATCTTGAAGAGTAAATAGAATGAAAGAGCTAAAAAATATTTCAAAACAAGAGCAGTAAAGCAGGCTTTTCTCTAGTAGATACTGTAATGTTGTAAAGTTATGGTAATTAAAACAGGATGCTCTGGAGTAAGAATCAACAGACAAATGGGGTTGAAATAGACCAGAAACAGACTCTAGTGAAAAAAAGAGTTTTAGGAGGTGGATGTGGTCAAGGCTAGATTACATATTAGTTGAAGAACTGACAATTATGCAATAAATGGTGTTGAGCCACCTGGTTAACTAATAGGAGAAACAACTACATATTTAATTCCAGGGAGAAAGAGTAAAATGTAAAAAATTCAAAACATACAAATGAAAGGAGAAAATATAGGGTAATATTTATCCGATTCTGAAATGGTGAGGCTTTCTAGGCTTAAAGAAAAAGAGTGATAATTTTGATAATGTAAAAATTTAAAAATTCTCTATGTCAGAAATGTAATAAACAAAAACCCAACAAATAATAAAATGGAAAAATATTTTGACAAGTCTGGTCTAAATGGCTTGATATCTTTAACAAATTAAGAGATTATAAATAAGAAATAACCTAATATTCCACTTGAAAAAAAAATGAGTTTGGTCCAAGAACAACTAACAAGAGATATATGTTACCAATAAATACATGAAAAAATTGTAATCATATGTGTCAGTAGAGGAATTCAAATTAAAACAACAGTGAGACACAACTGATAAAGATTTTGAGAAACAATTAGGTTGGTGATGATGTGGGTGATGGTGGAATGAATCCCATGTAACTACTACCTCTGCCTTTTGGGGGAGAGTGTGAATTATTGCCACCTTTCTAGAAATCAACTATATATATGTATCAATAGCTTAAAATTATTTAAAAACTTGACTGAATGTGATTCTAGAAATAGATCTTAAGGAAGTTATC
The DNA here is from genome assembly GCF_949987535.1 of Balaenoptera acutorostrata. Classification (NCBI taxonomy): domain Eukaryota; kingdom Metazoa; phylum Chordata; class Mammalia; order Artiodactyla; family Balaenopteridae; genus Balaenoptera; species Balaenoptera acutorostrata. Next base: position 93,044,523 of record NC_080068.1, read on the forward strand.
AGTGACAAAGATAAAACTTCATGTAAAAGGATGTTTATTTTGATGTTGTTTATAATAATAAAAGTCTGGCCCATTCTAAATTTCCAGTTATAGGTTGCTGGTCAAACACACCATGATACAGCCATCAGAAATTGAGTTTTCCATATTTCCTGTAGGGAGAGAATGCTTTCGATAGAATATTAAGTGAAAACCATGGACAATATACTTTGGATTAAATATGGTAACTGAAACCCAGCAAAAGACAATAAAGACATAAAAAAGGTTTAAACAATGAAAGACAAAGAGAATGAAAGAGGAGATGACATTGGTGCAGAACTGTCTACTGGAGTCTGAAGGCTTGAAAGAGAATAAACAACTAGTAAATGACTTGGCATGGCATTAAAATAATAGTGAAATTTTAGCTTTCAGGGGGAGAAATCAGCAAACAGCAGGCTGTTTGGCATTGCCAAATTTTGGGAATGCTCAGGAATTGGATGTGCCAAGTGTCTTAGAAGGTGAGGGTGAGAAGTAGAATGGAAAATAGGTGAACAGGCTGAAGATATCCTGAAAGAGCAAAGAGACCAGATCTCTTCTCCACTATATGAAGGCAGAAAACAAATAGTTCATATCCGAACAGAGTTGAGAAAAGATCTGGGTTTTGAGGACAATCAGGCACCGTGGTGGGACAGGTAACAAGCAATATGAAAATAAGAAGGTTTCAAGTGAAAGTCCGCCTACTGAATAGTGAGACCCCAGTTCTCTCTTCTCTTACAAAGTGTTGATGTTTGATTCGTTCTCTGCTGGAGAGGAAAGTGAAGGGTTCCTTTCTGGGGAAACTGACCAGTCCAATAAAAAATGCATCCTGTGAAAAGATAACTCTCCTCCATGCCATACTGTGGGAAAGCCCACCACCTGTAACTCCTTTCCACGCTCCTGGAACTTCCAGTCAGCCTTGGATGTTTTACTCTTGAATGACCAGATGTTGCTGGAAGGCATTCTAATATGAAAGAGACAGACTAAAACAGAAACAAACAAACAGAAATAATTGGAGCAAATGGAGGCTATGCAGGCCAGAGGAAAACATTGTAAACAATCTTAAATTTATTTTGAGAGGTAAGAGAATATATTTCATTCAAGATATAAGAACAGGCCACTATGGGAAGGAACATTCAGAAAACCAGAATGAGCTCTTGGAAATAAAAATATGAATGCAGAAATTAAACTTAATAGAAGAGTTGGAAAACACGTTTGAAAAAAATCTCTGACAAATTAGGTAAAAAAGACAAAGAGAAGGAAAATACAAAAGAAAAAAAAGACAAGAAAAAAAAAACAAGAAAAATTTTATTTTTTTAACATCTTTATTGGAGTATAATTGCTTTACAATGGTGTGTAAGTTTCTGCTTTATAACAAAATGAATCAGTTATACATATACATATGTTCCCATATCTCTTCCCTCTTGCATCTCCCTCCCTCCCGCCCTCCCTATCCCACACCTCTAGGGGGTCACAAAGCACAGAGCTGATCTCCCTGTGCTATGCGGTTGCTTCCCACTAGCTATCTATTTTACTTTTGGTAGTGTATATATGTCCATGCCACTCTCTCACTTTGTCACAGCTTACCCTTCCCTATCCCCATATCCTCAAGTCCATTCTCTAGTAGGTCTGTGTCTTTATTCCCGTCTTGCCACTAGGTTCTTCATGACCTTTTTTTTTTTTTCCTTAGATTCCATATATATGTGTTAGCATACTGTATTTGTTTTTCTCTTTCTCACTTACTTCACTCTGTATGACAAAACCAGAAAATTTGATGAACAACTTAGGAAGTCTAAAATCCAGAGGAGATTCAGAAAGTGATACCAGATAAAATGGAGGGACTGCCACTGTTAAAGAAGTAATATAAGAGAATTCTTTTGAACCGAAAGACATGAGTTTACAAATGTAAGGGTCCATTTACTTAATGCCAGCATAACAAATGAAATACACACACACACACACACACACACACACACGTGTACACATATCACTGAAAAATATCAGAACATTTGGAATAAATAAAATATCCTAAATAATTCCAGAAAAAAAAAAAAACAGGTCACATACAGAGGACTGAGAATAACATTGAAAATTACCACTCAAAGCTAGAAGAGACTAGAGTATTATATTCAAAATCTTAACTGATTTTCAACCTAGAAGTCAATATCCTGCTACTGCCTCTCACTGCTATGGGAATAAAATTGGAAGCATCTCATAGGACTAAATAAGATAATGAATGTAAGGTTGTTCAGATAAGATATTTTCAGATTGCAAGATCTTTACAAATGTCTCAGAAAGCTACTAAAGGATGTGCGCCATTAAAAACAAGAGAGTGAATCAAGAAGGAAGAAGATATGGGATCCAGGAAATAAGAGAGGCAAAGGATATTCCTGGGATGATGGCAGAAGGGAGCTCTAGGATGTCAGCTGTGCTGAATTGCTGAAGAGAAGCCAGTCCAGATCAGAGCAAGAGGATTAAGGACTCCTGGAGGGATGCCTTCTGGAAAAAAATGGAACTGAACATCTGTCTGAAGTGAACATATTGAGAAGTTTTTTTCAGCTCTGACAAAGAGTTTGTCACTGAGTGAAAAAAAGAAAAGGGAAATAAAAAATGCAGACAACTATTAACTCCAGGGAAAACAAAAAAGTATGTAAGAAAGAAAATTTAATTATGAGACACTACATAGCTCAGCAGTGAACAAAACAAATAGTTTTTAATAATGTAACATAACATGAATATAATTTATTTTACAAAACACTGTGACATAACTGTACTAGGAGGGTGACAGTAGAGGAAGTGTATGTGTCGGTAGGGGTGGTGTAAGACCTAATCCGCCACTTCCATATTTAAAAGTCAGTAGATAATATCTGATGCAACAACCTGATTAGAGGGACTGTTATAATTTACAAACAAGGAAATGAGCCTAAGGGTTGGATGATTTGTTCAAGGTTTTGCAGCAAGCTCATGGTAGAGCCAGAACTAGAACTTAGCTATCTGTCTAGTCTTGGTCCTGACTGTGGCAGAAAGGTCTATCAAAATACATCTTCTGCCTTTCTCTAGCTCTTCCCATACCTCCAAGTTGGCTGACTCAATAGAAATTCCTCTCTCCATAAACTTGTATTGAATTAAAGTAGGTAACCAGTGATTTTTATCATGTATTTTATGTGTGTTTCACTCTGAGATGCGGTAATTGTGCTGTTAAGGAAATTACTTTCTAAGAATAGGCAGAATTTATATATAAATTGTGACTTGAATGGGCTGCCTTTGTTGTTACCCTGGGTCTGGGTTTGAGGGCTACCTTTTCCGTTGATTAGCTGTCTGATCTTGGGCAAGCTAGTTCATCTATCCAAGCTTTGGTTTTCTCATCTGTAAAATGGGGATAAAAATAGTAGGCACTTCATAAGATTAAATCAGATTATGAATGTAGAGGGATGAACACAGTGCCCAGGTCACAGAAGACCTTTGATATGTTAATGATTGTAATAACAGCAGAAGCATAGTTGTGGGGTGGGGAGCAGGGGAAGCAGTTGATCCCAGAAATCACTACAAATATTGTACCTTTTTAACATGTTTATAATGTTAATATCACATTACATGGTTGTTGGGAACTATGGCATAAAAATATAGGAGGAACAGGGAGATTTGTAGGGAATCTAGTCAAAGTGGTATGGTACCAGTGTTAGGTCTCCTGCCTTCACCAACCACTGGCATGGGTTAGAAAAAGGTCTGACCTTTGGTAGTGGTATTTGACAACTGGAGCAGAACTGGTAGTAATAATATATTACAGGTTTGTTATTTCTCTCAGTAATTCAGCATACTTCTCCATGGGACATCTCTGAATATGACAGTGGGCTTGAGAATTATTTGAAAATTTCATGGATGATAGTTTCAAGAAGTTGCTAAGCAACAGGGAGATGCTTAGCCTTGATCTCTATGTTTGGAGCTTAGCCCTGGTGGAGACCACTGCCGATCACATATTTTCACAAGGAAGCAAAATGGACCACTAGGTTGCTTGGTCTACAGTGTGAAGCCCATGTGGCAATTTCTTGTTCTTAAGAAACACACCAGTTGTGGTACAGAGTATTTTCAAAACATGATGTATTATTCGATGACAAGCCCTGTTCTCTGATATATGAGGTGGAGATGGGCTCATACAAACCTGAAGGATTCTGCAGAGGGGGAAATATTTGTCTTCACCTCTAGGGAAATGAGGCATTTGTCTCTCTCTCCTGAGACTGCCATTGGCATCTGGGGCTTGAAGGGAAGGGAGGGGATGCTTAGGGCACCCTAGGTATCTCTGGAGCAAAAAGCTGGAATCTGTGAGGGGTATCAGGAGGATTTTCCTTCCCTCTGCCTTAGGGAAGACACCCTCTGCCACTTAGGGAAGGTGGGATCTTTCATTCATTGTCCTCTGTTTATGCTTGTGGTTCAAAAAATCTAAACATATCTCTGTGCAGAGTTAGGGATATAGGAAACACTTGGTTGGGCAGACACTTACGGACCAAAGCATCCAATTATTTGCATCTCACTGCGCTGGACAAATGTTTTCAGTCAGTGGGAGTTATCACAGGGAGAGTACTTTATCCAAAATTTCAGAGAATTCTATGAAGGAATGAAAGAGCAAGGCTGATTTTACAGTAGAAAGATTAGGGCACGTAAAGGTAGGTAAAGGAGCATGTGGGAGAAATGACTTCTATGGAGAAGGAAGTAATTAGGAAATCAGGGGGAAGGCAACTTAAGTAAAACGATGCTGATGTGTGTGGTAGTTTATGTTTAATTCTCATGTCAAACCTACAGATTTATAATTATATAATGATTCCCATTCTCAGATGAGGAAGCTGAAGGATGGGGATGTTGGTTCTCTGGAGGGTACCCAAGCCCACATAGGTAGTAGTAGGTAGTGACTTCTCAGGTCTCTCTGGCCCCCAAGACTATCATTTTCCTTCCCCCTTTCTTTTCTAGGGATTTTACAGTTACTGGAAATCCTATTTGTTGGGATCCTCCCTTCCCAGTGTTTGCTGGACCAATCCCCTTTTCCTTCTGGTGATGACTTGCTCTTACAAGACCCTCTACATGGGTGAGGAGGAGGGTCTGGGCATCCAGGCTGAGTGCTGTTTCCATGTCTGCCTTTGGGTAGGGGGGCTGGATACCCACCAGGAGCCGACAAGGGGTCCAAAGACATCATAGCTCTTCCCTGTCCTCTCTCCTCCACCCCAACATGCCCACATTCCACAAACTGAGACCCACAGTTGACCAGCAATTCCTCATGATTGCCTGTAAAGGGGAGAGGTCAAGTTTAATGCTGGTCAGTAGCATTAAATGGTCCAAATCCTGGTTCTACCTCTTAAAAACTGTGAGAACTTGACAATTTCCTAACCTCTTTGTGCTAATTTCTGTTTCACCATCTGTAAAATGGTGATAATAACAGTAGCTGCCTCATAGGGCTGCCATGAGGATTAAACAAGAAAATAACACCACCATCATCGCCATCATCATCTCACTACCACCCCCAAAGGGCCTGCACATACAAGGTGCTCAGGGCATGTGGCTCTTTCATCTGAGGTTGGTTTCAGCTGTTTGAAGTTTGGATTTGCAGGAATAGGGGTGAGTTTTGGGGAGGTCCAGGGTTCAAGAGAAGGAAAAGCAGAAATAAGAACAGGGCTTATGAACATAAACTCCCTACTGTCCTTAATGTTTCTCCTCTTGACTCTTAGGAACACTCCAGCCACTTCCCTCACACATAAACATACACACACATACCTCTCCATTTTTATTATGGATAAAGTTCACCAGTGGTCAGAATGCTCTGAAGACTGCCTCTTAGAAAAACTAAAACTTTTCTGGATCACCTTGCTGTATTAAATGAAGGAAGACATCAGGGAATATTTTAAGACATCTGGACCTCCATGCTATCCTGGGAGCGCTTGTTGATACATCTCTTTAGTGTAAATCCAGTTAGACTTAATTTGTGACTCAATGCAAGTTAGTCACTGTGACTCTGAGTGCTTCAAGCAACTTCCACCCAGTGACTTTCCTTTAGCAAGTCTCTCTTGGCCAGCAATCCCCATGCAGTTGCATTGCGCCAATGTTTCCACCTGGTTTTGTCTCCCTGGCACCAATGGGCCTTTCTAGGAGTCATTGAATTGCTGTAGCTAGCACCTCTGAGCAAGGCTGAGTCACCCTCAGACTTTTAAAATACCAGAGACCTTTCAGACAATCGTGGTTCAAAATACTGAGGCTGCTTGAGGTTGCCTGGAGAAGTTTGTATGTGCATTTCAGGAAGGGTAGCTTAGAAATCTTTGATCATTGGGTGCACAGGGCCTGTAGATTCCCGCTGAGGGGATGACAATGCACTGGGGAAAATGGCTAAGCCATTAAGAATCAAGCTTTTCTTTGTTTGTGTGTGTTTGAATTCCTAATTTTCAGATTTATAAGAGCAAGTAATTATATCACCAATTAAATGAGTGAAAAAATCTATAAAGCTAAAGAAATGCTATTCCTGTTGAAAAATATATGTACATAAAATTAGAGCAATTCACAAATGCAGAATTCTAATGTTATATTACATGGTTGCAACTGCAAAGCCTGCATTCATATTTCCATTACAGCTCTGTTTTCTTTCAATTTGAGGAAATGTTTCTCTTAACAAAAAACTCTAATGCTTTATTTTAGCCTCAAGGGATAAATCTCATACAAGACCTATTTTAAATGATTTTTTTTGAGGTTTTGAAGCAGTAAAGTATTTTTATTTTAATCTCATTAATTTTTTTGTTGCTGGGAGGACTCACACATAAATGAAGTTTAAAAGCTGAAACTTTCCACCTGCCTAGTTCCCAGGGAGAAGCTTGCTCATGAAATGAGAATCGTTCAGAGAGACAATGAGAGCATTGAGGGGAGGTCGAAGTATAGAATCTGGTATTGGAAGGGACTTTAGGGTCATTTAGCCCCACTTGGTCCTCTCAGTGACCCTTGGGAAATGTGTGTAAAATCCACATGCATGTCTAAATTTCAGTAGTAAGTCTAGCCCCATCCATCAAGGTGTGAATTACAAGTAATCTAAAGTCTCTTCTAGGTTTAATTAAAATTTTAAAAAATTTTTATATATTTTTTTTATAATATGTGCTTATATTTTCTTTAAAAAATCAAATGTTTCAAAAGGACTTGTAATGAAAAACAATTGGCCCACCTCTCTTCACTTTGAGCCCTGTTCCTTAGTGGTAAATACCATTACCCTGTCCTGCTTCTCAGGCCCTAACAAAACAGAACAAAACAAAAACTTAAATACTCTGATTCAAATTGCTATTTAATATTTCAAATTCTTATGTGATGCTAAATGACAAATTAGAATCTATGCATGAGTTACTGTCCTGGAATTAGGGAATGTGAGAATGGGAAAGCTCCTCAGGACCTGAAGTAATTCACTTGTAAATGAAGACAACCAAGTCTAAAGAGTGACTTGTCCATGACTAGTCCAAGGTCAAACATTTAGTTTTGGCACTCTGTGAACGAAAACTTGGGTCTGATGCCCTTTCCCCTTTACTCTACTGCTTCTCAGGATGTGCTTTGACACAATTCAGGTACATCCTGAGTAGTGCTGTGATAAACTAGGTCTCTTCTTTAGACAGTTAAGACTATTTTAAAATGCTAGTTAACGTGAATGCAATAGGAGTGATGCATTTGTCATTTAGAGACTAGTGCAAATTATAACATACCTATGAAATTATAATGTACCTGTAAAATTGACCCAGTTTGGCAAGAAAAAAAAGAAAGAAACAGGCAATTTGGAACAGGAAAAATAAAGCATTATTGATACAGGGAACTATGTAATATTAGAAAGTATAGCTGGTAGGAACTTTCTAATGTTAATATTAAGTTCCAGTAACATCTTTCTGTACCTGATGGTTCCTTCAGTTTGTCATTTGATGAGAAACAGAGTATTGATGGTTCAGGAATTATGGAAGACAGTGTAATAGACAGAGGAAATCAGAGTATAAAGAGTGGGGAAATAGAAATCAGAATTTGGGGTCCATGTGTTCATGGGGGGCTATCTATACATATGGAAGTGGTGATGGTAAATTAGGGGCAAGAGTCAAGAAAGTGTTCTGGAGTTCTAGGAACTATCTTGAACAGAGGCTGACACATTTGAAAGCCAGTCTTAAGGTCAGAAAGAGTTTGATCAGGTAGCAGCCGGGCTAGATAGGTTAATTTCACCAACTGAAAGAAAACATAATTGGCCTAGACAAGTGGTTGGCAAAATTATTGTATAAAGAACCAGAGAGTAAACACTTTGGGCTTTGCCAGCCATAAAGTCTCTGTTGCCATTACTCAACTCTGCTGTTGTAGCACAAAAGTGGCTACAGACAAGATGTAGACAAGTGAGCATGGCTATGGGCCAATCAAACTTTATTTATGGTCACAGGAATTTGAATTTCATGTAATTTTCATATGTCACACAGTCTTCTTTTTTTCATATTGTTTTCAACCATTTAAAACTATGGAAACCATTCTCAGGTCACAGAGCTGTACAGGAATAGGCGGTCAGCTGGATTTGGCTCATGGATCGTAGTTTGGGGAACACTGGGCTGGACTAACAAAGGGTTAGGGTCTAGCACTTAAGGAATGATTCTGCTGTCCCAGCAGAGGAGTGGAGAGGAGCTGCCCCTTTTCTCTGTCTCTAATTCTGTGGTTTCTCGAATCTGAGTACTCTCTGTTTTGCTTTGTTTTCCATAGACCAGTGGTCTCGACAGAAGACAGAGTAAGATCTATGTGTGATCTTTTCACTCTAATATCTCACTTCCTGATCCACAAAGCACTCCAGCGGATAAAACAAAGAGGTTCTTTACTGCATTGTACAGATCATTTGCTGAATATGTTTGCCGTTGTGACTAAGGTGTAGCACTTCTGAAAAAGTTTGTTGTTCTGAAGTGCATCCTGCATTCGGATATAGTTCTGTGTGGCGTATATGCATGGGAAAACCTTTCCACGTGTCATTTGGGTTCTGACTTCCTCCCATATGTCAGGGGGGCTCTACCTTGCTAACCACCCCCAGAAGTGCACTCAGTGAAGAGTTCCGGGCTACATCCCTCACAATCATTTGTACTTAGTATGACTCATATTTCTAATCCCTACACTTTGGATTGGTTCCTGGCCCTTTTTATGACTGTAATACCGTATATGCGTGGCATGCTTTCAAGGTGACAGGTTTTTTCCATCTAGAACGCTGACGCAGATGGCAAACTGACACTCAGGGAAGTTACACAGGTAGAAAGTTGTGGAACCACAGCTCAAAGCCAAACTAGACTCCCAATGCATTTTTCCTTCCACTCAGCCACCCAGCCTTGCCTCTAGTTTAGAGTTTATAAGGCTTGGGACCTAAAGCCACTTGTAAACTTTGATGAGATGAGGTCAATTATTCTTAAGATTTATTGCCATTAGAGAGTGTTTATGTATTTTATTAATGCGTTTGCTTCCTCCTAAGTGAAAGTCATTGACTTGAGTGTAGGAGGGCATCTCATGCTTTAGAGAGTGAAAAATGAATACCCACATTCAAATTTGTTGAGCAGTTAGCCCCTCTTTCCCTGTGTTGACCTGGGGATTTCTGCCTTTGGACAGTAAAAGAAAATAGATACTTAAGGAAGCAAGAGAATTTAAATAAATGATTAGAACATAACTTGACATTTAAGTTCCTTGGAATCTGTAGGATGGATGGAGATACGTACAAAAACCCCTATCTCAACTAATTTATAAATTACTTGATTTCTTTTCCAACGGGTATTTATTCCACATGTGGATGCCTGTAGTATTTACTTGTTCTTTATTCTGCCAACCCACTCTGAAAACCCACGCACTTAGCAATGCCCGGGCTCCTGGGGAAGATAAGACCTGATTACTGGCCCAAGAAACGTATGATGTTGGAAAAACCAAGAAATCTTGAAATAATTCAATAACAGTACATAACAGTATGACCAGTGCCAACATTAGTGGCAGACATGCCAAGCTGGAGGAGATTTCAAAGAAAGAACAGGTCAATATAGACTCAATGTCTGGGAAAGACTTCATGAAAAAGCACAGATTTGACCTGGCCTCTGGAAACAAGGAGGACTGAAATAGACAGAGGAAATCAATATTTTTTGAGTGTGTACTGTGCTGGGCACTGAAGTTACTCATTTAATCCTCACTGAACATCAGTATTATTAGATCCACCTAGAAGTTGAGGAAATCAAGGCACCCAAGAGAGGTAGGTAGCATGGTTAAAAGTATACACTCTGGAGCCAAAGTTCCTGGGATTGGCTCTAGGCACTACCATTTTACTAGCTGTGTGACCACAGGCAAGACACTGAACCTTTCTTTGCCTTAGTTTTCCTCTTTGTAAAATGGAGATCATAAAAGTACAGACCTAGGTAGCATTACTGTGAAGTTTGAATGGGTTAGTGGAGTTAATGCATGTCAAGTGCCTGGCATGTATTAAATGCTCAATAGATACCAGGTATAGTTATGACTATCACCACCAAGCACCTTGCCCAGGAGCAGGGCTGAGATCAGAACGCAGGTCTGACTCTACCTCTGTGCTGCTCATTTCACTCCAGCCCCGTTGTGGAAGGTGGTCCTGGTGGATCCAGCACAGGAGAAGGCTGGAGCGCAGGATGAGGTACCGTGATGGTACACGAAGGGCCGTGAAGAGAGTGCTGTGATGAGGTAGAGGATTTGGGGTACTGAGTGGTGTGAGAGAAAGTTGGGTGTGTAGGGGGCAGTACTAGTGTCCCCTTCAGGGTAGGATGCACTGCTCACTTAAGGCTGTGACTAAGTGATCATGACTATGTACCTCTCCCTGTGACTTCAGTTCAGGCCAGGTGTGTGTGTCCTGTTCTGGTACCACACTCATCCCACAATACACATGCATATGCGCACATACACACAGACACAGTGGCGCTGGGTGTAACATCCAAATCCTAAATGTGACACGGATAAAGCCATGCTTACTTCCCCAGCTTCTGCTCTCAGCCCTCATTCTCCCCTCCCCTGCCCCTCCCACACACTGTGCACCAGTCACAGAATTAATTTGCAATTCCCCGAAGCCGCTTGAAGGCAGGGCCATGTCGGTCACCCCCCACCGTAACCCTACTGCCTAGGGTAGCGCCTAGTGTATAGCAGATGCTCTGTGAAGGATGGGTGAAAAAGTGAAGGGATAAGTAAAAGAGGGTTCTCTCACACGTCTGGACTTTTGTACATCCTGTTCCCTCTGACTGGAACAATCTTCCCACCTTCTGTTAACTTAATTTTGTCAGTCACCTCTTCCAGAAGGCGTGTACTGCGTCTTCCCTCCTCCTTTCTTAAAACCTGAGTCACATGTCCATAGGAACCATAGTCATTCCTTCCCCAGCATTTATCACTTTGTACTGCAATCCCTTCTTTTTTTGAACTTTTTTTATTGTTCTCTCTCTCTCTCTCTCTCTCTCTCTCTATATATATATATATATATTTTTTGAAGTATAATTGATTTACAGTGTTTCGGGTGTACAGCAAAATGATGCAGTTATGTATAAATATATATATATATTCTTTTTCAGATTCTTTTCCATTATAGGTTATTACAGGATATTGACTATAGTTCCCTGTGCTATACAGTAGCTCCATGTTGTTTATCTATTTTATATATAGTAGTGTGTATCTGTTTATGCCCAATCCCTAATTTATCCCTCCCTGCCTTTCCCCTTTGGTAACCACAAGTTTGTTTTCTATGTCTGTGAGTCTCTTTCTGTTTGTAAGTAAGTTCCTTTGTATCATTTTTTTAGATTCCACATATAAGCGATATATGGTGTTTGTCCTTCCCTGTCTGGCTTACTTCACTTAATATGATCATCTCTAGGTCATCCAGGTTGCTGCAAATGGCAGTGCAGTCCCCTCTTTATTAGTCTTTTTACCTCCTTTAACTGTGGCTTCCTGAAGGGTAAGACAGAGGTTTTCTTCCCCAGCACCACATGCCCTATGCCTAGCAGAGTGTCAGACCCCCACGAGGGCCCGGGGCCTGTCTGTAAACATAGGTGAGTGAACACACACACACACACACACACACACACACACACGCACACACACGTCCTTCCAGGAGCCGTTCTGTTCAGGCCCCTCAGAGAGTGAGTCACCAAGGTGAGTAACTGGTGACTCAGGACAGTGGCAGATGTCTCCCTCCTCCTTTTCTGGCAGCGGGGGTGGCACGGCTCAGCCTCCACCGTTACTCTGGCAGTTGGAATTCAGAGAAATCAGTCGCTGACAGCAGAAGTGAGTGCCTGAGATGGAGGTCCGGAATCAGCCTCGGGCCTTTTAATGAGTGTTCTCCTGAGCAGAGTTGCTAACAGACCATCCTGGACTCCCTTGATCAGTTTAATTGGAGGACAGACGGTCTTAAACATTTAAAAAAGCTGACAGAAGGATCCAATTCCCAAGGCTTCCCCTTGAGCTAAACCTGTTCTGGAAGCTCACTTTCTCGGACACATGCAATGCTTGCATTTTGACCTTTAGTGGATTCTAGATCGTTCCACGCCCAGCTCTGTTTCTGAGCGTGCTCTTCATTTTGTCCTTTTGAGCACAGACAGAATGAGACTAAACTCTCCATTCATTCTGATGGCTTGCTACTGGAAAGAAGTTTGAGCGAGGGATTGCTTTGGGAACATCTTGAGGCCTGTCTACACCCCAGATTTTGTTTATCTGTTTTCATAAAGCATATTTAAAGCAAACTCTGTCTTTTCACTCCTTGACTATTTCAGAATCATTATAGAATTTCCTAGTCATTGAGATCCTTCTTTGCATTGAACGTGTTTTGTTTTTCTTAGCAAATTAAAATACTTGGAAAATTGAATTTTTGTATTACTAATATGTGTTATAGAAGCTGATAAATGTGAGATTAATGGCCAAAAAGAGACATTTCAGATGGATAATTTAGACTTTTATCATTTATTAATCATGGAAAGTAAACCTGCTATATAAGTAATTTTAGTTTTATCAAGAAGACAAATGGTTCTGGCTAATGAATGTATAGATAGTCTACGCCAAAGGCATTTGGAGTAATCTGTTAATCATTTAACTGTGTCAGGGCATATGCTATGTCTTCATAAAGCAACTAAAACACATAACTTTCTCCAGTGAAATGTGTATTGGCCTTCACCGCCTAAAGCAAATTAAAATGGCATTTGTCTCAGACTAGGCTTCAGTGGCACAATATCTAAAGGCAGAAAACATGGGAGGCTATAGATGTCACAGCAAAGAAAGACTATTTCAATCTCTCATACTTGGGGTGAGGTTGCAAATCACTCCCAGAGCAGGGCTGGGCTGATGACGAGGACTTTCTGGTCCCTAAGTACCTGTCACTCTGGATGGGTTCTTGGTGGAAAATCCCAGGGAACCATTTCCCCTTCCAGTGCCTGGGGATTTACATCTGTGGCTCCCATTAACTCAAATGGGTGCTCCCCAAATACAAAGTGTCCCCTCCCTGATGGAGGAACAGACCCCTGAGTAATATTCTTGCTCCCTTTATCTGGTATTCGGAGATGGACAGAGGGCTGCGTGAACAGGGTTTTGATAGCATTGTGGTGCCGTTATGCTAATAGAGATTTGTGGCAGCTCTTTTTTAGAGGGTCATAATTCTACTTTGAAAACTCTCTTTCGTCTGAAATACATTTTTAAATATTAGTTGTGTTTTTTTTTTGTTTTTTTTTGCAAACAACCAATCACCATCCCTACCACCCTAAAAAAATAAATGGCTATTTTACTCACTTGGCAAGAGTTTGTGGAAGGCGATTTTCCCTCCGCTTGTTTTCCAGACATCCTTCCATCTGATTTGCCCTGAGCTCGGGGCTCAACTTCAATCATCCTCCCCCCTGTGGCTCTATCAGTCACGAGTCTTGGGGGACCCCTGAGAGGGAGGGGCTCAGTGGAGACCAAGGCAAAGAGAGGTGAAGTTGTAGTTTGCAATTTTGTGGAAACCAGAGGCTGAAACCCATTTGCATTGGAAATCGGATTTCTGATTTCCAGGGTGGGTAGGTATCTAGTATCCCACAGGAAAGTTCCTCCAGGGCTTCTGAGAAGGGATGGAGGGTGCTCATTCCCACCTGGGCTTGGTCCTGCAGAGGGCACAGCACACAGTGGTTTCTCAGTAAATGCGTGATGAATCAACAGATGTGTGAATGGACACGTAAGATTGATGTTGGCTTTTGTCCTTTTCTCTTACTGGCTTCATAACCCCCTCAGGTCTCAGTGTCCTAGGAAAGGGAATTTGCTCAGACCTTGTGGTGCCTTCTTGGGAGTCAGGGAGGTAAAGGCCATGGAGGCTGTAGCTCTCAGACTGAGGGCTGTTCTCAACAGGGACAAACTGTAGCACTGAACTGGCCTACGAGCAGTCCAACAGAAGCAAGGGATGGATTCTATTAAACACACCCTTTCTCTTTCTTTTTTTGTTGAAGTATAGTTGATTTACAATGTTGTGTTAATTTCTGCTGTACAGCAAAGTGATTCAGTTATACACATATATATATTCTTATATATATTCTTATATATATATTCTTTATATATTCATATATATATATATTCTTATGTATATATTCTTGTATATATATTCTTTTTCATATTCTTTTCCATTATGGTTCATCCCAGGACATTGAATATAGTTCCCTGTGCTATACAGTAGGAACTTGCTGTTTATCCATTCTATATCTAATAGTTTGCATCTGCTAATCCCATATTCCCAATCCACCCCTCCCCCACCCGCTCTCCCTTGGCAACCACAAGTCTGTTCTCTATGTCTGTGAGTTTTTGTTTTGTAGATAAATTCATTTGTGTCATAGTTTAGATTCCGTATATAGGTGACATCATATGGTATTTGTCTTTGTCTGACTTACTCCACTTAGTATGATAATCTCTAGGTCCATCCATGTTGCTGCAAATGGCATTATTTCATTCTTTTTTGTGGCTGAGTAGTATTCCACTGTATATATGTACCACATCTCCTTTATCCATTCCTCCATCAATGGACATTTAGGTTGTTTCCATGTCTTGGTTATTGTAAATAGTGGTCCTATGAACACAGGGGTGAATGTATCTTTTTGAATTGTAGTTTTCTCCAGATATATGCCCAGAAGTGGGACTGCTGGATCATACAGCAACTCTATTTTTAGTTTTTTGAGGAACCTCCATACTGTTTTCCATAGTGGCTGCACCAGTATACATTCCCACCAACAGTGTAAGAGGATTCTCTTTTCTCCACACCCTCTCCAGCATTTATTATTTGTAGACTTTTTAATGATGGCCATTCCGACTGGTGTGAGGTGGTACCTTGTTGTAGTTTTGATTCGCATTTCTCTAATAATTAGCGATGTTGAGCATCTTTTCATCTTTTCATGCACCCCTTTTCTTAGCCACACTGAGTGCATGGCCAACAGAGAAGAAGCTGAGTTGCATTGGGGTTTTGGGGATCACTTCTCCACCTGAGTTGGGTAGGCATGGGGGGCAATGAGCTGAAGATCAAACGGTCGGTGCTATTGCAGATAGAAGCTTGAACAAAGGACATGCCGTCACTCTGGGGGAGAGTCTTTCTAAAGTCTGCACACCAGAGTTAAATTGACCACCCAGACACTGGCAGAGCAAGAGTCCTGTGTGGGAGAGCAGATGCAGGTAAGACAGGACCTCATGAGAGGACCCAGAAGGGACTGAACTACCCAGGTTGGGTTCCGTCTTCCAAATTTGCCAGTCAAGTTAAGTCCCTTCTCCTGCCCTGGAAAGGAGGGAGGCAAGGGGTGGAGGGAGGCCGATAGTCTTTAAATGACAGCTTCCCCTGTGGAAACAAGACAAGTGAGGAATAACCATTCCTCCTTAACAGGTTGTAAGGTGTTCCTGAATCCATTCTTTAAAGGGCTTGATGCACAACTTTCTTAATGATGTGTTAGGACCAAGTCCCCCAGCTTTTATGTTCTAGATGATCATCTTTATTTTCCTTATTTTTTGAAGCCCAACATCCACTAACCTGGATTGTATGTGAGGACCATGAGGGGCAGTTTTCATAAGGCAGGATGAGCAGTCATTTCATAGTTAGCAAGATGTACATGTCGGCACTTAAAAATCCAGAAAGGACAGGGTTGCTTTTTGTTTGTTTTTTAAAATTTATTTATTTTTGGCTGCATTGGGTCTTCGTTGCTGCACGCGGGCTTTCTCTAGTTGAGGCGAGCAGGGGCTACTCTTTGTTGTCGTGAACGGGCTTCTCATTGCGGTGGCTTCTCTTGTTGCGGAGCATGGGCTCAGTAGTTGTGGCTCACGGGCTCTAGAGCACAGGCTCAGTAGTTGTGGTGCATGGGCTTAGCTGCTCCGCGGCATGTGGGATCTTCCCGGACCAGGGCTCGAACGCATGTCCCCTGCATTGGCAGGTGGATTCTTAGCCCCTGTGCCACCAGGGAAGCCCTGGGACAGGGTTTTATATAGATGAAATCTGGAAAAGGAAGGTGCAGAGGGAATTTTGAAGAAGAGTTGTTACAAGAGGACAAGGGGCAGCAGAGGGGCATGTCAGGAAGGACAGCTGCCTTGTGTGTATGTATATGAGCATCTTGAGTGGGCTTTTAATTTTAATTTTTATTTATTTATTTATTTTATTTTTGGCTGTGCTGGGTCTTCGGTTCGTGCGAGGGCTTTCTCTAGCTGCGGCAAGTGGGGGCCACTCTTCATCGCGGCGCGGGGACCGCTCTTCATCGCGGTGCGCGGGCCTTTCACTATCGCGGCCCCTCCCGTTGCGGGGCACAGGCTCCAGACGCGCAGGCTCAGTAGTCGTGGCTCACGGGCTTAGTTGCTCCGCGGCATGTGGGATCTTCCCAGACCAGGGCTCGAACCCGTGTCCCCTGCATTGGCAGGCAGATTCTCAACCACTGCGCCACCAGGGAAGCCCCTTGAGTGGGCTTTTGATCACATTTTTGGCAGAGTCTAGTTCCATGGCATCTTCTCCAATCTTTGGCTTCCACCCTCTGCTCACTGACAGCTCTAACCAGATCTGACAGTCCTGGTTTGCCAACTCTTGGGACAGCTCTGGTTTTCCCACCCACATCAGGGAGATGAGGGAAGAGTTACTCCCATTCCCTCCTGCCCTGGACTCTTTCCCTCTTGGTCTGTGGTCCACGTCCCACACAATGAACTACTGCAACTACCCCTGGACTCACTACCCCTGACCCTCCACTGCAGCAGACCCCATAGTCCTTTTTCCTCAACCAAGTCTCCAGAGACCTTGTGGACACATCAAGAATGAATGATCACTGACCTGCTATGCAGACAGGGCATCACATTGTAACAACCCCCTTCCATCCTTTCTTATGACCATTGAATTATCTTCCCCGTTCTTTGTCCTTATAGGATTCCTCTTCTACGTTTTTATCCCCAAATAAAATCAGCTTCTTTTCTGGTCACAGAATTCTCTGCACAGCAGTCTTCACTCCGTTTTGGTGCCTGGGGGCCTGGAAAGCCTCTGCTGGGAGAGGAAGGAGGGTGGGGAGGTGCTGCTTGGGCAGGTGGGATGTGGGCGTCTGGCCAGCTCTGGAAGGCTGGCCCACTCCAGAGCCTTGAACACAGATTCCCTGCTGAGGAGTATGCTGATGCCAGCAGACTGCTGGGCAGGCCCCCTGATGTTGGGAATACGCAGATCCATATCAGCGTTATGAAGTTCCATATTAATATGATGTTAAATAGGGATTCCTATGCTTGCCGGAGGTGGGGCTGGGGAAGCAGTGAACGAGGTCACCAGTGAAAATGAAAGCCCCGGGACTGGAATAGCAGCAGACTTGCAGGTGACTGTCGGGTTGCATTAGCAGTAGGGGAAGCTCCACCAGCATCTGCCTGTATTAGCCTTAGTTCCAGCCCAGTGCCCCCCTCTCTCCTCTTTCTCATTGAATTTGATGCTTTATGGAAGCTGCAACGTCATAAAAATAACACCCTGCTGCATCCTTCACCGCGGGATCTCAAAGCCCTCTACGGACATTAATATTTATCGCTAGGGACCTGAGATGTCACTGGAGAAATATTATCCCAATTTTACACATGAGGAACTGGAGATTGGGCAGTTAAGTGACTTGGCAGAAGTCGCTCCCTACCTACTGAGTGGCGGGGCCATGCCCTGGGCCAGATCCCAGGAAAGTCTTCGGAGCCCTTGGCAGAATGGGGGAAGGGCCTTTGTTTAAAGGAAAGAAAACACGGTGTGCCCTGAACAAGCTGGAGGGAGACAGGGCAATTAGTCTCGTCTCCTCTCTCTGACTTTGGTTTCCCTCTTGTCAGGCTTGAGGGAGTTGACTCTTATGGCCGGTTTGGTTTTTCACTTCTCTGCCAACCTTGCCAATTATATCTGCCAGCTCAGAATCCATGGTTGGAGAGTAGTGAATGGTTTCAGTTACAGAACTTTCAGAAAGTATGAAAAAGGCCCACTTGGGAGGACATCTATAATGGTCAAGGAGAAGGGGCTCTCTCACAGAAAGGCAACAAAAATCTCTCCCTCAGTCTGGAAAGATGGTGGCCAAGAGGAGAGTATCATCCAAAGTGAAGGGGTCCTGAGGATTCTGGAGGCGGTAGACCATCAGTTATAAGGTCCAGAATTCTAGGACTATGGCTATATTTTCTTCTTTACTTTGAAGTTGTTCAGGAGGATTAAAGGGTAGTTCTACCTTTTTTCTGTGTAAATGGGAGGACTTCTATGTCTGGAAAAAAATACATGGATTTAAAAAAATGATTGAAAGACATTTATAGATGAGGCATCCATTTTGAAGGCATGTATCTGACTATTTGGGTTGATACCAGGAGACAATGCTGCAGTTTTATTTTCCAGCACTTAGTGTCTGGCTACGGAAGAAAACTGAAAAAATGGCTGGGGCGGTGCTTCACTAAGCATTTGCTAACCATCTGTAAAGCTCTGATGATGGACCATAGACTGTGTGGCGCCAGGGATACAGAGTAGCATAGGATGGAGCTTCGGCCCTGCCGGTGGTTGGCCCCAGGCTGGACGGGGGAGCAGACCTGCAGATGAATAATCACAGGGTTGTGAGATAAGCTGCTATAGAGATTGGTCCATGGTGCTGTGGGAGTACAGAGGAAGAGGTTATTCATGTCCGGGAAATTCTACTTGCAGATTATATTCTTCCCAAACCAGCCTTGATGAGGCTGGCACACTTTACCTATTAGGAACTAGATGGTGACCACCTGGTTCATTTAATGGGTAAACAAAAGCTGTTCTGAAACACTTGATCTAGTTGAATGCTAGTCATGTCCTATGGGATTTTAGGAGGTATCAAGAGTCAAGAGTCTCCTGCAGGCATGAGAATAGTATCCTTGTCACCTGTAGTGCATCCCCAGTACCATTAGGGAAGGACATCAACATTGCTCTCTTGGGGCCGAGTCATGCCATTTCCCTGCTTCTCAGGTCTTTAATGTTGGAATAACATCCTAGGATGGAGTTGGTGAGGTGCTTTGTTTGTTGCTTGGAGTATAAGTAAATGGTAGGATATGTTTTATGGCATGGTGTACTTGGTAGGGTCCAGGGTTCCATGTGCAAAAGCCTTGACCAGACCTGCTGGAGCCATGATCACTTCTTCCCATGAAGTGCCTGAAGAAGATTACATGGATGACAAAGTACCACATTCAATTAATAACTGAGACTCTGGTCCCCCCAGACTCTGTCATGGTACTATGTGAAGGTATGGTGGAGGAAGAGACTTGAAGCAGTTGAGTCAGCTTGCTGGCTTGCTGTGGTCCTTTGGAATCCAAGCTCTTGGGCATCCTGGTCTCTGTGGCCTTTCTCTTGGAACTGTTGCTCTAAGTTGATGCTCACAAGTGGCATCTAAGACAGGCTTGGAGTTGAAATAAAACCAAGAGAAAGGAGGCCATTTAGGTCTCCACAGTGTGAGTATGTCCTTGACCACCTTCTCTTGGCCCAGTCAGCTGACCATGGTCCAATATATGATCTTTCTCCCAATCCTGACTCCTCTCTGAAGGACAAGCAAATATTTCTTGTGTTGAGGATAATTCTCGGTGCTTGGAGGGAAAGAGGATCTTCATCTTCCTCTGGTGGTCGGTGTGAGCACCAAGGAAGCAGCGATGGGATGGTTGTGGCCATGAACTTTATGCAGTTTCTAAGACACTTGTCCAGCCTCCCTTTGGCCAAACTTGCCCAGCTCAGTGAAGCCTCTCCCAAGTTGTCTGCACGCATGGAATCAAGTCATCAGGCCAAACCCCGATCCCAGCCAAGGTGGCTGTTCTTCAGCATCGTGAATCCAACCGCCTTCACCCATTTAAGGCTGGAACAGTGAAAACTGGGTCCGTTTGTAGAGAAAGTTTATCAGCACTACATTAACATGGTGATTAAGAGTGTGGCTTCTGGAAGGAGTGGCTCTGGGCTGAATTCCTTTATGATGTTTGGCACATCCTATAAGTCTTTGACCTACTTTTTCTTCATTTTTTAAGGCAAAGATGTTGATGCCATGAGGATAACCATGAGAGTTGCAAGGATGAAAGTAGTAATGTATGTAAAATAGTTAGCTCTGTGCTTGGTATGTGGTAGGTGCCTTAATGTCCTCATCTGTAAAATGGGGATACGTTTAATTTGTATCTTACAGGATTTTTGTTAGGATTAAATGGGTTAATTCATGTAAAACCCTGGCATGTAGTGATCACTCAATAAATGTTATTTTTACTCAAGTGTACTCATTGCTACTATTTTTATGCATTTATATTAAGATTTCCAAGGAAGACCTCATGAAACACTACCCTTTCCCCTTCACCTGGCAAAAAGAAGGATTTGATTTGAGAAGTCCAAGTGGCAAGGACATTGTGGTCAATTGACAACCTGAACGCATTTCCTTAAAATCCCTTTTTAAAAAATACATCTTTTCCTCAACCTTAGAAAGACTTAAATATTAAAATGCAGTGCTTGGGCGCTTTTTTATTTTTATAGTGATTTTTTTTTTTGTTTTTGTTTTTGTTGTTCCACAAAAGTACTTTTAAAAATAGCACAACCCAGTATTAGACAAATGCTTATCCGATTACGTAGGCACATCAACCAAGAGAACATAATAAGGGAGAGTTACTAGAAATTCTAAACGTGAAAAACGGGCATATTAAAATGAATGAAAAATTATAGGTGTTACTGCAGTGAGCTGCTTGTAATATTCTTTAATGGCATATATTTCCTGAAATTGTGCTCCTTGGTGGTTTGCTTACAAAATGGAAGAAAGCCTGTTTCCAAGGTCTGCTTGTGTGGCAGTATGCAGACCAGCAAATACTTCCAACTTCTGTGCTTGTTTGTTGTATTATATTTTTGTTCGTTTGTTTTTAACTTCCTGGGCTTTAATCAGATGAAGTTCAGTCTTTCTGGATTTGGATCTTCAGAGCTCAAAGCCACGTGCTGCTGGTAAGCTCAAGAGTCTGGAAAAAATAGCTCTGCGATGAACCTTTGTGGAAGGTAGATGCTGAGAGCTCCCCAGTGCCAGGTGCATGAGGTAGGGTCGAAGGTGAGCTTGTGTGTGGTGGAGCTGGAGGTCAGGGAGGCAACTCCCAATTCACTCCTTCTAGAAGAGCGTCATGAGAGATGGGGACCTGGGTGGCTTTGGGATTGCTGGGACTTTGAACGATCGTTTAGGGTCATGTTGCCGTAGCTTTTGGTGGCTGCTGGGAGTAACATGGAGAAAAGGGATCATTGTTACAGGAGTTGAAAATAGCTGGGGACCCCACAGGCGGGGATGGGAGGGACATCCTCCCGCAGGGTGCTGAACCCAGATTGTGAAGGCAGTTGGGAAGCTGGCAACATTTGGCTGTCGTTCTGCATGGGAAGTTGTCTTGAAGATGCCATCATGCTTTTCAGGGAAGTGACCCCTGTCAAGAATGTGTGGCAGCCACAGCTGTGCCCAGGATGGGGGGCTGGGCAGGAATGAGCATGGGTACAGAGTCAAATGCATCTGGCCCTTTGGAAGAGGAGAAACGGCTGTGGCTCTCCTTTTCTCTCTCCCACACCAAAGAAAACCTCGGGAGAGACTCAGGATGCTTGTCAGCAAGATGCTAAGTATGAAGCTTGAAAACTGCTGGCTGTTTACTGTTCGAAAGCAGTTCACTTGGCCTTGTCATGGGGACAGTGCATCCCGAGGTACATGTGGGTGAGGCTTAAGCCTCCAACATTGCAATTCCCACCTAAATAAAGGATACTTTGGGTGGATTTGCATCAATACGTTGTATAAATTCTGAGGAAAGTCCTGTAATCCGTGAGTCTGGTGAGGCCAGCTGCTGTTCCCCTTGGAAAGGTCAGGATAGCATTGCATTAGAAAGCACATTTTTATTTTTTGCTCCTGCTAACTTACTGTGCATTTCGTTCAGATTTTCCTTCTCAGATAGTGCAGTATTGGCACGTTTTCTTTGGTTAAAGCAGTGCAGCTTGACTGAAAGAAACATGGAAAAGAGCTTAGGAAGAGATCTTTTGTTGGGTTTTATTGGTAAAACACACTAAAAAACCAAGTCCAACACCACGCCCCTACCCCACACACAGAGTTATTTTTCCTTCTTCTCTCTGGTCAGCTGTATCCTAGAAATTCCCGGTCCTTAGCACAGACTCTTACCTGCAGTTTTATCTCTATCTTCTCAGCTGTACTTTTCACTAGTTGCCCTGCACTTATCCCTTTGTTTCCTTTCCCAAATTTATCGTTGATCTCATCAACAAGAGGAGAAGGCTGCAAAATCAATGTCTTCCCAGCACGGTGGTGGGAAGAGGGGCCCCGAACTCGGGCTCCTTTGCGAGGGTGTTGGCAGCAGAAATGAGTTCGCCTGCCGATGTCAGGAGAGCCTGTTTTCAGTGTCCTCTGCCAGAGAGCATGCAGAGTGCCAATTACAATCGATTTCTCACTAAAATTGTGTTCAACCTTCCCCAGCATAATCCGAGACAGAAATGACAGAGAACTGTAGAGAACTGTCTCACTTTCAAAATTTTATTCTGTGGAGTCAATTTCATTCTTGCAGGTTTATTATCGTTATTAGCCTTGGACTCTGAGACGCTCACCTCACTGGCCTTCCTAGTCGTCAAAAAACAGGCGGAGTCAGCTGAGGAAGTGGGAGTGATGGCGCAGTCACCCGGCGCCCCCGCCATCCCTTTACGGCAGGGCTTCTCACCACGTGCCACAAGAAGATGCCACTGGCCCCTAAGATCCAAAAGTGCAGGAGTTCGCTCTCTGCGGTTCGAGTCGCTCACTCAGAACCTCACGGGCTGTTTACAGCAGATTGTGCCCCCTCTCCCCAGTCAATCATTCTCCCCTCTCTCTCCATCTCTCGCTGCTGTCTTGCGCTCATGCGCATGCACACTCTCTGCCTTCCGCTCCGAGCCCATTGCTTTGGGAACCACCGACCAACCAACCTAATTAAAACACGTTTTTCCAGTTGCTGAAACAGTTCCCCCAGTGCTATGCTTTGTCACCACCACGCTGGGCCTGCTCAGTTCCTACCTGTATTGGGCTCTCACACGGGGCTCGTCTTGTGCAAGAGAAGTCAGTTCATTTCGTGTTGCTTTGCATTCTGAGACGGAGAGCGCGCATCTCTCTCTGAGGAAGCCGGCCTCTTCGAAGGAGGAGAGGTATGCACACGCTGCATCAATACCCCGTGCATCACTGTGTCCACCACATCATCCCCACTTCACCACCACCTTCCCTGACATCTTTACCAGTGGTTCAACATTCACTCAATAATCACAATGGGCCAGCCCCGTGCTAAGTACTTTTTCTTTTTTCATTGCAGGCATTTAAAATTTTATGTCATTGCTTCCCCTCCCCCAAGTTGGCTGTCCTCCTGCCTTCTTTAAAAAAACGATCTTAACCATTTTTAAGTGTATTTTAAATGATATTAAGTACATTCACGTTGTTGTGCAACCATTACCACCTTCCATCTCCAGAACTCTTTTCAGCTTGCAAAGCTGAAACGCTATATCCATTAAACGATGATTCCCCATTCTCCCTTCCTCCAGCTCTTGGGAACTACCATTCCACTCTCCATGAATTTGACTTTTCTAGGTATCTCGTGTAAGTGGCATCAGTATTTGTCTTTCCGTGACTGGCTTATTTCACTTAGCATAATATGCTCTAGGTTCATCCATAGCGTAGCATGTGTCAGAATTTCCTTTCTTTTTAAGGCCACATAATATTCCACTGTACGTGTATACCACATTTGGCTTATCTTTCATCTGTTGTTGGACACTTTAGTTGCTTCCACGTCTTGGCTCTTGTGAATAATGCTGCTATGTATATGGGTATAAAATATCTCTTTGAGGTCCTGATTTCGATTCTTTTGGATTCCATTTTAAATTTTTTGAGGAACCTCCATACGGTTTTCCACAGCAGTGGCTCATTTTACGTTTTCACCAACAGAGCACAAGGGTTCCAATTTCTCCACATCCTGGCCAACACTTGTTGTTTTCTGCCTTTTTGGTAGTAGCCATCCTGTTGGGTGCAGGGTGGCACCCTAAGTATTTTATGCCTCACAAACACCCTGTGCAGTAGGCAGTATTATTTTCCTCATTTTAAAGATCAGAAAATGGAACTCAAATGTTCTCCAAAAAAAAAAAAAAAAATCAGTAAATATATGAGGTGATGGGTGTGTGAATTAATTCAGTGCAGTGGGGAGGGGGGAACCCTTTCACAATGTAAATGTATATAAAATCATCATGTTGTACACTTTAAATCACTTGCCAATTTATTTGCCAGTTATACTTCAATGAAGTTAGGAAAAGAAAGATCAGGAAATTGAGGCTTGGGAATGTCAAAAGAGATTGTTCAAGGCTACACACCTAGTTAACTCCAATCTAGCTGCCTCTGGAATCATTCTAGGAAAAATAAGGTCCCTGTTGTGTAAGGTCCCCTGTACTGGCAATATTGACAGCATATCAACAAAGAATTGGGGGCTTTTCTTTTTCCAGTTAATGGCTAAAATTGCCAGAAACAGAGCTCTGCACATTGCATATGAGCACAAAGAAGACATTCTTCTTTTATTATTCTAAGAAAAACAAAAGAAAATTGAGCTAAACAACAAGGGGGTAATTTATTCTCTATGCCATAATACTTCCCTAATTGGGCAGGTAGGAACCGACCTGGTGACTCCTCCTAGGGTTGGAAGGAGAATGGCTATTTTCTGTCAGCCTAAGCAGAACATGCCTTTAGAAAAAAGAATTGAGGGACTTCCCTGGTGGCGTAGTGGTTAAGAATCTACCTGCCAACGCAGGGGACACGGGCTCCAGCCCTGGTCCGGGAAGATCCCACATGTTGCCGAGCAACTAAGCCCGTGAGCCACAACTACTGAGCCCGAGTGCCACAACTACGGAAGCCCCCGCGCCTAGAGCCGATGCGCCACACCAAGAGAAGCCACCGCAAGGAGAAGCCCGCGCACCGCAACGAGGAGTAGCCCCCCTGCTCGCCACAACTCAAGAAGGCCCGTGCACAGTAACAAAGACCCAACACAGCCATAAATAAATAAATAGATTAAAAAAAAAAAAAAAAAGCATTGGTTGCCTGGAAGGTATTATCTTAGATCCAAAGTGAAAGGCATAGACATAAACATATGCACTTCATCGCCACCGGTGAAACTTTTGTTCAGCAATCCTATAGCTGGGCCGTAAGTCTGCCATTTCCAAGATAAGTAACTTTAGCCCAATTTATTCACCTCTTTGAAACTCAGTTTTCCCATCTATAAAATACAAATAGCTAGCTCATAATATCTGTCCTTTTCTCCCTAAAGAAAGAGGAAGAGCAAACAAAACCTTTTATATATGTTAGAAAGTCAAGCTTGGTACCCACCACTGCTCCCTTTTGTCCAGTCTGACAAGGGGTATCCCTGATTCAGATTGATGACTTTGTCACTAATCAATACTGGGGATAGCGTGTCTCAGCTGAGATGTGATCTACTTTTTGATAGTAGCCATCCTATTGGGTGCCAGGCACCAGTGGAGAAGTGGGAGGGCACAGCAAAGATACCCCCTTTGAGTTGGATGCAAACATGGAGACTGGGGCAGAGGGAAATCCAGTGGACGGGTCCAGTCTTGGATTTAGTGTTAACTTAATGTGTAACTTGGGGCATTGCGTTGAAGCTCTCCCAACTAAAGTTCTCTAATTTGCAAAATAAAGAGCTGACTTTTTCCTAATAAGTCAATCTAGTTTTCTTAATTTTTCTGTAACTTAACATTGGTCTTTTGATCACTTTTGTGGCTCTTTTTGTGAATTCTGTGCTTTGATGAAATGGGTTCTTATACATAAAGTGCTCAGCACTGTTCTTGGCACTTAATAGTTGTTTAATAAAAATTTTCTCTTTCCTTTCTCTTCTCTTTTCTTCATCCTTTCATCCCTCCCACTTTCACTCTGGAAATGAACAAGGTTCTCAACTAAGGCCTATAGAACCACTTTTCTGATGCACATTCATTTTAATTTCCATCACTATCCAGACCTAATTCATAGCTGCTTCTTGGATGAAGATGGCTGGTCATATACTCTGAACTCATGAGACAGGTCCCTCTGGACCGTATTTGCCCAAAGGACATGGGAATCTCCTAAAACACAACTGAAGTCTTATAATCAGGGAGTACATTCTGTAATCACACAGACATGGGCTAGAATCCAATCTCACCTTCCTTGTAGTCATGTAAGTGAGGTGTGTCCCAGAGAAGTGTACAAAGTCTCAGGCTCTTAAGTCTTTCTCAGTTTAAATTCCAGCTCTACATGATCTGAGGCAATACTTAACTTCCTTGTTATGCCTCAATGTCTTCATCTGTAAAAAGGGATAGTAATAAAAATTCATAGGGTTGTGAGGATTAAATATGATAACACATACGACACATTTAGAGCAATGCCTGCAGCAATTTAGTAATATTGTAACTATACTATTACCACTACTACTATTACAGGTACTGTTATTACTTCTGAAGTTACTACTTAGGCAACAATGGAGTCATCTGCCTGCTTAAAAGCATTACTCATTTCATGACTGTTTCTTGCATACAGACATATCTTGTGAAATACACCTTAAAGCACAATTGCTAGATGCTATGTACTGACTTGAAGTTCTAAAGAGATTCAATTTCTTAATTTAAATAGGATTTCTCATATTATTAATAAAGTATGTTAATAGTAGCTCATTTGCCAGTTGAGTGAGATTATGTTTTTACCATGAGAGTTAAATATGTATGTAAAATGTAAATTATGTAAATTTTTGCTCAGTTGAAAGGATATTTTCAAGCACCCACCACACTACAGTGTAACTTATTTCAGAGTACAAATAAGATTAGCGGCAGCGAGAAGAGAGTAGTATTTAAAAACCCTAAATAGACATATGCAAAACATAAAGTTGAAATCTCAAGTGGAATAAACATCTCCAAAAAACTCTCTTTTTTCACAAGACATCAGTCTTAGGTTGTTATCTCAGATGGGTTACTTCCTTTAACAAACACGTGTTTTATGTGCCCATATAATTTTTTTTCAAAGAGGATATTAAGGAATGTGTTTCATTCCCACCCAGAGACCCCTCCCCCTCCACAGCCTCAGGAGCAAATAATACTATGCATCTAAAACTGAGCATTTTTTTCTCCTTAGGATATCTCTTCTTAAAATCACGTTCAGATTCTTATAATTCCAGTACCTCAAACAGCTGGTTCTGTCCTCTAATCCTTTCTCCATTAGAGAATTCAACATTGCTTTGAGCAACACTTGTTAGCTGATGACCCAAATCTCCTTAATCCAGAGCAGCCGTAATGCTAGACCAGTAACTAGGGTATATTTTTCTCATCTACTCCACACATTTTCTTGTTCCGTTTACATCTTCATGGTGTTCTGATGATTGAAGCAGTGTTACAGTTAGAGGTGTAGTTGGCTGAGACTGGTGGGGAGTAGGGGTTTGAAGGAGCAGGACTTGGATTGCTTTGGATTTGCCTCGGTACATAGCACAGTCTGGTAATGATGCAAATTACAGCCGCAGTTTTACTGAGCTATTTGCTGTGCCCCAGGCAGATGCTGAGTTTAAGCACATTATCTTATTTAATCCTCACAACTAACCTGAGGCTTTATCTGCATATTATAGATGAGGAAACTGAGGCAAAGGGAAGTGAAGCATCTCACACGACATCTCTTGGTTAATGGCAAAAGTGGCTGAGATTCAAACTCAGATCTGTGTGACTTCAAAACCTTCATTCTTATTCACTATAAATACAGCATTTGGATGGATGGATGGATCCATCTGAAATGGCATTTTTTTTTTTTAGTAATTTTATTTTATTTTATTTATTTGTTTATTTATTTATTGGCTGCGTTGGGTGTTCGTTGCTGCACACGGGCTTTCTCTCTAGTTGCGGCGAGCGGGGGCTACTCTTCGTTGCGGTATGGGGGCTTCTCATTGCAGTGGCTTCTCTTGTTGCCGAGCATGGGATCTAGGCACGCGGGCTTCAGTAGCTGTGGGATGCGGCCTCAGTAGTTGTGACGCATGGACTTAGTTGCTCCGTGGCATGTGGGATCTTCCCCGATCAGGGCTCGAACCTGCCCCCTGCATTGGCAGGCGGATTCTTAACCACTGCGCCACCAGGGAAGTCCCTGAAATTCCTTTTTTTTTTTTTAAATTTATTTTTATATTTATCTTTGGCTGTGTTGGGTCTCCGTTTCTGTGTGAGGGCTTTCTCTAGTTGCGGCAAGAGGGGGCCACTCTTCATCGCGGTGCGTGGGCCTCTCACTATCGTGGCCTCTCTTGTTGTGGAGCACAGGCTCCAGACGCGCAGGGTCAGTAGTTGTGGCTCACGGGCCTAGTTGCTCCGCGTGCATGTGAGCTCTTCCCAGACCAGGGCTCGAACCCGTGTCCCCTGCATTGGCAGGCAGATTCTCAACCACTGCGCCACCAGGGAATCCCCCATCTTTAATGGTCTCAGAAATTTAGGAGTCCCCTGCATTAGCAGGTGGATTCTTAACCACTGCGCCACCAGGGAAGTCCCTGAAATTCCATTTTTAATGGTCTCAGAAATTTAAGATTGATGAATCCTGAGTTACTATTTTTATTTTTCCTTGTTGCCCTTCATCTTTTATCTTTTATTTAACTAGGCACATTGTACTGCTCCTAAGGCACATTGGTGGTGGTTATCAAAGCTGGTGCCTAGGCTTTTATGAATGTGACTTTTCACCCATTTTATTCCATGTCCTCTTCTATTTTGCCCTTTTCACATATGCCTTGTGTCCAGTGCGTGACATAAGACTGATTCCTTAGGTTATTGGGTAACCCTTTGGGTCCTCTATTCAACTTATATTCTGAAGGAGAGTTACAAAACCTTGCATTAACTGAATAGAGGTATTGGTTGAGTCTCTTGTTCCCAGAGAACTCAATCTCTGAGAATGAGAAATCCTGCTGGATTAAAATATATATATATATCTGGCTGCATGACAGGAGAGTTTCTCAGGAATTAGTTCTATAAATTTATAAATCTGATATTTACCACATTACCTAAACTAACTCAGAAGAAGAGTTTTAAAGAGAATACGGAGGTTTGGCTACAACAGGGGCAAATTAAAAAAAAAAAAAGAAAAAGAAAAATGAAAAAGGGGCAAATTAAAAAAAAAAAAAAAAAAAGAAGGAAAGCATGCAAGGAATGTAGATTGCTTCCAGGGACAATTCTTTGGGATCTGACTCTACTTGGGAGGCTCTGCCATTCCCTCAAACTCAGCTTCTCAAGAACACTTCATTCTCTCGTTCATTTACTCATCTGTTCATTCATCCTTTTGTTCATTTTAAGAACGTCTGAGTGCCTACTATGTGCCCACTGTTTTGTCAAGCCCAAACTGACACCTATTCCTGACTAAATGATTTTCGATGATGACAACAATAGTTACTAGCTTCAGAACCTCAGAGTCATTGTTTACACCCTACAACAAAGTCCCATATCCAAATTTCGCCCGTTGTTTTTCTGTGATGCCCATTCTCTTAGTTCAGTTCATTATTATCCCACCCATAGATTATTATTATTTTCTCCTAATGAGTCTTGAGGCCTCCAATTTTCAGTTCTCTGTGCACATCACCACTGAGAACAGCTGTCCCTGGTTGACACATTTCGCCAGGTTTCTTCCCTGCTCAGAAGTCTTCAGTGCCTTCCCCTTCTCTGCGGGTTTCAGAGCTCACTCTACAACCTGGCCTCCAAGAGGAGGCCAAGGCCACTTCCTCAGCCTGCATGTCCACTTGCTTCCATTGCTCCTTGACTCAGATTTGCTGTTTAAGCCACACCGTTGTCCTCCTGGACCCTCTTCTTACTAACAATGAACCAAACAGTGACTGGGTGCCTACTACATGCCAGATACACTCATGCTCATGTTTAGAACTTAAGAAGGCAGACACTGTAGATGTGAATTATAGTTCTGCCACTAGTAAGCCGTATAATTTGATGTAGTGTCTTAATTTCTTTTGATCCTCTATTTTCTTATCTGTAAAATAGGTGGTAACAAGAGCACTTAACTCATAGGGTGTGGTGATAATCAAAAAAGAGAATGAAGATAAAACCCTTAGCACAGAGAGAGCCCACATAAAGTGCACAGTAAATAGCTGTCATTACTATTGATATCACTTATGATAGAATGTAGCCTTTAAAAGAATGTGTTTCATCTTTTTTCAAATATGAAGATATTTCCTTTGAAACTCCTTTCCAAAGAAAGGAACCATATCTTTTATCATATTCCCTATTCTTAGTACACTACCTGGAATTCCATAAAATATTTGAATGAATGGAGTTTGAAGAATAGACTATGTTCTAAATAAAATGTCTATTGGGTTTGGCAGAAAGGCTGATAAAATCGCTTTTGAAATAAGCTAGTTGTCAATGAGTGTTTAAGGATCAGACTTGACTTGGACAATTTGTGTTTTGCAGTAATAGATTCCACAATGCCAAGAACAACTACAACCAAAATATTTCTCCTAAGTAATGGAATTAGAAAATGAAGGAGAACGGGAGGCCAGACAGGCCACTTTATGTGAAGAGGAAAGCTAGATGACTAGAGAACTGCGATGTGAGGAATTAATTAGCAACTACTTGGCCTCCGCCTTTAACTAAATTATACAGAGGAGAAGCTTAGAGGCGGCAGTCAAGGAGATTTTTGGTGGGAGAGTCAGAAAGCTACATAAAAGGCTAAATAAAAGAATATTCTAGTCGCTAAACTATACCATATAAATCAGTAAGATCATATTATCTATTCCAAGGGTTCTTAAAGAGCTAACAAGGGAGTAATTTATGAAAAAAAATCTTCAGAAAAATCAGAGTGAACATTAGAAACTATGGAAATATGCAGTTCTCCACACAGTCAGTCCTTGATTAAACACACTAATGGAGGAGAATTCAGATAAATCACATTTCTGGATAATCCTTAAACTGTTGGTTTGGTTTTGAAGTGCTTCTGTGATTGTCCCCTTCACAGGAGGAGAACGAAACTTCTAATTATATTTGCTACTGTCATTCCGAAACCCCTTGGTAGACATTGACTAAGGATGACTAAGGTTGGGAGCCAGTGTCTCAAAAAGGCACACAAAGGTTAAAGTGGGCCATTCTGGATTTGGGAAGGTGGAACCAACCATGGCCTTGGATAATGGAAAAGTGAATAATCTATATACACAGAACCTTTATAAAGCCAAAACCTCTCATAGCACAGTCTTGGCAAGGATCAAGTCAAAGGAAAATAGTCATTGACATTGATTTAAGTTTTCATTGTTCTCTCTCCAACAAACGCTCAGGAAGTAGGACATTTATAACACCCACCACTTCTTTCCTCTGTTCCTGTCTTGTCTTTCAGATAGACAATAACCATTCCCCTCAATACTCACTCCTCTCCATTCTCCCCAAGAATTCCCCCAAATCCATACCAGGAAGCTACTGACTTATTCCTCTACCCCATTCCTGAGACTATTAGTTTTGATCTTTTTCAGAGTAAATCCTGTCTTCGGACCATCTCAGGTTCTTCCCTTCCCTGATTATCCTAATGTATATATTAAGGGCTCATAGGAGGAGAACATACTGATACTAGAATTTTTCTTGGGAGTGGGAGGGTTAAGGGAAGAGAGTGTGAAAATTAATGTGTTGTCCCTATAACAAGCATATGAATAATTGACAGTTCCCTACATGCGGAAATACAGAAAGCAGAATATCATCTCCATTTTACACACAAAGAAACTGAGGTTCAGAGAGGTCATATGTTGCCTAAAGAGAGGAAGATTTTTCCTTAATTTCCATTAGTTAGCATTAATTTATCAAATCAAGTGACCGATAGGTTGGAAGAGGTATGTGTCTAAGATTAGCGTGTGAGCACTGGATGATTGGGTGGAAAATAAGATCTGTGGACAGCTTGGAGGAAGTTATAGAAAGGCATGAGAATAGCAGTGCAAAAATTTCTCTCCTTCATAAATTCTCTAGGCTCAGGTTGGGTATAGACAATATTCTCCGAAGCACCATTTGGGATGAGGTGCCTTTCATCAGTATTGGAAAGACTGGCTTGAATCCTGTCGGAACTCTGATTTTCACAGGGTGCTGCAAGGGTCCATTTATAGTTCCTGACATTCATCACTCTTTGGAATACTTCAGTTAAAAAAAAGAGAACCACAAAATGTGTTTACTTATGTATATTATAGCAGATCAAAGAGCCACTTGTGACTGTTGAAGATACTTGGGCAAAAATGAGAAGGACAGATCTGGATAAAAAAGTGAAGTGTTGACCAAAGAGCAGAGGGGAGAAAGAGGCAGGACAAAAATTACATCAGCTGTTGTCAAGAGAGGATTCTGATGGAAAGACTGGTTCTGGAATGCCTGAGATTTTGCAATGTGTGTTTGTATAAATGTGTGTTTATTAGGGCACCATTTTGCTTTCAAAAAAGATGAAAAAGAAATACTGCAAGCAAGGATGACGAGAATGATAAATGGATTAGAGGGCATGACTTACTGTACGAAAAAAGATTGAAGTAATATAGCATAGATAGCCTAGAGAAAAAATCAGCAAAGGAAAAGGGAAATTGCTAATATTGTAACATGAGTGACATTCATTTTGGAACTTGAGCACATCAAAAGACATGCTTAGTATGGTCTGGAGATATATATTTGCCCATTTACCAACTAAGTTCAATGACACTGAACCAGAAAAGGCAGGAAGTGAAGTGTAAAGGCAGAAGAGTTGGAAAGAAAACATTTTAAGTATTTGTGTTACCTTCAAGGAATGATATTATTAACATTCTGCTCTGTAAGATTAAGAGTGACATTAAGCATGGGAGATTATATAGCTTCTCTATGTGTGTTCATGAACAGAATCTCTGAACGGTGTCTGAGCCGTCCAAGTGGGCTGGGATAGGCCTGGCGATAGCTAGACCTTGAGTACTTTTCTGCTGCTGGCTGAGAAGGACTCATTCCAAAACACTTATTGATTCATGAACTAGTGGTCAAGTGCAAGTGTTCCGTATCCATCTGATTAGGTTCAAATCTTGACTCAGTTACATAATAGCTGACAATCTGGCAAGGAACGTAACCTCTCTAAGCCTTAAGTTTCCTTATATGTAAAATGAAGATAAAGAATAGTCTATCTTATAGGGTCCTTCTAAGTAGAGAGAGCATTACTCTAATGAAACCAAAGTCAAGAGGGAAGTAATGAGTTTGGAGGACCATAATAGTTCACTGAGGCAAAAAGATGGTATAGGATGGAAAGGAGTAATGAATCAATGATGAGATGGAAGAGGTAGGTAGGGGCCAGAAAACTGAGAGCCTCAAATGGTATATTGGTCAAAGTAGGCACATGGCTGTAATAAAAAACTGTCACAACTCAGCAATACAATACAATAGAAATGAATATCTTAATACAGTGGGATAATGAGATCTTAATACGATAGAAATGAATATCTCATTCATATAGCAGGTAGCTTTCAGTGTTATTCCAGGAGCCCAGATTTCTTCCATCTTATGGCTCTACTGTTTCCTAAGGCCCCAGAGCCCTGTAGTGGACTCTCTGCACCTAGTAGCCGACTGGGGAAGAGAGAGCATGGAGGATGGCATGGGAGATTTTTATGGACCAGGTTGGGTATAGCACGTGTCATTTTCTTTCATGTTCTCTTGGCTAGAAACCCACTGACATGGAGACACAACTAATTGCAAGGATGGCTAGGCAATGAACTCCAGCTGTATGCCCAGGAGAAGAGGAGATGAGTTTTGATGAACACATAGCCAGCAGTATCTGCCATACATGGCATGCTAAGAATCTTGGATTTAATCCTGAAGGCAGTAGATAGTCACTAAGGTAATTGAAGCCAGTGAATGATCAAGTTAGCTTTGTAGAAAGATCAATCTGGTAGGAGTATTGGTGAGGCCAAAAATTCAAGTTAACAAAGTGAATAATCTGAGACATAATGAGTCCTCAACCAATGAGTGGTGTGGGGCTGGGGAAGAGGAGGCTGATTTGAGAAATGTGGGAGAGTTTGAATGGACAGGGTTACAGATTAGTGGATGGGAGTGAAGAAGACAGGAATTGATATAGAAGGATTAAGAACCCCCAACTGTCATTCACTGAGAGAAGAAACATCGGGGGAGAAGAAATTTGTGAAGGGAAATGAAGGTTTTGAAGAACAAACCACCCCATTGTCTTTTCTTCTGATGCCTATATTTTAGTGAGCCTGGTTTTGAAACCAATATTGGGGCATATATTCTGACATGCATAAGTGAAGTTGTAGGGCCAGCACAGGATTACCTTGGAAAATCCAGGGTGTTATATATATACTTTGAAAGAGAGAGAGAGACTATAAGGAATTGACTCTTGTGATTATGGGGCTGGGAAGTTCCACAATTTGCTGTCTGGAAACTGGAGACCCAGGAAAGGTGATGTAGTCCTGATCTGAGTCCAAAGGCCTGAGAACCGAGAGAACCAATGATGTAAGTTCCAGTCCAAACTTGAAGGCCTGAGGACCAGGAGAGCTGATGATGTAAATTCCAATCTGGGGGCGGGAGAAGACCAATGTCCCCACTCAGACAGGCAGAGAGAGCAAATTCTCCCTTTCTCTGTCTTTTGGTTTTATGCAAGCCCTCAATGGATTGAATGATGCTCACCCACATTGGGGAGGGCAATCTACTTTACTCAGTCTACCAATTCAAACACCCTCACAGATACCCCCAGATATTTAACCAAATATCTGGATACCTTGTGGCTTTGTCAAGATGTCTCATAAAATTTACCATCACAGAATTACTCTCCTAGAGCCATAACAGAGGGCATGGCCCTGTTGACAACTTGATTTTGGACTTCTAGCCTCCATAACTACGACAGAATAACTATTGTCTTAAGTCACCCAGTTTATAACACTTGGTTATAACAGCCCTAGGGGACTAATGCAGAGTGTGGGATCTAAGGGCACCAAACACAGAGATGTTTTGACAGAGGGTTGGTCTGTCTTTGCTCAGCATTAAAATTAATCCTTAATTTAAAAATATTTTTATATTACAACATAATTTGTATACATATTCTCATTCTCATAAAACATAGTTTCTTCTGTAGAGGGGAAGAAACTAAGGTTTAGTGAGTTAAGAAAATTGCCCGAGTTCACATGACTAGTGAGTGGTATTGAGGTCCTCTGGCTTCAGTACTCATTCCTGGAACTAGGGTGATCCCTTCCATGCAAGAATTAAGATGTAGACTCTTGCTGAGTCATCAGGTACCACCCAGGGAAATTAGGAAGCAGTGACCCTTCAGGCTGTGGGTAGTTCCCCTGAGAACTTCTGTGCTCAGTAGGACTTAAAATACTTGCCTGTGTGGAAAGGCTTACGTTTTCCCCTCCAGGAGCACAAAGAGTACAAATAAGGAGGAGTTCTTGGTTGTCATGTGAGCCGTATGCAGGAGTTTTGTGACTCTTGCCCACTTAAAATGTTTCTTTGGGTGCTCCTCAAGTGGCCTCCGGCTTCTGCAGAGTGAAGTGTGCATTCTAGTGACCAGCCTTGCCAATTAACTCAGTGCTCCGTGCTCTGGTGGAACTCTATGTCACCATGTGTCACTTTGAGATGCACCCAGTGTACTCCTGGCTCAGAGGTGCTGCAAGCTGAGTGTGTACGATGCCTAAAATGTCTCAGAGCCATTGAATATGCCTCAGCTCATATTTTCCACTCCAAGCTCTGGATTAAAGAAGCAGTCTTTTGACAGGATGAAACCTGTTTGTGCTCAGTCGTATTTCTTACTAAAACAAATCCAACATGGCCGCCCTGCTTCTACGTGAGGTGTCTGGGAGGTGGCCATGATTTTGACTAATGAGGTTGTATTTCCTTATACTTTCTGCTGTGCTTGCAGGCATCAGAGTGGTTCTTTTAAGAGACTCATCACACTACAACTCAGATTAGAATCTGACCCTCAAGGTCTTTTAAAAGAGGAAGGCTTTGTGCGAAACTGCAGACCAATATGACAAAGTGGCATCTAATTTGCTTTCTCTGTAAGTGATAGCTCAGGAAAGCTGAAAAGGAAGAAACGGGGCCCGACTCAAAGACAGACTCAGTTCTTTTGGTAAGAGCAGCAGGGGTCCTTGTTACACTCAACTGCCATCTTGCACAAAAGAGCCCCAGACTAGGAATTATGGTTGACATCTCTTAGAATTCAATTAGTGATAGTGCAGTGACCCAATTTAACACTTTGTTAAGCGAAAGCCAGTGTACACATATGGCATTTCCAGGCCAAACTGATCTACATAGACGATATACTCAGAATCTGAAACTGTTGGTTCTTTCTGTGCCCCCAAATTGAGGACATGTAGTTTCTTTCATATGTCCTTCCTCTGTGTCTTCCTAAGTTATCTATACTGTGGCAGGGGCAGTGGAAGATACAAAAATCAACAAAATCACATTGAGTTTTCCAATTCCTTACTGTATAGTAACTGTTTGAAGACAGAAGCAATAACCACGGCCACCACCACAGAAACCATAACTGTGCTTTAAGTATTCTACATAGTTAGTCCTCAAAATTACTTGGCATTATTAACCCCATTTTACAAACAGCTAAACTGGGTCTAGTAGTTTACAGAGAGGTTAACGACTACCAGATAAATCCCTGGGGTTGGGCTGGTGAGCAGTGGGCAGGAAGGTATAGAAAAGATGTCATATGTGTTATAGATGGGGTAACATTTGAACTGCCTTGGAAAAGCCATTCTTTATTGGTAGAAGGGAGAGATGGGCAAAGGCATGATTATAAAGCATATGGTACCTCCAGGGAATGGTGATGTAATTCATTTGGAACCCACAATAACACAGAAGAAAGGTGGAAAGTCAGGGTAAACCCAGTGCCAGATTATTAAGGGTTCTGAATCCCAGGCTATAGAGTTCAAACCATTTCTTCTTTCAGAAAGACAGGACGAACCCTTGAAAGGTTTTGAACAGGATGGTTGGACAATGGGGAACAGTTGAGGCTGTGCTTTTAGGAAGATTAATTTGGCAGCAATGTATTTGATGGAATCAGGGGTAGGATCCCTAGGTGAGCTGGAGACGACAAGGAGAGACATCTTCTTTGGACTTCCGAATCCAGTTGCATGTTTATTCTTTTTAAGATTAAACAGAAGTCATCTCCTGATTCAGGAGGAGAGGATCAGTGTGGGGAAAGGATGAAGGGAAGACATCACAGTTCACTGACCCCAGAGAGCTGCCTATAAGATTGGTAGCTTCATGGCAGATGAGGAAATCATGAGGACAAAAAGACCATTTGAGGATAAGGGCACTCTCTCAGTACTGCTGATGACTGGTGTTGAAGATTGTCACCAAAATAGTCAAGGCGATCTTGGTTAACAAAGAAAATAATGTAGAATAATAAAAAGAGGTGCTCCGCTACTATCAAGTATGTGAACTGTAGAGCTTGTGTATCCACATATTCTTTGATAGACATTTTTTTGTTAGACTTTTTTTTATAAACAATATTTCACCTTTAATACAAGTGATGCATTCTGATACAATTTGTTTTATTCCATTCAGTTTCTTTTTTTTTTAAAATTAATTTATTTATTTATGGCTGTGTTGGGTCTTCGTTTCTGTGCGAGGGCTTTCTCTAGTTGCGGCAAGTGGGGGCCACTCTTCATCGCGGTGCGCGGGCCTCTCACTATCACAGCCTCTCTTCTTGTGGAGCACAGGCTCCAGACGCGCAGTCTCAGTAATTGTGGCTCACGGGCCTAGTTGCTCCGCGGCATGTGGGATCTTCCCAGACCAGGGCTCGAACCCGTGTCCCCTGCATTGGCAGGCAGATTCTCAACCGCTGCACCACCAGGGAAGCCCCAGTTTCTTTTTTAAAAACATCAGTTGCAGCCAACTAAATATCCATGTGTTCTTTAAAATTATGAACACCAATGGTGTCTTTTATGCTAATCTTATTTGGGGGCTGAAAAAAGAATAATGTATATGCCCATAGGACTCATACAAGTTTATATACACTATATCATGGTATTTAAACAGGTTTATATAAAAAAGGTGACTTTTAAATACAGGGTCATTAAGATGACTGCCACTGGAGGGAAAACATCAACTAAAGTTTTTGTTCCCATGGTCTTCAGTTGACATTTGTATGGTCCAGTGTCTGTCGCATTGGTTCTTTTGCTCCCCTCCAAGCCACACAGAATAACTTAAGCTGCCAGTAGCTTAAGGAATGTAAGTAGCATGTGTTTCTTGGAGTCAAGGACTATGCAGTGCACTTTAAATTTTAATAGCCACGGATAGAGAGATTCAAGCATGCTGGAGCATTGGACTTCAGCATTCATTTTTTGATTTTCCTATAGAAAGACGCTCATCCTGGACCATGGGGAAGGCATATAGTCAGAGAGGGTGACTATTTGAAGTGGAATTTATTTTTCATCACAATCCGTGCATGTTTCCTATTGGGGTAACTTGGTGTATACATTTTTTTTTCATTTACTTTTTTTTTGAAGTATGGTTTATTTACAATGTTGTGTTAGTTTCTTTATTTTATTTTATTTTTGGCTGCGTTGGGTCTTCGTTGCTGCGCACGGGCTTTCTCTAGTTGCAGCGAGCGGGGGCTACTCTTTGTTGTGGTGCGCAGGCTTCTCATTGCGGTGGCTTCTCTTGTTGCGGAGCATGGGCTCTAGGCGCGCTGACTTCAGTAGTTGTGGCACGTGGGCTCAGTAGTTGTGGCAAGTGGGCTCTAGAGCACAGGCTCAGTAGTTGTGGTGCGTGGGCTTAGTTGCTCCGCGGCATATGGGATCTTCCCGGACCAGGGCTCGAGCCCATGTCCCCTGCATTGGCAGGTGGATTCTTAACCGCTGCGCCACCAGGGAAGTCCCTGGTGTATACATTTTTAATACTGTGAAGCCACCAGTGTTAATAAAAAAATAGCTGAATACATATCGGCATCCTTGGAGATAAGGCTTTGGAAGGCTGAGTGGGTCTGGTAGATGGTAAAACTGCCAGAAATCTCTTTCAGAGATTTTTATAGCTACTTTATTTATTTATTAATTATTTATTTTTGGCTGTGTTGGGTCTTCGGTTCGTGCGAGGGCTTTCTCTAGTTGCGGCAAGCGGGGGCCACTCTTCATCGCGGTGCGGGGACCGCTCTTCATCGCGGTGCGCGGGCCTTTCACTATCGCGGCCCCTCCCCTTGCGGGGCACAGGCTCCAGACGCGCAGGCTCAGTAGTTGTGGCTCACGGGCCCAGCTGCTCCGTGGCATGTGGGATCTTCCCAGACCAGGGCTCGAACCCGTGTCCCCTGCATTAACAGGCAGATTCTCAACCACTGCGCCATCAGGAAAGCCCTCTTTCAGAGATTTTTAAAGACACTTACTTATCAGTAGTCCAGATGGCACTTGAAGTGATGAACAATCAGCCTTACAAGTAAATAAAACATTGGCCGATGGAAAAACATTCTAAGGGTATATGTGATAAATACTTAAATGATGTGACAAGCAAGGAAAATAGTAAAATTAAAGATGCATTATTGAGCAATATCTTTTATATTTATTCTTTATTAGGATATTTTTAGGGGTGGGGTGCTTTCTTATAACTTCATATTCCACAATCTGATATCCATTTTGGACTCTTTAAAGAACAACATAGTACCCATATAATTCTCTTCTGAATATAAAAACTGTTTTCTTAAATATAGTAGGGGTTCATACTTGGGGATCCATGGATGTGACTCAAGGTGTCTGTCAGCTCTTTGAAATGGTATCAGAAAATTCACATGTGTGTGACTATGTGCATTTTGGCAGAGAGAGGTCTCTGTAATTTTTTTTTTTCATTTAGGCTCTCAAAGGGGTTTGTAACCCCCAACAGGCAGAGGACCACTGTGTTAATGGAAGGTAGACATCTCAGACAGGGTTCTGGCAGATAACAGATGGCACATTCAAATGGGATTAGAGTTTAATGAAGAGACTATTTTCAAGGATGTGGGAAGGGTTAAAGGAAATCAACAAATGATGAATCCCCAGGGTTAGCAGCAGTGGAAGGCCAAGACCTCCCCTAGACCTGAAGATGCCAGGAAAGGGAGCTTGTTTTGGAACCCAGAGACCTGTAGCTATAGCTGGTGGATAGGGTACATCTCAGCAGTGAAGCCTTTGGTGGAGGAACGAGGTCCCTTTCAACCTGTGCCCAGCAGGGAGAGAGTTGTAAGGAAAATACCCACCTCCTTTTTCCACTGACCTTAGATCTACTGTTAGTGCTTCCCCATATCTCAATCTAGTCAGAAGTGGAGGGCAAGGAGGCCCAAGGATGCAATTTCTAAAGGTCAGCCTCAGGGGTCACAGGAATAGAGAAGGGTGAAGCAGAGAACAAAAGGAGCAGATAGAGAATGTTCAGTGCACTGAAAGTTAGCATGCTTTATCACCATTCCAATGTCTGTTTTTGTATTGCCAACATGAGCTGGAGTCAAGTTCTGCTATAATAACTTACTCAGTTTAGGAATATTCAAAACCTAGACCAATGCAGCTTTATTTTCTGTTAAATTTTTTTCAATCTTCTACTTCTTAAGGATGGTTTCTGACTGAGCCATGTGAACACTAGAGGGTCAGCAGCTTAAAATTCATTTTGTGTTAAGATAAGTATTATGGATGTTGGGGCAATTTTAAGGCAGGTAGATATCATGTGAGTATATTTTGCCAGAATGCTAGAGAAGCAAAGAAGACCATAGTCATTTATTCACTCCCAGTGGAACAGAACTCTGATTGTCCTGTATTCAGCGGAATTTGTACTTTGTTTTTCATGCAATAAGAGACTCAGATCTATAAGCTTCAGCACTGCATTAACTCACTGTACAGAGTTCATTATTGTAATTAGACTGCTTTTTAAGATTATTAGTGGACTCACTAATGTACTCTTAAAAAGCTTTATTTGGAAGGAAGTAAATATCCAAAGCCAATAGAACCGACAGGCTTGTGCCACGCGCTCTGTTGCTGAAAATCATGTTATCAATTTTCATGTGACTGTTAATCAATTAGAGTGACAGAGAGATGATTTGAAGTCAATTTTCTGTTTATTGCTAAATTAGCATTTGATCACATGTGCTTATTTGGGGTTTCAAAGAAGCTATGGTTTCCTTTGTCAGGAGAA
The DNA here is from genome assembly GCF_949987535.1 of Balaenoptera acutorostrata. Classification (NCBI taxonomy): domain Eukaryota; kingdom Metazoa; phylum Chordata; class Mammalia; order Artiodactyla; family Balaenopteridae; genus Balaenoptera; species Balaenoptera acutorostrata. The sequence goes on from NC_080068.1 coordinate 93,086,098, forward strand.
AGAATGGAGGTCAATGATGGGAATAATCATTTGTGATTTTTAAAAAATATTTACATATTAAGATGCAACTGTTAGTTACAGGACTGAAATGGCAGATCAGTGCATGTGTTTGTGTTGGGACAGCTGGCATTGGAAGCCTGATTGGATAAAGTGTTGCACCTGACGCAGACATACCTCGTCAGCGTACAACCCAAGAAATGAATCGAGCATTGGAGGTTTAGTGGTTGGTTAGCATGTTGTCCTCAAAACAAAGGGGGATCCAGTTGTTCAAATTGGGGGAAGTATGCTGTAAGGTGTACAGTCTTTGGAATAGAGCAGAAAGATATTCTGGCTAAATGTGGAACAGTAACCTCAATATGTTTTGGCCAAATTGTTGGTTAGATATTGAAAGTAACAATAGGATTTAAGTAAAAGACTATGAAATGATACAGTGACTGGGACTGGACATGATGATGGTGATGGTGGTGGCTAATTTTTTATTGAGTACTTACTGTGTGTCTAACATTATGCTAAGTGTTTCAGAAAACATACTCTGTCAGGAACTCTAGGAGTTGTTCTCTATTTGTGGCTAATTGCTTTAGGAGTTACCATCTCTATTTAATAGAGGAAGAAGCAAAGGCATCTTTATTTAACTAGATAATAGTATCTAGTTGATCTAGGAGTTACCATATTCAAGGAGAAGCAACAAAGGCATAGAAAGATTAATTGGCTTGTATAGCATCAAGGTTGAATTTTGTCCTACTCCAGAGACTGTGAGTTTGACCGTGATGCTAAACTTTCTGAACTGGAGTCAGAAGGCCTCTCTTTGCCTTTTATAAGCTGACTGATCTTTGAGCCTCCATTTCCCATACCTAAAACAAGGGGTTTGGGCTTCCCTGGTGGCGCAGTGGTTGAGAATCTGCCTGCCAATGCAGGGGACACGGGTTCGAGCCCTGGTCTGGGAAGATCCCACATGCCGCGGAGCGGCTGGGCCCGTGAGCCACAATTACTGAGCCTGCGTGTCTGGAGCCTGTGCTCCGCAACAAGAGAGGCCACGATGGTGAGAGGCCCGCGCACCGTGATGAAGAGTGGCCCCCGCTTGCCACAACTAGAGAAAGCCCTAGCACAGAAACGAAGACCCAACATAGCAATCAATCAATCAATCAATTAATCAATAAAAAAATAAATCTTAAAAAAAAAAACAAAAAAAAAACAAGGGGTTAAGCAAGATGAGCTCGTAGGGTCTTTGTAGCCCTAAATATTCAGATTCTAGAACTACCCAGAAGGGAACACTTCCTCTCAAATGTAGAATATTATGCCAATACTCCAATTATAAATCAAATACTAGGGAATCTGGAATGCAGACATTATGTTTCTCATAAGAACCTCAACTCCTTGTAATTGCATATTTTCAATTACTCAGTGGTGTAATTGAATCACTAAAGTATGGCTCCTTAATTTATGTTGGATAGCAGGTGGACAAGTTTACTATCAGAAGTGTTGCACATTCTGACTTTTCTTCCTTTAAGATATGCTTCCAATTGGAAAGCAGAATAAATTACTGAGGGTTTGCCGATGATTCACAGTTATGGAGGGAACATTAAAGCTTTGGGATGACAGAATGTATTTTGTCCATATATTTGGACAAGTGAAGTTGGGTTTAAATTACTTATGATAATATTTAATGGTGGGCCAGTAAATGCACTGTTGTCTATTTGGTGAGTGTAATTAAATTGTGTAAGACAAGACGTCACTGTGGCTCTTTGCTGTTAAGTCTCTGTGGCGACGTTAGGTGAGGCTGTCCAGGTTCTGTGGGGAATTACTAAGCCCGAGGAGTTAAGAGGGAGGATTTGCCAGCTTCTGCCGTATATCACTTGCTCTATTTGGATTCTGGAATGCCCATCTCAGTGCAGTGTCTGGGGTGCACTTACAAGGTGTAAATAGAAATTAAACTGGAGATGGGTCCACTGCTGAATATAGCCATTTGCTTTCATAAATACAACCAGAGGGAGGGAAAAAAAGGAACTGAAAGGAAAAATCCAAGCCAGCAGCCCATATAGAAAGACTCTTCTCTTACTCTGAAGATCCCAGAGGGAATATCGCCCTCAGGGAGAGCAGTTGGGATGGTGTCAGGGCCCTGATTTGGAATGCTCCTGCTTTACACTCCCTGGGGGAGAGAATTAGAAGAGCAGATCAAATAACCTTGGAGGGTCAGAATCAGGGCAATTACTCTGGTACCTGGCCCTTGAATTTTAAATATCACTTATAGACTTTTTCCAACCTTGAGTTAATTGCATTGGCTCAGTAGGTACCCGAGTGCTACTGATTCTCTCATTTAAGGAAGGTTTGGGCCACCGCTATTGCACCCAGCTCAACTACTCTTTGGGTACCCCTAGAGTTGATGTAATCTCATCTAGAAGTGACAGAGACATCCAGACTAGGTTTATAGAGGGGACTGCTGATAATCCTGAAACAGAGAATTATGCACAGTGAAATCATTGGCCCTTTATGTTGTTTTGTTCCACAAGGTCATAGCATTCTCTTGTTCGTCCACTTATGTTTGGGCAGGGTGTTTACTTCACAAGGGAACTTGACTTGAGAGGGCAAGTGGGGGGCTGAAATCCAGTCCATTCTCAGCTTGCTAAGCTGTGTGTCCTGGTGTGGGACCTCTTGTGATGGAAGAAAAAGGTGTCTTTGATTTTTTCAAAAGCTGCTGTTTAGGCTAGCAGCAGCCTGGATCATTCTAGACATTTAGGTCAACACAAATTGTTGAGTACCTACTTTGTACCAGGCACCACGCTAAGTTCTGGGGGGTATGGGATGAGCAAGACGTGGCTTCTGCTTTTTAGTAGTTTGTGGTCTCGTGGGGCCGGCAACCAGGTAAATGGATAAAGGCACTGTTGTGAAATATATGCAGTGATAAAAGTATTATACACACAGCATGTCATAGATACAAAGAGGAGAGAGGGTGAGGTGGTTTGGAAAGGTTGAGGAAGGGACATATACAAATACTGGTGCACTACATACTCATATATGCAGTAATCAAGAAACGAATGCAAACGTACAGCTAGGGACACCCTGCTTTCTCTGCTGGTAATAGAGATAATACTTAAAATCATAATTGACTGCCATATTGACAGGTTTCCACAAGCATGTCTGTAAATAAATTGGAGTTGAAACTCCTCTGTGATCTTGAAAGAGCATTTAGCCTTTCTAAGGTGATGTCTATATAAACATTCGGAAACAGTTCAAAGGAAGGTGAACATAGGAACACAGCTATAACTCAATTGTAATTAATGCCTCTCAAATATTCAGTTTTAGCCCTGATCATTTTTTTCCTGAAAATTAAAGATGAAATTAATCTAAAAATAGTAATATTAGCTAACTTTTTATAAGCATCTCACAGCAATCTTATGAAGCAGCTTCTATTATCAGCTGTATATTAAAGATAAACCAAGGGGCTTCCCTGGTGGCGCAGTGGTTGAGAATCTGCCTGCCAGTGCAGGGGACATGGGTTCGAGTCCTGGTCTGGGAAGATCCCACATGCCGCAGAGCAACTAGGCCCGTAAGCCACAATTACTGAGCCTGCGCGTCTGGAGCCTGTGCTCCGCAACAAGAGAGGCCGTGATAATGAGAGGCCCGCGCACCGCGATGAAGAGTGGCCCCCACTTGCCACAACTAGAGAAAGCCCTCACACAGAAACGAAGACCCAACACAGCCATAAATAAATAAATAAATACATAAAAGAAACCCAAAGTTTAAAAAAAAAAAAAAAAGATAAACCAAGACTCTGGGATGTTAAGAAACATTGCCAAGGCTTGTAAATGGCAGATCCAAGAATCAAAGGCAGGTTTTTCTGGCTTCAGCGACTGTACGCTGAATTGCTAAGCCATAACGATGCTTCCTGAGGGGTGACTGGAACTGGTTAACAGGTCTCCTCAAACAGCTTGTCTCCTCGTTAAAATGCGGACTGTATTTGATAACTCTTGTACCATCATAGAATATTTAGGTTCTCAAGAAATTCTGTAGACTCTTTGAAATGGATAGATAACTAGAAGATAAGAGTAAATAATAATAGCAGAGTATTTACTATGTACCTGACATTGTTCTAAGTACTTTATATTACAATTTACTTTTGATCCATGTACAAAAAATACAGTAAAGTATGTAAGTGCTTTAATCTTGAGTGAACAGCTCAATGGATCTTTATATGTGTATACAATATTTCCAACACTCCAGAAGATTCCCTTGTGCCCTTTTCAAGTCAATACCCTACCCAAGAGGTTACCACTCCTAGAGGTTCCTTCTGTCATTATCAATTAGTTATGTCTGTTCTTGTACTTCGTGTAAATAGAATCATACATTATTTATTCTTCTGTGTCTATCTTCTTTTGCTAAACAAAATGCCTGTGAGATTTACTCATGCTGTTACACACATTAGTAATTCTCTTCATTTTACTGCTGTGAGGTATTTCATTTTATTAATTTACTGCAATTTATTTAGTCCTTCTCCTGTTGATGGACAGTTTGAGTTGTTTCCAGTTTGGGACTAATATACTTAAAACTGCTAGAAACATTTTCATACATGACTTTTGGTGGACTTATACACTCAATCCTCTTGGATGTGAACCAAGAAGTGGAGTTTCAGGGCCATAGAGTAGGCATGTGTTTGCCTTTAGTAAATATTTCCAAGTAGTTTTCCAAAGTGGTTGAACCAACTCACACCCTCCCCAGCAATATATGAGACTTCTAGTCACTCCACATTTGTGCCAACACTGGGTATTGTCAGTCTTTTTCATTTTAGCCATCCTGATGGATATATACTAGTCTCTTATTTTTTTTCTTCTAAATGCTTTACATTTAATCCACAAAATAACCCCTGGAGATAGGCACTATCATTATCCCCACTTCACAGATGAAGAAACTGGGGGCACAGAGAGGTTAAGTAACTTGCTCAAGGTCACACAGCTAGTCAGTGGCAAAGCCGATATTTGAACACAGATAGTCTCGTTCCAGAATCCACATTCCAAAACATTTTGCTAACAATGGGGCACTTATGAGAGGTAAACAGGTAGATGTTCTTTGGGATTCTGCTATTTAAACCTATGAATAGTATCTTCAAACATTTTTGCCATGGCTCTTTGCCAATAGTATGAATTTTTACTAAATTTTATTTAAAATATAAATCATTGTAGCCTCTTCCTAAACTATTGCATCTATGTAAACACCAAGTACTTTCATCATAAAAAATATTAAAAGTAAATACATAACTCCTCAATAAAAGTTGTTTGTGAACCATATAAAATCACCTTGCATACATATCACTACGGTACTCATACTTTGGGAAACACTGATTTAAGCTATGTGATGATCTGCCTGCCAAAATTCACCCATTCATTTCTCAGAAGTTTTTAAAAATTTTGTTGCTCTATATTTTGATGAAAAAATTAACCTTAAATTCAATTTACCGGTCCTATAGAGGCACAGACACTGCCTCAATACTTTCAACAAGTGATTCTCACACATTTACTATGTCCCAAGTATTAGGTATGGCTCTCCAGGAGGCAGAGTGATAAGCAAGATCCAGTCTTTGTCACAGAGATTACAATCTAAGGAAAGAGGAGGGGGAGTTAGGTACATCTACAAGTAATAGTACTGCAAGGCAGAATATGCCACATTCTATAGAGCCGTTCAGAGTTCTCCACGTGATTGTCTTTCAGACAGCTCTGTCATACCATCCAGGTGCTTCCCAACACACTGTTGAGACAGCAGTTGATGATCATATGCACCACTTTTGATCAGAGGCAGAAAAAGCCATTCTATCTTTGTCTTCGATCACTTCCTTTTCAAAATATTTTTTCTTGCTCCTTTAAAAATTAATCTGTTTCACTTTTTAATCACAAACTCATAAAAAAGAGACAAAATAGTATAATGAACCACTATGTACCTGTAACCAGCTTCAACAATTAACAATTCATGGCCAATCTTTTTTCTTTAAGACTGCTTCCTCCTCTCATATAACTTTGAAGCAAATGCAAGATATTCTTTCTTCTGTATTTTATTGTGTATGTTTAAAGAAAAACAACAATACCACTGGCAAATCAAAAATTTAACAATAATTCTTATTATCAAATATGCGGTCAATATCAAAACTTTCAATTATTTTATAAATGCCATGTTTTAACAGTTTGTTTGAATAAGGATCTAAATAAGGTCCATGTGTTGCTATTGGTTGATTTGTCTTTTCTGCTTCATTTACTCTATATATCCTCCCATCTCTTTTGTTTTACCTTTTAATGTATTTACTGAAGACGGTTCACGTCCAAATTCTGAGTTTAGAGTAACAAACTGGAATGTGGATATTGGAGTTGCTTTTCTCTCCATCTTCAGTATCTTGAAAGAAAAAGACCTTAGGAATGACTTCTGAGTTACTCCATGGGAGAAATAATGAGGCTTCTTTTTTGCTGTTGTTTAGAAATATATTTTTTGCATGTCCAGCAGATATCTATATAATTATTTATTTATGATGTTATGGCAATGCTAAGCTGTCCAAGACTCTGCTTACCCACGTGTTTAGGAAGATGAAAGCAAATTGGATCACTCAGCATTCTAAGGCTTCAGAGCCAGAACCTTGCCATTTTGATATGAAAGGTATTTTTGAGAGAAAGGCGGCCTGAAAGCAGCCTAAATGTAGCAGTAAATGACTATGAGTTGGAGTTAAGCATCCCATCTACCAGCCCCACGTCACCCTGATCTCTTCCAATCATCTGAAGCCATTTCTGCAGAGCTCTGCCTAGTCAGTTTCACACAGGGTAGCAGCATGACACAGGAGTAATGGCTTTTGTGTGTTTGTGCGTGTGCCTTTTCTCCTTTATAATCCACTCGAAGGCATTTTGGAATAGTGGATTAGTCTACCCACAGGCAAAATCTGTATTGGGCTGGATGAGCTCCAAGGTCACTTTTTACACTGGGAGTCTCTGATGGCCTTCTAAGATTGTACATTTGACTGCTGGAGACCCCCAGAGGGGTGGATTATCAAGAAAGCTATCATCTATAATGGTTTTGACTGTCCCCCAACCCAGGGACACTTGGCCATGTCTGGAGACATTTTTGATGTCCCAGGATGGGGCATGCTACTGGCATCTTGTGGGTTGAAGCCAGGGATTTTGCTAAGCATCCAACAATGCACTGGACAGACCTTTACAACAAAGAGTGATCTGGGCCAAAGTGTCCGTAGCACAAAGGTTGAGAAGTCCTTGTGTTTTCCGAACATGGGGGCTCGGCCATGTAGTTGCATACAAGCCCCCATCCACAGTTGTTTTACTGGGCATCTGGGTCATTTGAAGGGACCACATACAAATTTTGTTGTTAGGGAGCCTTTTCCTCCCATGCTCTTCTGTCTCTTTGTGACAGGAAGTTGGGAACAAAGAGGAGGTGTCATACGACATAAGAAATGGAATCAGAGACCCCTTAGAGAGGAGAGCATGAAGCAACTTCTGTATTAAAGGGCCACAGAAGGAATGGAAAGGGGTCACCACCTCTCTTGCTAAGGGACTGATCGGGGCAATGAGTGGTCGATTCTCGTGGGAATCTTTGTGCCGTTAGTTCATTCGCTCACTGCACATGGAGTCCCTATTGCTTGCCAGGTTCCGTGCCACTGCTGAGGGTACGTAGCCAAGGATAAAATGGCACGGCTCTGCTCTTTTATATGAGCTTTCCTGTGTCTTCCCCCTTTTCATCCACAGGCAAGTCCTCCTAATCCTTCCAGACCCAGCTCAGAGAATCTTCCTTCTCTAACTCTCTCAGGGTGAGCTGGGTGCCCTCCTGTCTCTTCCCACTGAGCCCTGCACTTACCTTCTTACTCAGCTGTTTATCTGTCTGCTTCCCTGCAGAGATCAGATCTTATTATTCTCTGTATCCTGAGCATCTTGCATCGTGCCTGGCGCTGAGCAGGTACTCAAAAACTGTTCAAAAGATGAGCGAGAGAACAAACGAATTAATGAATGAATGCGGCAGGGCTTCATAAACCAGTCTTCATGCAGTTTTAAGACTCCATCTCCTTTTCGCCTTCATCCCAGTCTACTCTGTGAATCCCAGACTGAAAAGAGAGAGGGGAGAGGTGCGGAGGACAGCTTTCCGGCCGAGGTCTCACTAGGGTTGCACAGAGATGACTGTCGCTTGGAGAAAGGGAGGCTAGTGGGATCTGAGGGCAATTGGAACACAAGTGAGAACTGTGAATGAGCCGGTGTTGCGGGTCAGGAGTGCAAAGGTGATCAAGGGAAAGAATGGGACCAGTAACTGCTCTATTATGGGGAAATATTAACGATCTCCATGAAGATGGTATATGACTCAAAAGGTGTTATTTTTAGTAGATGTCTTCGAGGTATATGAATTAATAAGGAGCTTGGGTAGTGGAACTCATTAACTTTGCAAATCTACCTTATTTACACCGAATGTAAACCTTTCTCAGGCTGGTGGCATCAGCCATGATAAATGATGTTCCCAGTGTGAACTGTATTTTCTGGTAGAGACAGTATTTTTGCCTCACTGTGTGGGAGTGGGGAGGCAGCTTTTGGATGCACTGGATATTTTATATAGGTGACTGCAGCTTCTGCAACCCGCAGCCCTTACCGAAACCAAAAGTTCGGACTCACTGCAAAGACACAACCAATCCGATAGTGACTGTGTTTGTTAAGCTCTGTTGTGTAGCAGTTAATTCCGTTCTATTAGAGTCGCTTAAGTTGGTCAATGGTCTGTTGTCCTCGTCAATAGGTTATTAATGTTAATTTATAGTTCGGTTCCTCCCTTTCACGTCACCAGCAAAAGCACTCTATCTGCACAGTGGGTGGCTGATTTTTGAGTGAGGAGCCTCTTCCTCATGTTGGTTTCTTCCTGTAAATGCCTTTCCAGACAACTCACTTCCTTTATACACAGGCTCCTGGGCAGCTTGTACTTCCTCCAGCAATTGTTTAATATAGGACGTTTCTTTTAGGTTTTCAGTCAATGGCCTTGTTCACTGAGACTTTCTTTTTTCTGGCAATGGTATGAAGTGTTGGATTTCATATTTATTTATTTATTTTTTCCTGTGGTCTAACAGACACTTTGGAGTCTTGGTTTTAAATAAATAATAAGAGCAAAGTGACTCTATCGATGTAGTTCTCAGACTTTCTAATTTTCCTCTCCCCACCTACATCTACCAACTGCTGCATTACCTGCTTTACAGAGGAGAGTGGAGAAGGCCAATGGAGTCTGTTGGGGGTTTTCAATATGGCGCCCCCTTTAACCTTCCTCTAAGGTACACATTGTCATCCCAATTATTCAGATGGGAAATCAGGGCTCTGAGACACTAGGTAATACACCTAAGATCACAGAGCCAGTAAGTGGAGAACTGGGATTTCCAATCCATATTTATCTTTGCTCCAATGTTCTGGTGAATCCTATCAAATACTATCAGTAAGGGGAAGGAGAAAACCAGGGAAAGGTTAAGGCAAAGGACTTTATAACTGAAAATAAGAGAGCATTGGACATGGAATGCAGGGGAAAAGTTGAGGGATTGAGTTATTTTCTACCACTTCTACTAATGGGCATCTTGGAAGTCCACTGAGCTGATCCAGCAAAAGCCTCAGAACTTCCTCATGGTTTCTCCCCATAGATCATGAACCAGGTCTTGGAAAGAGTCAAGCTCTGGTCAGTAAAGTTAGCAGCATCCTATGTCTTAGAGTTTATCTTCTTGATGCTGCTTGAATTTTTGGCTCCCTTTCTAGGAAGTGGAGAAACAGTGTAGCAAATAATGATATTAATATTGATAGTTAACATTTATTGAGAACTTTCTGCATAACTGGTAAGCATCGTGCTTCTCAAACTGCTTGTGGGGTAGGACACCCCTCCCTTCCTTTTTTTTTTCCTTAAAAAATTTCAATATATCATGGACTGTTGCTCTATTAAAATCTAACAATTAATAAAAACAATTTTGTAAAATGGCATAGAATATACAAGCCCCATTTTTTATTATTATTGGAGTCAATGGCCATAAAAATTATTTTCTCAGAAGCTCAATTTCAGTATTTATCTGATCATGAAGTGATGAAACACAGGGTGAAGACTGGCATGGATCCAGTCTTGGAAGTCCATGGATCACACTTTGAGCAGCCCTTCCCTGAGCAACTTACATGTGGTCAGTCTTGGGAAGATTGTTTTCCTCATGTTGCAGGAGAAGGGATGGAGGCAACATGGGGGGATTAACTTCCAAAGGCTACAGAGCTAGTGAGATGAGGAGCCCGCATTGGAAGGCAGGCAGCTGGTTCCAAGACCTTCCCTGTGAACCTCTTGCAGTCTGTCTTGACACATAGTGCATGGGGTTTGGGCTTAGAATGAGATGGACTCCAGGCAAGTCCTGACTTGATCTTTTAGCACCTGTATGACATTAGGATTAAATGACATCTCAAAGGCTCATAGATGGCCCCTGGCATGATGTAGGTGTTTAACAAAGAGAAGCCATTCATTTCGACAAAGTCAAAATTCCAAGTGGCACTTTGATAATGATTTAGGGTAGATTACTTGCAGTTACTGTTCCACATACCAGTGTGTCTCAGTTGAGACAGTTATCATGTTTGTCAGAAAGCACTTAGTATTTTTTTTATTCCGTGAAAGAAATTAAGTTTAACTTCATCATTTTAATATCTTTGCCCATTTATTTCTAAACGCTATGCAGAAGTGGCCAGCTACAAAACTTATTAAGAGAATGGATTTTGTTTCCTTGGGGAGCCAATAAAACAACTGCGGGGGTCTGATGCCTGGTTTTAAATTCCAGCTTTTCCAATTACTAGCCGTGTTCTCTTGACTAAGTTTATTTTTCCAAGCCTCAGTCTCCTCATCTATAAAATGGGGATGATGATACTATGACCTATTTCAGAGTGTTGCTATGAGGATTCAATGAATCAATACATGCAATGCACTTGGCACAGTGCCTTGTAGATAAACGCACGTAGCAGATGTTAGTCGTTATTATGGGTGCTGATTTGTGGGGAAAGGGGGGTGGATTCCAAGATTAACTCTATGCGGCCTCTAACTGAAAAGTTTGCAAAAATTAATGATAATATTAACGGTCAATTATTGGAACTACTTGTCCAGCATCTATAGCATGCTGGACCTAGTGCTCGTCATTTCCACACACGTTATTCATGTAATTCTCAGCATTTTGCCGACCAGTAATTACGTTTCAGGGTGGTCAAGTTACTTGCTCAGTGTTCCAATAGTGAGTGCATAGAGGCTCCCCAAGTAGAACCTAGGATCCACCTGGCTGCACCCCACACTGTTTTCCACTTAATTCTACTCAGAAGCAAAACTGATAATAAATAATGAGTTAGCATTTACTTAGTTCTAATTGTTGGGCCCTGTTCCAAGTGCTTTACATGAATCATCTCATTTTATCCTCACAAAATCCTATAAGTATACCATTATCCCAATTTTTATAGATGAAGAAAAAGAGTCAAAGGAAACAGGGGACTCAGGTAATGAAAATGGGACCACACTTTGAGCCCAGGCAGTCTGTTCTATAGGCCACACTATGCTAAAAATGGGGAGAAACAAACACACACATACAGCAGCCTGGGACAGGGGTGCATTACCCTGTCTCTTGGGTTAAGTCTTTTCCCTTCCCTGTAAAACTAGAGGCTTGCAGTAGGGCCCCTTTAAAGTCCTTTCTGCCACTGAAAGCCTATGACTCTGTAAATAGGAGGACAAAATACAGCTTTTCTTGTGTGTCTCTGCCGCAATACTGACCCGCTAGAAAATGGCCATCACGTGAATGGCTTAATTTGTACTTAGGCCCTGTTTATACAGTTTTGGGGAAAGGAGTAAAGATGGAGGCCCAACAGAGCAATTTGAAGCACGTTATCAGCTTCTCACTTGGGATTTAGTCCTGGAGTGCTTATTCTCTTCCTACACCCATACAACTGCGTTGCGGACCGAGAGATTTCTCAGGTTGGATTTCTTATCCCACAGCTTTCCTGTACACCCTGCTCCTTAGAGAAACTGCATGTGATCGCTTGTTGTGCAGAATGGACCCTCCATGACTCGGAGTGAAGGATGGATGATTATTTGGAGCAAGTGTGTATCTGAAGATTTGCCAGTTTTCCCCACAGAGCCTTTGAACGTGCTGTTGGTAGTGGCTCATTTGTTGGTCTACAGAATAAAAAAAAAAAAAAAAAAAGATTTTTGAAACTCTGAGCTTTCCATCATGAGAATTCATTTAAAAAGTGGTTTTGTCTTTCACTTCAAGGGAAGAAAGGGACCTAAAAGATGATCATGCACACTCTTACGCTGCAGACAAGGAAGCTGAAGATCAGAGAGGTGGCTTGGCCAAGCTTAAGAAGCTCTGGATAATGGATAATCTATATCAAGGGCTCTATCCACCCCTGAACCTTTACTCTGAATTTTGTATGTATAAATATTTCTTGGAAGAGAAGTTTTATGGCAGGCATTGGAAACTCATAGTTCTACAGATCATGCACATGAGTGATGCAGTCAGGTGGAGGGCAGTTGGGACTGGTAGAGAGTGTGGCCAACCAGACACTGCCTACCCCATTGATAGGAAAAGTTGCTACCTAGCATCAGTCAGTTGTTACCATGGGGTCACACTGGCATAGTATTGTCAGGCCTTTAAACTTTTCAAGAGAAGTAAATTTTCTGGACTTTATGTAAAATATTTCAATTTTATATTGTCAATTCATTCAAAGATTTTTAAGGTAGTGCAGGCCAAACACAACATGCTGTTGGGTTAGATATCAACTATGGGCCACATGTTTGCAAACACGGATTTATACCTCTTATCAGATTCTAGAGAGAAACCATGATGCAAAACACCTGGGGAAAAGCCAGCTTTGCTAATGACAGTTACAGCACTAGGTGACAGGTTTTCTCCTGCTTCTTTTCCCATTGAATTACATAATGATCTTTAAAAAGTCATCTAAACCTGGAGTTGTATTTAAGTCATTTGAGAGCAACTCCTCCTTTACTGAACATTACATGTATTTATGACAATGTCTCTTATTTTACCTGCCTCAGTCTGTTGCACTTGGGGCCTTGCTGACTTCTGTATTAATATCCATACTTTCTTTCCTGGTGACAAATACCCCTCTGTGAGGGGGTGAGGCATTGGACAGAGGTGACTGGCAGCTCTAAATAAGTATTAGAAACATGTCAAACTCAGTTAATTAAGAGAGATTGGACATGGAGTCTGGGCAGGGAAACAGATCTGTGATTACTGGGGAGGCAGGAGAGACTATTCCTTCTAGAAAGATGGGAGAAATGAATGTGAATTGAAAGAAACTGGAAATTTTATCACTGCAGATAAATCTCTACTGCACTCTCCAATCCAGGGCCTTGGTTGTGACATAAAGATGATGGTGTGTAGTCAAGTGTATTGAAACTCACACAGATGTTTATTTGAAGTTCAGTGTTAATAAAATACATAGATGCTTCTCTTTATTTCTCTTTCCCTCATGCTCTCCCTTTCTCTTTGTCAATTTATCTCATTTAGCACCTGAAGAATTCCCCTTTTCAGAAAAGACACTATATAACTTCACTGCTCTGGGTGTACCATATTTAAGAGGGTCCCGGGACTAGAGATCATTTTCACTTAAGAAAGGAAGTCCTGAGTCTAGGGACAGGGGCATTTGTATCACAACTTTGTAAATGGGGTAGTTTTCAGCTCACCTGTCAAAAGGACTTTATTTATCAGTCTTAAAAGTACTAAGTAACTTGTCATTACTTCTATAACAGTGGGAGATAATTAAATCCTACATGCTTTAAGGAACCAAGCCAGGGTCAGAGCTGTTTTGCATACAGCATGCACAGATTAGGTGAAAGTAGCCTGTTTAAACTGTCACTTGATATTATATTAGCTGTTAGATAAATGGTACAGAACTGAGCAGCACAGCAGATACTTGGCAGTGCCTCTCCACCCTTGCCTTGTGCTATGGCAGGACCTAGGACTCGCTTCTTTGGGGGTAACTTGATACTCTTAGGCAATCGAAGAGCTTGACCACCGGCTGATCTGTTGAAATTGCCATCAAACACCATAATGCTTGGTGCTTTCCATTTCCAGGGAACCCTTGAAGTCAGTCTCTGAGAAAGAGCTGCACAGGATAACGTGGATGTAAATTACTGCCCATCGGAATTTGGGGACTGTCACGCTGGGTTTTGAGCAGCTCTGTGACAAGGCTGTTGAGAAAAGGCAAAACCAGAAATTTAGTTAAGTCGGAGGATGTGGGTGGACAGTGAGGGTGGAGAGAGAAGCTGCTTCTTGTGAACTAAGCCAGGGAAGAGCTGGCTATTGATGCAATAGGAAGACCCTGGTCTATGAAGTCAGACACACATGGATCAGAAATCTGGTTCCATTGCTCACTGGCTGTGTGACTTAACCTCTCAGACTCAGTTTCGTTGTCTGTAAGTTACCTGGGTCAGCGCTTGGAACACAGAGCATGCTTTATACATGCTGGTCCTGGCAGAAGTCTGACCCTGAACTTAGTAAGGTGTCTGTTAGTGAGTTAAGCTTGAATACTGATTCAAACCCAGAGAGGGTGTTTGTCATTACTTATGCTAGTCTGTTGGTAGGTGCAGGCGGGCTGTGGTCCCCAGGTGTTGATTACACCCATAAGGAAAGCAGAAATAAGTGAATTATGCCATGGTTGCAACATGGACATCCCAGGATAGCATTTTAGCTATCAAATTCCACTTAAGTTGGCTGCACTTTGGAATGTTCTCCAAAGAGAAGCTTGGTTCTACCTGCTTTGGAGATTTGTAGCGAAGAAACCTCAGCCGCCTACTGTCAAGAGATGCCCCCTGCTCTGACCAGCCCACATGCTTTATTTTGACTTTCCTCATGCCACTTTGTATTTCTATCTTGTGCTGTAATGTTTGGGGTTTTTAAAATCTCTTCTACACCAAATCACGGTGTCATCCAGATCTGATGCATCCGGAACATCCTCTAACATCCCCTTCAGAGGTGATGAAGCTGTGGCTTCGAAAGGTGAAGGAACTTGCCCAAGGTAACCAGGCTTCTAAATAGCAGGACAGCCTGCTCTTCTAACCTCAACAAACATGCACACGTTACTCTCATTCCTAACACCAGATTTATCACCATTTGTGTGATGTTTCTGTGCCTCTCCTTCCCTCCCCTCCCCCAGATAATATATACGTACTCCTGGACGAGGAACTGCTTGAAGACAGGACAGGCATCTTTGGTATGTAGCTTAGCACGTGGCAGAAAGTCAGCTCTAAATACATCCCTGAGGAAGGAAGGTATACAACATGGTTAGAACATCCCAACAGAAGAAGGGTTAGCAAGTGACCTGTGGGCTTCTTAGTCATGGCTTTGGAAGACCTGTGTGACATTGTCCAGGGTCAGCCTGTCTGAGATAGCACAGGATGCCAGAGGAGGGATATTCCTGTGTCAGGAGTCCTTTGGAAGTGCATGGTCTGTGCCCTCTGGAGGTGGTTGCCCGGGCAGCGGACTCCCTATAATTTCTCATGTGCCTGAAAGAGGCAAGAGGGCCAGATGAGGGGAACCCTGCTTCCCTCCTATGGACCAAGAAGCCTGCCTCCAAGCCAGACCTTTCAGGTGGCATCTCAAAGGTTATAGAGGTCTCTGATTCCCCAAGGACCATTCAGGTCTTGGCCAAGAAACCTGGGTCGTTGACTGGAATCACTCATGTTCTTGCAGCCTCAGAGCTGTTAGACCAAACACTGATGGATGGCAGGAATGGTGACCAGGCCACACTGGCCCGAGCAGAGCCATGGAGGTCACAGTTTAGCTCTTGTCAGTCAGCACTTTGGTGATGGTTTCATAGGGATTCTTGAAAGAATAGAGGATTTCTGAAAGAACAGAGAGAGAACACGGAATCAAACTACACCTAAAGTACTGATGTTCCCCAGGGGGAGAAAACTACATACATGTCTAGATGTCCACATGCTCCATGGGGGCTTTAAAGAGACAGGGGGTGAATAAGTTCATTTGTCATTCTGCATATAAGTGATATATGATATTTGTCTTTCTCTGTCTGACTGACTTCACTTAGTATGATCATCTCTAGGTCCATCCATGTTGCTGAAAATGGCATTATTTCACTCTTTTTTCTGGCTGAGTAATATTTCATTGTATATATATACCACATCTTCTTTATCCATTCCTCTGTCAATGGACATTTAGGTTGCTTCCATGTCTTGGTTATTGTAAATAGTGCTGCAGTGAACATTGGGGCACAGGTATCTTTTCGAAGTATGGTTTTCTCCGGATATATGCCCAGGAGTGGGATTAACATATACACACTACTGTATATAAAACAGATAACCAACAAGGACCTACTGTATAGCACAGAGAGCTCTACTCATTATTCTGTAATAACCTATATGGGAAAAGAACCTGGAAAAGAATGGATACATGTATATGTATAACTGAATCACTTTGCTGTATGCCTGAAACTAACACAACATTGTAAATCAACTATACTTCCATATAAAATATAAATTAAAAAAAAAAGAGAGGGGATGTAAGAAATTGAGCCCTGGGATGCAGAAGAAGAGAAAGGGGTGCGCTTCTACCCCTTTTTCCCCCCGTGCCTTGTCCTCTCTCTACTCTCAGCACACACTCCCAACCCCCTAGGACTGGGGATCTGAGAAATCAAAGCGTTTTACTCACACATGCCGGTCCCTCCGGAAAGATAATGAGAGTCCATCTCCTTACTAGTATCAGAGTGACTTTCTCTAGTAGCCGCATGCCTTAAACCTGTGAAGTATTGTCTTGCGGTGGTAGAGAACACTGAATGCAGAAGGAAAATCTAAAAGAAATAAGAGCTTTGAAGACAGTCTGTATTGATATCATGCTTATAAAACCTAAAAGCCCCTGATGACTGTGGAAAATTAATGATAGGTACAGTCAGTATTAATTGTCTCTCCAAAAAGCAGGGGGGGAAAAAGCCTCCAAAATGAGGATCAGTATTATCCCCTGCCAGTATGGTATTGAGCCTTTCTTCCAAAAATACACGTATTTTTTTCAACCATTGACAGGATTATTTAGGAAAGCGTTTACTTAGTCCTGTTAATGGAAACCCATGGTCATGATCTCTGGACAACAGATTTTAGAAATATCAGCTCTTGGGTGGTAGGCTGGCCTCCCACCCAGTCAAGGCTATAGTTTTTCCTTGAAAGGGGAGCAGCTAGGACTCAGGGGTGGAAGGAGTTTGGATACCTGATCTCCCCTGTAGAGTTTTTTGGGTTTTTTTGGCATCTCTTTTGAATTATTAAATGCAAATCCAGCAACACAGGGGAGAAAAAAGCAGATGATTTCCCTTTGAGTTTGCTGATTAGCCGGTTGCTCTGTTCAGGGAAGACTCCACATGTTTCTAGTTTCTATGTACGTCTGTAGAAATGGAGCGTGATCCTGATTGCATCTCAGGTGAGTGATTTTTCAATTAGCCTGTAGTTCCTTGGCGGCATTTCCTTTGCAGTCCTATGTGGGTAATGGAGAACAAAGATTTAAGGGGCTTTGGACAATTTATGTGGTTTGGAGAGGCTGTTTGTCAAGAAACAATATCTACAATAACGTTCATGTTCAATTTGAGTCCCAGGTCTTTTGCTTATTTTTATAGTACCATTTTCTGAGGTGTTAAAGATAACTTACAAGCAGTGTTTAAATGGTGGTGTTGGTGGTATTCCTGGAGGGGCTTGGAGAGCGAGGAAGACTGTTCTCCTGGATCCATACGGACAGTGGACGTTATTAAAATTGGAGGGCTGTTTGTCAAGTCTCATTGAAATGCTTTGAATAATGAATATTGTTTGAGCTGAAAATTTCACCTCCAGGGTGGTAGATTGGTGTGGGTGGGAAAAAGAATGGATTTTTAAAATATATATATATCTTTATTGGAGTATAATTGCTTTACAATGTTGTGTTAATTTCTGTTGTACAACAAAGTGAATCAGCTATAAATATACATATATCCCCATATCCCCTCCCTCTTGAGCCTCCCTCCCACCCTCCCTATCCCACCCCTCTAGGTCATCACAAAGCATAGAGCTGATCTCCCTGTGCTAGGTGGCTGCTTCCCAGTAGCCATCCATTTTACGTTTGGTAGTGTATATATGTCAATGCTACTCTCTCACTTCATCCCATCCTCCCCTTCCCCCCATGTCCTCAAGTCCGTTCTCTACATCTGCGTCTTTATTCCTTCCCTGCCACTAGGTTCATCAGTACCGTTCTTTTAGATTCCATATACCTGCATTAGCATACAGTATTTGTTTTCCTCTTCCTGACTTACTTCCCTCTGTATGATAGACTGTAGGTCCATCCACCTCATTACAAATAACTCAATTTCGTTCCTTTTTATGGCTTAGTAATATTCCATTGTATATATGTGCCACATCTTCTTTACCCATTCATCTGTCAATGGACATTTAGATTGCTTCCATGTCCTGGCTGGCAATTGTAAATAGTGCTGCAATGTGGGGAAAAGGGAGCCCTCCTGCACTGTTGGTGGGAATGTAAATTGATACAGCCACTATGGAGAACAGTGTGGAGGTTCTTTAAAAAACTAAAAATAGAACTACCATATGACCCAGTAATCCCACTACTGGGCATATACTCTGAGAAAACCATAATTCAAAAAAGATACATGTACCAAGAATGGATTTTTGAATTCAACCAAATTTGGGAGATCTGGGAATACTACTTCCTAAGACAAATTACTTATCCTTATCATATCTCAATTTTCTAACCTGTAAAACTGGGATTGGTACCATGGTTAAATGAGATAATGCATGAAAAGTGATTGGTCAGAGCCTGGTATAATAAAGTAAGTCCTCATATATATTATTATTTCTATTGTTATTGCTGCTGTTGTTAGGAACCTAGCCTAAGACATATGTAGGAACATGTACAAAGGTTTAGTTGGAAAGATGTTCCTCACAGCATTGTTTATAATAGTGAAAAATTGGATTGGCTAAATATATCATGGCAAATATTTAAATACATGACTCGTGGTTATTTGGCTATTAAGAGCCATGTGGTTGATATTTATTGATAGAACAGTATTCACAATAATTCAAGTGAAACATTAGGTAACAAAATAGTATCATCCTATGGTTTGTTTAAACAGTAACAACATAAGTATATACTCACACATCAAAAAAGTTTGTCTAGGTGTTTCTCTAGGTGATGGAATACAATTTTTTTATGTTTTACTTTTAATTTTTTATTTTTGTGGCTTCTCTGAGATTTTTACAATATTCACACACTATTCTTGATTTAAATCTAGTTTTGACTGGAAAAAAGAAAACATTAAAGTGGGGGTGAGGCTCCCAGTTGGAGACTATCTTGTTTAGTGGTGAAAAAACAAAAGTCACCGTGTCAGTGTGGCTTTATCAGAGAATTCAGGATGTAAACTTGGGTGTGCTGGTGGTGTGTCACTCTATCAGCAAACATAAACAAAGGATGAAAGATCAGGAACATTTGAAAATGAGATCTTGAGGAATGAGAACTACACAGTCGCTTGGCCCCGTATATTTTTTTTAATAGGAGACTTACTGACATTTGAAAGATGGAGGCCTGTGCCACTGACTGGAGGTTGATTGGCATTTATGGGCAGTATAAGGCATTATTTGCCCCCCATCCAAACCCTCACCCATCCACCCTTTGAATTAAATTGGATCAGCTATAAAACTTTCTAAAATGGCTATGTGCGGAAAGACTACTTGTCGTTTTCAAAATATGACTTATCTGGATAGAAATTTGAAAACGTAACTTGTGACATTTTAAACACTTTTACTGACTCTTGTTAAAAAAGAAAAAAGAAGCAGAAAAAAGAAAATTGTACCTGTTCAGAGAGGAAAAAAAAAATAAACAAGAAGAACTGAGAATAGTTTCATATCAAGTCATTATTGAAATAGTTGGGTCTAAATCCCAATGGATTTTGTAAAAATTGAACTAATGTTTGGAAGGGGCACATGATTGCTATAAATATCTATTTATATTCATACCTCAGGAGTGGGCCAGGTCCCTTAATTTTCCTCATAAGTCGAAAATTATTTTCACGCATGGAGGTTTATAATTTTTATGATGCTACAACTTGACCCATAGGGTTCTGGAATTTTCAGGGCATCCTGCTGAATACATAATTTTAGAGACAGGTGCATATGTGCTCACATATAAGATTGTACCCTAATGCTTATTAAGCCTCCTTTTTTATTCTCCAAATGGTTAAATCATATTTATGAATATTTTGTCTTTTTAACTGAGTTTTTTGCAAGGGAAAAATTATATTTTTCTCAAAACCATCATACTCTCAAATATGTCCACAGGCACTTTTTCTGTCTGTTAAGAATTCAATTCCAGGAATAATGAGTTTTTTCTGGGGCCTCACTCTCTTGAAGACAACCCAAAAGTTGAGCATCATAAAGAATGCTGATTGTTATTAAAAAAATGATGACATTGTCAGTAAAAATTTCTAAAAATTATTTTGCTAACAGGACTGTTCTAAGTGAAGATTTAAAGGAATTACTTTTACTTTCCCCAAATGCCCATTTCTGCCCTCTTTCCTTTTTCTTTTGGTTCCTGTGTGTTGGCACTTTCTCTCTCCCTCCCTCGTGCTCTCTCTCTCTCTAAGCTGTCTTTCTCTGTCTCTGCTTATCTGTCTTTTCTGCATTTTGATGTACACCGTTTTTATTTTTTATGTACAAACCCTCCCCCCCACCACCACTGTTTCAATCCCATCTCCTACCATGGAGATCTTAGTTTTCCCAATAAAATTTACCCTCATCATTCATTTCCTCAGAGCACTTTTAGCCATCAGGGATTATATTATATATTATTACAATTTCAGGCATAGTATTAGGAGATGGAAATGTCAGTGCTTTATGGTCTACTGGTAGAGGTTTCAACTGGCTAGCTGGTTGTTTGCTTTGATCCAAATGCTGTTCAAAAGTTTTTGGTTTGGTTGCTAGGGCTTCAAGATTCTACATGGAAATTTGGATCTTCTTAAAAAGATCAGAAGATTTAACCATCTTGGGTACCTCACCACATGGCAATAGTGAGCTGAAGTGGAGAGGTAGCAGTCTCTTAATACATCAGTCTTTCCCACCCTTTGGGGTCTTCATTCATCTCTGTTCCTGCCCTGCTCTCTGGAGGCAGTGCTTTGCCACTCCCATTCCCTTCCTTCCTGGTCCTAGAATTTCCTCTCCCAGATCTCCCCTATCTCCTTCCCCAAAAGATGTGTGAACATTGGGAACACCAGTTGTGATGGCTGGACCAGTAAGAGAGGGTACCTTTGGTTATCCCTCAAATGACTCCTCAGCTTACATATAGGCTGAACTCAAGACAGAGAATGTTGATAACTGTTATGAACAGCTTCTAATGTTACTTGAGGTCACTGCTATCTGAGTCTATCAGCCATTTAGACTTATTGGTATAATTTGTTCTCTGGTATTTTTCAGATGTGTTATTCATCTTTTTAAAGATTAGGGGACATACAATGAACTGAAATATATTTTATCATAATTTGAACAGAAACAAAAGTTGAAAGAACTTTAAAATTCTATTGGTGCATGTCTAGCTTTCAATAATACACATATATTCATGGTTCTGGGGTCTGGAAGGGGTCTATCATGGGGTCATATCTGAGTTTTCCTTTCTCCCACAAATAGTTGATAATTTTTCCCTGGTGTTGCCCCTTGTGGCTGTACTGATCTCCCTGAATATGCCAAGAGCACACCAGTGCCCGGCCTATGCTTAGCATTCAATAGATGTTTGTTAGATGAATGCACACTTTTATATATGTTTGTGAAAACGAGACAGAGAGAAGAGAAACAACTTGCTTTTGGTCATACATGAAGTCACTGAGAAAACTGGGGTTAGATTTGGCTGTTTAGTTCAAACATTTAGTTACGTGCTGCCTTCCCCCATTTATTCCTAATTCCCATCACATGGCACTGTAACCCAGCTTTTCAGGAAAGGTTCAATTTTCACTTACCATGAGCCTTTGAAATGGTCCCAGGTATTGGTGATTCTTATTCTAATTTATGCTTCCAGCAGAATTGAACTCAAATAATAGTTTCTGATTTTCAGAACATTGACAAACCGTTTCCTTGCTTAAATGATTGGTGAAATTCTCATATTTTGTGTTCATACTTTCCTATTCATACTGTAAACATCACAGCCTGTGGTACCACTCTGTTGGCAGTGGGTTTATCCACCGACAGTACACACGATCACATATTTGTGTGTGTCTTATCAGCCTGCAAACAATTCATGCCTTTGTGCTGTCCGATGTGTCCACAGACGCCAATCTCACTTCTTTTAGCAACTCTTGGCATTGAACATGGAATGTTTACTCCAAGTTCGTTTATGATGTCTTCTTGAAGTTTTGCCACCTTACAAAATGAACATGGGTTTAGTATAGTTTTGCTTTGTTTTCCTGCTTTGGGCAAGGCTTTCTCTGTGCAGCTTTGTATGAGTTGTATGGATTGCTTGTTGGACCCGACTTAATTCATCTGTCAGAAAAGACAAGTACTTTGGAGGCATTTCCTTCCAGAGTCTCCCAAGTGTATGTACACATGAGGACACCACACTCAGGCACACACACGCACACATATGCCACCATGAACTGAGAATAGCTCTGCATTGCTGAAGATCTAGGCAGCCATGAAGAAAGCTTTACCAAGAGGTGAAAGCCTGATTTGGAATGAGCTTTCTCTTGTTTCTCCTTTCCTTGAGACTCCATGGTTGCTACAAAAATGAAGGTGAAGATGAAAAAGAAAATCTGTTAGAAGGGAGAGTAAATAACAACTCTTTTACCCATAAAACCACTGAAATCTTAACTTAAATACACATAATATATACCAAACTGAAAAGGGTTTTCTTGGGTACCCCAGAGGCAGAGTGGTTTGGAAGACTTGACTTTATGAAAAAAGGGTGATTCACATCTATCTCTATATCTATCTGCATCTACATCATCTATACTGATACCTATATATCTAGTAAATAGATTATACCTATATCTAATTATATCTATTAACGTATGTTTACATATATGCATACACACACACACGTATATCTCATGCCCGCTGTATCTATTTCTTTGGCCAAAAAAATGGTGAGTTATTGGTGATTTTGTATGGTTCAGCCCAGTAACTCTGACCATAGAATAGGTTCCTGCCTGCCTTCCCTACCACTTTTCTCCTATTTCCTCCCATGCTAGAGAAATGACCAGGAGCTGGAAGTGTCAAGAGAGAATTGCAACATTGTGGTAGGCAGAATTTCACGATGGCTCCAAGATTTCTACTCCCTGGTGTATGTGCCCTCTATAATCCCATCCCCCTGAGTGTGGTCAAAACTTGCGCATATGATGCTATGTCATTCCTGTGATTAGGTTACATTATAAGACAAAGGTGATGGGATTTTAGAGATGTAATTAAGATCCCAAGTCAGTTGGTTTTGAATTAATCAAAAGAGAGGTCATTCTGGATGGATCTGAATCAGGTGAGAGCCTTTAAAAGAAGGCTGGGGCTTCCCTGGTGGCGCAGTGGTTGAGAATCTGCCTGCCAATGCAGGGGACACGGGTTCGAGCCCTGGTCTGGGAAGATCTCACATGCCGCGGAGCAACTGGGCCCGTGCGCCACAATTACTGAGCCTGCGCGTCTGGAGCCTGTGCTCCACAACAAGAGAGGCCGCGATAGTGAGAGGCCCGCACACCGCGATGAAGAGTGGCCCCCGCTTGCCGCAACTGGAGAAAGCCCTCGCACAGAAACGAAGACCCAACACAGCCATAAATAAAATAAATAATAAAAATAAAAAAGAAAAAAATAAAAAAGAAGGCTGGGTCCTTCCTCAGGAGACAGACACCCTGTCAGGGCTGTGATGAAGCGACCAGCCATATTGTGAGCCTCCTATGGAGGGGAATGACCCCTAACAACTCAGAGTCTCAGTCTGACTATCCAAGGAACTGAAGTCTGTCAATAATCTGATTGAGTTCGGAGGAGGACCTTGAGCTCCAGATGAGGACACAGCCTGGCCAGCACCTTGACTGCAGCCTTGTAAGACCCTGAGCAGAGGACCCAGCTAAGGTGTGCTCGATGTGTGCTGTTTTAAGCCACTAAAGTTTTAGTCACTGGTTATGCAACAATAGAAAATGGGCAAACATAACATAACAAGATCTTCATGTTCAGATAGAGGGTCTGACGGCACTCGTGCCTGCTGCCATCTGCACCTTCACCCTCTTGCTTCATCCGCCTCTATCCCATCCCAAGGAAGAGATGTAGGTGCAGAGAGACCTTTGTGTTCATTCTGGCTTCAGCTGGTGCTTTTGCTCCCATATCTGTGAACTCAGCTTATTCTTATTTGTTTCATTCTGTTACTGCAACAGGGAGAAATTCTCTTTTCAGGAAGAAAAATATTTAGCTTGTTCTTGGTTTGGAAACATCAGACACTTGATGCTAGGAATGGGGTCTTGGACTGTTCCCTGCAGAGACGTCATCCTACAGCATTACGTGCGGAAAAAGGCGTGTGGCTGCTATAATACACTTTTTTTTGAATTTCCTTACTCTCTTTTTAAATGTTCTTTCCTGTTCAGGCTTCTGGGCTTTTTCTTCCTCTTTCCCTTTGTGTGGTGGCATCCGCCTTGAATGTTGATGTGAGAAACTTGGTCCCTCCCCAAGAACTTATTTAGGGTAATTAATTCTTGGCACTCTAGCAGTACTTCACAACTGTGACTTTCTTAGGTATGAACTGACTGACTAAATGTCCAAGCATGGGACATGTGCAATTATTGCCTTACCTTTTGCCAAAAATTAATCATTTATTGAACTTGCTCTAGCGGGAATGGGAATGGTGATTGCACATGTAAGAGGGTAAGGGCAGAATTCACAGGAGGACAGTGAGGGAATCCTTGAGAACATGGGCTCTGGTCTCTTAAGTCATTTTATTTGCAATTTTATGCTCTGGAGCCCTGGAAGAGGACCATCCATGGTTCATGGAGGCTGAACCATGTCTCAGGGAGATTACAGTCTGTTAGGGTGGCCATCATGCAAAGAAGATCACTCATGAACTTTTTTTTTTTTAAGAGATATGCTCCCTGTACATTCACAGTAATTATTTTGGAATGTAGTCTTCGTTTTCAGATTCCTGGGGGATATTTTTCTTTCTTTTTAAAAATTTTTAATTAATTTATTTATTTATGGCTGCATTGGGTCTTCGTTTCTGTGCGAGGGCTTTCTCTTGTTGCGGCAAGTGGGGGCCACTCTTCATCGCGGTGCACGGGCCTCTCACTATCGCGGCCTCTCTTGTTGTGGAGCACAGGCTCCAGACGCGCAGGCTCAGTAGTTGTGGCTGATGGGCCTAGTTGCTCCGCAGCATGTGGGATCTTCCCAGACCAGGGCTCGAACCCATGTCCCCTGCATTGGCAGGCAGATTCTCAACCACTGCGCCACCAGGGAAGCCCCACTCATGAACTTTTGATAGATGGTGCAACTACATGTACAACGACATGAAAGAGAAGAGGATAGGGAGACAGACTGTGTCTGGGAGGAAGGAAGGCATCTGAGACGTGGTGTTTGAACTAGACTTGGATGATGGAATTTTGCAGCAGAAAAAGAGTATGGAGTGATGAAGAATTTATTGATTTTTCAGCACTCCTTGAACTTGAAACTGGGTATACTTTCAGGGAAGTTTTGTACTACCCAATGCATGGCAGTGTGAAAATTAATTAACTAATACTCTGCTAATTTAGAATTGGTGAGAATTGGGAATGTAAATTCTGCCAGGGCAGGAGCCATCGCCTTCTTGTTCTCTGTTGCGTCCACGATGCCTAGCTCAGAGTTTGGCCTGTAGGGAATGCTCAAACACAGCTAGAGGCTCAGTGAGTGAATCTCACCACTGAGCAACCCATTAAAAGGATTTCCTAATAAGATTGTGTGATTGCATCTATAAAAACAAAAAAGTGGGAAGAACAAACTGTTAACATGGAAATGATCGCTCAATCACAAAACATGGTTTCCCATTCATTAAAGCAGGGCTCCAAAGGAAGGCTGTAGATGAATTCATTGATAGTCCAGTGGGATTCACTGCATGTTTTGAATGTACAAAATATATATATATTTTCCAAAATAGTATCTCATTCACTAGTCTACCTTCCCATCTGACCTTCTGAATGAATAAAGATTTCATGAGGCTTTGGCAGGCTTTCCATTTTGATATTTTACCAGGTTTAGGGATCATAATGGGCACTGGAGGCTAAGTGGGCAGCCAGACCTGAGTTCAAGACATGTGAGTCAGATCTTGAAAGTGTTATGAAGCAGGGCTGCAGAGCAGAACAGGGCGGCACCAGGTCATCAAGAATCTGGCGCAAGAGAGAGAGTCCAATCCAAATGGGCTGGCGATGGCCACAGAATACTCCAAAGGTAGAAGTCCAGGGAGATGCTTTCTGTGGAGGGGAGTTAAGAATGAACAGCAGAAATCCTATGTCCAGTCTGATTAATGGGTCAGGAACGTAATAAGTTCAGGTCAACCGCTAAGAGCTGAGCTATACTTCTTGACAATTGGCCTCCCTAATATCATCCTCACCTAGAAATTACCAATACTATGGTGGCTCAGTGAGGTTGGCTGGTTCACAACAGACTTTTTCTCCCCAAAGGCTCACTTCTACATATACAGGGAATTTTAGCTTTAACCACTCTGGACACCCTTCGCAAAAATATTTCACTGGGCACATGATGGCAGCTCCATTTTGCGAAGAGTTACTCTATCACTATTTTCTCAGTGAATATTGTAAGTGCTCTGATGAGTCTGAAAGGTACGATCAGAACCCAGATTTCTATTTTAGGGAGCCGGAGGTTATGTGCACAAAAGGCCTTTTGCTGGATTGCACGTTAGATACCTCATTAACTTAAAAATGGAATCTGAATGTCAATTATAACCCTTACTCATAACTGCAGTTCAGGTGAGTTGGCAGTTTTCCCATACTTTCACAAACCAGTAACTTCCAGAATAAATGATATATTGCACCTAATTCCAATTGTCCTTAAAGAGGCAATCTGTGCACAAATGGTATAGGGTGCCACTGATTCCACTGGAAGCTGCTGCCACAGCTTGTGGTAGTTTATCCTCTTTCTGCCATTTCCTTGTAGACTCTGAGCTGACCGAATTCGGGTATTGAACACAAAAGAGCTAGAGTTGTTACATTGAGTTTTGGTAACTGTGGGTCAGAGAAGGTTGACGGAAAGGAAAATCCAGGACCTTGTGCATACAAGGAAGTGGTTTCTGTGCAGCCTTCAGATGGTCGCAGGTGACTGTCCCAGAGCCCACAGACTAGAAAGCCAAGGGACTTTGGCGTGTTCCCTCCTGGGCTCAAACTGCCTTGTTTACTCTCCAAGCATGGGAGTGAAATGCTCTATAAACTTGAATGAGCGTCCCCAGTATGCACTTGCACATATGAGTGTGTATGTGTGAGTCATATGTGCCTGAGTCCATGAGTGTATAACTGGTGCTGCATTGTTTCCGTCAAGACTTTAACGTGGGAAGCCAATGTCCTGATGGCAGATGGTAAAGTCTCTCCATGGATACATTTGCGCATGAGCTTCAGAGAGAAGGGATAGAGAGTTTTGACCTTTCTTAAAAAGGAGATGCCCCTACTTTAAAGTCTATTATTATTCAGTTGCCTTATATCACAGTGGAAAGAAGGTGTGGCCGCCTGGAGTTCTGTCCTCCCCCAGCATGATGGTGGCCACTTCTACTTGCTCTTGAAACTGCAAAGTCCTACTTCTGCTACCAGCTCTTCATCCATCCCAGCACATGCCTCAAAGAAACCCACTACCCCTCATTATCATAGCTGAACAGATGGTTGTGAGCAGTTCTCTGGATTTCCACATGATGCCAAGTGAAAATTAATACTCGCGGGGACCCTCTGTTATTCTAAAACCGAGATCTTAGTTTTGGTATTTGGAGACACTGCCCCAACCTAGAATGTTCAGTAGTCACAATAGTCAGCACTTCTCTGCCCCGTCAGGCAAATGTTACGGGGAAGCAGTCTGCTCTGAGGAGGCTGTGTGGACTGTATCTAATTTCTTATCTCCATTTCTTGACATTTTAGGTACATATTTATCAAAAATTATTATCCTGTGATCAGAAAAAAAAATGTTACATACACTCAGTGATTGCAGAAAGCAATCCCAAATAAATATACATGAAATGAATGAATGAATAATTATTGGGCATCTGTGCTTTCTGACACGTTACAAATCTCCTGATGTGTTTTCATCTGCCTTCCTCGCTAGAATGTAAGTTCTATGAAAGCAGGAATCTTGTTTGAGTCAATACAGCTTTCTCAGAAGAAGATTAGGCTAGGCATTTAATAAATACGTGTTAAATGCATGGCTCCGCCATGGGGACTGCCACTGAACAAGTGGCGGCAGCAGTGTTAAATTCTGCTTTTCAGGGTGTTTCTTAGCTGCTTCTCCTTTAAATCCTCTAGCCTGCACAAAACTGCCTTGAAAGTTAATATTTACTGAGTGATCTACTGCATTCCAGGTGCTGGGGATAAGTAGTTTGTTGACATATGAATGAATTTTCCATTTACAGTTCTGTGAGGTATGTACTATGATTACACCCATTTTGTAAATGAAGACACTAAAGTTTACGGAGGTTATAGTGGTGCCCAAGAGCACAGGACTAATAAGGTGAGTGACAGCAATTCGGCTCCAGGTTTCCCTAACGCCAGAGCCACCCCTTGAACCATCAGAGGCTTCCAGTGTCTTTTTATGACTTGCTTATTCAGCCAACCAATCAACTAACCAACTCTTACTGAGGGTTCTCTATGTGTCAGGCACTAAGCTGGGTGCCTGACAGAGTGGTCCCTGCCTTTTCTACCTGCTAAGGAGGAGAGGAGGGCAGGGCATGGGTTGGGGGAAGAGGTGTAGGTGGGTCTATAAGCACTGCTAGAATAAATGGACAAATTACAGGCCAGTTTACTTCCCGGATATTCCCGATGGAGGGGGTAGTAATGAACAGTGAAATGCCCCATAGCTGGACCAGAGTGACAGTCTATTTGCAGGAGGTGCCGGCGGCTGCTTCCAAAACAGACTCGAGGGCTGTGTTCTAAAACAGAGATCTTGTCAGTTTCTCTCCGGTCGAGTTAAACCCAGAGCTGTCCCTTAAAATATTGACCCAGTCAGTGTTTTACCCACTTCACTTCTTCTCAGAATGGAAGTTTACAGAGAGTTGTTTGTAGTTAACAAGAAGGAGAGAGTGAGAAGAAAAAAGCCAGCAATACATTGTCCGCCCTGAAATGTGCAGCATCTCACTGCTAGTCATCCTAGCGGGCTGATTCTTCAGAACTGCTTATTAGTTTTCATTTAGGGCTGAATTCTTTTAATGTCACTCACAGTGCTTCGTAATCCTCATGCGGTCGCCAGAAGACACCTCTAGCAAGAGCAGGGTCAGATCCTGTTCTCAGAATAAAGGTTGTGTTCTACTCCATCACTTTCCTTGCTGGCTTCCTTTACTTGCCGACACAGTTTCAGAATGTTTCTGTTAGCTTACTGATGCAAGGCTGTAATGGGAGAGGCTCTGTGCTTTACAATCAAACTCTCCATTAATTTATGTAAAATTCTTGTAGCATAGTGAATAATCATCAGAAGTGTTTTGCCTTCCATTTTTTCTTTTCCTTCGCTGTATTTTTTTTTTAATAGGCTGTGGGACACATTGCAGCAAATATTTCACACAGGAGTTTGTGCCACCAAAAATAATTAATGTCAAAAAGTTATGTGAAGGTCTTGCTGTATTAAGTAAACTAGCCCTTGCAGAAAATGGAAAGATAAATGGTGGGAGAGTTGAGAAGAAAGCTGCTGTAAAAATGACGTAAGATTTAAGACATATGAACTGTGGGAAAAGAACCCACATATTTTTATCTTTGCCGAGAAAGGTTACTATTTTTCCAAGACAGTAACAGAATAATAACATCTTCAGTTAGCAAATAATTGCACAACTGTGTGATCAGATGCTTATAGAGGTTGCAAGGAAAAAAAAAGCAACAGGGAACCGTGCTTTGCCCAGCTTTTGTTTGCTGCCCTTCTAGTGATTAGATTCTGTCAATCAAAGACTGTTTTTTATATAAAAAGCCATTAGGAGTTAGATCTTCAGTACTTCTGAAGGGCAACCAAACTTGAAGGCAGCTAGAGATAGGAGTTACTCTGTGGCTAACATTATCATGGGGGTGAATTATAGGTATTGGCATTTAGCTTTGTAAACTGTGCTTACCTAGGGATTTTAATAAACCATGGATTGAAGTTTTATGTTTTCCCTTCCTAAGAACATCTAGTGTTTTTACACTGAGGCTTTACTTGTTGTTCATATGGCTTCATCAAATCGCAATTCATAGGGTAGAGGTACAAGGACTGGAAATAGATATATTCCAACCAGTGGAGTAAGATCGGTTTTTAAGTCAATATCTGCCAAGAAACAAAAGCTCCTAAGGACCTTTAGTGTTCCTTTAAATAAAGAGCTCTTTTTCTCCAGCCTTCAAATAAACTTTTATCTTCCCCAAGTTGGTTGTGAGATCTTCAATGCATCTATCTAATGAGGACCATGCTAGTGATACAATAGGTTGACTCAGAAAGTTCAGGAGTGTCCAGGCTTGTTACATAACATCCCAGCTGGGGGAGACCTGGCAGACCATATGGGCTACGCTTCCTTGCTCTCCTCGTGCGTCTCCAAGCCCCCTCCCCTGTCCTGTTTTGTTCACGGTTCTCTGCCATCTGTGGCAGGAACTTCTATTGAATATTCTGACCTCAATCTATGGGTATTGCTCCCAGGATGTCACTGCAAGGTCTGTGCACAGGAGAGGTGACAGGAAGGGCTGCACTGCAGAGCTGAGGACTGCGTGGCTGAGCTGGTGAAGAGACTGGCCCTGAGTCCACTTTCCTCCATCAGTTCTTGCCTGGACCACTAGAACGGTCTCCTAGCCCGCACCCTTCAGTGGACCCCATGTGGCAGCTAGAATGCGGGGGTTTTTTTTGTGTTTTTTTTTTAACATCTTTATTGGAGTATAATTGCTTTACAATGG
This sequence comes from Balaenoptera acutorostrata, assembly GCF_949987535.1. Taxonomy (NCBI): domain Eukaryota; kingdom Metazoa; phylum Chordata; class Mammalia; order Artiodactyla; family Balaenopteridae; genus Balaenoptera; species Balaenoptera acutorostrata. Next base: position 93,117,177 of record NC_080068.1, read on the forward strand.
TGTGTTAGTTTCTGCTTTATAACAAAGTGAATCAGTTATACATATACATATGTCCCCATATCTCTTCCCTCTTGCATCTCCCTCCCTCCCACCCTCCCTATCCCACCCCTCCAGGTGGTCAGAAAGCACCGAGCTGATCTCCCTGTGCTATGCGGCTGCTTCCCACTAGCTATCTATTTTACCTTTGGTAGTGTATATATGTCCATGCCACTCTCTAACTTTGTCCCAGCTTACCCTTCCCCCTCCCCATATCCTCAAGTCCATTCTCTAGTAGGTCTGTGTCTTTATTGCTGTCTTGCCACTAGGTTCTTCATGACCTTTTTTTTCCCCTTAGATTCCATATATATGTGTTAGCATACGGTATTTGTTTTTCTCTTTCTGACTTACTTCACTCTCTATGACAGACTCTAACTCCATGCGGTTTTTGATCTGAACATACTGCCTCTCCCACCCTCCCCATTAGTTTTACCTCTTCAGGGCCTTCAGATTCTCTTAAGACGAAGACAGAACCCGGCCATAGTCTTACTCCTGACCCATTTCACCCCATATCCAGGACCCCCTTGTTCTCTGGGCTTCAGCGACATGGCCTTCTCAAAGTTTTACTTCTGTCTACCAAAGGACCTTTTGATATGAAATTCCCTTTACACAAAAGCCTCTGCCTGTAACCTTCACCTTTACTTATTCTCAAGCAGGATATCCCAACTCATTCTTCATTTCTCAGGGGAGTCTTCCCAACTAGGTCATTACCCTGTTCTGTACTCCTTCGTGGCACTAGGCACCTCTCCTTTCAAACATTTACTATGCTTGTAGCTTTACATTGGTTCCTGTACTATTTGATCAATATCTGTCTCTCCCTAGTAGCTGGTAAGCTTCATGTAGGCAGGGGCCACTGCTGTTTGGACTCATCATTTCATCTCTAGTGCTTAGCATAGTGCCTGCTACAGAGGAGACAGCTGATAAATCTAAGTTTAAACATGGGAAGGACAAGAGAATGAAGAGAGAGTGGTAGGAATAGAGCATGTGCACACACACAAAAGAGAGAGAAGGAAGTGAGAAGGGAGGGAGGGAGAGAGAGACATAGGGACACAGAGAGAGAGAGAGACAAAGAGAAAAATGGGCAGTTCACTCTCCTGTAGCTTGCTGAAGAGAGTGATGAAATGTTTGCTCTCCATTTCTGCATTGAATACTACACTTCACTGAGTCTAAGATACATAATTGTATGATATATGATTACTTTCTTTATCACAAAGAAAGAACAAACACTGCCCATTAAACTATGAGATACTATTGATTGTAAAATGTCTCCCAATTTTTAGACATCAAAATTTCAGATGGCAAAATGTGAAAAGATGAGCATCTTAGAAGTGATGCACATCAGAGTTGGATTACATTAAATCTAGGGAAAATGAGCTCAATCAATAGTCACGTGGATGTGGGTTGAATAATGATGGCCTTGAGGATTAATGCTACTGCCCACCAATGTGGAATATCAGAATGCCACTGCTGACCTCAGCAATGTTTTTTCCTTTTTTTCTTTTCTGTAATGTGACACAGATTAGGGTACATCTAGTCACACAGGTACGCCTTGCTCATCTAGTGAGAAGTAGCATTTGAGTTTCAGGTGGTTGGGATTATGAGGGGCAGTCTTCAATATGGCAAGTGGAAGACATCACGGCTATCAGTGGACTAACCAATGGACTAGCAAGTTACAGACAGTGCAGAGTGTAGTCCAAAGAGGTGCCCAAGCATATCTTTTCCCTAAAGTCCTAAAGCATAACATAGTTATGCATCTTTCTGTGGTTGTTTTGGCACCAGGCTACTCTGAAGAGGAGTAACGGATTAACAGTGGTTTCAGTCAGTATTTAGGGGTAAACCTATAAAGTTGCAAAGCCATCACTCTTGCTGTCCAGCTGGAGAAAGAAGACTAACTGGTCAAGAGTCAAGAGTCTTCATTCTGATCCTGAGTCTATAACTAGCTCAGTGACTATGTCACCCCTGTGAGCTTCAGTGGGATTGCATGTCTCCAAGACTTTTCCAGTCCCCACTCTTAATCTGAGTCCCCCTTCCCACATGTTAATGAAATTGTAAGATTTCTAGGCTTTGTGTAAGTATGCACTCCTCCCATTGATTCCTCTCCATCTTTCTCTTTAACCAATCAACATGTTTTCAGTGCCAGTTACTATGCCATAGTGATGACTTCTGCCCTTCTCTGCTTCTGTTGCAGTTTTTCCTCACTTCTGGTATTTTTTCTCTTCATAGGTCTGACCCTGTGTCCTTCCCACCAGTTTACATGTAGCACCTAAAATCCAGAAACCTCCAATTTTGTATAGAAATGAAAATGTGAACAATATGGCACTTAACACTGCCCTCTTGGTCCCCATGATCTTAAGGGCCATAAACATAAACTATGAAAAGGCTGGATCTGACAGGATCTGTAGGGATTGTCTTAGCTAATTGTCTCATTTAACAGAAGAATCGAGGGGGATGAATTACCAAAGGTTACCCAGAACTGGTTCTGGTAGACTCAGGACAGGATTCTCCATCACATGTGTTCTCCATATACCAAGCTGACTTTATTCTTAACAATACCGAGCACAATAGTTTCCTGTACCCTATTTTAGGTGTCTATTTACTTTGCCTTCTGAGTTTTGCAAACCTGTTTTGAAAAAGAATAGTTTTTTTTTCAAAAGCTCTTCTTCTATTTCACATTTAAAGAATGTGAATATGAATTCCATTATACGTTTAGTGCTTATAATTTTCTTTAAATCACCAGCTTCAAAATGCTTTGTTGCTGCCTTTTGAATTTAAATCTTTTTTCTTAGGAATAACCTGGGGACTCAGGATATTTCTTCAGGATCCTATCTTAAAGACTCTCATTCCCCTGAAGACTTCATCTCTGTTTGTAACTAGATTGTCTTAGCTTGGGCTGCTGTAACAAAAATATCGTGGACTGGGTGGCTACAACAGCAAACATTTATTTCTTACAGTTTTGAAGACTGGGAAGTTCAAATCAAGGTGCTGGCAGATTCAGTGTTTGATGAGGACCTGCTTCCTAGTTCATGGTGGAAGGGCAAGGGAACTCTCTTGGGTCTCTTTTATAAGGGCACTAATCCCATTCATGAGGGCTCCATCCTTATGACCTAATCACTTCCCAAAGGCCCCAATGCCAAATAGTATCACATTGGTGATGAGGATTCTGTATATGAATTTTGAGAGACACAAAACTTCAGTCAGTAGCAGAGATGGAGTCTTTCTAAGTCATGAATGCTGTTGGAAAGTCCTCAGGGAGATAAGAGTGGGCAAGCTGTACTGTGACGAACATTTCTTGTGTACCTCCTATGTGTCTTACCTACTATGTGCCTCACCAAAATGACCTCATTTTAACCCTCCCAACAATCAGCTGTCAATGTGACTTTCACTTTACAGATAAAGAAACTGAGGCCCAGAGAGGTAAAATATAATGGATTGGCAAGTCACTCAGTGAGAGGTGGAACCAGGATTCAAACACAAACCTGTCTATTTATGAAGCCTGGTGTTCTTCTAGTAGTTTGTCTTTGCAGATCCAAGAGCTTCAATTTTTCATAATGTGTGGCTAGTGTGGTTCTTGAGCTGTTGATTTAATTTTTTATCTTACTGAAGACCAGTATCACAATCAGTGATTTCCCTAGAGCTTTATAAACCATCCCTTTCCTTTTTTTTTTTTTTTTTTTTTGTCTTATATGAACATCCCTGGGAATTTGTCATCAACAGGCAGGACTTTAGAGGTGAACTCTACCTTGGGTTAATGGTTCAAAGTTACTACCAAAACTAAAGGGAGTTATGGTTTTCTCAGGGTATATGCCCAGTAGTGGGATTACTGGGTCATATGGTAGTTCTATTTTTAGTTTTTTAAGATGAACCTATTTCCAGGGCAGGAATAGAGATGCAGACGTAGAGAACGGACATGTGGACACGGGGCTGGGGGGAGGGTGGGACGAATTGGGAGATTAGGATTGACATATATACACTACCATGTGTAAAATAGATAGCTAGTGGGAACCTGCTATAAAGCACAGGAAGCTCAGCTCAGTGCTCTGTGATGACCCAGATGGGTGGGATGGGGGTGGGTGGGAGGGAGGTCCAAGAGGGAGGGGATATATGTATACATATAGCTGATTCACTTTATTGTACCACAGAAACTAACACAATATTGTAAAGCAATTATACTCCAATATAACAGAGGGAAGTAAGTCAGAAAGAGAAAAACAAATATCATATATTAATGCATATATGTGGAATTTGAAAAAATTGGTACAATCTTATTTACAAAGCAGAAATAGAGACATAGACGTAGAGAACAAACGTATGAATACCAAAGGGCAAAGAGCCGGGATGGGATGAATTAGGAGAATTGGGATTGACATATATATACTACTGATACTATGTATAAAATAGGTAACTAATGAGAACCTAAAAAAAAACCCCAGCAAACAAAAAAACCAAAAGGGAGATTGGCAGATGAAATTGATCAGTTTGAATTTAGCTGTGGGGCAGGACTTACTACTCCTTTGTTGTGGAAAATCACTAGTTGTGTTTTAATCACCCCAACTGATCTGGTTCTTGATCCCTAAAGTCCTAAGGTGTTGACTCTTCTCAATGCAGAGGCTGCATTCCTGTCCCTCAGCTCAGTCATTCTACTTCTTTGGGTTCTTCTTTGTAAAGAAGTATCATTTCCCCTCTATTCAATTTGGAATGCTCAGGTGACAGAATTCTGAAATTCTGAACACCTGAGACTTGCCTATGTTAGGTCTGAGCGTTCTCAAGCTGCAGTAGCAACACAGGTGGCTTGAATTCCAATGACGACCCGACCCAATGAGGCCCAACATCAGTTTCATCTTTGCCTCTGTTTCAGAGATCTATCACTCTGGGTTTTAGAACGTGGACAAACCATATGCTTTTGGCTAGTGCCAGAGTTTAAGACATTCTCTGAAAAAAATCACTGCATTATTATTTTTGAAGATTATGATGCTGTTTATATAACGACAGCCGCTGCTTCCGTTTCTCCTTAACTTTTTTTTTAAAAGGAATTTATGTATGTTGTTTCAATCCTACATTCCATTCTGCACACTGCAGCCAGTCACCTTAAAAAACAGAACATCAATCTGATCGTATCACATCCTTAACTTAAAATCACTTCCTGTTGCCATCAAAACAAATGCCAAATTCCTTTCCATGGTTTAAAGGTTCCTACAGGAGCTGACCCCTGCCTACCTCTTTATCTCCTGCTGACTCAGTTGTACACTCTTTGGTCTTTTTCTTATTCTTGGGATTCATTTTTGCTTCAGGGTCTTTGGCCTTGCTGTTTGCCATGCCTAGAATGCTTTCGGTGAAGATGTCTGTGTGGCTGGCTCCTTGATGCCTGAAATAGGTGTCAGCTAATTAATCCTCACGGCCTGGGTGATTCTCATGGATGTTTATTATTTCAAAGCCCACCTTCCCACCCTCTTCCTCACTCAGATCTTCTTTGACTGCATATTTTTTCTATTTTAATTCTGTTCTTCCATCTACTGGACATCTGTTTTAGGTCTTATGTACCATTGAAAATATATTCAACTAAGTTCCCACAGGTTGAAGTAGCATATCTTTGATTTTTCTGTGATTTCCCCCTTCAGTGCTGTTCACTAGAGGGTAAGAAGGTAAGATATTTGACAGCTTAGTGGAAAGAGTGTTGGATTCTGAGTTCAGGGGTTTGTGTTCTAGATTGGCCGACTTGATAACCAGCTGTGTGGGTGTAGGTAACACATCCACCTCTCTCTGTCTTAGAGTTTCCTTCTGGAAGATGAGATGCTTTTGACTCCATCTCATTCTTTTTATTCATGGACATAGCTTTCATGACTCTGATTCTTTGTGTGATCGTAAAAATGGATTTCTCTGTGGTAATCAAGAGACGATCAGAGTAAATAAATCCAACAAGATTGAAATGAACACGGCTGTCCGTTTCAAATTATTTCTATGTTTTGGGAAAGATTTAAGACCCCACGAGGTGGACTCAGTTCCATATAATGAAGGTCCATATTCTTCCTGTAATTATGTTTAGCGTGTCGGGCTGCAATAAATCACAGCAACAAAAAATGGGACATTTGTAGGTATGTGTGGAATGCCTGGTAGCTGGAGCCAAACTGTGAGATTGTAGCATATAATGAAGGACACTAAGAGGTACATTTTCTAGTCCTTTATCTTGAGGTTTCTATGGAGAGCTTGCCAATTCAATATTGCGTCTAGTTCTTTTTGTTTGTGTTTTTGTGGAAAACAAAGCTAGGAAAATATTGTCATGATTGTTAAAAGTAAAAGAAATAGCAGCGTGCACTTTTGAGAACCATAATTAATGCTGGGATTATGCCAGGATCTCTTGCTTGACTTTTTTTTTGTAAAACCCTTTCCACTGTCTCAAAAGCAAATTGCAAGGAGATCAGTGACTTCTGCTCTCTGGAAATGACGAATCAGGTCAAACTGAGTTTCTAAAGCATAAAAGTATGTTCCAAATTTCTAGACACTCTCAGAAGTGTGTATCTTTCTCTTTTTTTTTGGTTGTTGTTGTTTTTGTCATCCAGTTTGTGTGAAACTGAACAACTAAATACCAGACCACACTGCATGACTCTCTTCCTGATGGTCATGATGTTTGGCCGATGGTATGACCCCCCTCCTTCACTTCTTGGTATGTTTTGTGATAGATGTAGGATTTGGCTGGTGATATCTTTTACTTCGTGAACTAATAGATTCATTATACCTCTTCGGATACTTGAAGAACGACTGTTTTGGTGCCACACTCTAATTAAAGGCTGGTACCCAGCTGTAGGAGTCTACAGTTCTTCAACAGCTTTTCTCGTGTTGTCACAAGGAGTTAGTTCTCTCTGAAGACAGGCTGAGTTTGCAGCCTTGAAGGAGATTACCGTAATTACCAGTGATCAGTGTTTAATGCCTCTCCATCCAAACCCACCTTCGGCTCTTTACATGACAGTACTTAGAAGGAAAAAAATACCAGATCTCAGCTTGACAGTGAGTTTGATTTAGTTTATAAGAAAGCTGATTCTGGTCTGGCTTTTGAAATATACCCAGGTTCAAAAATGCACTGTTTCTGAGTGTTCTCTAGGATGTCGGTTGTTAGATTGTTACTATATTTTTACACAATGGATCGGGTTCCTCTTGAAGATATACCATGTTCTCACTTAAAAAAACTACCTGGAGAGAAAAATCGTTTGATTTCTCCCTCTCTGCTTCTTGGAAGGGCAATGTATATAGTTCAGTAGGAGAGTTTGTGATTGGTGCAAGCATTAGCTAAGGTACTGCAGAGATCCAACACGGGAAAAATAAAGGTCCATCTTGGAGAGATAAATCATTTCCCCCCCACTCCCAGTAATTAATAGCGTATTACAACAAAGGGAATCATGAAAACGTGAAGGTGTGTTTTTTCAAGTCACATTTATCAAACATGGTAAAGTAATCCCGAGCTCTATTAGTTCCTGTGTAATTTTAACATGATATATGGATTTTCCTTTTCAATTGTTCAAATGTGAAAATGTTTTAAAAAGAAAAACATGCCTTTATTGACATTTTTTAAAATATTGAAGGGGATAAAAAGGAAAGTGTAATAAGAACGGTATATTTTTATGTTGAAAGCAACCTTTCTATGGTACTCTTTAGATGAATATTGGGAAAGAAAAGGAAAGATAAGTAGTTCCCTTATTCATCTTAGTCCAAAACCTATTTTACTCACAGCTGGTTGTTGGCATTGTGTGATGATGTGACACAGTACCAGAAGATCAGATTATCAGAGAAGAAGGAGATTCCCAATAGTTACTCACCAAAATTTTCCCCTTATCTCTACATCACAGAAAAATAAGTAGTTAAATTTCAAATCCTGCAGTCTTTCTGATTTATCATCAAATTGTGGATGCACTTAGCTGCCTAGCATCAGGGAATCCAATAAGTCCTGTCACATAAGAAGAAAAGAAAATATCCCACTGGATAATGGTTTACTTCTCCCCCACAGTGATTTATTTCTCTGTCACAAGACTTAATTTTATCATGAGGCAGATGCTCTGTCTGTATCAATGTATTCGTTTCTACATTTATCTGCTTCATTAAAAAAAAAAGCACCTGCTGCATTTGGGGGGATGTATTTGGCTTCTTTATTCTATGCTTCGATGACCCGATTATGTGCTACTTCATCACATCTTTCATTTCTCCTTTTTTATGATTTGAAAATCCTTAGCTGTTTTATCAAGTGAGTCTGATGTGAAGGGGTGACACGGCAAATGAAATTGCACGGGGTAACCGTTACAGCGACAGAAGGTGTCAACATCTGAGCTCTCTGGTACTAAGTCTCTGAGATTCATGTCAGAGGGAATAAGCAGAGCTTACCGGGGTTATCAGGTGATACCTGGGATGAAACGGTGACAGCCTCTGTTATGAATTAATTTTGTTGGCCTACATGTGGAAGATGTTGCCTTTTACAAAAGGTGCCAGGGAGAATTCAAAATATATGTAAAAGAAAAAAGAAGGGGAAAAGAAGGGAGAAGGGAAAGAAAAGAATAAAGCAGGGAAGGAAGGAGGGAAGGGAGGGAAGAAGGAAGAAAGCAAGGAAGAAATGAACTTAAAAAAAGAAAGCGCATCATTTTTATTTGGTCTGAGTCACTACACCTCGCTGCAGAATGTTTTAACGACGTGCTTGTGTCTCATCAAGTCGACCCTCCCTCCAATCTGCCACTTAATATAGATTCTGCACCTCTGAATAATCATCCTGGTTCTTGGGGCAGCTGAGGTCTACAGGTTGGAATCCTTTGCCAACTGTCATCATTCCAGAGGAGCAGCTACATCTGCCTCGCCACACTGCTCGTTTTTGGTTTTTGCAGTTTCTCTCCGTGACAGACTGCCTTTTTCCCTCTAGTGCAAGGAGGTCCCAGGGAGAGATTGTCAGATAGCTGAACTGTTCAATAAGCTTAGGATAGCTGCCCTTCCCATTTTGACATTCAGCCCAAAGGACTGTCCTGTTGTCAGCTGCCAGTGACAAGTGACAAGACAAACAGGGACTTCTAGGAAGTTTCCAAAAATCCCTTCTTTACCTCCTTATGCCTTCTTTCCATTCCTGTTTCCTCACTGGATTCTGGATTTCCCTCAGAAACAAATCAGCCCAGACCATTAACTCTTTTTTTTTTTTGCATCAAAGAGGACACAGAGGTTAAGATGGTGATGCTGAGTTTCCCAGATTTGCATTTTAGTGGAATCGCTGCAAGAAAGCTAATAGACAGGAAAGGAGACCAAGTTAATGACAATTCTCTAAACAGCTGTTGTACGATTCAGCTTCACTACTTCAGTTAATTAATCAGCACCTTGCTGGCAACTCTGGGGGAGAGACTCGTTACATACTGGTAGCAAACAGACAATGCTTTCATATCAAATATGTTCAACAACATCTAATACAGCGATAACTTCCACAGAAGAGGGTAGGGAATAGCGTGGCTTATAAAGGCACTCAGGAAGAGGCCCTTGGTATTCTTGTAGATATACACTTGCTAGAAGTGCTACATATGCTGTTTTCTTTGTTGTCTGTAACCAGCCAAAATAAAACATGGGCAAAATAATCTCCAGGGTTCCCTGTTCTCATGCATGCCTCTTTTTATTGTAATAAATAAATATGTATTCGTAGGTTGATAGCAATGTTCATGATACATAATAAATCAAGCATCTTCATTTCTGATTTTAGTCACGGTATTTCATTTAGAATTTTAATCGTTGAAATAGTCCTTAAACTTGACAACAACTGAGGGAGATCAAAACATTCAAATATAGGCCACTCACCAAGCTACCGCAGCATTTAGTATGAGAGATGTTGACTCTCAAGCTTCTCTCTGACTTTTTATATTCTAAAGGGAAGCAACCTCTTGTTCTCACTAGGAAGTCAATAAAGCCATACATATTTTATGAATGATAATGCACAGAAACCTTAAACAGACAAAATAATATCTATATCTGGCCAATGTACTGCGCATTGTCTTAATCTTCCAAAATTGCTCTTAGTAAAATTGGTAGTGAGTTTAGTAAAAGTTGTGTTATTCTAAGTTTCCTGCTATCACATGGCCTTCCCATTGATTAATTAAGAGGATATCAGTTTGCATAGTTCTTACTTTACTTTCTCTTTGTTACTTCATGTCTTTACCATATCATTATACAGAAATAATGTAGAAATATGATGGCTAAAAAAAAATGCCTTCAAATGATACATACTTTTCCAGTTAAATTTAAATTTTTCATTATTGATATAATGAGAAAGATAGTACTGATCACAATCAACAATTACATTAATTACTACATAAATCTTAAAAATACACATGTATGCATTTGTTTCTTATATCATTTTCCGTTTTTAGGAATAAAATTGTGAGGTAGAAATTGTCTTATGTGTGTAAAGATTGTCATGCTTTGGAAATGCCCTTTGAATTTCCTTCTCTGATATTCTCCCAAGTAAAATTCAGCCTTGGGTTTTCTGCCCACCTGCCAGGGGTCAGATGGAGAACTTCATACCAAGGACTTGAGGTTGTATTAACCAATTCATTGGGACGATTTATCTGGTTGGCGGCCTGTATGTACTGATGGAGACAATTATAACTTTAGTTCTTTAATGAATCCCACATTATAGCAGAAGAATATCATCGAGTCCATAATACTCCGGGGAACTACAAAGAGAAATGTCCCTTTTAAGTTAGCTTTATGGCACTGAAGCTTTATGTATTTACTTACAAGTTCAATGTTAACTCAAAGTGTGATTCTTGAACCATCTCTGTTGTCAACGACAACACCGCTTATATAAAAGGTTTTCTTGGCAGTTATTAATGGTGAGTCTCTTTGAAAAAGAAAAACAGTTCCCGCCTGCTACGGTTGCTTTTGCTACAAAGAGAGTAGGATGGTTTGTTAATCCTAGGTAATCTAGGGTACAAACTTTAGATAAGAAAGGACTTTTGCCTAATCCAACTTCTCAAAGTGTGATTTACTTTTAGATTGGATCTACAGATAGATTTTCTAACTTTCTTCTTTTTCCAAATCATTGATTCTTGAGTTGTGAATCATTTAGAATAGAAGCTAGATGAAATTTACTAGGGAAAGAGGTGGTGGCATAGTGGTGGCTTGGTGATCACTCAACTTCCGTGGGTCTCAGGGTATCTGAGAAATATACATTGTTTCAAGGCCTCTTTATAAACTCATTTGTGTACTCAAAGCTTAACCAAAGATGGCAAATATGGCACATGTCCCACCATGATCCTTCTGACACCTATAGCAGACATCAGTAATGGATCACAGCATTTTTCCTATTAAGCCTGTAGATAGCCTTGGAGTCTTTGTGAACATGGAGCTCCAGGAAGCCAGCTACCACTCATTGATCAAAGCTGGCACATGAGATGAAATTTATTTATTGCCCTTGGTCTAGACCAGGCATTGGCAAACTATAACTCGTGGGCCAAATATGGCTGGCCTCCTATTTTGGAAAATGAAGTTTTATTGGGATACAGCCATGTTCATTCATTTACATGTTGTCTATGGCTGTTTTCATGCTACAATGGCAGAGTTGAATAGTGGTGATAGAGAACGTATGGCTGTCAGAGTCTAAAAGTATTTACCCTTTGGCCCTTTACAGAAAAATTTTGTTGACCTCCGGCCCAGGTCTTTATAGGTTTCCTGTGTCTAGGCTCTGCTTGTTTTGCAGAAATAGAACATGTTAAGAAGTTTCTCAGGGGAAACACGGTGGGAGAGAGGGATGGAAGGAGGGAAGATAGGAAGAATGGAGCAGAGGGCGAAGCCTAGTGTCCAGCCAAGCTTCGTGAGCTGATCTCTAGGGATTGAGCAGGTCTAAGTGGCACTGAGAATGAGAAGCAGTGAACTTGCTTCATGGGGAAGCCTATTCTGCAGTTCTGAGTGGGAAATCCTTTTTGACTGATGCAGGTTAAGACCAATACATAGGAGGATTTTTCTCTTCTGTGGAAGCTGAACTATAGCGGAAAGATCTTAGGTTTTCCCATCATCATACCTGAGTTGGAGTCATGACCACTGCTCACTTCCTGGGTGACTTTGGGCTTTGCATAATAAATGGGGAAATACTTACCTCTTCAGGTTGTTACATGGTATAACACATGAAGAGTACTGGTAAGAGGTATGGGTACAATCATTGTTCATCTCCATCACCTCCATTTCATCAAAGGTAGAAAATGCTATCATAGCTGTGAAAGTGCTTATAAATACAATGTCTGAGCAAACTGTGCATAGTTCTCTTGCTTTTTCTTTATGTATTTCTTTTGGCTGCATTGGGTCTTAGTTGCAACATGCGGGATCTTCATTGAGGCTTGCGGGATCTTTTGTTGCAGTGCAGGTTCTTCACTGCGGTGTGCACGCTTCTCTTTAGTTGTGGCATGCAGGTTTTTCTCTCTCTAGTTGCGGTGCGTGGGCTCCAGAGCACATGGGCTTTGTAGTTTGTGGCACGTGGGCTCTCTTGTTGAGGCGCACGAGCTCAGTAGTTGTGGTGCGTGGGCTTAGTTGCCCCACAGCATGTGGGATCTTAGTTCCCCAACCAGGGATCGAACCCGCATCCCCTGCATTGGAAGGTGGATCCTTTACCACTGGACCACCAGGGAAGTCCCAGTTCTCTTGCTTTTGTCATGCAGATATCAGTCCTGCTGAAGATGAGAAGCACATGCTTTCTCCTTAGCATCTCTGAGAGTTTCTAGACTTACATTCTTTCTCGCCTTTGAGGATCTTCTGGATTTGGCCCAAAGTCAGGTTCCCTTTGGAAGGCTGACTAGAATTTACCTCATCGTTTAAAGTGTTCTCTGTTGCTGAAAGGGATTGTTCATTGTTTCATTCAGCTAATCAATGAGCATCTAAAAGTGAAAATGACTCATTTCCTCCCCACAGTCTACCAGAAGAATAAGCAAGTAGATGATAATTAGGATGAGGAGGGAAGAGGTAGGGCCATGGCAATGCTCCAGGAGGGTCTGGCTCCTTCCCTGGAAAGTCACTTCCCCACAGAAAGGACTCTTTAGCCAAATCTTGAGTGATACATAGAACGTTTAGAATGCAGAGGAGGGGTGGGGTGAGGATTCCAGACCCGTGGACAGTAAGGAGGTGAAAAAGTCAAAATTAAAGTGAGAGGACCTCCATGCTGTTGGGTGCTGCTGGAGGGTGCTGGGAAGGCAGTAGAGCTGAGGGAATTAAATTCTCTCTGCCATCCTACAGAGGACCACTGAGCAGGGCAGTGACATCATCAAATGGTGAACAGGTCTTTAAAAGAGGATAGTATTTTGGAGGTCAGAGAGGTTCTGTAAACTGAAATACAATACTTGCAAGGAGAATAAGCCCATGGCAAGATGGACACATCTAAGCAAGGGATGTGTGTGTGTGAGTGTGTGTGTGTCTCTTTTTCATGGAGTCAATCTACATGACTTTCCCACATTATTTTCTATCGTGTAAGCCCAGGATGCAGATAGGACCCGTGAGAGCCTGCCAGTCCTTGTCTGGGTACTGTACTACTCTGCAGACTTTGCTCAGACCTGAGGAGTTTTAATATAATCAGTACCATTGGGAGTTTTAAACTGGAACCTGTCACAGGAAGAGATTGATTATACAACCATGATTTAGACTCACACTAAATTATATTAAACTGCTCATGTAGGTAGAGCACGATCAATTTCGAACATGCTATTGTAAATGTGAGTTTCTTTTAGGCCAGCCATCCTTCACGGAGGGAACTGGTAAACATTTTCAGTCTGGGCTGGTTGGTCTCATTCTTGCTCTGGTGATTGTTCCTTCTAAGCGTCATCTGCTTTATATGTTTCAATGAGCAAATCCATTCCTTGGTGGTGTCTGGTCACTATCACTGCTGATAGCACTCATCTGTGGCTGTCCTTCTTGCAAAGCCTGACCAACTTCCTTTCTTATCCTATCATCTTCTTTCTTATATTTCATGCATGGAAAAATGTGTTTCTTTCTCTTGCCTCCTTCTGGATTGCTGCTGCCTCCCTGGTCTTGAGGGAGTGGGGCACGTGGGAAAGAACGCCGACTTTGAATTCTGACAAACTTGAGGTGGAAACCTGGAGGTGTCACTTAGTATCTTTGTGACCTCGGAAAGAGTTTGCTTAAGGTCTCACGTCTTCCATTCCTTCATCTGTAAAAATGAAATTACTAGTACCTACCTCGTAGATCATTGTCAGGTTTAGATTAGACCTGAGGATTGTACCTAGCATTGTGCTTCCTGCAATTTACATGCCTAGAAAATAATGGCTGTAGGGCTTTATTAGTAGCAGTGTTTTTCTCACTTCCCTTCTCTGCCCAATCTGGGCGAGTGTTTATTTCATGAGGAAAGACCAACTTCCCTACAGATCACTTCTCTCCTCAACCCCCTGGAAGACTTTCGCCCCAGGAAACAAAACAGCCTTTTTCTATAGTACTTTCTGACTGGTATACTTTAAAGTCTTTCTGCTGAATCTTCCAGGCAGGATCAAAAGAACTCTGTACTCCTGGAGCTTCAGAACGTTTTAAATCTGCTCAGGAGCCTTTAACTGGTGACTGCCTGCACACAGGGATTACATAGACGGGGGCGGGATGGGTTTAAGCCGAGACAGAGTGAAAATAGCCAGTATGAAGAGTGTTTGTCTGGAAATGAGATGACCAGGGTTCTAAACCTCAGCTTATTACTAGCTCACAGCGTGCGTATCTGAACAGACTGGGATATTTTACCTTCAATTCACATTACCTGGAAACTCCTACTCTCAGGAGAAATTGTCAAACACAGATGACAATCTTTTAAATTTTGAAGTCCCTTTAGGAAGGAAGAAGTGTCCAGTGGATTGTTTTAAGCCCCTAGGATACTACTGAAAAAATTACTCTTAAATTATTTTAGATGCTGAGTTTTAGGTACTCCTAGGTACAGAATGGCATCCTAGTCTTTCAGGAAATTATTATGCCTTTGCTGTGCTGTTTACAAAAATCCATTTCTTTCCTTCTCTGCTCTAAATGCTTGCTGACTTTTCAATAACCCAGAGACCACATAGCCAGGTACTTTTAGCTTAGTGGTCAAGAGCTTAGACTGGGGGGCTTGGTCCAAACCCTGTCTGTAGCCCTGAAAATGTGTGTGTCCTTGGGTAAGTTATTCACTCTTTTCAAGCCTCAGTTTCAACATCTGTAAAATGAGGCTGATGACAGTAATCCCTGGCTCATAGAGGTAAACTAGGATCAGAATATATAAGCAGCTGAAACAGGTAGAACATGGTTAGTTTCAAACATGCTACCCCAAATGTGAATCTACATTTTGACCATCACTCCTTCATGGAGGAAGTTGGCAAACATTTTTTGACTGGGGATCATTTGATATCAGTGTTTCATTCCTGCTGTATTGGTCCAGTGAACTTTCTCCTCTGTCCCCATTTGTTATCTTCTCTATACATTGCGGGGGTTAAGTCTACTGCTTTTGCAGTGACTTGGTGTCTGACAGGATTCAGTGTGGAAGGAAGAAATAATCTGTGTAAAGCACTTGGAGAGTTAGCTGGCACATAGAATGTACTCAATAATTGTTAAATACCATCGTTATTCTTACTAAGCTTCTATAGCGTAGAGCTTTTCCTTAGTTATGTTTTATTGTTATCTACACACCATTTGTTTTTTGTTTTGTTTTGTTTTGCTTTGTTTCAGTGGCTGTTGTTTTTTAAGGCAGGACAGAGTAGGATCAATTCCCTTCAGATTCTAGGATTAGGGGATGAAGCTAATTTGTCACCTAAAGGGGACACAATTAAACTTAAGCAATCATTTAGGTACCAAGAGACTCTGATTAAAAGCACCTAGGGCTCTTTGAATTTTTCAGAAGGAAAGTGCTGTGTGAATTAAATATTGTTTAATTGAAGGTAGAGGGTGTGCTTTCATTGGCTCTTCAAATGTTGAAAGACTCAGGCTGGGAGGAGGCTCCAGACTTCATTCTGATGCACACGTGGAGGGCAGGAGCAGTAGAGGGAAGGGGGAAGAGCTTAACATGGAAGCAGGAAAAGCTGCAAAGGGAATTGAAGAGATTTTGATACAAGTGGGTATAAAATTAATGGACTACATCGAGCCTTTCAATCACTCTTTTAAAATGGGAACATGCAGCTTGTCAAAAGGTACGATTAGCGGTCACAAAGCCAGGCATCCTTCATTTAGCAGTGGTTAAAAAGATGGGCCTTGGCGTCAAACCATACTGGAGTTCAAATTCCAACTCTGCTGTTTTCTGGGTACAACTCCATAAGCAAGTTGTATAACCTTTCGACTCCCAGTTCCCTGATTATTTTAACAGGAGACATATGACACCTGCTTTATAGGGTTGTTATATGAATTAAATGAAATAATGTATGCAAAACAATGCTTAGAACAATGCCTGGCACACATTAAGAATGGAACATAATAGTAATAATATTACCTGATGGTAATTATAATATTAATAGTAACGCAGTCAGGTGTATTCCTGCCCTCTGTACTAGCACAACAGAATCAATGGAACTACTAAGAGAATTCTACCTTCCATGTGACAGAAACAAGGAAATATGATTGAAACTTTCTCTTCCAAGCACTTGAAAGAAGGGGAAAAAAATCACCAAGCAGTGGCTGATGCAGGGATCATTTATTACATTGTTCAGTGAATGTTATAAAAAGAATACCACAGTAAATTCCCTCAAAAATACAGTGCCTGGAAAACTTTATCCTGTTCACTGAGCTCTCACCTACTATGAGACAGAGAACACTTGCTTGATTCCCAGAGACTCAGCACCAATGATATTGCACTCTGCCGTTGTAGCATTCCTTGGTTGAGATTTCTTGCTGTGGTTTTTTCCATCCCTTTTTCTTTGTCTTGGCTTTTGGCCTTTGTCACATGTTAATTTTTTTATCTAATTTATTTTTAAAATTTTATTTCATTGAAGTAGAGCTGATTTATAATGTTGTGTTAGTTTCTGTTGTACTGCAAAGTGATTCAGTTATACTATTCATTTTCTAGTCTAGTTGCTGAAACTCCTGGATAGGTATAGAGGAGAGAAAGTGACAGTGGGTTTCAGAAACCTGTGCTCATATTACTGCTGTCTTTTGTCTGTGGGATGTTTTGAGCAACTGATTTAAGCTCTTCCAGTCTCGATTTTCTCATTGGCCAAAGGAGGCTCTTAAAAAACACCTTTGCAGGGTTGCTAGGGAGTAAGCCCCGGTGATGTAGATTCGGCTCCCAGAGTAGGATTTGACTCTTTGTAGGCTCTCGTATGTCACTGCCTCCGCCGCCCAGGTTTCCCTTTCACACGCTCTTTGCAGGTCTTTCTGGGGGGTAGGTCCTGCTCCCTAGATGGGATCAGAGTGGAGGAGGCCCCAGCCCCAAGGTGAAAGCAGCTTTGCCTGCCTTTGTCTGAGTACTTTCTCAGGGTCAGAAGCTTCTCTTACCTGGTTAATTTTTGTTAGTTCCAGGTTAATCAATTGTTTGATTCATTCAACAAATATTTATTAAGCAGCATTGTGTTCAGCACTGGGGGTTACCAAGATGGAGAAGACATAGTTCCTAATTTCATAAAACTTTCATTGTCTTGCATTCCTACTCCTCAAGACAACGAAGCAAACCATCTGCCCACCCATGTCTCTCAATTGGCCTTGACTCTGGAGGAATGGCTTTGATTTCCAGAAAGTGGGGTGGCCCTATCATTTGTAACTGACCCTGGGGGACTGGGCTTGTCCTTCTGGGTCAACAGTATGCTTCTGGAGAGCTCTTTTATTTCTCATTTTAAATGGATCAAAAACTAAATTTAAACAAGTCTCCGGCTTATAAGGATGCTTTGATTGCAGCTGCCAAACTCTCACCGGGTGAGATGTTTCGCTACTTTTATTTTATTTTAGCATTTCTGGGAGCAGTTTTAGCAACAGATGTCAATTTCTGTATCAGATGGTGATGCTTCTTTCTCTCTCCTACTTGACTTGATTTTTACTTTGTCCGGTGGCCATGGTTTATTTCCCTCAATTACAGGAATTGATTACAAGTGTGCCTAAGTCTTCTGCGCTCCTCCTTTCTGTTGATCGTCCATGAGGTGGTGACGCCTGCAGAAGCCCTGCAGGTCAGGACAGCTGATTCCACCTCTGAGCTGGACCTGAGTGCAATAACTCAATTCTCCAGTGATCAGGAAAGGCCAAGTGTGTTTCTCAGCGAGAACTTACTCTTCAGAGAGGCCGGCTGAATTCTGCCTTCAATAAAACAGGAGATGCGTGTTGTTCTTTATGTTTCTTGAAAGCACGTGACAGCTTTCTTATGGATAATGCAGCATGCTAGTAATTACTGTAGGGAAATGATCTATCCTATGTGTATCAGTAGAATACTTCTTGCTACATACAATCTATAGGACACAACACTATGGTAAGGCGAGGAAGTGTAATTGCTACATTAATACCTACGTGGTACATAGTATAGGGAATACAGTATTTATATAACATAATTTACTGTTGTTGGTATTATTATTCTGTGCATTCAGGGTACCTGGTAAATTATCAGCAAAGAGGCTCAGTTCTTTTTTATTATTATTATCCACAGGATATATATATTAGAAGTGAACATTAATTGTAGGGACAAATTATTTAAGGAAGCTAATTTAAAAAAATCTTCAACAATTTTTTTGCCTTTTGAAGTGGGGATAAAACTTATTAATGTCTTTTAGAATACATGCAATTATTTTCTTTTAAATCATTTTTAATCTTTTTAAGGGATAGTCTGAGAACAAAGGAGTTCATATATCTGGGAGTTCATGAGACTGAGAGTCAGGAAGTTGGAGTCGAGGTCCTATTCTTGCAGCAAATTTTAGTACTCATTTACTCATTCATTCATTCACTTATTCAGTATTTAATTCACTAAATATTTATCAAGCAACTACCATGCTAGCTGTAAAACCAGCAATGAACATGAAAGCAGATAATGCTCCTGTTCTTGTGGAGTTTATGTTCTTAGGTAAGTTACATAACTTCTCTACATTCTGGTTTCTACAATTTATAAAACATATAGAATAGCGTCTTCCACAACCTAAGTGTCCATCGACAGATGCATGGATAAAGAAGATGTGGTACATATATGCAATGGAATATTACTAAGCCAAAAAAAAGAATGAAATAATGCCATTTACAGCAACATAGATGGACCTAGAGATTATCATACTAAGTGAAGTAAGTCAGGCAGAGAAGGACAAATATATGATATCACTCATATATGGAATCTAAAAAAATAATAGAAATCAACTTACTTACCAAACAGAAATAGACTCATAGACATAGAAAACAAACTTAGGGTTACCAAAGGGGAAAGGGGAGGGAGAGGGATAAATTAGGAGTATGGGATTAATACATCCACACTACTATATATATAAAATAGATAAACAACAAGGATTTACTGTATAGCACAGGGAACTATATTCAATACCTTGTAATAACCTATAATGGAAAAAAATCTGAAGCTGTACACCTGAAAGTAACACAATATTGTAAATCAACTATAGTTTATTAAATAAAATAAAAAATAATAAAGTAAAAAAAGAAAAAAAGAGTAGTGTCTTCCACTCTTCTTACCTGTCCCTCTTCCATTCACCCCAATTTCCTTGCAGGATTTTTGTACCTATCAAATGGGATGATATGTAAGAACACTTTAGAGCACAAGTTAAATGAGTAAATCCCACAGTGTGGCCTCATGCCACACCTCCCTATTCCCCTCCCCACTTGTACTTAGTTATGAAGGCAAAGCCTACATTTAAAAAAATCTGTCAAGGAAGTGATGCAGTGTCAAACCGCTACAGAAACCATTAATTATTGACATGACCTCTTGTTAACTGAGGATTGAAATGTGCATTATTAAAAGAAACTCCACCCCCAATTCTAAAGCCATTAATCTGAAAGTTTAGAAGTTACTAGATCTTGTAATGATGGGGCCATTAGAAACACTTTGATAAATACATACTTGCTGGCAACCTTTCCAACCTTGATTTTCTGCGTAACTGTGTCTGCATCAGCAAATGTTTTTCAACGTAAGATTTGTTCCCTAGAGATCAAGGAGTTAGTATATACATTTTTTTTTTTAGTATATACATTTTATATACTAATTTTATATGTATACAAATAAATACATAAACTTATGGTGCAAATTATTTTTATGGTTAGAACTCTTTTTATGTGTTATATATATCTACTCTGCATATATATATATATATATATATATATATAGAATATGTATGTATATACATATTTAAATGGACATACTGTATGTAACTTTCTCTATAAAGAGCAGTAAACCCATATATACTATTGGGATGATTTCTATTATACTAATACAAAACATAAATATAGTCTAAAAACGTAAGAGAGCAAGAAATGTTATTAATCTTCAGTGCACTAAATTTTTAACAACATTTGTCTTTCAAAGGTTTGTTTATCTGAGGATAGTTTTTGCATTTGGGTATTCCCAACAGTATTGAACACCAGAGCTATTCATTCTGATTCTTTTAACAAGTATTTATAGGTAACCTACAAGGTGCTAGTGTTGAGCTGGGTGCTGTGGATACCGTGATAAACAAAATAAGGTTCTACTCTCTGGGGGCCTATAGTTGGGGAGTGGGGAAATCAGTTAAAGAACAGGTGGTTATTACTTAGAAGTGTGATGCTGTGGAAGCATATAGAAGAGGCACCTCTCATGGGCGTGGTGGGTGAGGTGGGGTTTAGGAAGTGCTTCCAGGAAGTGGTGACACACTGACACCTACAGGAAGAGAGCTGGGTGGGTGGTGGGAGAGGAGCATGGGACAGTCTGGGCAGAGTGAGCATGTGCATTTGGGAAAGCTCAGAAGCAAGGAATACCATGATGGGCTTAGGGAACCAAAAGTAGCTCTTGAAGGTGGCAATGTATTTGGGAGGGCAGAATGGTGAGGAATGAGTGTTAACAATATGACTGTTAATAAGCAGGCAACGGTTAGAGTCTATAGTGAAAGAAATCCCGCTGCTGTGAAATCACTTCCTGCAGTCCTTTAGGTGTGGAAGGAATTGTGTGTGTGTTTTCTGTGGCTTAAACGTAGACCTTTCTGAAAAAGAGGGAGGTGGACAAACTCAGTATTCTTAATATTGCTTTCCACAAGTGATTTTGTGATTCTATGCCTTTGGTTTGATATTTTTGCCCCGTGGGCCAGCGTAAGGAAGATGCCATTTTGCACCCATCAAATACCTATAATGCGTACCATAAGACATGTTATGGGGCTTGAGTTGAAAGTAGACCTAGGTACCTTGGGGTTTACTTTTACAAACAGTTCTATGTTCTTCTTGGTAGTAAAATTACTACTGAAATACGCTTTAACAACCTGTAATTGCCAAGTTACGTTGGAGAATTTGAAGATAAGAAAGAGAAATAATATTCTTGATGATGTTTGCTATACAACTATACATTTTGTGCTATTCCCTCTACGAACGTGTCATTTATGTAGCATGGAGGCTCAATAATGTCTCATTGTTTATGAATACACTCTAGAGAGGTGATACCTTAGGATGGAGAAAACTGGCACGCCTGAGTTTGAATTTTGTTTTTACTGGATGCTGGACTACGTGACTCAGGGCAAATTTGACTTTTCTCAGCCTCAAGTTCATCATCTGTAAAACATAGATGATACTACCAACTGTTATTGTGAGATTGAAACGGTGAAATGAGATCATGATTATCAAATGCCTAATATAGTCCAGGTTTCTGTATGTTTTCCTGCAAGAGTTGTCCCTACCTCCTGAAAGGAAATTCAGTTGCTCTGAACTTGTTGAGAAGCTAGGCAAAGCTGTGTCCACTTGGTAAATACTGCCCCATTACTCTTGCAAGTAGAGCCTTATTAACTATTTCTTTCAACTGAATGTTACTTGGAGTCATATGCAAATCATTTTAATCTGAGAACTTGAGTCAAAATGTCATTACATTTAAGTTTAATTGATGAAGAATTCCATGAACCAAAGTAAGGGGAAATCTTCTTATTTTTCCCTAGCTAATCTCGATTAAGTGTATGTAAATATTTTAGACTTTTTAACTCTGCTTTAAGGCATTTCAATTAATACTGAGATGCATCCCAGTGAACACTTTACTTTTCCAAATGTTTACTAGATATTCTCTAATTTTCAGATTGACACAAAGGAGGCCTTTAATACATAGCTTCCT
The DNA here is from genome assembly GCF_949987535.1 of Balaenoptera acutorostrata. Lineage (NCBI taxonomy): Eukaryota > Metazoa > Chordata > Mammalia > Artiodactyla > Balaenopteridae > Balaenoptera > Balaenoptera acutorostrata. The sequence continues at coordinate 93,139,399 of NC_080068.1, forward strand.
TTTAATAGCTCTTCAGAGATTTAAAACCAGAGAGCTGGGTTGTTATAGAAGTGGAGAAGGCTTTAGGCGGTGTCTTCTCATTTTACAGACAGGGAAACTGAGGTCTAGACAGATGAAGCCCAAGGTCACAGGGCTGGACCCTTTGGCATTTACTTGAGGTTTAGTCTCAGAGCTGAGGCTGGTGGGCAGGTCTTCTGATTGCTTGACCAGCACCTTTCAAGTTAGTTTACTATTTTCTACCATCATTTTCTCTTTAAAAATTGGTTGCGGTGTGATATATAACATGCTTTTGGCATGATTGGCCTTCATAAGAAACAGTCCCAATAAGACCATTCTATTTTTTAGTTGTTGTTCATTAACTTGAAGATAAAGTAGAAACATTCAAATTTCCTCTGTGCTTTCTGTAATCCCTTGAGCATTATGATTTGTGTGTGATTTTATATTTAGTTTTCTTTTAATTCATTCTCAAATTTGAAAACACCTCCTGCACAGGCAGTTGTTCAAAATCACCATACTTACTAGATGCGCATTTACTTCTGCTTCCTACCTGTTTAGCCCAAATATTTGCTTTTAAAAAAGCTAAGCATCAATGTCTACAGTTCAGGAATGGTCAGCAGGAAAAATTGCAGGGATGGATCTAATTTTCCTGGTTTTTCCTGCTTTGTGTATAGCATCCACCTCTGAACATTGGATGGTGCTGGTCAGCAGGAACCAGTACAACTTACCTCTTCTACTGACTTTCCATCAGATGTTAGGTGGGGAGTCCTCTCAGCCCTTATCATCAGGGAATGAGATTCCATACCCGGGGTGAATCCTCCAGTCTAACATCCGTTTTGCTCACCCAGCCATCTGTGTAGTGAATGGAGAGTGCGTCCTCGTCTAATTTAAACGATTTCCCATTTCTTTGGTGGTCTTTGGAACTGGAGAGCAGCTGGCCACCCACCCGCCACGTAACAAACATTGATGAATTTGAAGGCTGTTAGTAACTCATCTCTTAGTTTCCATCCTCCAAACTTTCACCGTAGCCCTGTCATCTTTCTGTGTTAATTCCCTGGGCTTTAATTATTTCCATTTCTATCTCCTGGCCACTCTGAAATGTTTGTCAGTGTTGTATGGTATTGCATACAGTGGGTTCTTCTGACAGCTCTAATTCATATCTTCCTGAAGACATTCAGGAGTTTCCCACTGCCTGGGCTCCCTCATCCTGCCTGACTGTGGGCTGTGTGGACGGGGGGTGGGAAGACTTGAGTTCAAGTTCTTGTTCTGCTACCAACTAGCTGTAGAGCTTTGGGAAAATCATTCAGACTCTCTAAGTTCCAGTTCTCTCATCTGTAAAATGGGGATAAAAATGTCTGACCTCATCTACCTGAAGAGGTATTGGGAGAATCTGATATGATTACAGATAGAAAAGGCTTTTTGAAAAGTGAAGATGCCCCAGAAAGTGATATGTGATTATTCACCCGGCCTTATCTTGTCAGCGACCTTCTTGATAAGACATTTCTTATTTTCTAAATTTATCCTTTCTAAGCCTTTTTTTAAAGCATGCATTTCTTTATAGAATGGTTCGCGTGTTGGTTTAATCAATATTTAGTCGGATCTACAGTGTGTCAAGTGATGAGGACATGTGGTTAAGTAAAACAGACGCGATCTCTGCTCTCATGAGTGGGCAGAATAGACATTTGAATAGATATTAGAATTGGTGGGAGTGGGGCTGCCAGGGAGAGACGGAGAAAGACATTAATTGAGTAATTACAAACGAGCGTGTAGTTTAAGCTGTGATAAGTACCCTGAAGGAGAAGTAAAAAGAGTTATAAGAGCAAAGAAGTACCTCACGGTGTGAAGGTTTCTCTGAGGATGGGACCTTCGAGATGAGACCTGAAGTAAAATGAGGGGGAGGGCAGAGGCTGGGAGAGAAATGCATGTCCTGGGGTTGGGGGAAAACATTAAATATTAGCTCTGTCATAACTTTCTATCTAGCCTTTACATTTCTATTTTTGTCATTTTAGAGAAGAATATGCATATACAATTTGTATAAGTATGTGCATATACATATATGTATACATACATACATGTATACATATGTATACGTACATATATGTACATGTAATTTGTAAATGACTAAATATTCACGTGTTTGCATGGGCACTAAAATGTTTTTACTAATAGAAATATACAATCAAAAAAGGTAAAAGAATACTGTTTTAGCCAGATAGAAAAAGATGCACAAAAGTTCTGATAAAAGGAGGAGGAATGTGGACAATTTTAAGAGACTTCCAGAAGGGCAGGGTGGTGGGAGAGCAGGAAATTCGGGGGCTGGTGGTGAGTGAAGAGCCACAGAGGGAGACAGGACAGGCCAGTTAAGAATCTTTTTTTGTAAGAACATTGGAAAACCATTTAAGGCTCTCTCCTCCTCCCTCCCCACTCCCTTCTTTCTTTGCATTTAATAAATATTTCTAGAACCAGGCACTGTTCCATCTTCTTCTATATTTTGTATTTCTAGAAATTCTTGACTTAGATCTAGCATCTTCCCATTCAAAGCTTTGCATATTTTGGCCACGTATAGATAAGAACTTCTCCTTTATATGATGTGGACCCTGTTTTTCCCACATGGACTTCAGATAGTCATTAAGGGTGCACCTAGCTCTCCCTGGCATAACTGACGTGAGGTGTTGCTGCCCTGGGTGGTGATGCCGCTGTTTTAAAGGCACCTGAGTTTAATATATGAGCACCCCAAAGTGAAACACTTGTTTTTTGTATGTTTGTTTTTAAGGAAGCTTCAAACTAAGTGCAGCAGGATTTGTTTTTAATTAATTAATTAATTCATTTATTTTTGGCCACGTTGGGTCTTCGCTGCTGCACATGGGCTTTCTCTAGTTGCGGTGAGCAGGGGCTACTCTTCGTTGCAGTGCGTGGGCTTCTCATTGCGGTGGCTTCTCTTGTTGTGGAGTACGGGCTCTAGGCACGTGGGCTCAGTAGTTGCGGCTCATGGGCTCTAGAGTACAGGCTCAGTAGTTGTGGCTCGCGGGCTCAGTAGTTGTGGCACACAGACTTAGTTGCTCTGCGGCATGTGAGATCTTCCCGGACCAGGGCTCGAACCTGCATTCCCTGCAGGGAGGCCCCTGAGACGCTTGTTTTTGTCATGTAATGTCTTGCATACATTTAGTAATGTTTTTGTAGGACCGGTGGTAACCATATATCAAGGAAAATAAAATAGAACTAAAGGTTATAGAGTGTTTACTGTGTGCTTGGCACTGTGCTAGGTGCTTCACATGATTTATTTCTTTCATTCTTGAAATGATGCAGTGAAGTGTGTTTCATGACTTATTTGCAACTGAAGAAACAGAACATGTGACTATAGATCATGGGTTAGCAAACCTTTTCTTAAAAGGACCAGAGAGTAAATATTTTAGGCTTTGCAGGCCATAGAGTTTGTCTCAACTACTCAACTCTACCCTTGTAGGGTGAAAGTAACCATAGACCATGCACAAGTAATCAGGCATGGCTGCGCTCCAATAAAACTTTTTATTTATGTATTTGGCCCTCGGTCTATAGTTTGCCAACTCCTGTTAAAAAATAATAACAATAAAATAATAATAACTGTCATTTATCAATTGCCAATTCTGTGGGTCAAGTACTTTACATGCATTATCCCACTGAATCTTCATAACTCTTCTGTATGGTGAGTGTCTTTATGCGCACTTTGTAGATGTGAAAACCAAGACTTATCCAGGATAAGTAATTTATTTAAGATTAAGCAGTCGGTCAGTGACGGCACCAGGATTTTATCCTAGGTCTTTTTTATTTCTAGCCTTTTTTAGCAAACACTGCTGGTTGTCCTTCAATATCTATCATTTCTTCTTTCCTTTAGTATAGCAGCTATAGTATAGTTCTAGCTGAGCTCCTGACTGCCTAGTCACAGACTGCATATCCTTGTCTTTTTTTGTAGTGGGGCATGGTTATAGTCGAAGGGAAATAAGTGAGCATGATGTTTTCAATTTCCAGGCCTGCCCATAAAGAAAAGGAGCATGCCTAGTACATTGTCTTGTTCCTCTTCCCACTGACTGGAATGCTGTCATGATGGCAGGAGCTGGGGCAGCTCTCTAGATCAGGAGTTGAAAGTAATGTGTTGAGAATGGTTAAGTATCTACCATTTGGGATGAGGACTTGAAATGGACCTAGCATGTCAGCCTAGGACTGCATGTTATTTGAACTGCTGTATGAAACTTTTTTCTTTTTAAACCACTGTTATTTGGAGTATCTTTGTTATAGCAGTACATCTGTATCCTGACTAACATAAAAACCCATACTGGGGACAGAGGGCATATTTCGAGGAGTTTCCCAGAAATCTCTTGCTTATGGGTAAAAGTGGATACACTTTCAGTGTTCGAAGAGAAATTAGATGAAAGGGTGTCACTTTCTTGATGCATCTGAGTCAAAACATCTTGCTCTTTGATTAATTCTGGGCCTCTATTTTGGTCTTGCATTTTGTTTCTTGCCTCAGGGCCCTTTTGTCATAGAAGCTCCTCTGCTTTCCTTTTCTTTAATCAGTCACCCTCATCCATCTCTGAGTTCTGTCTTCCCACTAAGGCCAGCATTTCCTTAGCTTTCCCGTTCCTTGTGGTCTCAAGGAAAAGTAAAATGGCTGATCACTTTGTGATCAAACAAACCAAGGCAAAAAAAAAAATGCAGAACAAGGAAAGACCAAAACCAAATAGGGAATAATAATAAAAGTAACACACATGGAGAAATTGCAGAGCTTAAAAAGCTAATGCCATTTCTGCATTCAGGTCCTTGGTGTCTGGTTGTTGACTTCCCTCTGAAGGGTTTGGGACTGTCACCTGTTTCTATGCAGTGAAACTCTCTTCTTCATCCTGACCCCTTCTCTTTGATAGGTGATGCTTATCCCTTTTTCCCAAAATGCTCCTTTTGCAGCCCACACCTAATTTCCGTCAAGTTGCCCAACTGGCTTGCATGGCTATGAGACTTAGAGGGGAATTTCTACAGCAGTGGTATCCTGGAAACATTTCCTTCTCCTCTTCCTTGGAAATGTGATGTCCCATGGTTGGTGTGCTGTTGAACTTTGTTCTATATGTTCAAAAAAAGAGAACACACATGCGAAGTGGTTTATGCTTTTCTAGATATGAGGTGGGCGATTTGAGAAGACAGACACCCAAGGAAGTGCTGGCTCCTGACTTCTGCCCTCATGGTGTGTTTACTGAGGATAACGTGGAGAGCGCGTCTTAAGTAGGAAGTGGGCAAGTCATTCAACTTTACCAACACTCCCCTGCTTCATCTATAAAAGGAGAACACTAGGGAAACCCAACTGACAGAGCGTTGGGAAGATCAGAAGAGATGATGTGTGTGGAAACACTTTTCAAATCATAATGTAGTTTAAATGTGTTCAATCAAGCTGAACATTTGAGATATAGATAGTAAGTTAAAAGGAGTTCAGAGACAAGCGAGACCATTCCATATTAAAAGCTTGAAGAAGGTCTTATGGCGGAGGTAGGCCCATAAGGGCTAGTATAGTGGATGTTTGTCAAGTTCACGGTCACCCAGCACCTTATGCATTTGTGTCTCCCTGAAGGCAGAAGACAGAAACTTCTTCCCAGGGACCTTTCTAAGGTGCAGGCATGTGATCTAAGTTCTGCACTCAGATTTTAGCTTGGAAACAAATTATGGGAAAAAGTACGCTCCACTTGGCACTGACTATCAGAGGTAGCAATGGGGAGAATTGAAAGGAAGCCTCCTGTGCCAGCCTCTTTCTGGGTGGTGGGAAGTCTATGGCCTGCCTCAACTGCCTTGGGTCCCCAGTGGGCAGGCCTGGGATGTAATTTGATCGTTGCTTTTGGTTGCTTTGCTTCTGGCCTAAAGCTCTTGAAGTTTCTGGGAAGTACTTTACACCCTTTGATAATTTCTTTTTTCAGCTGAAACTGGTGCACATGGGTTCTGTTGTTTCCAACTAAGAATCACTGCTCATAAAGAGTGGGAGATTTGTTACGTGAAATGACCAAGAGAACATATATATGCTCAGAATAGAGCATTAAGCAAGGAAAATGAATTCGCACAATTTCTGTGGATTCCTTGTCTTGGGAAGTGGGAGTTAAGTTTGGATAGATGGAGTAAAACCAGTTGACAAGAGCCTTGAATGCCTTGCAGAGGAATGAGAATTTTAAACCATCGAGAAGGGTAGCTACTGAAAATATCTGAACAGATAAATGGCATCAATGAACATGAGTTTGGAGGAAAGTAAAGACCAAGCTGCTTACCTCCCCTTTTCTCCTGGCAGGTAGTTTCAATTCAAGCCACAGGAAGTGATGCTGGCTAAATGAACTAAAACAGAGAGGAAAAGCTATGGGGTAGGTTACTGAATCAGGGGAAATGCTGAAGAACCAGGTTATAGTAAAGTTGGGACCAGCGTATTCCCGAAGCCCTAGATACTAGCAACTATAAAGCAGTCTTTTCATTGGGCTGTGCTTACCCCATGGCTAGGAGAGGGCCATGTACCCTGATAAACAGTCCCAGTAAGACCACCCATAGAGAGAAAATTCGTTCTCCAGAGAGATCAGGCACTAGGAGCAGATGAAAGAGGAGATGTCCACTGTACCTGTCCTCAGCAATGGCCCTAAAGACATTGGACACAAAGCGAAAAGGCATAAAGCATATCTGAGTCCATCTGAGTAGAGGTGAAACAAAACCATCGGAGTGGTTATTTTCCCTCCCTCTACAGCAAGGACCCATGATAACATCCCTCAGTAGGTTTACAGCAGCTTCTTCTCCCCCCTGCAGGGCTGTGAATTGGGATCATTAAGTTTTAAGTTGTTCTGCTGCTTCCGTGTAAGTGATCATGTAAATATCAGGATGCTGGATGGGGGAAGCAAGTAATGGCATGACTCTCAAGATCTTGGATTATCGCTTATTAACTTACATCCAGAAAAACCTTAAGAATTGGGCTTCCCTGGTGGCGCAGTGGTTGAGAATCTGCCTGCTAATGCAGGGGACACGGGTTCGAGCCCTGGCCTGGGAAGATCCCACATGCCGCAGAGCGGCTGGGCCCGTGAGCCACAACTGCTGAGCCTGCGCGTCTGGAGCCTGTGCTCCGCAACGAGAGAGGCCCGCGCATCGCGATGAAGAGTGGCCCCCGCTTGCCACAACTGGAGAAAGCCCTCGCACAGAAACGAAGACCCAACACAGCCAAAATCAATCAATCAATCAATCAATCAAACATACGCATCTGATTCAAGATCCTCATTAAAAAAAAAAAACAAAAAAACACAAAAAACCTTAAGAATAGCACCCCATCCCCCCAATCATAAGCCGAGCATACTTTATGAGCACTGCGTTAGAAAAGCAAAGCTAGTAATTGTAACCATGTAGATGCAGAAACCATTAATGTTTCTCATGCCCTGTGGTAGGAAGAAATATATTAAAAATTGATTTTTGGTTTCTGCCTGTGTCTGTGTAACATTTATAATAAAGGATATAGGAGAAAGTATCCTTTAAAATTGATATTTTAAAGCATTTTGGGGTTGTTGGTGTTAACATAAATTTTTATTAATGGCTTCATATTGCATGGTAAAAGGTCAGCATGTGAATATGACAATTTTATCTTCTTAAAAAAAGATGGCGCTAGGATTCTTCAATAATTACATATAAGACAGAATTTTTGCTACATTATTGGGTTAAACCATTTTTAGATGTGAAATTATTCTTTGAACATAACAGAAGCTAAGTGTGCATTTTCATCCTCCATTTTCTCTTTTTTTTACTCTTTTTCTTGCCTCTTTCTACGTGCAATAGATGTAACTTGTTTCCTTGCTGTATATACAGTAAGCAGTGAGCCATGTGTTCATATTACTTCTTTGTCTCTGGGATTCTATTATCAGTGTACTCTTTCATAATTGAAGCAGCTTTTGTTCATCGGCAAAAACACATTGCATTTTATTTTGTTCCTGTTTCAGCTTCTTGGACATGATGTGGTGAACGTACAATCCTGCGGGTGTTTTTTTTCCCAGTCACTTTAACTAAAATATACTTCTAAAAAGCCTGCCCCATTTGTTCTGAATGTTTTAGAATGTATCTTAGCTGTAATTCCCCAGAAATTAAATGGCATGGTGCACTTTCTGATGGGTTTTCATTAATCTGGTATAGTTTTGCTGCTGATTTGAGTTTATCAAATAGGGTTATAACCGGATGGAAATAATGCTGTCAAATGCTTGGATTTATCATATGTTTTGTAATTCCACAGATGATGTGGGCAAGATGGATCCGTATCAGAAAACAGCCTTTGAGTCAGAAGAGCTGCAGAGCCTCAACGCGTTAATTGCCAACCACCTAAAGTGTATAAAGAATGACATTTTATGCTACCTTGTTCATCATATTTTTAGAAAGACTATGGGATAGATTAATAAAACAGAGCAAATCTTCTATGCAAACCAAATGTTTATAATAAATGGAGCATAATCTAACTGTTCTGCTATAAAATGAATTAAAGTAGTCTCTAGCCAGTAAATTCAAAAAGAATAGAGTAGGATGGTTAGGTGACCTTAACAGGCAAGCATTTTACTATTGAATACATAATTGCCTTTCAAATGGTCCTCCCCTGTCAGGATGGAGTGGGTTCAAAGTAACACTGGAGTCTTTTCTTTAGCTGGTAGTAGCAAAACTGGCTGCAAATTGGATGCTTAGTGGCTGGGGGATGGGGGCTAACTATAGCCACTCATATCTGAATGGAGACCTTCTATAAATCCAACTGAAAATACTGTCGTTTTAATGTCATTCTCTGCCCTGTTGTACTGTGTACTAGTAGTTTTTTAAACTTAGTTTGGCACCCATAGTATGTGAATAGAGAAGGCAAATTAATATCAACTGCGATAAAAATCTATCAGGAGGCTTATAATACAGTCTCAAAATACATTTACTTTTTATTATTGACAAACAGGTACCATGGTAGCCTTCAAAGTCGGAAGCGAACGGGTGATGATGATAGAAGTTGAATGAAAGTGAAAAAACGCTTTTCTTTCTCCTATTTGTATTTATCTTAGAACTATACTTTTCTTAGTTTAATTTTTCACTCTTTGTAGCTATATACAAGGTGGAAGGCTTCTCTGAGATTTTGCTTATTATTTTTGTTTTTTTAAACCAGGACAAGTTTACAATGAGCTAAGCTTCCACTCTGTTCTTCTCTTTCGGGTGGAGGTGATCTTATTTAAAATATCATTTTGCTTTGGGCCTAATTTCAGAGAAGGCAATGGCCAGGGAAGCTACGGGATGAGAAAGCCTCATGGTTTTAGCGCACGCGCAGAAGGCGGCAGGATCCAGGCAGCAGCTCTCATGCGGCTGAGCTCTGTAGACAGGCAAACTCCATCCTCGGCAGAGGGTCGTGGGAAGATTTTTCAGCAGTGGTGATTTTATGTTGTGGTTCAGAATAGATGCTGAGGAACATTGCTCTTCTCCTGCACGTCTTTCTCCTCCTCCTTCTCTTCTTTCTCCTTCTATATTTCCTTCTAGCTTTCTTCCTTATTCTTCAACACTTAAGCAGAGGGACTCTTGTAAGCCTACATGTTCTTACAGCTACTGTGTCAGTTTGCTCTAGCCAGGCTTAACCAACAGAAACTTATTTCCTCATGGTTCTGGAGGCTGGAAGTCCAAGATCAAGGTGCCAGCAGGGTGGATTTCTTCTGAGGCCTCTCTTCTTGGCTTACAGGTGGCCGCCTTCTCCCTGTGTCCTCACATGGTTTTTCCCCTTTGCATGAACGTATTTCTGGTGTTTCTTCCTCCTCGTATAAAGGCATCAGTACTATCAGATTAGGGCCCCGCCCTTATGATCTCCTTTAACCTTATTATCCCCTAAAGGCTCTGGCCCCAGATACAGTCACCTTGAGGGATAGGACTTCAACATGTAAATTTTAAGGTGACACAATTCAGTCTATAATAGCTACCATAAAGGCTGTCTGGATAAATGATTCATTTAGACCATTATATGAAATATACATTAGATCTTTTCTGGTGAGTGAATGTTGTCCATCTCACATCCAAGAGAGAGCTATTTGTGAAGGAGTTAACAGCCCAACCCTCATTCCCACTCTTTTTTTAATACCTCTCTTCTCCTTCAGAGCTTCTCACTCTGGAGACCAACTATCCTCCTCTTCAGGGTCCCAAGCCCCACATTACTATGGGGTTGTTTTTAGCAGAACCATTACATTTTAGGAGACTTCTTTGCTTAATGACTAAATAAAAGTTCCATGGTTCCTCTTTCCTGCCCCACATCAAAGCTTACCTACCCTCTTGCTCAGCCATTCCAAATTCTGAACTTCATTTTTTTGGACGTCTCATATCTGCTTAACCAAACCTGATGTACGTGTGTGGTGAGAATTTCAAACTCCAAAAGCTGTCTGATAAAGGACCATTATCATCTTTGTGACAGCCATCATCACTGCTAACATTTATTTGATCCTCACAACAACCATGCCCAGTAGTCACTATCATTATTCATGTGTTACAGATGTGGAAACTGAGACTGTTATGTCATTATTTGCATATTAGAAATTAGAAATGAAGGCCATTAAGAGGTTAAGTGTTGTGCACAAGATTGAGCAACTTTTAAGTGGCTGAGCAAGAACTTGAACTTGGGAAGCCTGGCTCTAGCACCTGCACTATTAACTATGATGCTGTTAGGAGGGAATAGCACAGCTGAGATCAGGAAGAGACCCTAGAAACACTTCATAGTTTAACTCAGTATTTGAAACTGATGAAGAAACCAAGGGCCCAGTGGTTCTTATTTTCACATAGGCATACAATGAAATGCCACCCAACAAACGCCAGGGGGCTGGGATTGCTATTTTTATTACACAGAATAAAAGTAATGTTTACCAACTTTGAACACGTAAATACCACTTTGTCTGCATAACCTCAAACTTTCACAATTGAATAAGATGGATTTCAGTTTCCCCATTTTGCAGCTAAGGAAACTGAGGTCAGCAGTTAGTTATAACGGACCCCAAAATCAAACTAGGTGGTTCTTTGTCCTATAACCATGCTCTTTCCTCTCTCCTGGCTTTGCGCTGTCTCTACAGCCATGGCTCCAGATCCTGAGACCCCATCCCCCGTAACCTTTGTGAGGAAAGATTATGTGTGTCTCTGTCCCAATTTAGGCATTATCACTGAAATAAAACGTAGACACAGACAGTCATGGGTGCAAGCCAGCCTCTGCAACTACTAGCTGTATGGTTCCCTCACCTCCTCAAGGCTCTCTGAGACTTGATTTTTCTCGTATGTGAAAGAGGAAGAATAATGGTAACCACATCAAGGCAATGTTTATTAATTCAATGAATATTTATTTAGCACCATTCATGTGACCACTGGAGACAGGGTTTTGGCCTCAAAGATTTCTGAGAGAATTTAAAAATACATTACAAAGGGCTTAGCACAGCTTCCTGGGACATAGTAAGTACTCAGCAAATATTATGAGGTGGTACTATTATTGTTATTATATTATTTTGGGTCCCCTGGCAGTTGTCTGTTCTGCTTGCATACAGCATTATTACAGGTGTTTTGTGGGGAAACACACACACACACACACACACACACACATTAAGCAAAGAAGTTTTTTTCTATGTTATCATTATTGGATCCTTGATAATAGTGGTCCTGATACAACTAGTTTTTCCCTCTCGATCTATCTAATACTTGGGCCTGCTCTCCACGGCTTTGTAGTTATTCTTCTCCCATTCATCTTCCAGGCCATTAGAAGTCCTTATCTTTGATCTCCAGTAGCTTTCAAAGAAGCTGGAGAAATCTTTTTTCCCCTGTAAGCCATCCTTTCCTCCTCTGCATTCCCCCCATATGCTGCCCTTTCTGTGACTTGGCGATGCAGTGCCTTCAAAGTTAGCAACCCAACCTGGTTACCAAGCCACCCCAGCACCAATTTTGTTATTTTATTTTATGGATATTAGTGTCCTTTACCAATAATGTTCTGTGCTTTCCCCTGAGCCTTTGATTTCCTTTCAGAAGTAGATCCCTTATATTCAATTAGTAACACTTAAAAAACTTCTTTCTACTGGTTTATAGTCCCATCTGGAGGAAGGGAGTTACTCTGCAGTATAAATTGAGTGTAAAATTTGGCTATGCAATAAGAATTCACTTCCGTTAAGGCAAAAAGAAGAGACGCATAAAATTCAAATCATGCATAGAATAAATGCTTTATCTTTACGAAACATAAAAATAGACATCAAACACCATAAAAACATAGAGGGTTTCCTCTCTCTGTCTCTCTGTCTCTCTTTGTAGAAATGAATTTGTGTGCAATTTCATAGCAAAAACTTTGCAATGAAAGATTATGTATGTCCAATGCTGATAAGACTGCCCAAATATAAATTTTATGATGCATTTCCTTTAGAATTCCATCTTTCTACCAGCATAATCAAAGAAAGGAAAATAAAGTTTAAAAGCCTTTGGAGAGCCAAGCACAGGCACCTGAAGAAATCAGGAAAGAATGAGAACCTGTAAATTGTAGCTAATTTGTAACATTTTTGCTAAGGCTGCTCTCCTTAAAAGAAGGCACTTGCTCTAAATTTTCTTTCCTCCTTCGGCCACAGGACTGCGCTTCCTGCTAACACCTGCCAGTGATAAAAATGCAGGGTAGGAAGTGAGGGGGGTGAAGCAGTTAGGGAAGCTTGCAAGCCAGCATCCTGAGCCCAGGAAGACCACAGTGGGAGGACTTCTCTGATCCTCTAGGGAATTGACAGTGGGTAGAATCACTGCAATTGAATAATAATGCAGTTCATCTTCACTTAACCAGCAGCTGAAAGACCCTCAAACCAACATCGCTGGTACAGATAGGAAGTCACAGGTGAAGCCTAAGAGGGTGCCTTTGAGGACCCTTAGGATCAGAGACCTGAAGATGTGCACAGAATATTTGTGTTTCAGGAATCTTCCAGTAGCAAAATGATAATTCCTTATATTTTTCTAATGTAACATCCCCCAAATTGTGACAAATAAAAATGGTTTCTCTGCTCAGGTAAATTTGGGAAATATTGATTAAAGAGAGAAAAAAAGTTAAAGGAATTTAAAAAAATATTGCAGGACTTTTCAGAGCCTTTAATAGATCCATGAGCATTGTGAATATCTAACAGAGAAACAGGGTGAAATAGTAGTTTGATTTTTCACTAAGTGTCTCACAGGTCTTTGATTCTTTGCAATCCACTTGAAGATACACTGGTTTAGTGTTTCACAAAGCACTTTCATACAAATTATGTCTGAAAAGTGAGCACATGTATATTTCATCAGGGATGTATTAAAATATAGTCTGTCGGTTTAATAAAATCTCAGTTACCTTCAGGGTTGAAATCCCTCATCTGTAATTTCACAGAGTCACAAAATAGTCATACTTTGACCATCACTACCTAAGATCCCCTGAAACTTTCTGGCTTTCACATCTGTGTTTTCTATTTTTAGAAACCACTGTTTATTTGCAGGAAATATTGAATTCATTTTCCTAGACTAGGTTTACTCTACTGGCAAGAGATTTCAGATTTTCATTTTTATCATTATCTCTTTAAACCTGATTGTGTTTAACTTCTTACAGTTTCATTATTCCTAAGCACCACCTCTGATGTTTTACATTTCAAATTTTACTTTATTTCTTTAAATGTCTGTGCCTTTATTCCTGTGTCATTTGGGGAGGATGAATTTTCACTCTCCCACCTTGCTTAACCACATCATTGGAGATAAGCAACTCAGCAGGCCTAGCATGCTGTTTCTAAGAATATATGATGGTCCAGATGACAGATACTGTATTTGTATTTGGTGAAAAAGTCCTATTTTCTGCTAAAAATATGAATTAGAGAAAAGCTCGATCACTAAAGTCAAATGTCTGAAATGCAGGTCCGAGGTGCCGTCCTCTATATCGTTTGAGGAAAGGTCCTTTGCTTCAGTCAATCTCCCTGCAGAAGTGGGTTTACCTCGAGTAAATTAGCAAATTAGGTCATTCTGAACATACTATGCCCCAGCCGTATTGATTACATGAGTTGTTACTATAATACTATCTTAAATTTATATGGAACCTTGGAACCTTGCAAAAATCTGTAAGGATTCTTGCATCTATTATCCCATATATCCTGAGATACTATTTGGAATAGATAACCACAGGCACAAAAACTAGGGCAATGACCAATCAAAATGGACCTAGGTCCAGCCCAAAGCGGAATGGTGGAGCCCCTCCCCCCCACTGTGCTGTGCTGGGCGCCCCCCTCTTAGCTGTTGCATCCAAGGGAGGTTGCATCACGTCATAGGGTGATCGATGTTGCACCCAAGTAGCCGGCATGGAAGTGTCTTAATGTTTTAACAGCCAGTGCAGCTGTACTATGCTGCAGATCAGAGCAGAATATATCATGAAAAAGATACTAAGAAATAGACTGAAGTGGTACCATTTTTCTCAGGAAAAAAAAAAATAACTGGGGTATAAAAGCCTTTTGACCTTTACCCAAAATCATAGTCACTGACACTAGACCAAATAGATACCAACCTGCTCTTCTTTCCATTGAGCCAGGAAGAAAGGATGTACATAAAGTGGTGACCCGAGGTCCCTCAGCTGCAGGTAACACATTTTGTATGGATTAGTAAACACTTGTGAAAGTAAGTTGTTTGAGGGAAAAGACATAGCATATGACTCCACGAATTGTATCTGCCATTCTCTGAGGGTCAACTCAAGCTTGTTAATTGAACCTCCAGGTAGAGTTTCCCCATGGTTACCTACCCCCTCATGTAAGCACACATTACCGTGCCTATCCCAGACATAAGCAGCCAAGCATACAAATCATGATTTGAAAAATTGGAGGGGCTAGGCCAGGACATGTGCCTAACAGCTTGCTAAGTTAGCAACTTCTGCTAAGTCGCAAAATAGCAGGGTTGGGAGTCGCCAGGTTCATCTGACTTCAGGGCCCATCATTAACCCATTACACCTCAGCTGCAGTAGCAAAGTCTGAGGAATTTGCAACAGTTTCACCTCAGCCCTTTGCAGCCGTGGGAAAAGGGTTGAGTGTTATCATTTGGTTTCCTATCTTCTTGAATGATGGCTGCTATGGTGAGTTGGAATTTGTTGTACTTAAGCTTTTTCTCCAGTCTGCTGCAGACTGATGTAGGAATTCTTAGACCCAGAGGTAAAAGGATATCTAGTAAAATAAGAAGTCTGTCTAAGTGTTCCTAAGTCCGCATTGCTTTTGGTCCATGAGAAATGGGACAGTCACACACTAAACAATCCCATAGAATATTCACGGTAGCTCGCATGTATCTATCTGTATCTTGTGTCATGGTTTTGCTGTCTGTTGTTTGCTTTCAAAAGGTTAAGGAGAATTGTTTCCTCATCTCTGTGGGAAAAGAAAAAGGGAACCAAGGAAAGTCCTTACCCACCACGGGGGAAAAAAGATTAAGGGACATAATGGGCTGTTTTGAGCAAGTGGTATTGAAGGTGCCTCCTGCTGAGAGTGTGTGATTTATGCTGAGAGGCTGCTCTTGAGGCAGGTGTATGTCTGGGAGTGCCAGCGTGGGTGGGTCCGATGGGTGATCCAGCAGCAGAAAGAAATACAATAACAGAATGTCCCCAGTCCAGGGCTGGGAATGCATGTAAAGAGATACTAGAGAAAGCTGATTCATGGGCAGACGTGATCGTTATGGGAATTTGGAAGAAATAAACAATCAAAGCCTTCGAACTTGTCAAGAAACTTTTAATTCCTACAAGAGAGTAAACTGTTTTAAAGATAAATAAATAAATATTCATTGAGCCTCTTCAGTATTCATGGTGTTCTTCCCAGCACTGGAGGATTCCTAACAAGTGTAAAGGAAATTTTGTCATCAAGAGAAGCAGCGTGCCCAGCGGCTCTGGATACATGCTGTGGGGTGGATCTAGGCGTGGACCACAGTGGCATCACTAGTTTAGTGAGCTTGGGCAAACTGTTTAACATCCTTGTGGCTCAGTTTCCTTGTCCGTAATAAAGCACATAATGGTAGCCCTTGCCTCATACAATGAGTTTAAGTTGAATGTACTCCATACATACAGCGTTTTTAGAACGACATACCCAGTAAGCACTTAAAATGTCAGCCATTTAAAGTTTGGTAAGACTCTTACCAAACATTTATCAAGGATCTAATCTTGGCTCTAGGGCTTGAGTCCTCGTATCAGCTCAACCATGAAGCAGCCGTGTTGCTTCAGATACGTCACGTAGCTTCTGTGCTTCTCTGAAGCACAGCGCTCTCCTCAGTAAATTGAGGATCTTAATACTTGCCCTACTGACTGAGAGGATTATTCTGCCCATCTCTATAACAATCCCTCCGGTGAAACCCCTTTGCAAGGTACAAAGTTCTGGGCAAATGCAAAGTCTCAGTAGTTTTTACTTTAAGAAAGGCATTTATTGTTAGGAATAAGTTGTTATGATCTAGTTGTAGAAATAAGGTATGTAGAAGAAAAAGATGACTATATATAAGAGAGTGAGTAGAGAATGAATGGGGAAGGAAAAGAGAGCTGAAGGTACTCCAGGTGAAGGCGAGATCTCCAGTGATCTGAGGGGGCTGAGAAAGGGTAAGTCACTTTCTGGAGGACAAATGGCTAACAAGTGGTGCGTAGGAGCTTTGGGGACCGTTCTGCCTCCTGCCTGATTTGGAGGGGGAGGCTTTCAGCTGCTGGGGCTCTTCTGCTTGCACCTGCGAGGGGGCGGGGCTCGAATCTGCAGCCCTGGTGGAGGACCACCAAAGGCTCTCTAACTTCCTTCCACCTCCGGTTCTTCTCTTCTGCTGTTCCCACGGCCTGAAATATTCTCTCCCTTCACCCATTTGACTGTCTCCTGCTCCCCCTTTAATTTGCTTTTTCTAGGAAGGCTTCTTTGGTATTATTCCTCCTCATCTCTGGGCTAGGGATTCCTATACACTTTCATACATAGATCTTGTCACACTGTTGTGTCACATACTGTTGGTGTCCACAGCTTTCAGCTGGACTGCGAGTTCTGTGAGAGCAGAGACAGGTCTGCCTGATTCCAGCCGGTATTCCCAGTGCCAGGAAGGAGGGAGGATGGAGGGAAAGGAAGAAAGAAGAAAGGAAGGGAAAGAAAGAGGGAGGCTTTGCATAATAAAAGATAAGCTTGGTAAATGACTTTAGAGGTTCAGACTGTGGAATGATTTTTAGAAACCTCTTTAGGGGAGGATTCTAATATCTCTTCCCCTCCTGATACACACATATGGGAAATACACTATTATTTCTCTTGAACACGAAGCTCTCAGGAGCCAGTAAGGGGCCCAGGTCCTGGGTAGGCAGACCCATCAGAACTTGAGCTGCTGTTGTCTGCATGCATCTGCTTTACCTGCTCAGCTGACATGTGGGCCCCATTGCTCAGAGCCATTGCAGCCAATTTGGTAGATAATCTGCAAATTAAAAATTCAATAAGTAGTTCCCAGAATCATTTTCAAAAGCCGGGACATAGAAATTAACATGTTAATAATCAGTGCACGGTGGGGTGGGTTTTCTGCTGTGGATAGTCATTACTTTAATTTGGTATTACAAAAAAGCCACAGGATGCATTCCTTTAATTTTGCTGCACAGAATGTAGGCTTTCAGGGGTGTTCAGTAAATATCGATGTGGGTAATGATATTGCACATGGATTTTGTGGCAACTTAGGCCGGAAATAAATAGGGTGCGGTAGGATTCATCAGAGTTTCCTTTAATCACAAGGCCTTATATTTGTGCAGCGCTTTTACTCTTTAGCACATCCTCAAATGGATCTCTCAAGTGCTCCCAACAAACCTGTGAGGCAGCAACAAGCCTGTACACACACATGGAGAGATGTGTCTGGAAGTGCACGGCCTCACACCTGCAGCTAGTGGGCGGTAGGGTGTGATGAGAAGCTAGCTGTCTCCATCCCCGGATAGAGAGCTTTGCAGAGCTAGGTATTGAACCCTGCAGTGCTAACAAATTCATACAAAGGTTGCCCTAACGATTCAGTTATAATAAACTGAAGCCACAATGCCTGGTCTGAACACCACTCTGAGGGCAGCAAAGCTTTGACAGACAGACCTGGGTGCGTGTCTCTGTTCCATCACAGAGAGACTTCAGACTTGTCACTTAAAATCTCTCAACTTCGGGGGCCTCATTTAAATGATGGCGATCTTAATAACTACCCCATAGGGTCACCGTTAGGGTGAAAGCAGAGCAGCCGCATGAGAAAGTACTCAGTGGATACTTACCACGATTCCTGGTGTTGTTTGAAATTGGAGAAGTATGGAACAAGGTATCTGAAAAGGAAGACAGGTCAAACGATCTTTGCCGTGCTGTCCCTATGGTAGCCACTAGCCCCATGTGGCTATTTACTTTTTTTTTTGAGGTTAGTGTAATCTTCGTTCAAAAACTGTATCAGGATAATACAAGAAAAGAAAATTGTATATCATTTCACTTACAGATGCAAAAATTTGAAATGAAGTATTAGCTACGTCAATCCACCATTGTATATATATTTTAGCTACGGAATTATCAGGCAGAGTTTACATTTAAATTGATTACACTCGAATTGAAAAATCTAGTTCCTCTGTCTCAGAACCCACACGTCAAGTGTCCAGTAGCTGCATGGGGCTTGTGGCTACCATCCTGGACAGCGAGCGTATCTGTACAGAACATTTCCATCATTGCAGAAGGTTCTATTGGATGTCGCTGCGGCAGGGGAAAGGGCCTCTTCAGGGAAGCAGGCAGGGGAGGTGCCACGCAGAGTCAGGACTTCACGTTGCCACAAGAGGAGGCCGGCATGAAGACGCAGACCAGTGGGTCCCCTCTCTGCTGTGTGACGACGTTGTTTACAAGGGCTATGCAAATCATGCGTGAGGAGGACAGAGCGGCGCGTTGAATAGGCCGCTCCACGACCTCCTGCTGGTAATTGTGTGGAGCACTGCAAATGGCGGGTAATTTCCTCTCAGGTGCCTGTGCTACACGCTTGTTTGGCATGCTTTATTGCCGGCTGGATTTACACTGTGCATTTGCCATAAAAACTGTTTCCAAAAGAAACAAGGAGCGTGGCAAGATAAAAAGCGATATAAAAAGGGTATTTTGTGATTTATTTATGTCAAATTTATGGAAGATGACAGGAGGCATTACAGTTCCAAAATTAGTTGTCACAGCCAGGCTGTAAATCCTACAGGACAGGAGTTAAAGGAATAGGTTGGGAACCAGGACCCCTGGGTCTGTGAGGGGCCCACGGGCAATCCAAACACAGCAAGGAATTTCTAAGACCCTCCACAGAGGGGCTCGGCGAGTCATTGAGCTGAGAACCTGGCACTTAATGGCTAACGAGTATTGGATGCTTGCTATGTTCTAAGTACCTTCCATGTATAATCTCATTTAATTCCCAGTAGCTCTATTTTATTAATTTTACAGATATGGAAACTTGATACTGTATTTTTGCACTGAGGTACAGTGCATAAAAGGTGAAGCCAGAAGCAAGATGGTGACTGACTTGAATGTACCTGTTAGGCTACATTCACTAAAAATTTAAATTCAAATTTATAAAAAAATAAAATAAAATAAATAAATAAAAAATTTTAAAAGATTTAAATTCATTCATGGCCCACAAGCATTTATTTAGCACCTGCTATGTGCCAGACACAGCATCAAGCACTAGTGATACAGAAAGGCTAAGATGTGGTCCTGCCATCAATGAAATTTTGGTCTAGCAAGTGACTGAACTGTTGTACGAACAACTGTGACATGAATTAGACCAAAAAAATGTGGTATAGATGTGTATGGAATTCTCTAGAACCACAAAGGAACATGGTTTAAATTCCAACTAGAGTGCGTGGGAGAGCTTCATGGACGTGGTAGTCTTTGAGATGAAGAATAGATGAGTCCTTAACAGTCAGAGATGGAGAGAGGGATGGACAAGCTGACCTCCCCTTAGCCCGTGATGTGACTTTTTTATTTTCCCAGAAAATGAGCTGGCATGGCACTAATCCATCTACACTTAAATTCCTTGTTTGGTTGGGGAGTGGTACCCTAAAGACGTAAGTGGGGAAAGATAAAATATTTCCCCTAATTAAAAAAATCTAGTTTTAAACCAGAGAAAGACTGTTGAAACCCTCTTCCTTCTTGGCTTTTCAGCAAGCCTTCTCCACCCACTCCTTCTTGCGCTCCTTTAAGGACCCTTCTTTGTTCAACCCTTAAATGTTGGAGCCCTCTGCTTCCCCCCAAAGGGGTCCTCTTTAGTCCTCTTCTTTTCTCACCCCATACACTGCGTGTGTGATCTCATCCACTCACAGGACTCCCGTTCCCAAGTATTTTCTGATGACTCCCAAATTTATAAAACCCACCCTAATTTCTGCCTTGAACTCCAGATCCATGTATGCACCCGCCTATTAACCATTTATATCTGAATGTTCTACGGGTATATAAGACTTGTTCCTCTTTCTGTATTCCCCACCACCCACCACTGTGAGAGATACCATGGACCATCACTCAAGTCAGAACCGCAGGGAACCAGTCTGGATCATCCCTTCTCTTGTCATCCCTACGTCCTGCCAGGCACGCAGTCCTCCATCTGTCTCCATTCCAGATCTATGGCCTTAGTAATCATACTAATTGCTATTATTAGAGGAGTAATAAGCAGCACAGATTCTGGAGACAGAGTGTGTGGGTTCGAATCTTAGCTCCATAACTTAAGTTACAAATCCTCTCTGTACCTTAGTTTCTTCACCTGCAAAATGGAGGCAAAATATAACACTGCCTCTCAAGCTGTTGTGAGGATTTAACGAGTAACAGACCAGTGCCCAGCAAATGTAAGCATTATTTCAGTTTTTGTAATTATAACTGAACATTTTTTGCACTGAATATTGTGCTGAGTGATTTACATTTATCTTATAGAATCTCCACAGCACTATGGGGGACTTTTGTTAGTCCCATTTTACAGATGAGAAAACAAGAGTCTTCAAAAAGGGAAATAAATTGCCCACACATCTGGCTAGTAACAAAGCCAGCATTCCAACCCATAGCTGACTGATGTCAAAACTTGTGCCCTGAGGGACTTCCCTGGTGGCGCAGTGGTTAAGAATCCACCTGCCAATGCAGGGGACATGGGTTTGAGCCCTGGTCTGGGAAGATCCCACATGCCTTGGAATAACGAAGCCCGTGCACCACAACTACTGAGCCTGCGCTCTGCAGCCTGTGAGCTACAACTACTGAGACCACGCACTGCAACTACTGAAGTCCCTGAGCTCTAGGGCCTGCGTGCCACAACTACTGAGCCCGCGCACCTAGAGCCCGTGCTCCGGGACAGGAGAAGCCACAGCAATGAGAAGCCCACCCACCGCCACGAAGAGTAGCCCCCGCTCGCTGCAACTCGAGAAAGCCCGTGCACAGCAAGGAAGACCCAACACAGCCTAAAAAAAAAAAAAAAAAAAAACCAACTTGTGCCCTTAGCCACTGTACTTTCTGGATTCACTCTATAAAGACATCCTAACTGGCCCCCTGGCCTCCAGCTTCACCCCTCTCTAATGGCTTCTTCACAGTTGCTTGACCATGTTATAAAGAATATTTGTTTCAAGAAGATCAAGCCATCAAAAACTTCAATATTTCCTCCCTGGCTGGCCCTTCCTCACTCTAGCCATGCTCCGATACCCTCATCTCTTTGGCCAGCTTTCCAAGAGCACCCAGGAGTGAATATAGAACTGCCAGGGTTCATAAATGCAATTATGTGGTTAGTAGGGACTTAATATTATGGCCACACATTTATGGACAGTTAGGCTGCCTGGAGAGGTTGGGAAATGTACTGATCTCCCTCTAGGGCTTGAGTCAAGACTGTCTCCACGTGGACCCGCAATCCTTCCAGAGTTTCTCCATCTCTACAAAGCGAAGAAATCTGTTATTTCAAATGGACTTGAGGCTTAATTAATGATTATGAAGGGCTTACAGGTGCTAGAAGACAAAGGTATTACTTAAATACACATGTAATATAAATCATATGTGGATAGAAGAGACAAGTAAATTAGATCAACCAAAGGTCACTCCTTTACTGAGCTGGGCACCCGAAAATTCATCCAGGACTGCTTCTTGCCAGGAGTGAATGGATTCGAAAGTAAAGATTTTCAATGGTATTTTGCTCACAAAAGATTCCTGCAGTGGGTAAAGAATGATATTGCTCATGGTAATAGCAATAAGAGCGGCTAGCGAGGGAGAATAATTTGAAAACTGAATGTCTCTTGTGATTTTCCTTTGATGAACAATCATGGAAGATTGTCTAGGTTTAATGCTAGGTCCCAGTTTCTTGAGCCTGTGTTTTAGAAACTGACTGATTATAGTTTTTCACTGGGTCTCCACCAAGTCCTGACCACAAAATGTCACTTTGCAGTTAGATGGCCCCCATCTGAAAGGCACCGAGAGAGGCCAATTGCATTTCAGAAATCTCAGTTTTCAAATATACCTTGCAGCTTATTCCTGGTGAGAAACACTTCCCGCGCCCCGCCACCCCCCATGGGCATGCTAAGTGTTGTGCTGAGAAAAAAGGTGGAGATCATTCTTTTGTATGAAAGGAAATTTGCGGCTAGGAGCTCAAGTCCCTGGAGCTTAAGAGGCCTCCCTTTTTTTTAGTGTTTCTTGCTGTGCAGTTTTCCTGTGGGTTCAGGTAAGAGCAAGAGACAATTGAAATGGAAGAGGTAAAAGGCACAGACTAATGGCAATTGCCTTTATCACCTCCTCTACTTGGCCTTCAGTCAAGGTTATAATCTATATGTGCAGGTGCCCAGCAAGCCATATGTTCTCAGTGGACCAAGTTCCTGCAGTAAGCCCTGGGCAAACAGGAGTCTTGTATTGACATTTGGGATTGCTCAGAGTCAGAAAAAATATCTTCCTGGCTAGGTAGAGCCAACCTCAAGTTCCAACTCCCAGTTTGGATTTGGGAGTTGGGAAGCATTGGTTGCTGTAGACTGTCAAATTGTCTTGGACAGCTTTGAACTCAGAGATGGTAGACTCTAGAGAGATCTAAGCAATGGACTTGAAATAGTGGACCAGTGAGGGGAGGCAACAGGATGAAATTGGAAGTTTCGCTTCCTGGTGTTCTTACTAGAGAATTGGTTGAGTGAATCATTCACCCTCTCTGAGCTTCAGTTTTCTCCTCTTTGAAATGAAGGTGTTGGGCCAGGTGACCTCATGGTCCTAACATGCTATGCTTAGGTGACAAACCTAGCTTCAGTCCCTTTCAGCCATGCTTTGCCTCACCCACAACATACAGTAGAATTTGACAATTGTTGCCGAATGGATATTCAGAATTTTCTGTCCCACTACGTTTTAACTGGAAGAAAAACTGCCCCCACCCCTGCTACTTCTGCTTTTCTTCCTGGTGCTATTCAAAAAAAAAAAAAAAAACGGGGGAGAGAAGGGGCCTTTTGATAGGCAGGGAATGTGGCCACTCAATGCCTATCCCAATCGCCATAGTGAAAAAGGCCAGTTCTTGTTCCATGTAGTTATAACACAGTAACAGGTGACATGGAAGGGTGGGGGACCATGTGTCCTTGTCAGACAGCCTGATTGTCATGTGTTGCTCTAGGGATTGGATTCATACTGAAATTACCCACAAGTGCCCTAACCTTTTATAAGAAGTGTAATGTGGGAGTCAGCAAGGGAGATGGCTGGTCTCCCCAGTAGGTTCAATTGAGCATGCTGAGAACTTCCGGGTACCATATGGTTTCTATAGAAGCGTAAGGATAAATCACGTCGTATACTTTAGCTGAATCCCTGAAATCCTCCACGAGTGGAACTGTCCTGCCCTGGGACTTGAGTTAGGATATTCTTCCAAGTTTGAAGCCTCTTGAACCCTCTTCCAAGTTTGATGAAATTTTGCTCAGGGGGAAATTAAATCTAAATCGCTATTCTGTCATCAGAACTTCTGCTATGGTGGCAGATCTTTCCTGAAGAGATAGTATTGTTATAAGATGAAAATAGTAAAATGGTGTTACTGCCCCATTCTTGACATTATTTTTAGCTGCCTAGATATATGATTTTTTTTAAGGAACTATCTAGAAAAACTACACACACACATACACACACACACGTGTGTGTGTGCTCACACACACACGCACATCCTTTTAGCCATTTTTTGGCTTTTTCCACCAACATGTAGACTTAGCTAAATTGAAACACAGAAACATAATTAAAGCAACTATTCATAGATGATTTCCTTGATATCTGGAAGTGAGAGCGCGCAGTGAACAGAGTTGGTAGTTAATCTAACTACCATTGTTCTGTCACGTGCTTATAAGCCCACTAGGCCATCGGGTTCCCAGAGAAAGTGGAATGACTTACTTTAGTGACGCTTAATTTTGTTATGAATTGGGGCAGATTAAGGGGAGCTTGAAGCCTCAGGCACTGAAACAATGTGATGACTTTCACCCTAGGTGGAGGCAATAGAGCTAATTGGGCATGCTCGTTAAACCTTACCCATCTGCAGGACACATTGCACAATTCAAGATGATGGGGCTCTCTGCCGGAAATAATGATGATTTTATTCCTTTTTCCATTTAGTCATTTTCACAGGACAATTTCATTACCCCAACAGGACTTTGTAGTGGATTTACTTGACCAAGGCAAGGCCTGCCCAGTGGAACGCAAGTGGACTTACATGTTTTGTTCAGTCCTGCCTCTCAAATTAGGAACCAGATTTTGCCAGCTCACTCTTGTTGGTTAAACAAGCTGTGGTTTACCTATTTGTGTACCCTCTAGAGAAGAATTTCTTAATACTACCTCAGTACTGTTGACATTTTAGGCTATATAATTTTTTTTATGGGGAGGGGTGCTGTCATATGCTGTAGGATGTTTAACAGCATCCCTGACCTCTATTTACTAGATGCCAGAAGCATCCCTGCCCACCACCTCCCCACTATGGAATCACAACTAAAAATGTCTCCTGGCATTGCCAAATGTCCCTGGGGGACAAAATCGCTACCGCTCTAGAGATATTTCTGACACAAAAGGATGAAAATTTAGGCCTTCATATCCAAAACAGAGGCTGAATCTATCGGGCCACCTTATTGGGAGATTTCAAATCAGTTTTTAAAGGTTAGTCTAGATTGCTACCTGATCCAACTCAGCAGGAAAAATCATACCATGTTGCGTGTGAAGTGACTATAATTTATTAGCTCATTAGTCTGGCCTTGAAATCGCCATTTTGGGCACTTGCCCAGGCTGACCAACCTTAGAGGCTGGGTTGCTTTTTTACAGACTCAAGGTTTCCCCTCTGCTCTTGGGCACTCATTACAGGAGCTTGCTGAGCTTACCATGGCCTTGTGCACTTACTGATAAGCAGCCTTTTACTGGTGCATCCAACGATTTGAAATCTTCTGCTGCCATCACCTTCCCGGCTGATATAGAAGTTCTGCTGTATAAATGAGAAGGACAAAGAAGTGCTGATCAGAGAGAAAAGAAGGAGAAAGATTGACCTGTCACATACACTCTTCTCTTTCTACCTTCACAGGAGAGTCCAAGGCCTCCCAGCCACCTGAGGGCTTAAAAGGGCAGCAAGCATGCTGGTAGTCATTGTTGGCATCTTTCCAAATGGTCAAGACAAAGCTAGGGAGGGTGGTGTTCCCCAAAGCCACACTGGGCTGGGCTGTGCCCACTGAAGAAATGGCAGGGAGTCTCAATTTCTAATCTCTTAAGCTGTTCACCATACCTTATCACCACCTTCTGTGGAATTAAAAGTCATACTGGCCAGTTGAGAAGGTTTTTCCATTCAGGGATATATCATGCACATTCTAACACCAGAATAATTACTGAAATATGGGAGAGGGGCACATTTCATTTTACCTCGGACTTGATGCCTGCAAATAATTTGGAGACTGGGCAGCCGATTCAAATATCCTGATGGATTTTTATCTGACCAGGTGTTCACTTTGTTCCCTGCTTAGTTCTCTGTCAGCAAAGAGCCCCTCCTCATGTTGATTCTGTTGAAGAGGGCCATATGGTGGGTAATGCCTACCCTCAGTCAATGTAGTCACATTTGCATTCACTCCCTGATGAGACAGTAAAGGGGAGACTCCTCTCCAATGCCAGGACTTGTGCTTGTGCTTGGAGCAGGACTGAGCATAGAGTGATAAAGGCTTCATTTATTTTTAAATCAAGGGTTCTAGCTAAAGTCATTTATTTGCATATTGAAGTTCTAGGATATCTTCCAAATTCTGCTCCTTCTGTTAATATTAATAAACCCTTTGGGGGTAAATCATACTAACAAACACACTCTTCAAGAAATAAAGGCAACTAGGACTCCGGGTGTATGTCTACTAACATTTTCTAGCCTTCCTTGGTGGGAAGGGCATAGTGATCTATTTTCATTTATGTCTGAGACTATGCTAAAGACAATTCCATTTCATAAATACGCTTAAGCACTTTCTAGAAATAATTTTACTGTAAATATTGCAAGTACAAAACCTTTATTTTCTATTACGTATTTTCCATTAGCTATGTTTTCTGTAAGAAAAGATTTCTATAAGAAAAATATTATATATTTCTATATTTCTAGGTTTTCTTATAGAAAGGGCAATGAGTTACATTCACAAACATAGGTATTGATAGCCGCATAAGACCATTTACTTGAAAACTGCATTGCACTTGAGCAAAATTGATACCATTAAGGCTAAATGAATTGTTGGAGTAGATTACAGTTGATACAGATACATTTACTTAAAGTACAGCAGAATTTTAAACAGGGTAAAGAAAATTCTGAGTTATAAACTTGAACACTATGCTTAGGCCCCTGGGTTCATATCTGTTTTTGTTATGAATTTGTGGTTGTCAAGTTATCAGCTGTTTTAAATCTCTGAATACTAATTTACAAGTTTATCTTACTGGGGTTTTATGAAAATTTTACAAGGATTTCAGGTTATATATATTTTTTTCTATAAGAATGCTTCTATTTCTATTGTAACTACAATTCTATGTGCAGTAAAAATGACCAGTAAGTAAAACGAAAAGTAAGCAAAATGATGATTATTGTTAAAATAATCCAATACTTGGAACTTAATTTAAACTTAAATAGAATGAACTTAAATCATTTGTGCTTTTCATATGCCATTCAACAAGTATAACTTTCCATTTCTCCACAAGATAACTGTTTCTTAAGCCATGGAAAGTTGTTTCATATCTCTTTACTTTTCTTATTTGCAGTGTCCTTCTGTAAATGCACACTCAGGAATGGGTTGCTAGCAACTAAATACATCAAATGCAAAACTGCTACAATTTTGAGGCCCCAAATGGACAGTATAATCAACCTAAACTCAAGTGTCCCTCTGTCCTTTTGTCAGTATCCCATATTCTTGCCTTATTGGCAATACATATTCTTTGAAGACCGGAAGGAACTGATTCTTACTTGTACACATATGAGTTGATTAATACAATTATAAATGCCACTTGTAAATAGCTGTCTTTTTTGTTATGCATATGTGTACATCTGTCTGAAAGAGTGCTCCTTAAGTCAGTTTTGGCAGGGATTTTGCTCCCTCTGCTACTGTATATGCTCAGGATCTAGAATTGTGCCCGGCAGGCTGTAGGCATTTAATAAATAAGGGCATGAATGAATAATAAATATATAATGGGTCTTGACGAAAATCATTTAGAACTTATCTGATTCAATCCCTTCTTTATACAGATGTGGAAATCCAGCGAAGGGTGATTTGTTAAATTGACTGCCCACCCATTCATTCATTCCTCAACTCTCTTGTTCACCTGTCAAATATTTATTGAACACCGACTACCTCCCAAGCATAGTATTAACTGACGGGGGTACCAGAAAAAAATAAACAGAGATCCTGCCTTAAGGGAGATCAGTGTTGATAGGGGAAATAGACACTAGAAAAATAATGACTCTGGGGGCATCTCTGTACCATGAGGAGAGAGGGAGACAAAGGAGACTTTGAGAGGGGTGACCTGTGAGTTGAGTGCTGAGTGAGGAGGAGGCAAGCGACGATGGCAGTAAAGGAGGTCACAGGCAGAGATGAGCCACCGCAAATGCGTGGCCTGCATTAGGGACTCAAGTAGTTCAGCGTGGTGAGCGTGTGAAATGACCTTGGGAGGGACTACACCTTAGCGGTTAGGCTGCGGGCTCGAGTCAGAAGGCCAGGGTTCTGGCTTCACATCTGTTGTTTAGGAGCTCCGTAGCTTTGGGCACCTGAAGCTCTTTATGTCTTAGTTTCCTTATCTATAAAATGGGAATAACAGAACTTACCTCATACAGTAGTCTGGAGCAATGGTTAAAAGAAATGTATTTGTGCCTTCTACATGATAAGAGCTTAACAAAAGTTTGGGGCTACCGTTATCATGATTATCATTAGGAAATGATGCGAGACAAAATCGGTAAGGTGGGTTAGGTGAGACTGTGAATAACTTAACATTTGAATCTTATTTTGTATGCCCTGGGCCACCACTGAGATGAGTGCGAGTCAGGAAGGGAAATATTTGGGCTTTACTATATTTTAAAGAGAAAGAAGTCCCAGATTGCCAAATAGAGGAGAGGCTTCAGAGAGAAGGGACTGAAGACTAGGGAACTGTTTGGAAGATGTGATTGGCATTGGAATTGGGGATGGAAAGGAGGCAGAGCCTCTGGAGAGATAAATCAGATATGGAACAATAAGAATGGGGGCAGGGGCTCAAAGCTTCCCAACTTTGACATCTGTGAGCTTCAGTGAGGTCATTAACCAAAACCCTGGGTGTAGGAAAATGAGCATCTTTAGAGATTGCTTAGGAGAGCATTACAGTGTAGAACTTTGTTCTTCAGAGCGTGGTGGTCTGTGGGCCAGCAGCACCAACATTACCTGGGGGTTTGATAGAAATTCAGAGTTTCCAGACCTCACCCCAGACCTCCCAGCTAATGTGTGTGTACATTAAAGTAGAAAAGTACTAGTTTGGAGCAGGTTTTGCACACTACAGCCTCTTGACCGAATCCAGCTCACTGTTTTCGTTTTAGCCTGAGAGCTAAGAATGGTTTTTTTTTTTTTGGAATTATAGTTGATTTACAATATTGTGTTAGTTTCAGGTGTGCAGCAAAGTGATCCAGTTTTATATATATATATATATATATATATATATATATTCTTTTAAAATTTCTTTTCCAATATAGTTTATTACAGGATATTGAATATAGTTCCCTGTGCTATATGGTAAATTCTTGTTGTTTATCTATTTTATATACAGTAGTGTGCATCTGTTAATCCCCTACTCCCAATTTATCCCTCCCTCCCTCCCTCACTTCCACTTTGGTATCCATAAGTTTGTTTCCTATGTCTGTGAGTCCGTTTCTGTTTTGTAAATAAGTTCATTTGTATTATTATTTTTAGATTCTACATATAAGCGCTAGCATATGGTATTTGTCTTTCTTTGTCTGACTTACTTCACTTAGTATGATAATCTCTAGGTCCATCCATGTTGCTGCAAATGGCATTATTTCATTCTTTTTTATGGCTGAGTAATATTCCATTGTGTGTGTGTGTGTGTGTGTGTGTGTGTACGTGTACATACACACACACACGCATGTATATATTACATCTTCTCTGTCCTTTCATCTGCTGAATCATTTTTATATTTTTAAAATGGTTAGAAAAAATAAAGGAAGAATAATATTTCATGACTTATAAAATTATATGAAATTCAAATTTCAGTGTCCTTAAGTAAAGTTTACTGCAACACGGCCATGCTCATTCCTGGACATGTTGTCAATGGCTGCTTTTGCTCTACAACTGTAGAGTTGAGTAGCTGCCACGGAGAAGATATGACCCACTAAGCCAAAAATATTACTACATTGCTCTTAACAGAAAGTTTCCTGGCTTCTGATCTACAGAAAGAACTTGGGAGTTAGGAAGACCTAAGTTCTAGTCATACTGATGCTATTTGCCCACATGCAGTTACTTAAAATCTCTCCGTTTTGATTTTTTTCCACTTATAAAATGAAGATATAATTTTACCCATGGAATAATAAGAATAAATGGGAATAATGCACCTATTGTACTTAACCCAAAGACTAGTGCATAGTAAGTGCTCAGTACATATCAGCAATTATTCTTATTACTCAGTAAAAATACTAATAAATGACCGAGGTACATCCCAGGGCTTTTGTTT
This sequence comes from Balaenoptera acutorostrata, assembly GCF_949987535.1. Classification (NCBI taxonomy): domain Eukaryota; kingdom Metazoa; phylum Chordata; class Mammalia; order Artiodactyla; family Balaenopteridae; genus Balaenoptera; species Balaenoptera acutorostrata. The sequence goes on from NC_080068.1 coordinate 93,169,515, forward strand.
AATCCTGCTTGCAGATTTCTTTTCAGACACATGCAGATTTCTTTTCAGGCACATCTGACACAGCTGTTTTTTAATATTCACTCTAAGTTACCTAGATTTCTGTCCTTGTCCAACTAACCGATTTTAGAGGAACGCATAGTAATAAAGAAAATTACTCCTTTACATCAGTATTTAAGCCTGTCATGAATAATGATATTAATAACTAATAACCTACAATGTGATATAGATACTAGGGAGTAATTTATTTTGATATTTTTATGCCATCATAATGAATTTGTTTGTTATTCATTGTAACCCTACGTTCAAGGCATAAATCAATGTTGTTTTATATTCTGGGCAGATGCTGTGTGTATTTCCAGAGGTTTTCTAGGGTAAAGAATTAACATTTATTAATAGTAACACAAGCATGGGGTGTTTTGAATACATTTTAAAAGCATCAATAAAAGAAAATCACTGTCATGGATTTTTTTCCCATTTTCAGGGAATGCTGCAAATAACCATGCTGGTATTTAATACTTGGACCTTGATTTGAACTTAAATTGAATGTAGATCAATATTTTGGTTATCTCCCCAATTGAAGTATAACTTTTCCTCAAAAGAAAGAAACAGTTTCAAGAAGAATGGAATATTCCTGCCTTTTTACCTCTGCCTTTTCTTATTAGCTACACTCTGATATCTCTTTTAGCAAATACTGATATCTGGGGACACTTGGTGCAAAGAACAAGACAACAGCAAAACTGAGAATTTATGTGCAGCTCTTTCCTGGTTGTGAATGTAATATTGGGCTGTGGTGTTAAGTATCAGATAATTTTCTTAGATCTTCCATTATTGTAAATATCTTCTCTTAGCACAGCCTTTAGGAGTTAGGAAATAGAGAAACGGACTCAGATTTCTAATACGTTATAATTGTTACAAATAAAAAAGAGCAGAGTGTTGCCTCTTAATATGAAACAATCTATTTCTTTACAACTTGGTAGAGATAAATACATATATGTTTTCTATTTATATTCTTATTCTCCATTTTAATTTGCTTTGTTAATCAACATTTATATTTCCAGTTGGCATCTACTAGAATGATGCCAAAATTATTGTTATATAATTATTGAGAATATTTCAAACTTTTATTTAAACTTGTTCAAATTAAACATTTAAATGTGAGCTCTTTCTAGAAGATCTTAGGTTGTAAACAGTATGAAAAAATTCTCTAGAGTTCTTTCAAATATGAAAGAACATATATTACATTTAAGTTACAAATAGTACAAAATTGTCAAAAAAGCGTTTAAAATGACCACTGCTTATGGGCTTCCCTGGTGGCGCAGTGGTTGAGAATCTGCCTGCCAATGCAGGGAACACGGGTTCGAGCCCTGGTCTGGGAAGATCCCACATGCCGCGGAGCGGCTGGGCCTGTGAGCCACAATTACTGAGCTTGCGCATCTGGAGCCTGTGCTCCGCAACAAGAGAGCCCGCGATAGTGAGAGACCCGCGCACCGTGATGAAGAGTGGCCCCCGCTTGCCACAACTAGAGAAAGCCCTCGCACAGAAACGAAGACCCAACACAGCCATAAATAAATAAAAAAATAATAATAAAATGACCACTGCTTAAAACAAATATGTACTTGTTTACTAACATATTAATAAATGTGTAATTTACTAATTAGTACATATGCAATGTAAAAACTGGATATTCCCACAGTTAGTATTACTAAACTGCCAGAGTGAAAAAAATAAGCCTGCTTATTTTCTGTGCTACATTTAGGATGGTGAACTTGCTATGAAGATCTCACCTTCTTGTTCCTTTCTTTTCCATCCTAGAAACACTAATGTAGTAAAAATTTGATAATGTAAATTTCAATTTGGTTGAGCAAGGTAGCCAGCATCCGTAAACAATTTAAACTCTCAGTCGTGAAGTTGCTACGAAGAGTTAAAAAACAAAACCAAAGACTGACTGGAGGGAGGTAGGTGGATAAGTGATGATATGGAGGAAAAAAGCCATGTTTCAAAGGAAATTAACTGAATATCTCTTACTGGACAGTGTAGTCTTATGAAACATCTTCCTAACAATGAATGTGTTGTTCTAATTTGAAGCACTTTTATCATAGGAGGTGACTGGAATACCATTGTATATTTCCACGTGTGACAGTGTAGCCTTGTATTTTCTTCCTGGTATGTAGCTCTTAGAGTTTCTAACTTTGGAAGGTGAAGTTGTTTGAATCAGTTGTAAAATGGTCACCATTTCTTTTACTACTGAGTATTCCGTCTGTGGACGTTAGGGATGCCATGGTTCTGAAAATTAAAAAGAAACGGCAGGCTTGCGATACACTACTGCAGGCTTAATCTGAGTGGGCTTTGGATGTTCAGGGAACTGAAGCTCTCACCACTTCACTGGGGATTTTGCTCTATAATCTAATGATGCAGACCCTGGATATTATAGTAAAAGCAAGGGGCCAATCAATTCAAACATCTGCAGCAAATACCTGCAGAACTGTGTACTCTGTATGGTTAGAGCCAAACCAACATGGTTCCATAATAAAGTTCTTCTCTCTGTTTCTGTAACATAATAATGCTTTGTTCTGGGTGTTTACTAAGATGTTTATTCAAAAGGAGCAGCAAGAAAAATGCTGGATAGCTGCACTGCAATTACAGCTGCTAAAAATCGTAGTTGACCAAACATATCTTTAGAAAAGTGCCATCCTATTTCTTTTATGCATTTAGTGAGGATAGACCCAATACATTTAGCTTGTGGGCTGCTTGGAAAAGCTCATAAGAGAGTGAAGTATTTCTTTTAGTCCTGCCTAGTTTTATTTTTTCATGACTGCTTTTGGAAAGAAAGGCTCAAAATTTAGACTAAGTTACAGGAAACTTTCACGTCTCTCAGGGAGGTAAGCAGAAAGGGAAGAAAGCAAGGTTGTCTATCACATCTTCACTTAATACGTTAGAATGGGCAAGGATTTTTGCAGGACTCAGAATCAACACAGATTGTGTATATGAAGAAACGTTAATGAAGGGGTTCCTTATAGAGGTGTGACCTTCTAAAGAGAACAAACAGGCATGCTGGGGCACCAAGAGGCAGGCCAAAGTGGGAAGTCTTCAGCAGAGAGGGGACTTACCAGGAAACAAATCAAGTTTAGGCTTCAGGGTTTCTCATTCTATAGACCCCTTCCAAGGCCCCAAGAGGGGTCAGGGATATGTTCCTATGGTCATATATTTTTATTTATTTTATTTACTTTAAATTTTATTTATTTATTTATTTTTGGTTGCATTGGGTCTTCATTGCTGTGTGCGGGCTTTCTCTAGTTGTGGTGAGCGGGGGCTACTCTTCATTGAGGTGCACAGGCTTCTCCTTGCAGTGGCTTCTCTTGTTAGCGGAGCACGGGCTCTAGGTGCGCGGGCTTCAGTAGTTGTGGCACGCAGGCTCAGTAGCTGTGGTGCATGGGCTTAGTTGCTCCACGGCATGTGGGATCTTCCTGGACCAGGGCTTGAACCTGTGTCCCCTGCATTGGCAGGTGGATTCTTGTGAGCTTGGGAATGTGCAGGGTATGGGTTCTTATGGTAGATTCTGAGAAGGATAATATGCAACATAATGTTTAAAGTTGTATTGCAGACTTTAGTTTTTACAAGAGCCTTGGTTAAAACAAGTAACAGAACACACAGAACGACCATGGGCCAGTGTGTCCCACATGGTGAATTGTGATGGGGAAGTGGAAGGAAATGGCCATGAATTATAAACAGAATTTATCAATCTACAGACACTTTCCAGATGAACAACTACCTTTCAACCTGAGCTTTTGTTAATAACTGTTCAAATATTTACACGTACCACTGATGAATGGATAGGAATGTTAGACTTCTGGAGTGTTGTATTGGAGATGAAGGCAATGACTCTTCTGGTAGAGCAAGGGGGAGAGGATTTATTTTTCATGAACGGGTTCTAGATTGAGAGACTGCAAATTATTCTAGTCAATAAATGGAGGAGGTTAGAGCATGATTGCTAAGCTCCAGGTTTTTCCTTCTAAATTCCCAGGTAGTTTGGGGTCTTTGTTTGTTTGTTTTTGTGAGTTTCAGTCAAGGGAGTCAGCTTTGCAGCATCCCAGAGACTATTGTGTCCATCTCTGTATGTATCCCACTGTTCCCTATTTGGGTAAATAGATGGTTTCTTTGGAATCTATCGTAAGACTGTGTTCTACAAACAGGAATGCATTTTGCTTGTCTGTTTTGATCTTCATTTTAAGAAAAACTGTGTGATGTTTGATGGTAAAGTAAAGAATCCTTTGATAGTGCACGGCACCATTTCTCCTCTTCTCAGGTTATCTGTTTGTCATACTCCCTAGCCTCATGTTCCAGACCTTGCTCTTTCATGTCGATTTTCCAGTACAAAAGCACGGCATCTAGCTCCCTGTAAGGGTTCCATGTAGGGTCTTGTCTGTGCTCTTCCCTCTGCCTGGCATCCCTTCCTGTGACTAGTCACTCATCTAACTCTTATTCATCTTGACTCAGACATGACATCCCTTAAAGGAAGCCACCCCCTGATTCTCTGTGTACCTCTGTCTCATAATTTTCATATCATATATCACATCGTATCTCTGCGTTTATCTTTGCCTCCTAGACCACGTGGCTTTCCAGGTCAGGGAAAGGGTCGAATTCCTATCTGTGTTCAGAGTGTGTAGGATCTGGCATGAAGCAGATCATCAATAAGTATTGGTTGAGCTGAACAATTGTATAATTGTACGAATTTCATTTTCCCCAGAGCAGGAAACACTATGTAATCCTCAAGGTAGCTCTAGTGTCCTAGTTAAAACTTAGTCCAATGTGTAAAATTTAATTATCTCTTTCTGATTAATTGGCTCCTGAGATGACTTTTGGATTTTCCCTATGCTTGGGGTAAAATTAGACCAGTAATGTCTGCTTCATCACACTGAGCTACCTGAAAGAGTAAGTTGTACTTTTTTTAAGATGACATTGCAGATTAGGTAATACCTTTTATATGAAGTACTAGAGAAGGGAACTAAACTTGATTACGACTCTATGCCAAGTCCACAGTGAGTCAGGTGGCAATGACAATGTCCATTATTACGCTGGATCGCATGCTAACTCTATTATTTGGAGAGAATAGGGATTTTATTGTCATTTTTAGCCAGGAGAGATCAAGTAATTTCCCCGAGGTCACCATTCTGGAGGCAGCAGGATTTGAACCCTGATCTTCCTCAGTCAGGTTCAGTGCTTTCTATTGATTATTCTAAGATGTCTCAGCACTGAGAGACATTCCATCATGATCAGGCATTATTTTTACTTTCATCTGACCAATACTCGAGACCTTTTATGACTTTGAGGGGGTTTTGGCCTCTTCCTAAAGGCCATCTCGTGCACTGGGCAAATGATGTACATTTTCATCAATTTAATGAGAATTGGCTTTGGAGGTAGTGTTGAAGAGGAAAGAAGTCTATGGAAGAGGTAGATAAAGAAATGCTAAAGATTAATGATATATTGAATATATAACCTTTCTTAGGGTAAGAAAAGAGACTCTTGAAGATAAGTTTCTCAGGGAAGATGTTTACCAGTGTTTCTAAAAATGCATGGTCTATATACCTTTCTAGGACGTGGATTGGAAATCTACTTTGGGTCTATACCTATAATGAGTCAATTTGCCAATGAGGTGTTTTGAGGTTGGACTATTTCCTATCTGCTTTTCTAAGTACCCAAGTGTTTTATACCTTGCTAGGCATTATCCATTTCAGAGGAGATCACTTTTAAAATGGGTTTCCCCCAAACGTAGTCACATTTTTAGTGCACAGTGAAATTCATTTGAATAATGGGGCTTTATTTTCTATGTGCTTTCAGCAGAACTGTGAGCATGTAAAGAAAATAAGGCAGATTTGTTGGGTAGCTGCAAAGTGAAAAATATGCATTTGAGTGAGTGATGGCATGTGGTTGATTTTATCCCCCCACCTCTTACGGATGCTTCCCCAGGATTTCATGGATGGGGGGAGGGGTAGCTCTTGTCCTTGAATTCACATCAGGACACTGTGACACTTCACACTATAGATTCTAGGGAGAAAAACACCCTGAGATTTGCAAAGAGGCCTGGCAAAATGGAATCATTTGCTTAAAATGGTAGGGAGTTTATTTACTGGATTAAGTGTGAGGTATGTTGATAACAGATGGAACGAATGATCACATGACACATTTAAATAGTCTAAGGATAACCTCGATGTCCTGGTCAATGTTCCTTCTCTCGATTAATGCCAGTGCTAATTAACTGGCACAAGTGTTCCTAGCCATATGGGGGATGTTGCTAAAAGCCGGCTGGCAGCCTATATCCAACCACTACCTGTACGTAATTTAGTGCCTTGCTTGGTGCTTTGGGACTTACATAATGGAACAGCCCAGCACAGAGAGAGCTGATGGTGGCAAGCATCATGATGTTGTCTTTGTTTCTTTTGTGCATATCATTCCATATGTGGTTAACAAATTAGACATCGTATTGACTTTTTGCAGGATGAGTGATGCTGTGCTTGGTCTATGTCTGCATGTTGGCTCCTTGAGTTTCTGACTGGTCTGTTAATTGATCTTATTCTGATTTTCTTATAATGGGCAGCTAATTCAGAAATGATCTTCATTAAACCAGTCCTGTGCCATTCAGCTCTCTATCTGCCTTATGACTTGAAATATGAAGGGAAAAACTAGTTTAGGCCAATAGAGTAATGTGGTTTGAAAGTTAAGTTCTATGTCCATCTCTAGCTATGATTCTCATAGGAAGCAAGAGTACTAGGGGAAAAAACACTGGATTTGGAGTCTCATAATTTGGGGAAGAATCCTGCTAGGGTTGGACATGAGCCTTTTGGCTTTGGGTGCTCCAAAGGGCTGGCTTGGGAAATAGAAGATTTAATCCCAGCAATGTCCACCAGTCTTCTCCAAGCCAATTCAAATGAGTAAAGTTGAAGTAAAAATAGGATCCCCAGCATAGCACAGGGAGATCAGCTTGGTACTTTGTGTCCACCTAGAGGGGTGGGATAGGGAGGGTGGGAGGGATACCCAAGAGGGAGGGGATATGGGGATATATGTATACGTATAGCTGATTCACTTTGTTATACAGCAGCAACTAACACACCACTGTAAAGCAATTATACTCCAATAAAGATGTTAAAAAAAAAAAATAGGATGCCCGTGTAATTTATCATCAACATGGAACACTTACAAGTGAAAAGAGGAGTTCAGTTTATGAATAATCACTCAGGGACCCTGGCATAAAGCAGGACTGACCTGGAGACACTGAGATGTACGGTGTCCCTAAGTCAGAATAACGCACTCACTTTGCAAATGCAACTTCAAGACAAGCCCCCTAGAGCTCCCTAGTCCAGCTGGATTTCAGCCCCTCAGGATCCCCAAGACAGGAGCTGTGAAGCCTTCACTGTCTTGGGAAAAGGTGTTTTCGAACCTCTCTGTACCTCGGTTGGCTATGAAATGGGGCTTAGGGTACTTGCCTCTCAGAACTGGGGAAAGAATTAAATTAGATGTGCATAGAGCTTCTAGGACAGGGACTGTCACACAGGAGTTGCTTGTCCTCTTGCCTCCTTCCTCCCCCTCCTCCCTTCCCCACGGAGACAGTTGCACTCTGGAGCGTGTCTTAATATACATTTTTAAAGGAAGGGACCAGAGTTTTGTATTCCCTAATCGATGCTGAACCCTTTGAAGTTAGCCATTGTGTGTTATTAATCATTTATCCCAGTCACATGGTGCCTGGCACAGAGTAGTACTCAGTAAACATTCGTTGAATAGATGAATGAATTAAAGAATAAAAGAACCTTGGTTGTTCCACAGCAGAGGTTTCTCAGACAGCAAGGAGCGTGACTGTGTCCTTGGCTGATAAGAATTCAGGAAGCACGAGAACACAGAGTGGTCTTTCTCCAGTGGAAACTTACGCTGAATGGCAAAATAAGAAGGCTCTTCTCGAGGGTTTGTCATAACCGAGGAAGAACTGGTCCTCCTGTCCCCACTTGGCTAGCCAGATCCTGCTGAGTTTCTGAGGTGGAGAGGAAGGAGCTCGGCACAGCAGGGAGGGAGAAACACATGTAATTTCCTTTGTGCCCACCCTCTGCCCCCCTACCGCCGCCCCCCCACCCCCCGGCAATTCTGTTGCTTCTCTCCATCAGGCTGCTCTAACAGGCTGCTGCACACCCAGCGTGCGATGGACAGACCCAGGAGCCTGAGAGTATCTACAAACAGGAATGCATTTTGCATTTTGCCTGGCTCTTCGGTGGGACTGGAGAGGAGGCCGGTGTCCACATGGAATGTCTGTGAAATCTGATGGGCCCTGTCTCGACTGGGTGGCTTTTGTTTCCTGTCTGCACTAAGGGGTGGTAAGCATAGCTTTGGGGAGGATATAGGTATGATCTGAGCAGTGGACCAGAGCGCGGGCTCTGGGGTGACACCGCCCAAGTTCAAATTCCAGCTCCACTGATTACTAGTGTGGGCCTGCGCAGACTGATCAAATTCTTTAAGTCTCCATTTCCCCATTTATTATATATACTTTTTTTTTTTTTTTTTTAATTAATTAATTTATTTATTTATTTATTTTTGGCTGTGTTGGGTCTTCGTTTCTGTGCGAGGGCTTTCTCTAGTTGTGGCAAGTGGGGGCCACTCTTCATCGCGCTGCGCAGGCCTCTCACCATCGCGGCCTCTCCCGCTGCGGAGCACAGGCTCCAGACGCGCAGGCTCAGCAACTATGGCTCACGGGCCCAGCCGCTCCGCGGCATGTGGGATCTTCCCAGGCCAGGGCCCGAACCTGCGTCTCCTGCATTAGCAGGCAGGTTCTCAACCACTGCGCCACCAGGGAAGCCCTCCCCATTTATTAAACAGTGATAATAATTCTATGTACCTTACAGGGTTATTTTGAAGGTAAAATGAGATGATCTATGTAAAGCATTTAGTTTTCTGTTTGGCACATAGTAGGCACATGATTATTATTTGCTGCCATTTCCCATATTAATGCTGGTAGGATTGTCACCATCATCATTAATGGGTTTGAACCTCACCCTTTGTTATACTGAATGCTCTCAGTGAGGTGATTGCTCCCAGTTAGCTGGCATCAGGGAAGCTCCAGGGGGGAAAAGTGGATATGGTAAGACAGGGAATTGTCACATCTAGTATACTACATGCTTCAACAGCCAGGGGCTGATTAGTACAAATTGAATTTTGCACTAACCCGCCAGAGGCTGAATGCACAACTGGGGTCTTTGGGTTCAGTTCGATTGTTGTAAAGAGATAGTTACATGAGAGGTACCCTGTGAATATTAAAAAATACTACTTGGTAGCCGTTAATAAGAGAGCAAAATACATACATACGAATATTAAAAAAAAAATTGTTTAACCTCCCCACCAGGAAAGAAATATACTGAAACTACTCTCAGACTTGAAGCTTGAAAGGGAACAATCCGCCCTGGGGGGAAAATCAAAGAGATCAAAAAAAGCACCAATCCCCCATGCTTTCGGAGCGGGCTTTATCCGTGTCCTCTTTTCGTTCTTGTATGTCTGGGTTGCGCTGCACCTTTGCTGCTCTTGCTACTAAGACTCTTCCACTGTCAAGTTCCTGGCACACCAGACTAGGAAAGAATTTTTCTGTACTTTGAGCTTGAGCTGGGCGCTGGGAAATCCTCCTGTCCTGGATTTGTAGCCGCACGATGCCATTCTTCAAGCAGAAGCCGCTGTGCCCCCGCGCAGGGCATTTTGGCGATTGTTGGAGCCAGCCCCGCTTTGGCTCGTGAGGGGCTCTGCTTGATGGAGATGAAAAGTGAATTTCTCCTTTGTGCCTCCACGCGCGGCTCTCTCATGATGAAAATAGAACCTGCTTTCATCTTGCTGGGCCTGACGAAGAGATAGCTCCCAGACTGCAAGTCAGCATTTGCCCGCACGATTGTTGGCAAAATCTATTTTTAAAAGTCCATAAGTTCTACTGGTAGACAAAAATGGGTACTCTTTTCTGGGGGAAATGGGAGAGTGTGTACTCCGTGATGTGCTGTCAAGTAATGAACGAAATTAGCTCCCCATTTCTTTTCACTCCCTCTCTGTCTGGAAGCCTGGCATCCTAAAGATACCCGAGCCAAGTTATGATATGGAGGGAGTTGATTCACCCCCGGGAGGAGGGAGGGGCTGGCCTGTCACTCTGTGTCCGCTTCCAGCTGTTCTGGGTTGTGCCGGCTCTGCATCTCTTTGTGACCCACATCTGCAGGTCACGCAAGGCTGACCATCTTGACACGTGCGTGAGTCACTGGCGTTGGAAATGTAAATTCAGAAATGAGGTTAGGCTTCTTTTGGTCTTTTGTTCTCCTTTCTATGTAATGGGAGTGGATTAGGAAGGCTTGATGAGGGTTTATTAATCAGGAGTTCTTAAAAAAACAAATTTGGGGACTTGGGGACAATTCAAGAACCTGGATTGATGTAAAGATATACAAGGCAGGCTTGTGTGTGAGCGGTGGGTGCCTCTCACACCCGAGCTTCCCTAACTGTGCTTTCTCTGATGCTGTCCCTCCGGCTAGGACCACCTTGCCCCCAACTCTGTCCCCAGCTGGCATCTCATAGCGTCATCCTTTCCTCTCTCTCAGGTTCTGTTCTAATGATGACTTCTTCTGGTCGCTTACCTGCTCCTCAGAGATTACTCTAAGGCATCTTTTATATTGCTTTACTGAGCGGTTCTTCAACTTTTCAGCAGTGGTTTTGTCCCTTGCCTCTTCAGCTGGATTGTACATTATTTGGGGGACAGAACAATATTCTATGTGTCTTTGCTATGTCTCATTGGTATATATATATGTATGTTGACTTATTTTCCTTTTTATTAATATTTTTAACAAGTGTAATATATTTTCATTATCTAAAAATTATGAACAGAGCTAATCAAAAATAAATTGAAAATAATTGAAAATACACATCTTAAAATGGCAAATGTCATTCACTTTAGATATGTAGCTTCTAATATACATATTTTTTAATCACTCCATCTGGATGATAGAGAGACAAAGAGAGATGGGGGGAAGAACAATGTATTTTATACATATTAACCCTTGAATCCTCAGAACAAATATATGGGATATGGGTGATGATCATCTTTGCTTTAAAGATACAGAAACTGAGGCTCAGAGCTCTGAACTGACTTGCCCAAGGTTGTATAGCTAATATATGATAGAGCATGCTATACAGAGTGCTTTGTAATTTATTATTATTATGACTTTTTACTTGACAACATGGTAATCCATTCATTTATTTACTAAGTTCCTGCATAGTCTTGGGAGAATTTTGCACAGAACAGAACTAGCCTCTGCTCTCATGAAATAGGAAAGAGACAGTTGTGCTGTATGATAGGAAGAGTTCAGGGTACTGTGGGGCACACTGGCAACACCTAATTTAATCTGGAAGTAGCGCACACATTTATTTATCATCGTTGTTCATGACTATATTATTTCAAATAATCTTTTTATTTTAGAATAGTTTTAAATTTATGGGAAAGTTGTAAAGATAGTACAGAGAATTCCCGTATACCTTGTAACCAGTCTCACCTAATTTAATATCGTATGACCATGGCACACTTGTCACAACTAATGAACCAATTTTGGTACATTGTTATTAACTAAACTCCATACTTTAATCAGATTTCATTAGTTTTTCCGTAATATCTTTCTTCTGTTCCAGGATCCCATCCAGGAGCCCACATTCCATTTAGTTGTCATGTGTCCTTGGGCTTCTCAGGGTTGTGACAGTTTCTCAGACTTTCCTTGTTTTTGATGACCTTGACACTTTAGAGGAGTACTGGTCAGGAATTTTATAGAATGCGCCTCAATTGGGATTTGTCTGATGCTTTTCTCATGTTTAGACTGCGGTTATGGGTTTTGCAGGGGAAGCCAATAGAGGTGAAGTGCCATCCTCAACACATCACGTCCAGAGTACATGCTATCAGCATCAATTGTGATGGTGTTAACCTCGATCATCAGGCTAAGGTCTGTGTGTCTGATTTCTCCACTGTGAAGTTACTCCCTACCCTGCATTCCAGATTGTACTTTTAGAAACAAGTCACTATGTACAGCCCACACTTAAGGGATGGGGAGTTAAGTTCTACTTCCTTGAGCAGAGAGCATGATTGCATTTTTACACTGTGTGGATGTTCCATCACTGATTTCCCCAGCTCCCTATTGATAGACTTTGAGGTTTTTCCATTTATATCAACTTTTAAAGCAATGCCACATGAATATTCTTTACAATTATCCTTGAACCCCTCAAATTATTTTCTTTAGAAAAAAACCTTTCCTTCATAAATTTGGGTCAAAGAGTAGGTATTTTTAAAAGACTTTAAATTTTGGTGGGGAATTACTTTATAGAAAGGTAATACCTATTTACACTGGTGAATGCTATCTTTACCAAACCATAGCAAGGTTGTATATTAATCCTTTTAATCATTGATGATTTGATAAGCAGAAAATTTAAGCATGTAGTAGATATACTACTAAAAAGAAGGATTTAAAGTCAAAGTCCTGTTTTGACTGAAAAATCATAATCACTCTTTTATTTTATCAGGGAAATAACTCAGATTATCTAAAATGTTAATTCAGTGGGTATTCGCTGAACCATGTTCTGGATAGGTAGCTAGTTCCCACTCCCAAGGATGTTTTAGTCTAGGGATGGAGGTAACATTAAAAAAAAAAACCCCTCAAATTATTCCTGCAACACAAATAGTACCTACAATTCAAATTGTACTTACATTTATTCCATTAAAAATCCACAAAATACCTCTTTAGACTGTCTACATGACTTTTCATGCTGAAAAAATGATGAAGATTGCTTGAAGTATTTCTACAGTGCTAAAATTTATTTAACATGAAATTTAGAGAAGACCTACAGAGATGGAGAGGTTATTGGTGCATGAAAGAACCTACACTCCAAACAGAAATTGTTTATGTAAATATTGGACTCTGAACAGATCTTCACTGAGGAAGCCTGCCTTTGTGATTTCACAGATGCCAAATGGGAGGTGATTATGGAAGAATTATGAATTCCAAGATGTAGCGTTATGTGCACCTAAGTTTAGATTCCCAAAGGGACCAATTTACTAATACTAAGTGTATGAGCACAATGGGATATGTTGAAAACAGAGCTGCACAGATTCAATAAGTGTGGAGGTGAATTTTAAATAAATAACAATGTGGGTGTTTCAAAGGACTGAGATTTTTGTCCTAAACCCTATACTTATTTGGAATGATCTTAATGTACTATATTTAGATTGGGAACCGGAGGAAAAGAGAAAAAATTCTGAGATTACTAACAGCAAAATCCACTGGTTCTGTGAAATCTGACTGTGTAGAATGGATCAGAAATTAGGAATCATTTAGATACAATCAAAATCTAAATATGGATACTAATTCCTTTCTCAGAGGGACATTTTCAGCTGTTCTTCAGTGAATTCAATTACTTTTTTCCCCTCACTGCTCATCAGTTCCTTGTTTATCCCAAGAACCGTGCTGCTGATGGTACTGTTTTAGAACACACTTGGATCAGTAGGGCAAGAGGTGAAATTTGAAAACTGTTTCATTAAGGTCAAAAATCCATGAAGTTGTCCTTCTTCCCCTTGCTCTTCTCCTTCTTCTCCTTCCTCCTTTTCCTCTTCCTCTTCCTCCCTCCTCCTCCTCCCCCTCCCTTTCCTCTCCCTCCCTCCTCCCCTCCCCCTCCCTCTCCTCTCCCTCCCTCCTTCTCCCTCCTCCTCCTTTTCCCTTCCTCCTCCTCCTCCTTTTTCTTCTTCTCCTTCTTCTTTTGCTTTTTTGCAATCCATCATCTCCCATAGTGGAAAGATTGTATCTTCTCATATTATATGGTATTCTTGGGTTGTTTAAGAGCTAAAGTCTTTGCCCAGCTTAAAGTACAGAGGACCGAGAGGTCTGACCATTCTCTGAAATGGTGGTTTTTGAGTCTCCAAATCCAATTAAAATCATTCTTAGTAGAACAGGTAAGCAGGAAAAGGAAAGACATTATAGTCATTCATAATGTAATTGTAGCAGTGGTCAGTGTTGTGGCTTGGGTTCATGCAGTGAGTTTTTTTTAGTGATGATACTCAACATGTATCCAGGGAAATAATACCTAGAAGGATCGATGGATATGAAGCCATCCAGTGGTGACACTGTGCCTTAGGACGGTACATGGCCGCATAAAGCTAGAACGGTCTTGCATCAGAATTCCTACTCCAGGGCTTCCCTGGTGGTGCAGTGGTTGAGAATCCGCCTGCCAATGTAGGGGACGCGGGTTCGAGCCCTGGTCTGGGAGAATCCCACATGCCGCAGAGCAACTGGGCCCATGAGCCACAACTACTGAGCCTGCGCGTCTGGAGCCTGTGCTCCGCAACAAGAGAGGCCGCGACAGTGAGAGGCCCGCGCACCACGATGAAGAGTGGCCCCCGCTCGCCACAACTAGAGAAAGCCCTCGCACAGAAACGAAGACCCAACACAGCCAAAAATAAATAAATAAATTAATTAATTAAAAAAAAAAAAGAATTCCTACTCCAAAAAGCAACAGTAGGTGCCCTGTGACATGGAAATCTGTCACCAAAGCCATTCTCCTTTCTAAAATGGGTATGTGTGAAATGGAGTTTATATATTCTGTCTGTGGAGTTTATAAGTCCCTTCGGGGATGAGGTCAAAGGTGGGCTATTATTTCCATTTTAGAAGGTAATCCTGAAATTCTTTGTTTATATCAGTTGCCCGTCTGATCCAGTCTGATGGATGTTACATTCTAATCTAGAAGTTAGATTTTTGCTTTCTCTCTTACAAAGCTATATGAATTGGTTAATCCATTTTAGAGTTAAGGCATTAAAAAATTATTTTCAGTGATTCAGAGTTCTGTTTGCCAGAGTCTCTGTTTAACAAACATTAATTTCATAAGGCATTCTACATTTTAGCCTACAGTTTGGAGACACTACTTTACATCTGGGCATTAAAGTTCATCTATTTCCTACTGAGCTAAGTGGTGTTCTAGAGTCTGGAGGGGAATGATCTTATGCTGGGGCTTTAAGTAGCAAGCAACCAAGAAGGATACTGGCAAATTAGAATTGGATCTTATAGGGTGATTCTTTGTGAGGCCCAGGTCTAGTTTGTCAGAGTGCCCACCAAACAAGACAATTCCATGAACTAACTACAAAACAAAAACAAAGCAAAACCAATAGTAACACATACACATACACTTGAACTAATGAGATAAAAAGATCTCATGGATTAATTTTGTTGATGTCATCTGGTTTCATGCTTCTGCTTCTACTGACCATGTAGTTACTATTCATTTCCTATTATCATAAGCATGTAGAGTCAGTGAAAATTAGTTGTTTCTTTTTTGTTTGTTTTTAACATGACAGTAGAAACCATAGCATATTCTCAAATGCAAATCTAGAATGTGCTTCAACCTGTCCTCTCTCCTTTGACAATTGCCTATTTAGATCACCTGAGAAATTTCAACTCAGTTTTTAAGACTTAAATGAAATCACTTCCTTCTGGAATTTTCCCCGGAGCTAACGGAAGAGTTGACACTTTCTCTACCATGTTCCATGTAGTACCTTCCATAGTTCTCTGTTATAAGATGGAATTTGTTACATTGCTGCAACTATTTATTACATGTCCCTTGAATTCCTCAAAGCAGGAATGGTGTACTTTCATCTCTGTGGATAAAAAGAGGAGTGCACTGCAAGAGAAGGCACTTAATATATATTTGGTAAATTAATTGCTGAATGAACTGAGACCAACACAATTTTTATATGTTCTGGGAAATTGCTGATTACATTTTAGAAATTAGGACCAATAAGGGGATGCTTGAAAACTCAGTGTTCTGGAAAGGATTTTAGGGATGCAAAAGGATTAAAATATATTTTCAAATATATACAGTTAATTATATGCAGATTCTGACCACTTTCAAGGAAGTGAAGATGAGAAGAGATAAATTAATGAGAATGATTTTTTTCCTTGTTAAGAGGTAACATGCTATTTTTTAAAACAGATCAGACTTCGAAGGTTCTTATTATGTTTCTCCCTTACACGCTTTGTGTTCTTTAGCCTCAGTGTTCTCATAGGTAAAACTAAGGTCATATCAACTTCTGCAGAGTAATTGTGAGAGTTAAATTATGATGTTGCATGTAAAGTTCTCAGCATTAGTGTCTGCACATAGCTGGTTAAATGGTAACCATCAATAGTGCTGAAGTGAGGGTCTCTCTAACTCCTAGGTTTGTGGCATTTACTAGTGTGAGCTACCCTCTAATGTTTTCCCTCTCTAATAATCAAATGGGCTAGAAATTCATTTTGCAGAGAATGTTTGCACACAGGGCAAAGACAGCAAAATCTCTAAGAGTTCCTACCACTGTAGAATCCTGTGACTATGATAATCTTTGCAATGTGCGTTGAATTCTTTAGAAGGAGAGAGTATTGAAATTTTTTTAAAATGTTGTTGTTTTTTAAATTATTCTTTGACCTAGAGGCCAATAAGGTGAGGATGCTCATTGCATTTATACATTATTTTTGCCCATCTGGCAATGAATTAAGTCTTTAATTTGGGCTGAGCCATTTTGGTATTTCAAAACAAACAAACATATTTTGAAACAGCGCAGAAAAAATGTCATTATGGATTTTAATATGTTTACTATGCTTTATCTGGGGGGATTTTGATATGCAAAATTTCTATTGAAATGCAGAGGACATCGCCACCACTGATTTGAGTACTAAAAATAAGATATAGTCATATTCTTCTTCCCTTTTTTTTTTTTCCTCCTTATTTGAGTAATTGTATGGTGCAGAGCTAAATGACAAGGAAAACAGAATGCTAAAAAGTAACACGGGGTAAGCTGCCCTGGCCAGGCAATCATCACCATGGACCCCATCCAGCCCAAAATAGCCTTGATGAGCCTCTGAGCAGGCGCAGCTGTGGACGCTTCTCCCTGACTCCAAGGGGGCACCCGCCGGGGCAACCACAGGACGCCTTCTAGCTGCCAAAGGCCAAGCAACCTTTGCTGGGCAGCAGGCACGCTGTCTCCTCACAGCTCTTCTTCGACATGGAAGTAATGTCCTACAGGGCTGGAAGGAAGGTTCACTTCCCTGACACTGTCTCTCATCAGTTCTCTGGCTTTTGCTTTTAACCTCTTTTTTTTTTTTTTTTTTTTTTTAAGTGATCCCTACTTAATGAAAGGGGTCATGATATTACCACTCCCTGAGTGTCCTTCTCTGACTTCTTTGCCTCTTGCACTTGCACCTTCATTGTTCACGGTGCTTTACATCACATCTTCAAGGAGGTCTTCCTCGTCATCCTTAGTTAGTCATTTTCTCCTCTCTACTCCCTTAGCATCTTGCATCTTCATCAGTCTTTTAGAGTCTGTTTTCCTGACTCTACTGCAAGTTCCTCGAAGGCATGTCTTATTTGTCATTGTATCCTCCAGTGGCTACCTAGCACAACGTATGACATGTACTAAGTGTGCAGTAATTTAATGAAAGGATGAATAAATGATTGACCTAGAGAGTTGTTGGACCAGGAAAAGATGTGCGTTTTTCTTTTTAAATGAAGAAGCGTCATATGGTGCCTCTACCTTCCAAAGAGGGACTTTTCATTGTTCCTCAGACCTTCTCTGCAGCAATGCTTACTCAGGAGACTTAGAGGTGCTGAAATTAAACCCATGGCAAGGACCAGAAACTGTATTTAGCAGAAACCTTTTTTTTTTTTTTTTTCTGCTTTTCCTGTCTCTGTGCGACTCTTCCACTTCCTTGGTTTACTTATTTTCGTAACCTCGACTCAATCTCATAGGACCCGTTTTGGCCACTCCAAGCCTCCCGTGGGCCACAACATTTGCTAGTTTCTTTTGGACCTACCTCCAAGCCCAATTGTGCTTATGCATATTATTCTGAGTTTGCTAAGTTCTGTTGAGATGAATGGGATGTTTGTTGCGGCATGTTCCTTGGGGACACTGGGAAAAGGGACTGATCCTAAATAACGAGAAGTTGTATAATTGAAAGCACTGTGATGATGAGGCAGAAAGTACTACCACATGAGGCTCTGTTCTTCCTCCTGGGGAGAAGGACAGAGGGACCATTTCTGTCTCTGGTAGCAATCTATGAAGGAGTTTGGACTTGCAGGGTACAGAATGGGAGAGTGAGTACCCAACAAGTGAATTTATGCTCAATGATTAGACAGTTGGCAGTACCTTCTCACCTTTCTGGTATAAGTATACCTGTTGAGGACAGACAGAAATCTGGTTTATTTTAATAGAAAAAAGGTGAAGAGAGTGAACAGAGTTTATATTTGGGTTAACTTTTTTTTCCAGTGAAAGGAAAAGGGAACTTGTGTGCTGGGAACTGGGAGTCAGTTATGACCCACGATTCTACCTCTGGCTTAGCGCCAAGTTTAACTTTGGGCAGAAATGGTGGAACTTTCTGACTCCATTTCCTGGTTCAGAATGGGATCAACAGCACTTGTTTTTTTTTTTTTTTTTTTTTAAAGAAGGGGGATAGAAAGTCCTGGGAGAGGAGAGGAAGGGGCTACAGTTTTTTTTTTAAATTAATTAATTAATTAATTTATGGCTGTGTTGGGTCATCATTTCTGTGCGAGGGCCTTCCCTAGTTGCGGCAAGCGGGGGCCACTCTTCATCGCGGTGCGTGGGTCTCTCACTTTCATGGCCTCTCTTGTTGCGGAGCACAGGCTCCAGACGCGCAGGCTCAGTAGTTATGGCTCATGGGCCTAGTTGCTCTGCGGCATGTGGGATCTTCCCAGACCAGGGCTCGAACCCGTGTCCCCTGCATTAGCAGGCAGATTCTCAACCACTGCACCACCAGGGAAGCCCTCAACAGCACTTTTGAATGCATCATCCTACATTGTATGAGCTCCCTATGGTGGTGGGAGAAAGACCACCCAAATAAATGAAAGATGAATTTCACTTGTAAAACTACTATAGAGGCAAGGAAAGTAGAGTAAATCAGTGGACGTTACACCGGGGATATTGTTATCTTGTGGTTTGTCCTGTCTTCTCTTCCTCTCTTTTCTATGCAAAAGAGATGTGATTGAAAGAGTTGCATCGTTCTGTGGATCATGAAACTTGTGGTTTGTCACTGTGGCACCCTTCATGGTACCACTCTTGGTCTCTGCACAGAAAATGCCTCCTCATTCTTGGGCATTATGGCGAAGTCGATGCTTTTGATGTCTCGTACATGCAGGAGCTGGTGCTTTACCCTGTTCTGGGATGCTGTTTCTTTCTGTTTTTATACGACTACCCTTCTTGGCTCCATCTGCTGCTTTCCATATCTTATGATCTCTATCCTTCAGATCTTTGCGTCAGTAAAGTAGAACCCAGAGCCAGACTGCTGCCCAGTTCATATTCTGATTCCTTAAAATATCTGTGTAAAGTAGGCCTAACTATAGTACTTGCATTATAAGGGTGTCTTGGGGATGAGACATGCTATGGAAATGACTTAGAACTGTTAACATAGCAGTTACTCAACATGTGCTAGCTTTTGTTATTAGCTCTTGCAATCGTAGTGATAGATCAGTTGTATCTAAAGGCTTTGTGGGGCTTCCCTGGTGGCGCAGTGGTTGAGAATCTGCCTGCCAGTGCGGGGGACACGGGTTCGAGCCCTGGTCTGGGAAGATCCCACATGCTGCGGAGCAACTGGGCCCGTGAGCCACAACTACTGAGCCTGCGCGTCTGTAGCCTGTGCTCCGCAACAAGAGAGGCCACAATAGTGAGAGGCCCGCGCACTGTGATGAGGAGTGGCCCCTGCTCGCCACAACTAGAGAAAGCCCTCGCACAGAAACGGAGACCCAACACAGCCAAAAATAAATTAAAAAAAAAATAAATAAATAAAATAAAATAAAATAATAAAAAAAAAATAAAGGCTTTGTGATGATATTGGCTTATTTTAAATGAAATCAGTTAAACTTTTTTTTCTGGATGTGGGCATGAATGAATGTGTAGTAATATCAGTACTTAATAGTCACTAAATTAAAGAGATGTACTGAAAAGTTATTACATGTTAAGAGGACAAGAAAACTTAATCCACTTGTCTTTTTGAAAAAATAGAATTAAAGGTCTGCTTATATATGGAGTTAGCATTTAGATACTAAACAGCTTTGTAATTCTTTCTTAAAGGTTCATGTCTAACTGTTATACTATGGCATCAGCTAGGATAGTGAAACAATTAACAATATGAGTTTTGGACTTAGATAGTTCTGAGTTTGAATCCTGCTTCTGCAACCTACTAGTTGTGTTACCATAGGTAAATAATTTAAACTTTCAATATTTATTTGTTTCCTTGTCTATAAAATAGATACTAATGCCTACCACATGGTTTGTCATTATATCAAAATGAGATACTACATGTAAATCATTTTGGTGCCTGGCATAAGGAAAGTAGTCTATAGACACCGCCATATTGCACACCTCTAGGGGGCACCATTCAACACTGTATTCTATGTAAATGGCACCCATTTGAGTTGTGCAATAAGTGGCTCTGTTATAAAAATTGGTATCTACTAACATTTTCATTATGATGATACAGCTAGGAAAAGTACCTGTGAGTCAGAAATACATGATTATCTGCTCTTTCTCTGCCACATGTGTAAGCAGAAAAAAAGTGGCCAACATCGGTATATTAGAAACTACCAGTGTCGTTTCTCTTTAAGATCATCTGAGAGATTTCCTGAATGTGTGTTGTATTTATCAATGGTCAAGTCTATGACTCTTAGGAAACTTACTGGGGGGAAAAATAGTCTTTTCTCGCTGGATGTTCTGGTTGCCAGTGCTTAATCCTGCCCACCCCACCTCCCGGGCATGTGGGTATCGTAGACGACGGCTCTTTCAGGAGGTGATACCAGGACACAAGTAGTATTTTGCAAGAAGAATCCTTGGCTTTGCCTGTGGAGCAGAGAATGTGATCCCTAGCTGGCAGCCAAACCACAAGCATGTGAGCGGGACCGCGAGCTTGGTTTCGGCCCAAGTACATGTAGGGGAGTGGAAAAGACAGGGAACCTTTGTGAAAATGATGCAGCCTCACATGCAGAGACAATTCCACAGTACCTGGTAGGATATTCCACCTTTGTCCCAAAGGAGGGACATTGTTTCTTGTTTACCTAGAATCATCTTCTTTGGAAAGGGAACTTCCTCATTCATTTCCTGGAACTGGGGTCTTAGGAAGCCAGTCAACCTAAATGAGCCTCCGTTTCTTCATCTATAAATTGAGACTAATAATAAAACTTTTCTGCCTGTATAATAGTGTCTGGCCCAGAGTTTTTGCTCAACCAATATTTGCTGTAAATGTAACCAAGATGATGGGCTTCACCAGCGTGGGCCACCCAGTTATGGGTCTTCTTCTTGTTATTAAGCAGCAGAGTGTCTCAGGTGCCATTGTTGCAGGAAGTTGAAATTGCCTTCCTGAAGTCTCTCCATCATCTCACAGATCACAATCCTAATTGTTCCCAGTAACTAGGGTTTTATTTAGTCTAGAGGATCCAGCCTTTTTTCTTTCTTCCTTCCTTCCTTTCTTTCTTTCTATTTTTTTTTTTTTTTTACACCACGCTAGCAGGACAAGTGGATGCTATGCTTTCTACTGGCACCGCTGCTTCTGTTGCTACCACACAGTGTCGTTGTTGGACGGTGATCCTGCATAGCACAGTGAAGTCTGGTCCATTGCTCTGCAGGGACCTTTGTTGCTATAGATCTTCAAGCAGACCCAATGATGTCCCTTGGCTTGGGGTCCAACTTGCCATGTTCTTTCATCACACTCGCATGCTAAGTTAGTGTTTCTCATAGCATTATACCAACACAGGGTAGCAGGCTCTGGGTGGATTTCCAGTCTCAGCCAAATCCATCCTTCCCCATGTCACCTTCATATGGGTCCTCTTTGGGACCTGAATTGAGTCTGCCTCATTCTAATAGCGAGATTCCAATAACATTGAACATTAAATGAGATGTTCCAATTTCTCTTTCCAGGAGTCTCCTTATCCCCATGGCAATTTGTTTGTAAATCCATCCTTCAATGGATGGGTTTACATAGCAAGCGATATTGGGAGACATCTTTGTTAGACCACACAGGATATAGTACCTCTTTCCCAGAAGGAATTGGTGCTCATCTTTACGTAGCTAAAGAAAGACTTGTTTTGCCCACTCGTGGCAGATGAGTGGTCAGCAGCTGCCGGTACCTGGCGTCAGGTGAATGATTAAGTAATGTATGTGAAAGTGCCTCCTAAACTAAAGCCCTATAAAAGTAAGCTCTTATGATTGTTATTAAATGGTCAGGGATGATTTATACACATGGCATAGGCAAGGCTAGCACTCATGAACTTCAGGTGATAGCCAGGAAGCTCTCTGAAATAAAATGCCTCTAGTGCCTCAGAATGCTGGGCCAGTACTATTCTCCTTAATACTGAATCGTGTTTCTTCTTTTTCTCCCATTCTTTGTTATCCATTTTCATATTCGTTTCTTTTACTTAAGCTTCATAAGCCTCCAACCAGTGTGGGGTGAGCAGATGAGAGTTAGTCCACCCAACAAGCCAAGCTTTTGTGTGGTGGGGAAACACGTGCTCCTGGACGCAAAGGAAAAATTATCGTATTAATAACTTACAATGTGCCAGGTGCATCCTTACTATCTCATCTAATCCTTGAAACAACCCTGAAGGCTTTCTTCTCACATCTAAGGAAAGAAAGATGGAGATGTTGAGCTTCAAGGACAGGCCCAAGTCCACCTGGATCCTGAGTGGCAGAAGCAAGAGGCAAACTTCATCATCTGTGACTGTTTTCTGCCCTAGTGCACCCCCTGGCTTCCGGAAAGGGAATGAGCTCCACTTGAAAAATGTTCACAAGCTTTCAGACATTTTGGCGTCAGAATAATTGGACAATGGCTCCATTCCTTCCTGCTGAGCTTCACCTTTGCTTTGGGGTCTTCTTATTTTTATGCCCTTAGAGCCACCACTTGGAGGGAAGAGTGTGCAGTGTGCCCACCTGGCCAGTGCAAGTTGTTTCTTCTTCCTGAAGCACCTAATGTTAACAGCCTAGAACCAGCAAGACTAGGATTCCTAGACCCCATATGTTGGTGGCTTTCCCTTTTGCAGAGCAAGTTGCTGTGGCCTTTGTCAGGGCATTAGCACATGCAGCGCTCTGAACAGACGTGGGTACATTAGCAGGAGGGGGTCTAGCTTTCCTTCTTCCCACTGGAATTCTTCCTACTTGTGTTTCTCCATGAATTTCTAGCTTCCTTGATTTATCTTCAATAAGTTGTCTTTCTATTAAATACAATTTTTATTTCTCATTTTTAAAATTTTCATCTTGTCAAAATACTGTTTGTGTTTATTTAAAAAAAAAAACTATTTTCTATTCCATCTCCCATCATGTAAACAGGAATTTTTGCCCAATACCATTTATTGCCTTTCATTTAGTTGCTAATGTTTCTCTAATTACGTGGAACTTCTGTCATGCTTTTTGTTACTCACCTGTCTTTCCTAAAAGAGCATAGTAAGGGCGCTAGCTGCAGGTTAGGTCCCATTATGCTACTTACTAGCTGTGTGATCCTAGAAAAGTCATTACGTATCTCTGACCTTCAATCTATAAAATGGGAAGAATAACATATTACCTCCCTAAAGGCAGAAGGAGGGTGGACTAGGTAATTTCCAAGTAGGAAATAGGATTAGTCCTACTCAGGATGTTCTCTGTCTCTTCATGTACTTGTGTCCTTTAAAAAACCTTCCAATCTCTACTGACCCTTCCCTTTGATTTTTAGTTACGTATTCCCTACCTTTGTATAAATTTTCATTTACTTCTACTTCTTGTGATTTCCATCTGCTGAATAAATGAATGGATTTGTTTTCTTTTTACCTGCCTACGTACCTACCTACCTATGACCACCACCGCTACTACCACCACCGTTACTATCTACTGAATACCTACTCAGTGCCTGGCTTTGTGCTGAGTGCTGAACATTACCTCCATAATTCCTTTCAATAACTCTGACAGTTGGGTGTCATTATCCCCATTTTACAGATAAGAAGACTGAGGCTCATAGAGGTGAAATAACTTGACTGAGGTCACATGTCAATAAGTGGTAGAGCCAGATTGTGGGCTTGGCCCACAAAGATCACCACAGCTTCTGTGCCTTTCCAGTAGCTACTATTTATCTAGCATCTACCACATGTGCCACTTAGCATGGATCACTTCTTTTTACCCTCACAGCAATATTGTAAATTAGGTATTATTATTTCATTTTACTGCTGAGGATAACAACACTTAGAGAGAGACGTTAGGTAAATATGCCAGAGGCACACAGCCAATAAATGTTCTCAAATCCAATGTCAGATGACCTCCTTTCTCCCTTCTTTTCTGCTCTCTGCTTTGTGAATGCATCAGGGAGTCAACGGGTCACCTTCCTTTCTTCCTCTTTTCCACTATTCTTTGCTTCCTTTCTTCTCCTTGAAAAAAAAAGATATGACTTTACTTTTCAAGTTAAAAAATCTAAAACATGCCAGAAGCCAAAAAACAGGGAGGGGGCAGTAGTAGCAGAAAAGCACAAATAAACCAGAGTCAGCCTATAATAACCTTCCACCCAGAGATGACCACTTTCCTTCTTTTTTATTTTTCCTCCTTCCTTTCCTGCCCTTGCCTCGGCGTCCGCTTAGCCGGGAGCCACATTCCTTCTCCATCTCTTCCAGCACAAACTCCCTGTGGGGTTCCGTTTCCCCGCTGCGGCACTCGGCACAACGGTGTGACACACACATTTGCAAAACTAATCAAGTGTGGCGGGGACAGGGAGTCCCAGCCCAGGCTCAGAGAGGCAGCAGCGGCCGCCCCGCCGCGGTTCCCTCTCCCTGGCCCCAGAGGTCGGGTGAGCCAGAGACTCCCTGTAACTGAGCCCCAGCTGCCCCTCACGGGCCCAGGAAGCAACAGAGGCCGTAGCAACGGAAAATGCCACGGGACCCTCGGGGGCATGTGCTGGGCCGCCTCTGGGAGTCTTTCGTTCTAAGCCGAAGTTCAGCTGAAGGGCAGCAGCCGAGCCAGAAAGTCATGTGGCTCTCATGTTGGTTAGTGTGTCACTTTGAACAGCTCTTATCTGATATTATTATGACTAACCCAGTGCTGACAGCATGGGACAGATTATAGGGGCCATGTGACAATTATTTCAGGCATCACAGAGGACACTGTATGGCATGTATTAACCCATTCTTTCCAGGATCATTTTCCCACACGAGTTTGTCCCCTTGAGAGTCTGGGTAGGGAGGGGGAGGAGAAAGAAACACAAAAGTCCATTGGACCTCAAAGGATCCTACTGGTTCCCATTTGGATGACCCCTTAGTTGCAAATTATTTTTGTCCCTATAGCTTGAATGGTATATGCTCTTTGGGCTTAAAAAAAAAATCAGTGGTGATGGTTGTTCATATTTCAAAACCTTTCTTTTCTTACACGTTGTACTGATAAAATTCTTTGCCTTTGTTGTTGTTGTTGCGAAGGTTGATCTTTAAGATATTAGAGAACTGCATGGAAATCCTGGCTAGAGAAACAGTCATTCAGCGTCGTACCTAAATGTCAGCAGTGAGAAGGCGTTCCTCCTCACGATACGACTGGTGTCTCGGAGGGTGCAAAGCAAACATAAGAAATGCTATGATTTATTATTTATATGCTGCCCTGAGTGTCCACGGAAGGGCACAATGGTAGCCAACTGCACGAGGGCTGCCATGCCAAAAATCAAATTCACAGCCACTCTTAGCAGATGCAAACTATTACATATAGGAAGGATAAATAACAAGGTCCTATTGTATAGCACAAGGAACTATAGTCAATATCCTGGGTTAAACCATAATGGAAAAGAATATAAAAAAAGAATGTATATATGTGTATAACTGAGTCACTTCGCTGTACAGCAGAAATTAACACAGCATTGTAAATCAACTATACTTCAACAAAAAAATAAATAAAAAAAAAATTCACAGCCCCTCATGTGGCAGAGAGGGATTTTGTCCTGCTTGAAGCCATATGAAGCAACGTAAATGATCTTTATGTTTGACTGAAAAGAAATTTCAAACCTTATTTGGGGACTTAAAAGTAAATAAAACAGAGTGTTTGGAGCAAAATTTGGATGACATCATCTAAATAATGTCCTGGGTGCTAAAATGTAACTATGCTCAGTGGGGTACCCTGGAGGGACAAACAATGGGATCTCAAAGCTTTAGGAGATGTTGGAAAACAGCCGTGTTTTGAGGATTTCCTTGGGGAGTTCAGGCCCTGTTAACATTTGGCTATAAAATGGAATAATAATAGTACCTTCATTATTGGGTTGTTAAAAAGATTTAATGAGAAGAGGCTTAGACAGGCTTAGCCTAGGGCACAATGAGTGCTCAATGAAAGCTGACAGGTGTTACTCTAGTTATTATTCTTGTTATTGTCATTGTTTGCATGCTCAGCAGCAGAAGGCAGAAAACTTTGAGCACAGACTTGAAATGTTGACATTTCCAGGATGATTTCAACCTTGAGACCACTTTCAGTCTTCCTACTGAGGGTCAAGCCATTCCCAAATCCTCCCCCCACATCCCCATGAGTGTCACACTTCTTCCCCTCAGTACAGTGCCTGCTACTGCCTTTGTCACTGACATCCAACAATGTACCCACTTTGTTACTGCAAAGGGACCAGGACCACTTCCGGTAAAATGATAGAATGAGTGGGAGGACCCCTGGAGGCAGCATCAGCCTCATCCTATTGCCCCGAGCAGTTCAGCTCTGGGTCCAGCTTGCATGTGCCATTCAACCATACAACAGGCCTGTGGTTCACAGGGCCTCCATCCTTAGATGGCAGTTTAAGGAACATCTGTTACGATGTGAGCACATGCTGGGGGGTTTCATTCTTCCATCTCGAGCAACTTATCAAAGTTTTCCTTCTACCACATCTAGCGCCCTGTGTCTCACTTTGTCACCAGCAGTGCTTTAGCATCCTTGGTAGATTAGTGCTCTGTGTCCCTCCCCATCTGTCCTAACATTTAATCCAATGTCGGTGAGTTACTTATCCATTTATTTAACAATAATTACCGAGTGCCTTTTTTTGTGCCAGACATTCTTCTAGGGCCTGGAGATACAAAATTAAAAAAAAAGAGCACAGAAGCCCAGAATAATTTTGCTGCCTCTGTTCTTCCACCAGAAATTGTGGATTTTTCCCTCTAAGGAAATTCTACTCAATCGCGGCTGCATACAAGGATGGTGACCCTTGGGAGGGTAAACTATCAAACCTGAGAATAGGCCAGACACTTTTTTTTGATACCTTTATTCTGATGAATTAGAACAGGGTTGATATTCAGTTGATATTATCAGTTGTCAAAATAGTGAAGTGCTCAACAGTAAATAGCTGCTGCCTGAGCCCTCTGAGTGCCTGCCCCCCGTCACCTTGGCTTCTGCTCTTGGAATCCCTTGGTTGCCTCATGATACAGGAACCAAAGAATTAATTGTTATAGCAGAACCCTGTAGAATATGTTCTGATTGGTGATGTCCATTTCCATATAGGCTGTTATGCCTAGAACATTTTCGAGTCATAGTACAACTTGTTTCCATGATGTAGTAGTCAATCATCATGAGCTGAATTTTGATTGAGGGCAGTGTAGTACACAGTTGAAGATCTTGGGCTGCATCAGGATTCCACCCCTTCTGATTGGCGTGGCTTTAGTTGAGCTATTCTCAATTCTTTAGTTATCCTTTGTGTAGATGGGGAGAATAGTAATACCTGGACCCAAGCTGCCTAGAGCTACAGCAAGGATAAGTTAATTCAGACATCTACAGCACCTAGAACAGTGGATTATTATTTATTCTTAATGTTATTAGATAGTTTGGCAAAACTCATGTTCAAATTTAATTTATTTCAAGAAAAGGTGAACCAGCTTGGATTACGCTCTTCTCTAACTGCAGAACAAAACAAAACAAAACAAAACCACGAAAGATACCATAAACCTTTTCTTAAGGGATGTAAGGAAGTAAACATATATGAAATTCTTATTTTTTTGGTGTGATTAGATGATAGTATCTTTAAAATATCTGTGTGTAGGATATAGGTGTATGTATATGCATTTTTGTGAGAGATCTTGTATTCAGTAATTGTTGTTTTGTTTGTGGTGGAAACAGAGATGCATCAGAGTGCCCTTGCTATCTATGAGCTCACTGTCTATTGGGGGAAGTGGGCATACAATGTGCTGTAGCAGATGAGTATACTGGGCACTTGGGAACCCTGAGCAGAATGACCTAGCTTAGCCTCAAGGGGTC
Organism: Balaenoptera acutorostrata; assembly: GCF_949987535.1. NCBI lineage: Eukaryota > Metazoa > Chordata > Mammalia > Artiodactyla > Balaenopteridae > Balaenoptera > Balaenoptera acutorostrata. The sequence goes on from NC_080068.1 coordinate 93,197,776, forward strand.
AGCAGCATCTCCCAGACAAGCTGACATCTTAGATGATTCTTTAAAGAAGAAGAGGTGTTAGATAAGGAAAAAGGCCTGGAAAGGGATTTTGGGTAGAGCTTGGGCAAAGGCATGAAAAAGATCATTCTTTTGGAAATTGGAAGGGAGGGGGGGGTTGGTAAGAAGTCAGGCTGGAGGCATGGGCAGGGGCCAGCTCAGAGAAGGCCTCCCCGCCATGTTCAAGAGCTCCCTCTAGGTCAGTGCGGAGGCCCTGAAATGAGGTAACAAGGTGGGTGTGGCCATCACTGTGTCTTAGAAAGAGCACTGGGGTGAGGTTGATGAGGGTCTGAACTAGCACCTTGGGAGTGGAATGGAAAAGAAGGGCCAGATTTAGGAGTGATGAGGAGTTAAAAGTGATGCCTGTATTTCTGGTTTGGGTGGATCTTACGGCTATTTTCCAAGTGATACAAAAAACACAGAGAAGCAGCTGGGTTGGGGGGAGGATGTGAAGATATAGGTCATATACTTTGAGTTCCCCTGGACTTGCAGGGTGTCAGTGGTTGGCAGCTGGCTGACTCAAAGGCTGAGAGGAGGCATTCTGGGCTGGAGAGGTGGATACAATTTCATTATTGTAGTGATGATGGTTCATACCTTGAGAGGCAATGACATAATCCAAAGAAGAGTAAGAAGAGCAAGCAGAGTGGGCTGAGAACAGAATTATAGTGAACAGCAACATTATAGGGATGGAGCACTGTGAAACAGCATTTGGAAAGGTAGAAAACCCAGAAAATATAGCATGACTACAATCAAATTTGAGAGGGTCAGGTAGACACACAATCTTGCACAATTAATACTCCTCTGTTATTAGACTTCTTTGGTAACATTTTGGGTTCAAAGTTTTATAAGAACTGCCTTGACTTCCTTGACTGAATATATATATTAATATATATATATTTACATATGTGTATTTTTCTTAAATATCATGTTTCATGACAGGTAACTTTAAGCATTGAACTGATTTATTTTCCTTTTTGCCTGTAGACTAAAACCAAAGTATAAAGTGGGACATAAAAATGATCTTCCTATATCCTCTCATGTCGCACCCCTTTCAGTGAAAACTAGACTCATAAAACCTTTTGTTTGAGTCCTGGACTGAGTTTAGGTCAATTCTTCATTTTAACTGAATCCATTCTATTTTCTCTCATCATCCTCAAAAGATGGTCCCTTCACTGCTTTTCACATTCTTTCATGAAATGTTTGTCCTAAATCTCTTTTATTTTGAGTGGCACTTATAAACTAGAGTCTAGCATGGAGCAGATGTACTCATTTAATAGTTTGCTTTGATGGCTCCTTTAAGAGGCTTTATAAACTTTATATTTTACCTTTGGGTTTGGAATTTTATGCTCCTTTAACAGGTGTATTACCGTCATCAGATGTTTTCATTTTAAGCTGTTGACTTATAAACACATAGCCTGTGGGGATTGGTGTGCAGAAAATTTATTCACTTACAGATTTATTCTCCTATTCATTCTTGTATTTAGTGCAGGGATATGCAGAGAACCTTAGATTGATTGATAATGATGGTTCATTGGTAAAAATGACTCTTTTGATGACCAAATTAATTGTTTCTTCCAGTTGACAATGGGTTGGTGAAAGATCACTCCTGTTGAGAGGAGTTTTAGAAAGTTAATTAAAAACAAAATGCTTTCAGGCCCATATTTAGTTCTCTGGGTTTTCATTTTAGGAGAAAATTGTGCTTACACATCTCTTCTGAGGACACTTGAAGGCTTGTCTTTTAAGCTCTTTAATTGTTCAAGTAGTTCACACTTTTCAAAACATAATGTGTTTTGCTCGACACTGATGTGTTCTGATCTTCTGACCATGAACCTATCAGGTTTCTATAAAAGAGAGGAAAGGGGGAGAAAACTGTCCTTCTTCTGTTTGGTGTGTGAAAGAGATGGAGCAGGAGAATCTTAAATGAAAACAGCGTGTGTAACCAAAGGCTTAGTTCAGGCGGCCACATCCCTCGTGCCCTTTGGTGATGTGAGTGAGGATGGAATTCAGTGAGCATCTATGGTGAGGAAGTTGGTCCTGCCTGGGCTTGGTGCTGCATGGAAGTTTGTGCCTGCAAAAGCTAAACTGTCCCAGAGACTCGTGATTGGAGTCCTGTCCAAGAAAACAAATGGAATAAAAGACTCTTCCTTTACTTTTTGCCTTAGAAATTTGGACATGTCTACTGTGGACATTAATTGAGCAACCCTTCCTCTAGATAGCACGGATGGCCCCTGAAAATGGGGTAGGAAATCTTCTAGGAGAGGTAGGGCACTTGTTTACACAGAAAGGGAGGCTAAGAAGTTTAGGACTGGCCCATTCGGTGTCCAACTTATTTTGCAGTATTACAAAATGGAGTTGATGGTCAAGTCGATCTTCTGTGACTAATCATCTTCATCATAAATCCACTGTAAGTGATTCAACGTAGTTTGGTATCACTTCTACCTGTGCCCAGGAGAGGCCAGGACTGAGCCAGCCCTGAAACTGATTTACCCTTGCTTCCCAGACTCGGAAACGGCATCTGTCCTTAGTAAAGAAGGAGAGTGTAGGCCAATCCTGGAAGTAGATTTCACGATTTCTTCTTGAGTTCTGGGTTGTGTCCTCTTGAAGAAAACTATGTGGCTTCAACAAGAGCAAAAAGAATGAAAATATGAAGAAAGTGTTGAGGGTGGGTGTAGAATTAAGGAAAAGGAGGTGGAGAAAGTATTTCGAAAGTGAACTTTTTTTGGAAATATTTTATCTCAGGGGAAAGGTAGGGGGTGGATTTGATACCTCTCTCTCTTTTCCATCTCAGGAAGTCAAGTTAAAATTTTGCTTCAAGTATAATTGGAGCAGTTTTGGAACCTATTTCTAAATCTATGTTGATCAGGTTATACTCCTTTCTCCCCTTTATATTCTGACAGCTCTTTGATGTACTTCTTTTCTAGTAGTCACTTCTTTTTTTTTTTTGCCTCAAGAGTATTTGTTGATGATGCATTTTCCCTATGGGACTGTGGATTCCTTGAGAGGAGCATCCATATCTTACTCAGTTTTTTGTTTCCATCACTAGCAGTTAGTCATTACACAGTAATCTATCTCATATTACGTTCACTAAGCTCATTTGTTATGTGAGTAAATAAATGAGTAAATAAATTAGTGATCGAGCAAGTGAAGGAGTTATAAAAGTAACAGAAACTGGAATAGAGTTGTTTTCAAGGGGGTGAGTCAAGCAAACGGCCACGTTCCTCAGTTGCCTCTTTTGACCTGTATATAATTTCAGGCTCTTGACTTAATTCCATACCTCAGTCTGCCCATTTATCCAGCGTCTTCAGAAATACTTCTCTAATGCTCGAAACCATGGTGAGACTCAGTTGTTAGGAGCAAGGAGCCTCCATATCTTTTTACCAAAAAACCCTGCTTTACTGGAGGTGCTTTTATTTTCAGAAGAAACAACCTGGGGTTGTACAGCACTGGAAGAGTTAATGGCAGCCAACAAAATGAAAACCAGAAGCTCCTGGGGAAAAGTCAAGAACTAGAACATGCAATAGTTAGCTGATAAAATGTCTGCTTCAGTTTTGGCCAACTTCCTTGAACCTTGCCCCATCGCAGTGGCCCCCAGTTGAAGTGGCAAAGAGGTGTCAGCGATAAATCACCCTGCCAGGAAACAGCACAAACTTTAGTAAGTTCCATGTGGAAGCCAGAGTGGGTACAATCATGGTGGAGCATGGACGAGCCAGCAGGCTTCCAGTGGGGTTGAATAGCCACGGGATGCCTTCGGTTCATTCACAGATCGAAAATGAGTTGGGTGTTTTTCATTGAAGCATTCCACTGTATCTGTCAGGAGTAAACCAAAGAAACACATGGAGAGCTAAAATGCTGGCAGACTCCTTCACCTCAGACCCAGAGAGTTAGTGCCTTGCTGTGGATGACTGAAGTCAACTCCTGCTTTTATTCTCGGTTTGTTTTTAACATTAAAGAAAAAAATCAAAGGAAAGTGAACTAACTGCACTAATAAAGCTAATCCTCTTAAAAAACATGACAGAGTTAAAAAAAAAATGAAGCCTAGCCATTGTGTGAACACGTCTACTCCCTGCTGTTACTGGGGGCAAGAAAGGAGGGAAAACCCCTGGATGGCTATAGAAATTCAGACCACACATGGATGTGTACCTGCATATCTTGGCAAGAAAGTGAAGTTGTCTTAGAGATGCTCCTTTCTCGATGTGATGGGATGTTGAGGGCTCCCTGCCTTCCACTGCATACCAAAGCTAAGAAATACACTCTGCCCCAGCTGGAATCAATTTCTCTTCAAGTGCCACCCGGTCCATCAGGGGCCAATTTCTCACATGCCTGGTATTTCTCCCTTGCACCGAAGGACCTTTAGTGTTTGTGTATTGTTTCTCCTATCAGACTGCAAATTCCATAAGGTCAAAATCCAGATCTGATTATCTGGGTATCCTTCCCTGCTCTGCCTACCTTCTAGTATGATAAGAATATTTCATGAACATTGTGGATATTCAATAAATATTCGTGGAATGAATGAATGATATTATTCCCTGTCGATGGGTCATAAGCAAGGCTCACACACTTAGAAAGTGCTCTCTAACATTTCTAGAATCACATTATAATTTGGGGGCTGGCAGAGGCCTTCTGTTTAGGCGAATGCCGTATTTTCCTTGAAACCACGGAATTATTATTATTGCTTTCAGGATTTGCAGCAACATGGGTGGACCTAGAGATTGTCATACTGAGTGAAGTAAGTCAGACACAGCAAGACAAATATCATAGGATATTGCTTATATGTGGAATCTAAAAAAAAAAAAGAAGGGTGCAAATGAACTTATTTACAAAACAGAAGTAGAGTCATGAATGTAGAAAACAAATTTATGGCTACCAGGATTGAACTTCCTTTTGAAAGCTGAGTCCAAATAGCGTTTCACCCCAACGAATACATGAAATGTGCACCTGTAAAACTGTGCGTGTATTCAGTTGGCTCCACGTTCCTTTGACAATAAATTCCAGAGAAGCCCCACACAGAGTGTGCTTATCTTGTTAAACCCTCCCCTCCCACCTGCCGGCCTGATGGGATCTGAGCACTTTCAGACAGTTCCGAGGTCACCAGTGAAATGTCAAACAAACTGGTGTTCAGGGTGCCCAGGGGGACTTTTCATGAGTTGCTGCCTGACACCCCGGAGTGGGCCCAGCAGTGTGGTGTTTGTGTTTAATGCAAGGACAGCCAAGTCGGATCCCACGGCTGACCTGGCTCAGGCTGAGAACTGGAGATGCCGGGAGAAACATAGTTTTAAGTTACAAGGTGTTTCACTCCCATGCACTTCTCTGTGTGGAGACTTTCTCAGAAGTCCAAGAATCCCTTCTCATTCATTCAGTGCAATTCCTTACACACCCCACCCCTGTCTCCCCAACACACACACACACACACACACACACACACACACACACACACACACACACACAGTTGGTTATCTGAGGACAAGCCTTGGGTTGTTTACTGGTTTCCCAGAACACAAAGTCTTGAAGAGTTGAATTGTGAATGTAATCTGATGAATCAAAGTCAGCCCCATTCCTCGGAAGAATGTGATGAGTGGGAGACAGGAATTGTTCCTTTGCCCGAAGCTCAAAGTGGAGTACCCCACTCTCTCCCCTTTGAGACGCAGGGTAGGAGGGATGTGGTGGGTGACATTCCTTTTATAGATGAACCCCTAGTTCTCCGGGCTGTGCTTTCCTGGCTGTTTACTTGGTGGGCAGGCCCGGGCTGGGTGGTGGAGCTGGTGAATCCTCAGCAGAGCATGAGTTCTGCCTGGGACAGGCGCCCCGTTGCTGGGACTGGTCTGAAGAACGGGGAGGAACCTCTTTATTTTTTCCAAACAGGAACCTGAGTCTGGTCTGGCTCTGGTCATTTCAATTGCAGGGCAAGCAAGAAGGAGGATTCTTGAGGCCAAGTTGTAGGATACAGAGACTACATAAAAGAATTCCAGCCAAACTTGCCCCAACGTTCCCATTTCTGAAGTTGAGGGAAGGTTGCGACTGGGGAGATGGGAAGAGGAAAGTTGGGGTGTAAGAGGAAAAGATTAGAAGAATGATTGCAGCATTCTTCATAGACAAGTTTAGGGTTTGGGGGAAAATGAAGATTTGGTTTGTCCAAGCACTACTTAAAACGAAAGGATTATGGTATTTATGCCTGAATCAAATTCCCCGGGGGCAGGGGGCACTGCTTGCTCTCTCATGGCTTCTATTTCCTTAGTGCACTGCCAAGCTGCTGGCTGAGTAGTGTTTTCTGCATTTTGTAGTTTAGTGTTAAGCGATGGCAAATAAAGTCTTGACCACAGTATAAACAAATTACCATTATGACGATTAACATCGATATTAACCTTGGTTCCATTTTCATCTTCTAAAATTTAGATAGATCAAGTCATAGTAGCCAGAGGTGCCTTTCTAGGTAAAAGACCTGAGAGATTACTGAGTTAGTTCATCACCTGCCACAGGAGAATACAGTCCCACCAGTAGAAGCTTCTCTGCCCTTGATCTTAACCCATTCCATTACACTTACAATGCTGCTTTGAACATTTTATGTTTTATCTTTTAAAATCAATAGATAGTTTTTGACAGATTGCGATGGGATTTCTTTATGCATACCACTCTTCTGGCTGAGTTAAAAATGATAGTCTCAAAATGATTTCATTTACATTTGATCCTATGTGGACCTCAAGGGTCAAAGAGAACAAGTCAGACTTCTGGATCTTCGCTCTTAACCTCTCACCCACCACTGGTGATTCTCGCTTTCCTGTTTCCATTGTCTTGTTGAATACGTTGGCTTCTGTTACATCCTCTTATCAGGGTCTCTTATTAGCAAGCACTTTACAGTGCTGACTTGATTCTTCCAATCTGACTCAAATCTCAGGTACTTTTTCTTTGTCCTGCATTTACTCTCTATTCGCTCTGCTAAGCCACTTTATCAGTGCATGAAAAAAGAGAACATTCTGTCAATAACAATACTTTATCTAAGCTCCTGACCAATTAGTATAAAAGCCATCACTCAAATCCTATTTTCTATTAGTAAGAGGGTGGACTTTTCTTAAGGGCTGAAGCAAGAGGAGAAAATCACCATTCATTTATTGGGAAGTTAGAGAGCGAGTGAAGGCTGAGCTGCCTCTCAAGAGGATTCACACAATTCACTTCTTTTTCAAAGAAAAAAAATCTCTTCCTTTCTTAGATGAAAAGAGATATTTCAAACAACAAAAGTTTTCCTTCAAGCAAAATATCCTCTAAAATACGTAGAATCCTTGAATGCTAGGGTGATTTGGAAAGTTAGAGATTTTCTCTTGCCACCGCTCTATTTTAGGGATGGAAAAACTGAGGCTTACAATAGTTACATAAATTTATACAAAGTCTTGTATATGGTAAGGGGAGAATTAGTATAGGAAGCCAGGTTTTTAAGGCTCTGAGATTGATCCTTTCCCCATGCAACCATACAAAAAAATAATTGAGTACTTTCGACATAGCCAGCAGGGTGCTTAGTGCTGTAGGGGCAACAGAGAATGAAGATAAAAGGTTGCTGCTCTCAGGGAGCTTTATGATTTTAGATAAAAATTAGATATATTCAGATGAAGAAACTGGAGAAGGGTGAAGCTCGGCATAGAATCAAGTGCTAGATGGTGCAGTGTGGATGGGGGCAGCACTCAATATTAACCATGTTGGGTCATGGTTTATGGAATAGATGAGTCCTCAAATAACTCACAAAGAACCAATAGAATAGTTATCCAGAGAGCACAGCCCAGAACAGAGGAGCAGGGTCAGCATGATGTATATGGAATAGGAATGGCAAGTACTTGACACACAGGCTGCTTGCCCCACTCTTTATTCATGGCAGACATTACTCATAGATCGTAGAAATTTTCCCAATGCTTAGACATGGTTGAATTTTTTTAAGCAGTGAATTTCTGGTAGCCATTATGAAACAGGCAGGAGACAATGAAATCTGTTTGTTAATTTCCATGTTAGGATAGAAATATCTTCCTGGTTAGAGTGATGAGTTCCTATTTTAATATTAGGAGATAAAAACATACAAGCCCTGTCTTTGACAGTCATGAATAATACTTGTCATGATGACCCATTCATTGTTAAGGGACATGGAATGTTTACGTATAATCTATTTGAATTTAAATCATTTTTTGTCATGTTGGACCTTTCCAAATCTAGAGCTTACTGCAGTGCCTGGTATATATTGGGCATGCAGTAAATATTTGTTGAATGAATGAAACTCACAGCGAAGTTAACTGTAGCCTTGAAGAGGTGAAAGGCCAGAATTTTATGAGCTGAATCCATCCAACTCATGCTGGGACCTGAGTTAGGAAGTAGAATATTCACAATATATCTCAATGCACAGCCACTTTCTTCTGTAAAATTGGTGTAAGCACGACCCTCTGTTTCCTGCCATGCACATTTGCTCTAAGTCACAACATTAATGGAGAAAATTTATTGTAAAAAAAGAGTAGCAATTCTAAATTACTTGTTTTCATGCATTTGGATGCCCTATCCAACTCCACTCCACCAGGAATAATTCAGCAGGTTTTATTTTCAGAGAATACATTGGCACTTTTATTTTAATTTCAGTTATTAATCAATGAGATTGTAAAATACATGAGATCAAGGACTTCAGACATTATTTCAACTGCTCACCCACAAGTGAACAACATTTATTAAGCATCTACTCTTATGAGGCGTTCTTTTTTTTTTTTTTTTTTAAATTTTATTGAAGTATAGTTGATTTACAATGTTGTGTTAGTTTCTGATGAATAGCAAAGTGATTCAGTTATACATATATATACATACTCTTTTTCATATTCTTTTCCATTATGGTTTATTACATGATATTGTAATATCCCTGTGCTGTACAGTAGAACCTTGTTGCTTATCTATTTTATATATAGTAGTTTGTATCTGCTAATCCCAAACTCCTAATTTATCTCTCCCCCACCTCCTTTTCCCCTTTGGTAACCATAAGTTTGTTTTCTATGTTTGTGAGTCTGTTTTTGTTTTGTAAATAAGTTCATTTGTGTCATATTTTAGATTCTGCATATAAGTGATATCAGATGGTATTTGTCTTTCTCTTTCTGACTTACTTCACTTAGTATAATAATCTCTAGGTCCATCCATGTTGCTGCAGATGGCATTATTTCATTCTTTTTTATGGCTGAGTAATATTCCATTGTATATATACCACAATGGACATATATATACCACATGTATATATGTGGTACATATATATATACCACATCTTATGAGGTGTTCTTTTAGGCAAAGGTGAGACTACATAGAAGGACAGGACATAGTTTCTAATCTCAAGGAACTCAGAATATAGGAGGGGCAATGATGTAAATTAACATAGCTACAAAATCTGCCATTTACAGCATGGGTACTATAAGTTGTAGCTACGCAGTAAGTGCTGGTAGATATCACCTTATATCCTCAACTTGGGGTGAGCAAATATATTTCATCTCTCTTGCCTGTTCCAATTGTTTCATAATGTTTACTTGGAATTCATTATCAAAAAAGATTCTGAAGCCATGGGAAGATTCTGAAAACGGTGGCAATCAGTGAGCAGTGTCAGTCTATAAGCAAAGGAGAGTGAGGTGGCACGTGCCAGGAAAGGACACAGGCTTTGTACTGAGAAGTGGGGTCTTCGGGACATTCATTCCCTAACATCTTCCCCTACTTCTGATTTAGTAGTTGTTGATTTTCCTGTTCAGACATAGGATCCCTAAATGCCATGCTTTTTTGAATGATGGTGTGAATACAATTTGATCAAAGCATCATTTCCAGGAGGTTAAAGAAATAGTGAAAAAAAAGACCTTTCAAAAGTTTAATGGTGATGTCTAGATATTTATTTTAAAAATAATGATAATGATAGCTAACATTTGTATATTACTTTGTAGTTTACCAAGCACTTTCACAAAGTGGAAACAACCTAACTGTCTGTGAATGGAGTGTTGGCTAAATAAATCAAGGCACTTTCATACAATGGAATACTAGGCAGCTGTTATACAGAATGATGTAGATCTTTATTTGCTGATATGAGATAACACCCACGATAAGTTTTAGAAAAGCAGGTCTATTGTACGTGTTTAATGCTGTTTAAAAATTATATTTTCACAGACATCTATATTTGTATGTAGATACAGCATTGAAAGCAATCTGGAAATTTATACAAGAAAATGCTAATAGTGGTTGTCACTGTTTACTGGGATATAGAAGACTTTTACTGTCTCCTTTCCATCTTTCTGCGTTTTCTGAAAAACTTATGATGAACATGTGCTACACTCATGAAAATAAAAAATAAGTCATCCATTAAAAAACTTAAGCACATTACCATATATTAAGGTCACCTAATCCTTATGACCACTCCAAGGGTAGTTGTTATCCATGCTTTACAAATGAGGGGCACAAGTTCAAATTAACTGCCAGTAGTTCATTTTACCGTGTCAGGCAATATTCTGATTGATTTACACATATAAACTCATTTAATTATCACAGAAATCTTTTGAGGTAGGTCCTATTATTATCTATATTTTACAGATGAAGAAATTGAGGCACAGGGAGGTTAAGTAAATTGTCAAAGGTCACACAGCTTATAAGCTTATAGAGCCAGGATTTCAAACCAGTTTGCTTGGCTCCAGAGTCCACGTGTTTCACAATGATGCTGTGCTGCCTGATAGAAGGTGCAGGGTGGGAGGAGGTAGCCTTGGTAGCTGAAATTAGCTCTTCTGGCTCCAAATTCTGTTCCCTTGTCACTACACGTTTGCATGTGCCTCATTTTATGCTTGCTGTGGATTGTCAGCCCATTATCTCCCCATCCCAACGTGGCCTCATAGCCTGGTATAATTTATTTAGGGGACCTCATGATAAATTTCTGCTGGAATTCAGTACTGAGAAAAAAATCACTCTTGGCTACATGAAACATTTATACATATATAATCTACTATGTGCTAGGCACTGTTCTAGGAACTGAGATAAAATAGTGAACAAAAAAACTCCTGTCCTCATGAACCTTACATTCTAGTGGAAGGGGACAGAAAATAAGCAAAAGATACAAAGTTTAGAAAATTGATAAATGCTATGAAGAAAAATGTGGAAGGAATAGGAATAGTAATGGCTGGGCAATGGGAGTAGGGGTGAGGTTACAATTGTACTAGAGAGGTCAGGGAAGTCCTGTTTCCTTTTGTTGAATAATGAATGTTTATCTAACCCAACACTTTTTGATTTTTGTCCAAATGGCCAGGAAACTCAGAAGTAAATTCAGAACTCAGTTACAAAAAAAGTAGTGCATTCCAAGTATATACCTAATGTTTAATTCCTGGCTCTTCTTAACCTGATTTGATCTGGTTTTCATTTTTATAGTCTTGTTTTATGTGTCTAACTTCATATGTAATCCAGAATCCCATTTTTAGAAATAGATAGGATATACATTTTAAATATCAAAGAAATGAATAGAGTCAATGAAAAGTACAAGAGAAACCAAACAGCCCATTTTCCTTGAGTTCAAAGGAATCTCCCCTTCTTTTTTCTCATATTGACTGTTGAATAATCTCATCTCTGACTTGATTGGGGACTCTTCGTTTATTGCTTTTATTGCTTTCTCCCCAATGCTCATGACCCTCTCTCCCTCTCTCTCTCTCTCTCTCTCTCTTTCTCTTTCTTTCTCTCTGACTCTGTCTCTATCTCTATCTCTCTCTTTCTTTCCAAGAAGGTTTAGACTTGTGTTTCTTGGATAGAATTGGTCTTTTCTTTTGAGATACAAAAATCTTTCCTCTTTCATTACTATAACCTTTTTAAGTGACTGTGAAACTTCCTAGGACCATGGTGATACTTGGCAGGAGTTGTGGATGCTGATGGATATTGTAGTTTCCTAGAGTAATTAAAACTACAGTTATTTACAAGGCTTCATTTAGAAACTGTTGCAATCTATAGCTGGTGTTAATTGATGACAAATTCAAGCTGTTTATCAATAATGCAAGATATTTATGTCAACATCTTCTGTTGTTATGCTCACACCTTTAACTTTGCGATCTTGAGAAACAAGACTTTATGTTAACATTAGTGCCTGGAAGGTGACTGAAAACACTGGTGTTGACTGACATCCCAGGCGTCTATGTTTGGTTCAGGCCATGTTGACCTGCAGTTAACGTGGTAACTAGTCCTTAGTCACAAAAAAAGAGAGAGTTTTGTTTTTAAATATAATTTTGAAGATCTATCATGTATGTTAACAATATTTCTCTTTGGTTATTTTTCTGGCTTAAGGATAGGATAAAACAACAAGGTGTTTGGGATTAACCGATACACAGTACTTTAAATAAAGTAGATAAACAGCAAGGACCTACTGTATAGCACAGGTAACTATATTCAATATCTTGTAATAACCTATAATGAAAAAGAATATGACAAAAAATAGATACATGTATAACTGAATCACTTTGCTGTATACCTGAAAATAACACAACATTGTAAACCAACTATACTTCAATTAAAAAAAAGCAAAAAAAACCCACTGTCAACACATTTCTATTGGTTGTGTTCATAATCATATTCCCAAGTTTTTGTGACGTTTTGGAGGTGGCATCTTTATGCTTATGACAAGGGCTTTGCAAGACTGTGGGTGTCACATAGCCTGATATTGTAGTCGTTTGTGGATATGTCAGACTCTTCCACTAAATTTAAGGCAGAGATTAGGTGTTAATCACATAAATTGGTGCTTAACAGAGTGCCTTCTAGATGGTCGGTGATCAACAACTCTTTGAAGAGTAAATATGAGAATTTATGCCCATATGATTGTCTTATAGGAAAGATATGGACAACACATACCTGATTCCCTACTGGTATAAGGAGAATCTGTAAATAGAGTAAAAGGCTTAGAACATGCCTGAAATACAGTAAGTGCTCCATATAATTTACCCATTATTAATATTATTTATTACACTATCTGAGTATTCCCAGGGCATAGCAGAATGTATGGTACAGAGTTCACCTTAATAAAGATTCATTTAAGAAAGAACACATGAATGAATGAATGAATGAATTCCAGAAGAGGTTTGGTATCCATTCTGTGAGCTTGCCCAGCACCTCCTGCATTGCTTAACTCCAATATATTCTACTAATATATTATACTTGTTTATTCATCGGCTCACTTACCAGCCTGTGGTGCTCCAAAGGGAAGACATCTTCTTTATCTCACAGTCTGAAGGCCAGCACAGCCTGTAGAATGTGGCAGGGTCTCAGTGCATGCTTTATGAACGGATGCACGTGAGGATAGATGCTTGAATACATACCTCCTCCATGATGTTCTGTTAGCTCAGAAGAAAAATAGTTTGGGTGGATACCAATAGGAAAAAATATCCTACCTTGCTGTACATAGCTATAGAATTCTAGCATTCATTCCTTTTCAACACGTTTTTTAAGTTGTTTAGTTACCATTTTAGACCTATGGACATAATTGTGAACAAGGCAATGTCTTTGTCTTCATGGAGAGTGTGTTCTAAATATCTCTGTGCTTCATTTTATTTGCATTTCCTCTCTTCTGAGAGGCCTAATTCACTTTTGAAATTACATTAAAAATTGTATTCCTGAGCTTTTAGACATTTCACCAGTTGGTCTACTATTGTTGAAGGGCCTACATTCTATATGCTCATTTATTACATGGCAGAGGGGAGAGAGAGGTTGACAGAGATAGGGGGTGGGGGGAAAGGGAAGTCATTGACTATTAGTCATTGACTAATTATAGTTTAACATGTGTTTCTTGATTAAATTGGAAGGGGAGGGGGACGGAAAGAGAAAGGAATTTGAAGAAATTGGCACACACGATTGGGAAGGTTGGCAAGCCTAAAATCTACAGATCTGTTGGGCAGGCTAGCAGGCTGGAAACTCAGGCAGGATTTTTTAGGTTACAGCCTTGAGGCAGAATTCCTTCTTCTTGGGGCAACCTCAGTTTTTGGTCTTATAGCTTTCAATTGATTGGATGAGGCCCACCCACATTATGGAGGGTCATCTGCTTTATTTAAAGTCAACTGATTGTAGATATTAGTTACATCTACAAAAGAACTTCACAGAGACACCTAGATTAGTGTTTGAACAACTAGGCACCATAGTCCAGCCGAGTTGACACATAGACAATCAGATTATTATCTTCTATGATCCTTATAGAATCCTCCTAAAGAGCCTAGGCACAGTGAGCCCAGTTTTACAGAAGGCACAGAGAGCCTTCAAACCTTTCCTCAGGCCATGTGGCTCTGAGCCAAGGTCAGTGTCAGAGTCAAGGGTGTGAGGCTCTGTCTGTACCATGTTGCCTCTCAGCCTGGCCTAGCAACCGAGAACCCACTTTTGAAAATGCCATCTCTTCACCTGGAATTCTCTCTCCCTCTCTTTGTTTAAACCTTTTCTAAGACATTTTTCTACTTTAAAAAGTAGTTCTGCATACTGGGTATCTTTTCAAATGAATCCTGATGACCTCTTTGTGGTTTAGTCTTTCCGTTTTGTGATTATGCAATTTGTGATTGTGTACATTTGGGGACAGGCAGTTCCTGAACAGCCCCTAGGATTGCATATCTTTAAAAATAGATGCTTTCCAGAATCCACTGATATGCATTTTAGTATATATTTCTTGATGAAATAATTTGTATTCATGTATCATAATTTCTCTAGTCCACGGTGGACATTGTCAATCTTTTGTCCAATTGGAAAATCATTGATTAATTATAGTTTAACATGTGTTTCTTGGTTAAATGCATGGTCATTTATCCCAGTTTATCAACAGTTAACAGCAGATTTTGTCAGACTGATGGCCCTTTAGGAAGATCATCAGGTAACTATCAGAACTTGTTGGTGTCATTATTTATATCAGGACTCTAATTTTATATCATGTCTGTCATCTCAAGATTTCACCGCAAACCATGTGAGCCCATATTAGAATTATTTAAGTTCACATCTCTATCCCCACAAGATCATAAACTCCTTGTGAGAGGATAGATTGTATTTTATTCATAATTGTGAGTAAGATCAGAAGAAAATATTATCTTGATAGTCAGAAGGGGACAAAGGCAATGATTTCCACTGGGTGCGCCCCACACAGCGCTAGGCACACATAGAATGATTTCAAAGAAGGGAAGATGGGAGAAAGGCTCCTGATAACGCCTGCTTCTCCTTCCCCACTCTCTTCCAGGCAGCCTGGGTTGCCCTGTTCTTTGTCCAACAGATTCCTCTTGTACAGCTGCTCCAGACTCAGAGATTCCATCATCCCTATTAAAGTGTGGGCTCTGTGAGGCCAGCAGCCAGATCTAATTCAACTATGTAGCTGTAGCGCATCACACAGTTTTAGCTAGCAAAGATTAAAAACTTTGTCAGGCAGCAGAGGGAGGCAGTTTAGTGTAGAGGTTAAGGGCATACACCCTGGAACCAGGCTGCTCAGGTTCAAGTTCCAACCTTACCGTTTATTAGATGTGTAGTCTGGGGTAAGTTACTTAACTTTTTGTGTCTCTTTCTCCATCTGAAAAAAAAGGATAAGAATAGTTCCTATTTCATAAGATAATATGTATAAAGCACTTAGAATGGTAGTGGGTGCATGATGGACATTATATATTGAATTCTATTTTTTTAAGAAAACCACCTATTTCCGTTTTAAACTACTTTCGATTTTCTCTCTCTGGTCTAGTTACTTCCTAGAATTTTGTGGGTTAAAGACTGATTTCCAATAATATCACATAAGCAGCTGCATCCTACCACCTGCTTGAGAACCAGATCTTGGCTCTCACTACCTTTCATATTTCTTTGTATTTCCCATAGCAGTTAACACTGGACCTTGTATGATTTATCATTTGTCACCAGGACTTTTTATTTTCTAGTCCCCTTAGTATTGGGGAAAACTAAAATTTAACCAAATATCTACAGATGCCAACTTAGGTATCTGATCCTTACATTCTCCATGAGGGCAGTGGTGTCATCCTTATTTTATAGAGACCCAGGGAGATTAAGTATCAATATCTTGACTCATTTCAAAGAGTCAGGAAGTATCAGAGCCTGGTTCTGTCCTCAGGTCAGCCTTCTTTTAAATCTCCCCTTCATTTTCCTTCCTCTTTCTGCCTTTCACCCTTCTGGGGTCTCAGCAGGTACCCCCCATCCCAGAGCTAGAGGGATCCACATGCTCTTTTCCGGCCACGTATGCCTCTTGCAATCATTTATTCGGGAGGGCCCGAATGGACGTTTATTGGAGGGCCCACGAATGGACGGGCAAGGTCCTGGCAAACCACATCTCTGTTTTCCTTTATTTGCATGTTGGCAAGCACACAGGATTACCCAATACTACACTAAACTAGTGAGTAGGGCACTCAGCAAAGCAGGGCACACATGCAAGGGCACCAAAATTTTTCCTTTGAAAGATTATTACATTTGTTTAAAAGAATGAAATAGTGCCATTTGCAGCAACATAGATGGGCCTAAAGATGATCATATTAAGTGAAATAAGTCAGACAGAGAAAGGCAAATATTGTCTGGTATCACTTATATGCGGAATCTAAAGAAATGATATAAATGAACTTATTTACAAAATAGAAATAGACTCACAGACACAGAAAACGAACTTATGGTTACCAAAGGGGATAGTGGAGGTTAGAGGTGGAAGGGGGGAGATAAATTAGGAGTTTGGGATTAACAGGTACACACTACTATATATAAAATAGACAAACAACAAAGACCTACTGTACAGCACAGGGAACTATATTTGATATCTTGTAATAACCTATAATGGAAAAGAATCTGAAATCACTTTGCTGTACACCTGAAACTAACACAACATTGTAAATTAACTATACTTCAATTTTAAAAAATGGTTAAAAAGGTGATCATTGGAAACAGCTATTCTGACAAAGGTTAGAACCCTATTGGGCTTCTCTATACATATGTAATTTAGTAATGAGTCTACTTTTTATTTTGAATTACATGTGAGGCAGGAGCCTCTAAAGTCTTCACAGGGCCTGGCTGTCTATAAGGTGAAGTAGATCTATTTTCAAGCCCCTAACTGATCCCCGTCTCTTCTCCCTCAACACACTTGCTATTGTTCTGTTCACATGTGAGTGTATTAATTGATTGTGAGTCTGACCTTCCACTCACTCTTGGACTATAAGCGGTTTCAGGGCAGAGAGTTATACAGTCTTATACAAGTTAAGCACCTGGTTATACAGTCTTATACAAGTTAAGCACCTGGCATGTTGCTGGACCATCTTTTGGATAGTAGTGGATACTTACTGATCTGTTGACTTGTAACAGGTGGCTGTTTCCCCTTTAATCTTGCATTCTACATGTTTGCAGATATGTATTTTCCCAGACAGTTGGCTAGGTGTAGAGAGATTGGTGATGTGTGTCTTCCTCTTTGCCTCGGCATCATGACGCTGACGTTGTCCTTTGACCCCAAGTCTTTGAGCAAGGACTTTCAGTTTTAACTATAACCTTTAGGATCGACTTTATCTACCTTTTCAAGGTGGGAAGATTGTGAACAGTTAGTATTTAGTAGGCAGAGTTCCTGTGGAGGAGAAGGAAGTCCATCACACACCCTTTAACAAGTCTCAAGTTACTGTCTGAGACTATAAATAACGACTGTGGACATGAATCGCAGAGACGAATTCTTTGTGGATAATTTTCCAAGCAGTAAGGTGTTTTCTTTCCACTTCCCTCTTCCCCTTTCAAGTGGTGATGGTTACTGATAATATTTAGAAAAACAATATATAGATTCTGAGAATACATTTCTTCTCTCCTATACCACCAGTTTAATTTATTTTACTTATTTTAACCTCTGGGCATTTCTACAGTAGCTTTATGATACAAATATTCGGAGAGAGCTTTGGTGCATATGAGTAATCTTACTTTCAGGTTTTCCTTGTTTTTGTTTGTTTGTTTGCTTGTTTTTATTTTCCGCACTTCACCTATTTCTGCATTTTCAAAATTTTGATTTTTCATATTTAGTCCTTAATAATTTTGCCTATAAATAACAAAAGAGATGCTTGGAGTTGGAAAATGTAGACATTGTCTGTCACTCGTTCTTTTGAAGCAAGTGACATTTGGTAGCAATTTGTACTATCTCTTTCCTCATACATTTGCCCAAACTGGCAATGACTAAAGCATCAGCGATAAATCCAAATATCAAATTTTTTTTTCCGTTTAAAAGTTTTCAAGATTTTTCTTTCACACGAATCTTTGATCTTTAAAAATGCCTCTTTTTTTAAAAAATATTTATTTATTATTTATTTATTTATTTGGCTGCTCTGGGTCTTAGTTGCGGCTCATGGGATCCTCATTGCCGCATGCAGGATCTTCGTTGCGGTATGCAGGAAATTTAGTTGTGGCATGCAAACTCCTAGATGCAGCATGTGGGATCCAGTTCCCTGACCAGGGATGGAACCCAGGCCCCCTGCACTGGGAACGTGGAGTCCTAGCCACTGGGCCACCAGGGAAGTCCCAAAAATGCCTCTCTTTTATACATTGAGTTGGGACTTACTTTATCCTCCAAGCAGAGTTGTCATTTCTTCTCTCCCTTCAGTAAGTGGGCAAGGCACCCCCAGAGAAGGAAGCATGAGTCCTGGTCCTTATACACCTTTGTGTATTCATAAATCTCAATCTCTACTCCATGGACTAAAAGGTACAAAAATTTTATTGCATATAATTTACTTTAAAATGCTTTAGGAAAGGAGGGAGAAGAAGGAGTGAGAGGACAGAGAAATAGTTGAATCTGAGAAATTTGAAAAGTGAGGGAAGTGGGCATTTGTGTAGCTCCCCCCTGTAGGTGAGGCATTCATTTTGTACTCCCCTTACTTACACCCCTTCAGCTTTTCCTGTTGAATCCCTGTGATAAGCCTGGGAGGTAGGCATTATGTTCATTTTCTAGATGGGAAAATGAAGGCACAGAGACATTAAGTAGTTCGGCTCTTGGGATTGAGATGAAATGTTCTGAAGTGGCTTCGTACTCATGTTTGTGTCTGGTGCTCCTTGCTGAGGGCACAGCCTTCACAGCCAATGTATTCTGCGTCCATCGGAATTAGATTTTGCTTCAAAGTGTTTGTTCTTAGCAGCATAATGTGCATGTCTAGAAAGGGATCATGAATGTGAACTTGGCTTAATGCTCTTTTAGAAAATGAGTTTCTCCTTTTTAAATCATTACATTCAGACCAGACCTCAAAATATTACAAAACCAAAACATGCAACTTTCATTCCTACTCAGTTATAATCAGTGTGGTTTTGATTTTTTTTTAGGCGTGGTGGTGACGGTGGCCATGGGGATTTCAGAATTAATAACACATGCCTACCTCCCCAAGTGGCCATAGGCCATCCCTGTTTGCCTTTGTTCTTCTAGGCTCCAAGAGGTGTGAGCATATCAGAGGACACAGTCTCATTCTGCCTTTGAATTCTGGGCTATTTACTTTGGAACCTGCCCCATTGAATGATGACCCTCTAGTCCACCAGGTGACCCAGGTACTTTGGATCTTAGTTATAATTGTTTTAAGACCAGAGCTGCCAAGTTCTGCGAGCTTACATTTTTCGGGGGGTAAATGCATTCAATGGAGTTTGTTTTATTTATTTTTCATAAATCAGAGGAGATTAGAAAACCATATTTTTTAGCTCCCGTTTCTGAAGACTAGTACCATGATGAGTTTTGAGTGGCCCTGACTCATGCTACCTTTCTGTATTTGGCTGCACTCCCAAGCAAAGGCTATAAAATTGTGAGTTTATTCAATTATTGGTATTAAGGGTCAAGCTTAAGATGTATTTACTGAGTTCTGTTCTAGAGTGAGATAAGCATATTGTTTGTACTTCATGGGATAGATTTGTATAGGAACAGGTTTGTGGCATGGAAAACATTTTTGTAATGTGGTTTGCCATGTGGTCTTAAGATGTGTTCTAATCTGACTTTCGTTTGCAATTGCCATCTTCAAAAGGAGTCTAAATTTCATTTCGGAAGAAGAGTGGCATTATAATAAGGGCTCCTTTTTCTCTGGGGGGGGTGCTGTCAGTGATCTGAATCAGACATCCCAAGTTAACTTTAGAGGCTGATCCACAGAGAAAGGGACGTTCTTTTCAATGATTTGCCAAACCACATTCAAAGAGACCTGCGGTGGGGCTACTTTTGACCAGAGCAGGCTGCCATGTGTTGGCTGTGATCCTGTTTGAGTTCTGCCTTTTCTTAATTTCCCTGGCAGTTTTAGCTAGATGTGTGTGGTGTTTTTACTTTCATTCTGAATGGGAAGCTATGGTTCCCTTCTGATTCGTGGAGAGATTCCTAGATGTCTAAGTTACGTGACTTTGGGGCACAAGCAAAAATGCCATTTTTCTGCACGGTCTGCAGAATGTCTGGAGTCAGACAAGACTGACTTCAGGCCCCAGGTCTCCTACATATCAGCTTTTTGTCTTTAGAAAAGTTACTTAAACTTTAAGATTCAAGTCCTAGAACTGACATAATAATAGTACTTGCTTCTCCTGTTAGTCCAAGAACTAAGTGAGATAATCCACAAAGCTCCTCAGCACAGTGCTTGGCATTAATAGCAAATATTCACCAAATGTTGGTCATCATTTTTTTTTTTTTATTGCTACTATTTTGACTCTAGCTCAAAGAGTTGTGGGCTATGAATGTTAGAAGTAGAACGTTCTCTAGAAGTAGAAAAGACCCTGTTCTTTGAAAGCTGAAGAAGGAGAGGGGGAGAAAGGAGCCCCGTGCTTCATTTCCCATCCTTCAGACTTGTTTATTACAGTGGTAGGTTACCATGGAAACTTTTGGGATTAAGATGGCATTATTGAGTTAAGCATTCAATAAACACCTCAGGAAAGCAAAGCTAAGACATGTATGCACGCCATAAGTAGTTTTCAAATAAAAGGGTTATTTGGGGGCAAAGACGGGATGGCAGTTTACTGACTTCCTTACCTCATGGAGTTTCCTGAGAGAATGATGATCAAGAGTTGAAACTGTGATTGTCACCCTGCTTTTGCCCTTTTGAGGCCATTCCGTCAAGTTGTCAGTAGTTACAGCCAGAATTTCAAAATGGGAAGCTGCTCTTTACGTACCAGGGAGTGTGGCTTTCCAAAATAGATTCTGAAGTCGAAAAGAACTCTGAGTATTTTTCGAGAAGGGTTGACCTCCTTTCATGCCACTTACTGTGAATTAAAGCTGCGAGGGAGAACTAGTTTGGGCATGTGGTACAGCACTTAGAGCCGCCGCTGCCAGGGAACAAGATTTGTGTTTCTAAGGAGATACAACAAAAAGGAGAATGCTTCAAGAGCCAGCGGCTGTCAGAGTGTAAAAGTATCTATGTTCAGAAAGGGAAACAGAAATTGAATTAAGTAATTTTATACACAAGTTACAGGGTGCCCTTCTGCTAATAATTCTTAAATGCAAAAGCAAATAGTTGTGGTCACAAAGGGCTTAGTACATCTCAGCTGATTTGAGTTCTCAGACTTGAACTGGATGTGATTGGTATTAACCTGCTCTGTGCATGTGATTTTCAGATGGTCTGACTCTTGTCTGTCATTTTGTTGGGCTGTATTAGTAACAGGGACATATTCCAGCAGAGGTTTAGGCAGCCACTTGACAACGAGAGGAGGAGAACTCTCCAACCAGAGCAGCAAAACAGAATCCTCTACCAGTGTCTCGAATGCCAATTTCAGCCCGTTTGCCAATGTTTAATCAGTGTTTAGCATGGAAGGATGCCCTGGATGGGTTCCTTCGATAAAGTATCATCACAGGACAGAAATCACAGGGAGAGTGCACCAAAGAAAAATTACAGTACAGCTATATTTACTTAGTGCCTCTGCAATGGGGTTTTATTTTCCACAGTTGGAAAGGGAACCACCTGTCTCAACTGCTGATGTCAGAGAGCTCCCTCGAGACACAGGGCTGTTGGAAAGCACATGATACTGTATATATTTGCTCTTACGTCCATATCAGGCTAAGATTGGGTTTCAGATTTGTGCCCTATTGTGGAGTTCATTGAGCAGTGACTCCGAGGTGCCCTCCCACATCACCATGCCCTTGTGAATTAAAAAGTAGTGTGTGTGAGCCCCCATCGTGAGTGTTCCCTCAACTTGCCATGCAAGTATTTACACTGCAGTAAAATGAATGGCATGCATCTTGGGGGTTATCATTTATGGACTCGATTCTGAAAGTGAGTATCAAGAGGCATGATCTCTGCCCCCAGACTCCTTCTGGTGTCTTGGCTTTTGTTTTCTTTCTACTTATCAGGATTTAAAATATATATATATAGATATCTATCTATCTATATCTATCTGTCTATCTCAGATTTGGAGGTTTTATGTGTAGATTGTTAAAGAGGCAAAAAAAAAAAAAAAGAATAGGGTGTGCCTATCTTTTTAATTTTTATTTATTTATTTAACTTTATTTTTTGCTTATAGCATGTCAGTGTGGGGAAATTGTTATAGAATGAATGAATGCCTAATGCTTGATTTGGAAAGGCTGGATAGTATGACCATGCAATTTCAAGGCATCTATTGAATTATTATTATTATTTTTTAAGATGTTCAGGAGTTGTATAACCACTGCTCCAGTCCTTTGTACCTAGGGGAGAATTAGGCCTTTTAAACATAGTTCCTTAAGGCAATGGAGGGCCACTGTATTGCACAACTCCAGGGGGCACCATTTCTGTCGTAGTCAAGGACTCACGCTTGTACTATCCAGCTAGCTATATGTTCAATCCCAGAAAATATGATGCTATTAACATTACTCAAACATTACATAAAAATAGAATTGTTACCAACAATTGCAGAAGGCATGCTATTAGTGAAGTTCATTATTTTAATAGTGTCACACATCTGAATTTGACTATCTTTACCAACTTGCAAATTATATGGTGGTTACACAAAATAGGTGGAAAACAGAGTTTCTGAGAGTATAAATTACATTCTTGGGCCACATCAAATCGATGTCCTATTAGGGATAAGAACGAGGTTTCTTAATTCCCAGACTTCCCATGATGCACACCTTCAATTAAATTAATATTTTAAGTGATGTTTGGTACCTTTTTCTCAAATTCTAGAAATAGAGTAATAGGATAGGCTAAGACCCCCGGTTCATCTAATCTTTCCCCTAGTGTAAGATTTTCCTCTGAAACATTAAAAATGTTATAATATATGATTGATATTAATTAGTTTTCTGTAAAGTACTGCACTCCTTAATATGAACTGAACTAGAAATAAATATATTACCATGAATTAAGATTTTATTAGTTGCGAAGAAGAATTGGATGAAGGCACCTATGTGAAATCCTAAGCACAGGCATCAAATTGAATTCATGCCAGCACTGCCTTGAGATTAATTTGAGTGCTGAATACGAATAGTGTACCATAACATAACTGTGTTTACTGAATCATTTCTGGCACCAAAAACTAAAGCTACATTATAGATGCAACAACGGGCTTTTCTCCCTTGGAAGAGAGAGGCGGGTGCATTTGTAATTCAAGTGAATGTTACCCTCTGAAAAATGCCTCTAGTCCCCAGGAAGGGAACAGTCTTCTTGAGAACCTTGCATACTCATCCCTCAGACCTTGCATACTTTGTGCTGCTCTGGCCTTCTCCTGCAGCCTGTTCGAGTTTTATAATATGATCAGCTCTATTTTCTATCCACACCCCCCGGTCCCAATCTGGAGTACCGGTTAGACCTCACTTTATAAATTTCCATCGCGTTATTACGTATATGTTTGAAAAGGTTTGGAAGGTGTTGAAAAGATAATATGGGGTTGCCTCAGGGATATTCTAGAAGGACTTCCTGATTATGTAAGGAGGTGGATTATACAACATTTAATACAGGGCTGTGCGAGAATACGGTAAAGGTCCAAGGATCACTGTTCACTGACGGGGATGGGAGTGATGGCCCTGGAGTTGTGTACTGCTGGGGCCCTGCTCTAATACCCCTTTTCTTCTGAAATTCCCTGATTCTGTATTCTTTCATTTTATTTGCATCTATGATATCACTTACTTGAGAGTGAGTGCAAAACTTCAGGCCACCACTGTCAAATAGGAACATTATGTACATCACATATATAATTTGGAATTTTCTAGTAGCCACATTTAGAAAAGGTAAGTTTAATTTTAATAAAATCTTTTATTTTTCCCAATATGTCCAAAATATTATATCAACATGTCATCACTATAAATTATTAATATCCTCCATTCAATTTTTCACACTTAAGACTTTGAAATCCTCTGTATATTTTGCCTTGACAGCACATCTCAAGTTTGACTAGACACATTTCAAATGCTCAGTAGCCATAGGTGGGTAATGGCTGCTGCATTGGACAACACAGTTTTTTAATGTATGTGCCAATGTGTATACTTTAATGTATATGCCAACTTTTTAAATGTATATGCCGACACAGTTTTTTAATGTATATGGATATCCTTCCACAGAAAAATTACTTGAAATAAAAAGAATACCTCAACTATCTAAGACAAAATATCACATACCCTTTATGTCACTTTATCAATTTAAAAAGTAATTGTATGATTGATCACAAATTCGAGAAAAGTGTGAATGCTAAGACAATTTAGTTAATGGACCACTGGTGGCAAAATTGACTTTATATTGACTTGTTTTGCTCCTGCGGCTTTGTTTTCCACTTTTACCCCATAGATATCATCATTTTAAAACACGATTTGCTACTTGGCGGATCTTCTCGAATTTGCAAACTCATGGTATCTTGTCAGTTTTCAGGCACCATATGGATGTCTTGTTTCTTAACAGAGAAACTCTTGAAAGACTTTTGGCTCAGATCACTTTTGTGGACAGCAACATGGAAACAAAAACTGTTCTCTGTACTTGCTCCTTCCGGTCTCTTTAGAGGTAGAACCAGGTCAGGACTGGTATGAGGCTGGTTTTCCCTTCCTCAGGTACAGGCACTTGGCATCCCCACAGCTTAGGTGATGATTCTGTGTGTACACTCACAGGGAGTTGGCTTAATGTAAGACTTCAAAAGGAGGTCTGCTCTGCTTTGCTTTTAGGACTTTTTTTAGATGGGGAAGCCAGGCAAAAAGCAAACCTATGTATTTATTCTACTGGTGTTTGATGTTCAAAGAGTTTTAAGTATTGGTATGTGAATGACAGGTATCATTACTGGGTACTTATTATATGCTAGGCACTGGGCTTGTATACATCTCATTTAACCCTAACACCAATCATGTAAAGTAGGTATTTATGTTGCCATTTTCACAGCTAAGAATGAGAGGTCTGATAGTTTAGGTAACGTGCTTGGGATCACACAGGTAGATACCCAGTGGCGCATCTGCGCTGACCGACCCCAAAGGTTATGTTCTCACAGAAGGGGACCATTGTTTTCACACCAAGTCAATGACCCCCTTCAATAACAAATTTTAAACCAAGGGCAAAATACTAAAGGTATAGAGTTGGAAGTTTCCTTCACTTCATTCATTTAGGAAATACATTCAGAGATACGGAATCCTATCCCATCTTTTGATAGAAGATAGATCTAGAAAGGTGAAATGGCTTTGTCCAAGGTCAACAAAACAAACCTACACATCGGGTCCCTTGATTCCTACTACACTTCTGATTGTCTATGTAATTTACTGGATTTTTGAGATAAATTGAACATTCAGAATATTTTTTTTTAACAGAAAGGTAGCAAACTTTAAAACTTGGGAGTATAGAAAGACTTCTTTCTCTTTCTTCTCTATGCTTTTTAGACTTTTTATTGACATATGATATGAATACCAAAAAGTGCATATATCATAAGGGTTCAGTTCCATGAACTTTTACTAACTGAACAGACCCATGGAACTAGCACTGCCAACAAGAAATAAACCATAACTAGCTTTCTGGAGCCCCTTCCAGCCTCCAACCACTACCAAAGGCAACCTCTGTCCTGACTTCTGGCTGCATAAATTAGGTATATCTGTTTCTGTACTTATTTGTATAATGACTAGCGTAAGTAGGTATGTACTTTTTTGGTGTGTGTGGCTTCTTTTGCTTCACATTATGTTTGTGGAAATTATGTACATTTTGATGTGTACTAGAAGTTTATTCATTCTCATTGATGTACTTGGCTATACTTTTGAAGTGTAAGAACCTCAACAACCATAATATTGTCAGTGGAATTAATAAGTTTATTGAACATTATTATTTAAATTGCTTTTTTAAGAACGTTATTAACCACAGTTTCATTTGATTCAGTCTAAAACAAAATCACAAAGCTCAAATATTAAGCCTTAACGGTTGCAGTGTAAGGTATCTCCCAGCAAACCTCTCTTGTTCTGTGTTTTTACGCAATATTCAACATAAGGTAATACAATAGGGAAGACAAAAAGGGCACAGTCTGAAAATACCCACAGGAGATTGAATAGTTGGAGTTCCCACTAAGTAGCTTTGTATGGCTGTGCAAAAGGTTAGGTGTGGCCTATTTTTAGGTACCCTACATGGAAATGGATGTACTAAGATGGATGGTAGGAAGTTACACCTCAGGAGTTGTCAGAGATTTTTGTTTTGAAAAGAGGTAGGAAAAGAATCCTTTCTGATCATCTGCTTGGGGCAAAGTACAACCTGGGCTCTTTAAAGAATAATCAAGCTTTTGGACTGTTGAAAAGGGAAACTTGTAAACTGCCTTTTGGAGACTGTTTCACAGGCCCAGAAATCAAGCTTTCTTATGTTAGCTTTCTTGTTGTTTCTTTTTTCTGGGTGCAAGAAAACAGGAAGTTAAATCTGTCCTGCTAGAGTGTACTGCTGGAGTGTCCTGCACTGTTTGAGCTGGTGGTCTGTCAAGGCTTTGTCCTTACTGAGGTTTATCATTCACCTGGTCTTACTTTGCTTACTCCATTGTTACCAGGGCTCCCTCTTCTCCAAATGTCCTATTAGGGAATCTAGTGTGGCTGCAGCTGGGCTATTCATTCAGCGCTAAAGGAAGGTCTCTAAGTTGGTGATATTATTTGGCTCTGAAGCACAGATCTTCCTCCTGATAAATAGGGTCATATGTACAAAGAACACAGCTAAACAGGAAAACTCGATAACTCCCAGTGATGCATCAACCATATATCTTGTGATACAGCATTGGTTTAATATATTTGCTAATAATGCCAAGATAACCCATGTTAGGCATTTGTCCTTCTTTTCTGCCTCCATACCCTAAAGTAATATCTCAGATGATCCTTCTCAAATTACAAAAAAAAAAAAGGTAAGGTCTTCTTTTACCCAATACCATGAGCTTTTTTATTTAATGGGGGGAGTGCTCTGGTATTAGGAGGCAAAAGCGTTACTCTAAGCTCGTATTTCCCTAGACCTTATTCCTATTTACAAAACCCTGAATTTCAGATCCATCCTCTTTTCTATCTTCTCTCTCTGAGTAACATCATTTCTTACCTGTTGTAAAACCAAATCACATGTTAGTATGTGAAACTGCATCTATATGCAGGCAGAAGTGAATAGTCACTATCATATCAGCTGTGTGTTTTTCATCCTTACCATGCAAGCAGGGACTTGATCTTCTACATGACTTGTACCATTTAATAGAATTAATGATAAACAAGATGAAAACTTGCTGTTTCTCTGGGGCAATGACCTGGGCTTTGTAAGACATCCAAGTCTGTAGAAGCTGGTCTTCTTACAGCCAATATTCATGAAAGTATTATGTTTTACCAGTTCTCATCTATTCTTTTTCTGCAATGGTTAGGAAGTTAAATATCCATATTGCTATGAAAGTGATGAAGCTGTGGTTTTCCAGCAAAGTTGAGCACTGGATACCTTTCCTGCACACCCTCCCTGATTTCTAGTGCCTTTGTACAATGAAACATTTGGATTCACCCCATGCAGAGAAGTCTTCCCAGGTTGCCTGCGTCTGTCAAGGCAGATACAGCATTGCGTTTGAGAGTTGACAGGGATCTTAGATATAGTTGAATCCGGCCATCTCTGTTGATAGATAAGGAAACTGAGGCTCAGAATCATTAAGTGAACCACCCAAAGTTGAATTGCAGGACCCATGTCCTTCCTACCACCCTTGTCCTTCTCTTTTGGGCTAAATCAAGATCCACAAAGTCACTCTACTTATCAGGAAGACTTGAGCCTCACTTGATAACTCATGAACTTGGCCTTGGTTCCAGCCCCGTCAACCATCTTCTCATGAGAATTCTTAATGGTCAAAATAATGATCACCCAAGTGTAGGAAGAGTGATTTGCAGGAAAGACCCATGAAACTGCAAGGATGCTAAGTCGAAGAGGCTCATAATACAGCTTCCATTCCTGTGGAGATAGTCAGCCTTCCAGGGGAAAGGAGGTGGGTCAAGGTCTCATGTGACATTTGGAGAACCCAGAATGAGCTTCTTGCCCAAGAACAGGGCTGCAGCATGACAGCATTTACACAGGTGGCTCCCCGTTTTGGAACAGATTGTGGTCCAGAAGTTCACTTGCAAGTCATTGGTTTGAAACGTGGACTGCATTTTCCCCATCCAGTCAATTTCTGTGGTCTCCAGTAGAAGCCACATCTCCAGCACCTCTTCCCTTCTTCCTTCTAGAACTGCCCCTTCCTATTCCCTAGTCAGTAACAATCCCTTCTTGAGAAATTTTCTTAATACTTTAGTCATAACATTCTGAAAGCATTTACTTGTTTTTTTTCTTGGTTTGTGCTTCTGAGCTCCATTAGATGCTAGAAGGGAATAAAAAATATGATTAACAAATAGATGCTTTTGTATAAATAACTGAAATCCCCTTAACCCTACCAAGGATAATCGCATTTTAGAATGGAATGTTTGTTTCACTTAATTGATGAATTTCAACTTGAGAAACAAAGTGAAGATGGCTGTGGCATCTGGGTGTCAGTGGTCTGGGCCCACCTCTGAGGCAAGCTAATAGTGGATAGCTTTCCTATCCCTATAAGTCGGGGCTCAGAGGTTTCTCAGGGTGCCAGGTAGTAAATTCTCTCAGCTTTGCATCCTGAGTGGAGTGGCTGTTAGACTCGATTTCATATACAGAAATGGCTTTCTTTTAAATATATGATGAATATTGAGACTTATATTGGATGTCAGTGGCTATTTCTATTTGCTACATTCCCTGTATGTTAAGAAGGCACAGTTATAAGTCTGAATCTCTATATTTCTTTTAAAAATGAATAGTTTTTATTCTTCTTCTGAATATAAAAGTTATACATATTTAGCATAGAAAATTAAAAAATTACAGAAAGGCACATATACCCCCTCCCACACACACAAATTTAAAAGAACTTATGTCATCGGCCACTATTAACACCTTGTTATATTTTCTCCTTATCCTCTTAGCTCTTCTATCTTTCTGAGTGTATATTTATATGTAAATTTGTTGTGATTATAGTTTTTTCAAACATAAAATTTTAAACCTTAATATATTTTGAACATTTTCTCATTATGCCATTAATGTATTTCACAACAGTTTTTAATAATAGCATTGAATATATATACATAATGAATATATGTGTGTGAATATATATGAGTTTATATATATATAGTGTTCCATTATTTATTTTGCTAGGCCATTATTGTTGGACATTTACACTGCTTTCAAGTTTTCAATAATGTAAATTATGTAGCATTGACTATCTTCACACTAAAAATCTTTGCACACATCCCCCTGTTATTTCCTTAAGATGAACTTCTAGAAGTAGAATTTCTGGATCTATGCGGATGCCCATTTTTAACATTTTTGACACATACTGCCTGCTTGTCCTCTAGAAAACTTTGTACTCATTTATAATCTGACCAGTAGTATTTGACATCTGTTTTTGATTGAGCTGCTATGTGGAGGTCAGTCTTAGAAGTGGTCTTCTTGATTAAGAATATTTCCTCAAAAATCTTGTGTTTACTTGGGCTAGCAAAAAAAGTAAGATTTTATATAAGGCATCACAAAATTTAGCTAGACCTTAAGCTAATTGCTTCCTAAGATGAGAATTTATTTCCTTTCTACATCCTCACATTTTTAGGATATATATTCACTCTGCTAGAGTAAAATTCAAATACCAAAGCACTGGAGAAATCTACAACAGAAACAAAAGCAAAATAACTAAAACCCGTCTGAATCTTACCTGGTGGGATTGAAAAAAAGAAAAAAAAAAAAAAACACTTCACTTATTTAATTCCTCCATTTCAACAATAGTTGAAAATACAATTTTTTCTCTACAATCAAAAAAAGTTAAGCTCATTAGGACCCCAGCTCTAGAAATAAGTACCAAACAGGGGGAACTGTTTCACTAACAGTTTTTTTCCAATTTAATAATTTGTGTACCTGAGGTTTCTCTGGCCCTCAGTAACTTCAGTTAGGGGATAAAATATCTCTCTTACCAAGTGAATTATGTTATTAAGTTTCAATAGGACTTTAAAATTTTAAATAATAACAAATTTAATAAGATATGATGTGCTTTATTTTCAGTTTCAGTAAAAAAAAAAATGCTAAATAATCCTATTGAACATTTCTTGTTTAAATAGTCAATAACTCGCTGCATTATAAATGAATTAACCTGAAATAATTAAGGTAAATGAAAATGTCTATAAATGCACAAATACAACAGAGTTAAGCATCAGACAAAATCAGATTTTAACCATCCTTTTATTATCTCTTATCTGTGGGCCTAATAAGCATACTTCTTGCCTTATGTTTAGATTAGTCCAATTGATTGCAATTTGGATTAATTTGCACATTATTTTTTATTTTAATGTGAAAAATGCCAAGAGCAGATTTTGAGATCCACGTTAAAATACAGGCTCAGTTGCATAGAGCTGGTCTGCAGAAGGTTTCACTGGAGATGAGAGAGAGATTGCTGAAGTTGTTTAGTTTATTAGAAGATAAAAAAATAAATAAACAAATGCTAGGAGGCATTAAAGCTGACTACTGATTTTCCTCTGTTTTCCAAATATGCTCAGTTCACAGTGACATCACCATGGTGATTTTGTGTAAAATAAGACTTCATTTTAGAGTGGTTATAGGCTAGAGGCCTTTGTTATACCCTGCCCTGCTACCAACTTCTGTGCCCTGCACAGCAGCAGCTTCAAACACGTCCCAGGGGCTTAGAGCACGTGCTCAGACTGATGTGGGGTTTCAGGATCAGTTAGCCCCTCTAGGAATTAAAAGCCAGCAATTGAATGCCTGTTATCAATGATTAACTTTAAAAATATTAGCCATTCTAGGCAGATCCCTTTCCTTTCTATGCAGGCAGCATTCCCAGGAATGTTGGTTTCCAGCTACATAGACAGTCTCTAGGTTATAAAGTTGCCTCGGGGGACTTTGCTGTGCTTTTGATTTGGGAATGAATGTTATTCTTATTATGAAACTTTAGTTCTTCCTAGAAGGGTTTTCAGAGATCTGTATGCTCTTTTCAGCTGTTATCTAAATCCTGGCTCTGTCTTATTTTTCTCAGTTATAAAATGGGTACACAGATCATCTTTATTGGGTAGTTTTGAGGACTAAATTGATCGAAGTGTGGTATCTAAAATGCTAATTTCAGTGTCTAGCCCTTGTAAGCTCTGCTGTATATTTTCTTCCCCATTTTTCTTCTTTGAAAATTTTAGCCTTAAATTTATTCTCATGTAGTTTATTGTAAGCTTAGAAAAACAAATGAGCGAAAAGATATTTATACTAGTAGCTCTTCACTTCTGAGTTCCCACCTATGTTCAATAATGAGATCAAAACCAGTAGTCTCTGCTGTTGTCTACTTGGGTATTTGGGTTTGATGGTGTTTATTTTTTATAACTGGCAGATGTCTGAAATAGGCAGGGCAGCAAAAGCCTTGCAATCTGGGGCAGGAGAGGGGAAGGAAACTCAAACGTTATGTACTTTGTCAAATTTTTTTCATAGAATTGAATTCTTCTCTTGAAGGTTTAATTTCTCTCTTGTTATTGACTTTAAGGATAGATACTCTTGCCTCCACCAATGTTGGAGTCTTGGGGAACGATAACCCAACTACTGACAGGAGAAATTCCATTGGGGTGGAATCCAGGCTCTGTGTAGATATGGAACATTATGAGCACTCAACAGATGTTAATAAATACCTCCTTCTGTTGTTGAGACAAAATGGGGTTGATTTGGGTGTGAATTTAATGGTTAATGAAAGGACCTTGTACCTAGAAAGGGTGTATTTTAAGGAAGACAAGAATTGGATATTGAGCAAAATAGCAATGTTTTTTTCATATCAGATTACTCTGTGTTTTTAAGGTCTGTCATCCTCCCAAATTGTAAGTAAGTTCCCTTGTGTTCATGACATATGCCTTCTTAGCAGCCTTTGCAATACATTGCTGTGGACACAGTAAGGTTTCAATAGATCATTGTTGATTGAAACCAAACATTTGGAAATCTTGGAGGCAGAGTTGATGAAGGGATGAAATGAGGGCTGCAGGGAGAAAGGAAGAGAAACAGTCAAGGCAGAGGGGGAATCAAATATAGAAACATCCTGGGAAACCAGGAAAGACCAAGGTTGGTGAGCAACTAACACTTTATGTGCTCCTGAGAAAAGAAAAACTGGACAAAAGAGAAACTTTAATCTGAAGAGCTAATTAACCAAGTTATAAGACCTCTAAGGTATCCCTCTCATTAGAGTTGTAATTTTGAGACCAAAAAAACAACAGTGGAAGGTACTCTAATTTTCCCCAAGAATCTATTTAAATTTTTATGTGTACAATAATAGAAATCTGAGGGAAAAATTGCAGTATGCTGGAGTTTATAAATCATTTCAATGTTTTGACTCCTAACTAACCCTCTTCGTGATGGTAAGAAAAAGAAAAAAGTATGTATATATAAAACCACCTTTGCTTTCAAAGGTGGATGTGCTGATTTGATTAAGAAAAAGTGGAATTAGGCGGCAAAAAGACAAACAAGAAAACCCCGATAACATAATATGAACAGGTTAAATATCAGAAACAATAATACAGAGTGTTCCAGTGTAAAGAACATCTCTAAAAGATAGGATTAAAAAATATATATATATTCACATAAATATAATGGATGCCTAGCATTCAATGAACACAAAAGTATCAGAGAATATCACGACACAGGGATCACCTGATAATAATGAATAAACATCAACTCTTCTTGGTCAAGTGACCAATATTATTTCACAGTTGACTGTGTTGAGCACAGAGCCAATGACCTTTGCCCTGCATTTTAATAATTTACTGTAGTTTTACATTAAATCAGAATATAATTGTGAAGAAAATTAGTGTTTCTTTGTGGGGAGTGCAGAGTAATGCCACTAATTGCATGTATAAAAGCCTTCCCGAGGTTGTATTTTCCTGTTCTTTCTTGATTTGGAAAATTAAAACTATGGTAATTTTCCGCTATTTGTAAGAGGGGAAATGTGCCAGTGAAATGTATTCAGCTAACTTAAAACGTCAAAGCTTTTGGCCATCGTTTTACGTCCAGTAATGACAAACTGTCAATTTCATCACATTATTCAGGAATATACTAGCAACTTGTTGCAGATCTCAGGGTAGACAAATTTCTTAAAATAGATGTGATCTGAAAGAAGAAACAGTCTGATGTTTTTTGGTTTGTTTTTTCTTTCACTTTAATATTTGAGCTACTTTATATTTAGAGCAAATCACCATTTTTTTCCTGATAAAGGGATGGACAATAGCAAATTCATTACATTAAACTTAGTAGAATAGGAGATTAAATGAATAGTGCTTTAGAATCATTTTTAGATCCCTGGGGAATTTTTTTTTCAGATGAGTAATTATCAAGTAAAAGACTGAGTTGATTTTTAAAATAAATGGGGTTTAAAATTTTATAAAAACATGTATATTCACAAATATGTATCCACGTGAACATCACTCTGGAACTTGGAAGGGTTAAATCCGACCTCTGTGGTGTTATGGGAAGTGTTTTCTGGCGTTGTCTAGTACCTTGAGTTTGTTATGGATTCAATATGTAGTGTCATCATAAAACAGTTGAACCTGCATTAGCCCTCATTGTCTCAGGCTAGAAGCTGAAAAATTCAAAAAATGAAAAAGCTCAAGAAATGAATATTTCTGCTAATAGCATGTTGGTATTTTCCCCTTATTCCATGGACATTCTTGATCTCAAAGGCAAACTGCACAACCCAGGGTACTAGGGTTGGAATCCAGTGTTTATTCAAAAAGGCACCCTAAGGCAGTTGCAGAGGAAATGCTACATGTATGAAAAAAAAAAAAAGGTAGCCGGGAAACTAAGCTGATCTGGGCAAAGCGGCAGCGAATGTCTTTACTAACACTTGTTTTCTGAGAGCCTATGAAAGAAATGGAAATAATCAGAAGGACCCTGAAAGGGTGGTATTTTGTTGCTTGTTTTCCTTATATGGAACAAAGTAAACTGCAGTAACACTTCTCGGGAGCTGGTGTTCCCTACTGCCACAGGGACAGCAGATTTCTGGGTGGAGGAGTTTGTTTATACCTTAACAAATACAGGCTGTTTTGTTGATTAAATGAGCAAAAAAGAAAAAGAAAAAAAGAAAGAAAGCATGCCCCATTCTCTGTTTTCAAACACTTCCCCCAATTAGAAAATGTCTCATAAAAATCCATCATGTGATAAGATCTTGCTTTAGTCCCAAACCAAGTCCACTTGGATGTCTTCAAATCTGAGTCCTGAGGGAGTCCACATTTTAGCTAAGAATGTAGTTACTCTGTCATGAAACAGAGAGCTTTGCCACTTGCTTGTTTTGGAAGGAAAATAAATTAAAAAAAGATTGCAGGGGATTTTAGTTATTATATGGCCAGGGCTCCATTTAGAGTCGGTGGCATTCAAAGCTGGCTTTAGTCACAGCATGATGCTCCAAAAGTCCAAGTGTTTCCTTTCTTTCTTTCCGTTTTTTTTTTTTTTTTTTTTAAGCGTTACTTCACTGAGGCAGAGGGCTGCCTTTGAGTGACGTCACGAGTTTGAGCAGCTAGCAGCACAGGAGAAGGGAGGCTGGGTGAGTGACAGCCCAGCCTACTTTTTAATAGCTTTGTCATGTGACTGGGGACTGTAGTAAGACAGGTGCCTTCAGTTCACTCTCAGTAAGGGGCTGGTTGCCTGCATGAGTGTGTGCTCTGTGTCACTGTGGATTGGAGTTGAAACAGCTTGACTGGCGTCATTCAGGAGCTGGATGGCGTGGGACATGTGCAACCAGGACTCTGTATGGAGTGACATCGAGGTGAGGTGGGGCTGGGCTCAGCACTGCAGCCAGGACGGAAGCTTCCCTCGCAATGCAATTATGCCTGTAAGAGGGGGAAGGGCTTGGGCTTGGGCGAGGAGAGGAGGCAGCAAAGTAGCCTGGGCAGGAGCTTTGGGAAGGGAATCTCAATCTTATCTTAACTCCAATAAGTTTGCTATTTTAAGGTGGCTCTGAGATACCGTGAACAAATCAAAGCTTAGCTGCTGTCATCAGGATCTGTTGCAGTTAGAAACTCTTTCCATGTGCCTTTGGCTCTGTTTCTACTCATATGCAATATTTATGCCCTAAGATATTGATATGAATCAGAAGCTGAAGTCTTTCCAGTGGTGTTTAGTGGCCTGGTTGGAAAAATGCCATTTCTATTTATAATAAGATGAAGATAAAAATATTAAAATAGGTGGGCTCAAATCTAGTCAGTTTTGACTCTAGTCTGGATTTTTTTCTTCTTCTCTCTCTGTTCATCAGAGAACTCACAAAATCCTAAATAATCCTGCTGGGCTATTTTAGATTGCTTTTCCCACAGAACACAAAACAACAAAGCTGATTCTTTTAAAACTCCTCTATGTGGTTGAAAGCTTTGGCCAGCAAAGAAAAAAAAAAAAAAAAAAAGCCTCACGGTGCAAGGTTTTCCATCAGCGTCAGTGGCAGGGAAGCCAATGGTTAAATCTCTCTGTACCACGGAGAGCTGCCTGAAGCCGGAGAGAGAATAGAGTTTATGCAGGACTGTGTGTGGAGCTGCTCGCTGCTTGTGTAAAAATAGATGGCAATACATCAATTCCACAGTCTCTGCTGGCTACAATTCATACAGGGGGGAGAAAAAGCGAGCCGGTTTCCTCGTAATCTCTGGAGTCTAGAGTGACTAGCGGGGGGGACGGAGGACCGCGGCATGTTCGCATTCAACACAATGGAATGTTCTCGGAAAGTTTGGCCAACTTGGGAAACAAGCAAAACTTTCTGTGGACTCTGGTGAGATGGACCCGAATTGAATTGCAGGGAGGATCTGAGCGGCTAACAATGAATCTGGCAAAGGGCTGGGAGAGCTTCCTCTGGGAAGCTGGGGGCACGTAGGGTAAGGGGAGGATGAAGGGCTACACGTGATTTGATTAAATAAGATGTCCATGTGGTGCTGCGATACACATCTAAAGTGAAAATAATTTGGCCAAGGCCGTCTGCGAATGCATTTTTCCTCTCTAGTGAGGCATGCCCTGGATTCTTAACTCTTCGCTGGGCTTGCAAATGCTGGCTCCGTTTGCCCTTTCTTGCCTTGGCAGATGCATATTTGCGGATTGTAACTGTTCTTATCTTGTTGTGATTTCTTGGTAAGGTGGAAGAGTTATGGATAATTCATACGTCCTGCAGCTATTACAAGTCAGCTTCTAAGTGGCTTCAAAGTCCTAATTGTCTTCGAGTAGCTGGAGTATCCTGTGGGTGGTTGTCTGGCTGGCACTGTGGGTCTCAGCTGCTGTAGTTTCATTTTTGCATCATGTATTCTTCCTGATGCTGCTAGGAGTTGATTGAAGAACTAGATCATACGGAAATAGGGAAGATTTATTTTCCTCATTGGCATTCCTGCAGTCATTTTCAAACAAGCGTCAGAACCGTTTAGAACAGCGGCTTTTTAATTTTGTTCTTAAGGAGGTGAGGTCTCGGGCTAATTGTCCAGCCGTGGATTGAGTTGTCGGTCAGCTGAGACGGGCCAGTCGCTTCTCTGTTGCGCTGGAGGCAGCAGGCTGCTAGCAGCCCAACCTCGGTGGTGGCAGCCCTGGGAATCACCTCCGCCAGGCTCAAATATTACGAGCAGCAGGTAGCGTAGGCCGCTTTCATTTTTTGAATCATTAATGTTTGCTGTCATCCTAAAACGTATTATGCCCCTTTGCACATAATGACGGGACAGTACATTGGTTAATAAAGGCCTCCATCACTATAGCTACTCCGAGTCCCCGGTGTTTCCCAGTTTAATGAAGGTGATGTCCAATAAGCTTACCAAGATTGATAGACAGTTCCGATG
The DNA here is from genome assembly GCF_949987535.1 of Balaenoptera acutorostrata. NCBI lineage: Eukaryota > Metazoa > Chordata > Mammalia > Artiodactyla > Balaenopteridae > Balaenoptera > Balaenoptera acutorostrata. Next base: position 93,234,986 of record NC_080068.1, read on the forward strand.
ACATACACTCTACTGAGACTGTCATTCTTTACTGACCCCTGCCCTGCCCCTTATCCCCTGTCCTAATTTTTTTTTTAAGAAGTAAGATTCTTTTTTCATTAATGTAATTAATGTGGCCAAGTCCACTCTTTCTTCTCTCTCTCCCTTTAAAATTTACCATCAATGGCACAAAAACCTCCAAAAGGTTAATGGAGAATTATACTTAATTATAATGTTTCATTATCATCAGTGCAGTTAAGCTAATTTATTGTCTGCTCTTCAACTAAGAGAAAAGTCTGTTGGGGTGAAATAACGTACAATAATTAGCCTTTTGTGTTTAGTGACTGCTTTATCCTCTTAAATCTTATTATAAAATTAAGGCTATGGTTGTGGAAATAGCTGTCATAGTTGCAAAGAGGCAGTAGAATGTCTCCGTAATTGCAATAAAGCACACCTGTTACAGATGTATAGGGAAGCAGTAAATATCAGAGTGTCAGATGGGGACAGTTCCAGGGCTCAGACTGTTAAGTCTGGCATCATCCAAAGGCCAAATATAAATTAATAACAGGAACACTTGCTACCACTAATGTGTTTTAGATTATCAGGATAATGCCACGTTCAGAAGCCCTGATTTTATTAGCACGTCAGCATTGGCAAGAGCACATGCACATTTTTCAATGATAACAGAAAAGCAAAAAGGGGAGAGGCAGACAGAGAGAGGAAAGGAAAGAAATATGTGAATTACAGCAGAGTAAAATACAAAACATTGATCTGATCTTTTTAATGGTTTTCAAAAGTTACTGAAAAATACATACTTCTGAAAGGTTAAAGGGTTTTGAAGAAGTCATGCCTCGAGAGGGCTGTTAAAGAGAGAGACAGCAAGAAGTTGTCCACCAGTTGGTATCAGCATTCCCAAACATGGGTTCTAGAGTATGCTCTCCACAAAAGGAATTTAAGCCAGATGTAGAGATCCTACGTTGTCGAACTTATTTTTCTTTTTTGTTGTTTATGCTTTTTATTTTAAGGACTCTCCCCTAATCCTAGTGGGTTTTGCACCAGCGAAAAAGTTCTCCCCTTGTCTCTGAATTGGTCGTGTTGTGGAAGAGTTAACTGTGTGTGTGGGGGTGTGTGTGTGTTTGTGTTTGGAAGACAAGCAGTGGGCAAGTGTGGAGACTGGGAAGTGTTGTGCCTGTAACAAAATCCAAACACTGTCCCAGAACAAAATCTTCTCTTCAGCCCAGCCTCCGCTTACTTATCAATCTAGTCAAGTATACGGATCTGTAACTTTGGGCTAACTCCAATAATAAAAGAGAAAGACCAATAAAATGATAAGGAAAGAATTGAGATGAAGGGGGTTGCCCTTTCTTGGCATTACCTTTGTGCCTGCAATTTGCGATCTCCGTGGGGCCCAGTGGTCTTAGGGAGGAAGTGCAGGAATTTTCAGGCTTCTCCCAGCCTCCCCTTACCAACTGCTGACTCCATTACCCAGTACCTACTTCTCAGCGTGGTGCTTACGATCATGCTGTTGCATATGACCCGTGTCATGTAGCCTGCCAGGGATGACAGGGGTGCTTGAGAAAAAAAATCTGCGTAGAACTCATTTTATTCAAAATCTGAATGTCAAGCAGTATCTTTAGCTTCATGCCCAACTGCTGCCTGGATGGGAAGAACTCCCCAGTGTCTCTCCTGGCCTTGGGAGGGAGGGCCGTGAGGGGACCACCTCAGAGAGTGTGCCTTTCAATTGAGACCCCTCGGCCTGCAGGTAGATAAAGTCCTTATGGCTCTGGCATCACCAGATCCCTTCAAAAGGAAGTTTCTGCAGGGTTCTTCACAATTGGCAGTGATGAATCAGCAGTCAGATAGCCAGTTCGAGGTTAGAAGCCCACCTTAGGAAGCGGGTCCACTTTCCTCAAAAAGCCACAGTGCAGGAGAGTTAACAGACCACTTACTCTATGCAAGGAGGTGACAAGCAGCGCAGTCACGGTAGAGGGTATTTTAAGCCTCTCAATATATTGAAATCATTTTTAAAACTCCAAATAAAAAATTGTTCTTTTGAATTCACTTAGAGCATAGTTTAAGAATATATAAATGATGAACAAAAACATAGTTGTGGTGTGCTAGAGTGGTTTTTCTTTTCAGACTTCAGGTGATCCCAACGGTATACACATATACACGGATGCACACACCAACACACAAGACCTGCAAGTTACACATAGCGAAAGATACCAAAGATCATAAAAAATATGATTTTTGTCCTTCATCTCAATGGATTTATTTTTGACCTGTTTGAGAAGTTCAGAAGCTCATGAAAAGTAAAAGATTTAAATAACAGTTCAAGAGAACCATAGACACGTTAAAGGACGTTGCAGCATTAGTTGCTAAATGAATTATATGGATTATAATGGTTAAAGAGAGAGTAAATGGAGAAAGTTTTCCTGGTATAGTTCTTTTTTTTTTTTTCTCTCATTTAGTAATCGTTTATTTTGTCTCTCGTATGTGTGATGCAATTGCAAGGTGAAATCAAATTTGTATCTTTCCCTCAAAGGGCATATACTCTAAGAGTAGAGTGAAATTTTGCATATAGTTAACCAGAAAACAATTTGAAACTTGGTAAGTGCTTACTATCAAAGAGGTACCAACAAATCTAAGTTGATTTCTAACTGGACGAATCAGAGAAGGCTTCATGGAAGCATGGCATTTACTATGGATTTGGAGGTAGAATTTGGGATGGAATGGTTCTGGCAAAGTATCCTTTGGGAGCAAAGTGAGGTAAAGAATTTAGGATGTTTATTCTGGGGACTAAAACCCTGGAAACCAGCTTTGGTGGTGTCGTTGAATTAACCAGGCTTAATTCCTATCACATGCTATTGCAGTTTAATAAATTCCTGCAGTTAATGAAAGCTTTTTTCTTTCCTCCCCTGCCCCCTGCAGTGTGCTGCTCTGGTTGGTGAAGACCAGCCTCTTTGCCCAGATCTTCCTGAACTTGACCTTTCTGAACTAGACGTGAACGACTTGGATACGGACAGCTTTCTGGGTGGACTCAAGTGGTGCAGTGACCAGTCAGAAATAATATCCAATCAGTACAACAATGAGCCTTCAAACATATTTGAGGTAAGGACAGCCCTTGGTGAAAATTAATTTCTCATTGAACTTGGCTTATGCCACACTAACATGATTATTGGCCTGAAAGCATAATGAGTTCTTACTTTGCTGTCACCAAAAGACTTTTTATCATACTTAGGCACTTCCTATTTTGTGGAAAAACAATTTTGGAAGATAAATTTTTTTTTTTTGAGAATTAAGGCCCTAAGGACCCACAACAGAGTGCATCAAACTCTGTTGAAATACTAAGGGATTGTGAAAGAATAAATGCCAAAGAAGAACAAACGTCTACACCTGTTTATTCCTGTCTATTTCCCAGAGAAAATGATGCCTACTGTAAACTAATGTAAAATGTAAAAGAATACGTTTCTTTTTAACCAAGGGGTGAGGTCTACCTTTAATTATTTTACAAAGTAGGTGAGCAGTTTTTTTTTTTTACTATCATTATCATATTTATAATCGTACCTCTGATTTCTTTATATTATGGGAACTTCTAAGCCCAACTACTAAGCCCAACTACTCTTTTACTTATAAATTAGTCACAATTAATTTACTTTTCAGTAGTGAGAATTACCTCCCAGACTCTAGACTCTTTGTTAGAAGCCTACCCTGTAATAAAGAATATTAATCTGCATCTATTAAACAGTTACTTTGAGAAAAGAAGTTCTTTCTTACAAGATCAGTACTCATTTACTTGAAAATAAATGGTTTCTTAGAGGGACAAACTCTGGCAAGTGAATTGAGTAAAGATTATCAAATCAACTAGTTTTCAATATCACCACCACCAGCACCACCATTATCATGTAACATTTTCTATCTACCACGTGCCAGGCTCCATACAAAGCACTTTAAATGTATCTTTTATCCACCAGCAGAGACATTTCTTATACTTCAGTGTTGTTTGGTTGAAATCTCGAGTCATTAAGAAAGCCAATTTTACAATATTTATTGAGTTTTTCCAGCACCCAGCACATAAAAGGCACTGAATAAATGTTTATTGAGTCATTAAGAAAACCCATTTTACAATATTTACTGAGTTTTTCCAGCACACAGAAGGTGTTGAATAAGTGCTTCGTGAATAGTGAGTGAATGACGAATATAGTATGTTCATAAGAGTAATAGTAATAACAAAACGGCCAACATTTTAGCACACTTTTGCTTTATGTATGTCATCGCACTCATCCCTCAAAACAACCTACTGTTTAGGTACTATTATTATCATTCCCATTTTACATATGCAGACAGTGAGTTTCAGAGAGGCTAAGTGATTTTCCCAAAATCACACAGTTGACAAAGACGTGGGATTTGAACCCCAGATGTATCTGACTTCAAAGTCTATTATCCTTGATTAAAAATAGAATAACAGTGAATTTGGGTGACAGCCATCCTTTACATACCAAGCTGCTTCTTTGCTCAATATATTTAAAAATAGAACAGAATCTTTCCTTTCAGTGTTGGTTGACATGGAAGCAGGTATATAGCTGGTGAGCTGAGGTGGCTGTAGATTCTGTTGACCGCTAAGATTTTATATGTCTTGGAGCATTAAGTGGGTCTTAGAAGAGTGCTTAAGGTAATGGAGTGAAGGCTGGGGAGAAGGAATCAGGTGGAGGAAATACTGAGGGTTTGTGGTTAGTTATACTTTCCCAGGCTTCTCAGCCGGGTCTCAGAAAGTTCATGTGAGGACTTGGCTGGTTCGAACTGGTAAATTGAACATTCCTCATTCAGTACACTTGTCAGGTTACAGGCCCATTTTAAGTCATGCTGCATTAAGTAAACAGTACTTTTAAAAATGTCCATCTCCATAGACCTCTTATCTAAAAATCGACTATTTCATATTGGATGAATGCCATGCATTTTGTAGAAGATGGTTAGGGAAAAACTAAAAGGTGGTTGGGGCGATGGCGTGGTAGTCAAGGCCTCCCTTGTGGGCTGGTTGCAAAAAATACACCTTTTTTTCATGGCTGGTGTCCCTGTATTTCATGTCGTGGCACCTGCATGAGGTACTTCTCATTTACACTTCCGGGAGACTTGGTTTGGCAACTAGTTATATATCTATAGATGCTTAATCTACACAAAGACACCCCTTTTGTTTTCCTATATAACTTTCTACTACTGGTAGAATTGTTTTCAACACTCTAAACACAAGGTTTATTTCATTTAATCTCTCATCAGTTCATTTTAAACCAGTGGTTCTCAACTGAAGGCAATTTTGCCTGCCTGGGGATATTTCGCATTGTTTGGCGGGATGTTTGATTTTTAGGACAGGAGGCAGGGAGGTGCAGCTGGTATTTAGTAGGTAGAGACCAGAGATGCTGTTTAACATCCTATAATGCATAGGACAGCTCCCCACAGCAAAGAATCATTTGGCCCCAAGTGACCATAGTGCTGAGGTGAAGAAACCCTGTTTAAAAAAAAAAGTCGCCGCAATTTTTAGAAAACACTAAAGATGAATCCGTCAGATTTCCGAGAGAGAAAATAGAGTTACGATACAGGATATGAAGACTTAGAAGCCATAGAAAACTATCGAGATGCCCAGGGCCCCAGGACTGATATGTCAGGAATTCTCTTAGTGGCAGACAGCAAAAGTGACTGTATCAATAAGTCCCCATAACAGTTTTCTCTGATGTCACGAAACCCATTCTTCTTTGTCGATGCCAAGGGCAAGGCCAAATGTGGCAATACTGTGACACACAGAAGCAGCTTCCTCAGCATTTGCATACAGAAAAGATGCCTCTACTCTTTGCCCTCTAGCGTTAAACTCAGACATCTTTTCTATAACGAAGAAAAAAGTGTGTTTTGAGCATAGGTGGAATTCTAAAATTGTGTCTTCCCCTGTGAAGAAGCTCCATAGGCAACAGAGTAACCCTTGAATGGCTACAGCTTTGCACATTGCTTCTACCAAAGCTGCATTACCCCAAAGGCATTTCCCAGCGCCTGTGACTTTAAACCTCTCACAGCGGACTTTCACCTGTGCTCCCTTGTTCTCCTCCAATTCTCAAAACCCTGCCTCATCACATTTGTGAAGGCCTTGTACTTGAGCAAGCCCAACAGTCACGGTCTCTGCCACCTCTGATCTGCCAATAACAAGCATTATCTACCTCGGATTCCCAGAATAAAATAAGGCACCGAGCAGTTCAACACTTTTCCCTGACTCAAGTATCACATTGATGACACTGCTGGAAACTGGCCACAGGATTTCTGAATTCTCATCAAAGCGGGAAGAAAGCGAGTATTTAGAGTTACGTTTAGTATTGCAGAATGTTTAAACGTTGGGAATAAATAGAAAATTCTTCCTTTGACCTCTTCCATAATTTGAATCTTAGTTTGATTTTTATGTATTGAATAACTTAAGAAGAAAAAGAAAAAAAAAGAATGGAATTGAATGTCCCAATTTGGGAAACAGTGAATTCCTGAGTGGGAGGAGAGTGAGCTGACGCGTAGTTGTGCATGTTGGTTGAGTAACTGGGCACACAAACAGCGATATCTGCTTGCACAACCTATGTTTGGATGTGTAAATGCAGGTGACCACGTATGATTCAGAAGCCACTTAGCAAAACAGGACACAAGGCCTATAGGTGCAGCACCCAGTTTATCTTATCCATGTGTCAGGAAAACAGGATGCTGTCCCTGGACCGGCTGGTAGCAAGATTTATGTTTCAGAATATTGCAACACAACTTCCTTCTCTCTGTCGCTTTGTGCATTGTTTGAAGGAGGAGAATAAAGAAGTGCTTTTAAAGCATGGCAGTGTTGTAAAGATGGGTGGCATGGGTTAGGTTAAACAGCACATTGGCTCTTCTGGGACATTGTGGGCCACCTTGTCTCTGCTTTATTTTAACCTCTGCTTTGATGCCTCCTTGATTCCACTGAATGGGCATCTTTCATTTGGTGGTCTGTTAACTTCTGAATGCAGCTACTTGGGGTTCTTTAGTACATGGAGAGTGAGAATGTAGCTGTCTCTAGGTCATTGCTCATAATACGTACTGAAGGCTGCCTTTGCTAATGGGGAGGGAAGGTCTCTAAGCTGTGGCCAGCATTCACGTTGGGTAATTACTGAAACTTGCAGGAAGGTCTGATACTGTGAACTTTTGTAAAAGAAAAAAGGTGGTTTCCTGCTATCTGTCTGTAAGGTGTCCTGCTATATGCCACCGGGGAATGGTGGATGGAAGCTTTCAAGAATATTCGATCATTATGGTGGGAATATAGATGATTTTACATTTTTTCCTTCGACTTTCAGTTGTATTCTAATTTTTTTCTACAATGGGCATATATTATATACTTATGAAGAAGTTAAAAACAACAGATCTTGGCTATTCAAAAGGCTGTGAGCATTTTGGGAGCAGGGAACCAGCTTGTCTTGGTCACTGAAGTTTTTCTAGATGTTTTCTTAGAAAGCAGGAGAAAGTGTGTACTCAGTAAATAATTGCAACCTCATGAATGAGTTAACCATCATATATTTATTGATGGTGTGAACTGCGTTAACTAATGTGAAAATTACATATAAAGCTCCAATAGATCTATTTCCCCTAAAGGACTTTAAATCTAGTTTGGGAGGGTGAAATCGGAAACCATTAGCAAATAATGGAAGACTATGTATACAAATATACAGATATATGTACATGTTCATATATATCAGTAATTGGAGAACAACGTAACACTATCTACATCCATGTATATGTGCACATGTATAGTTATATGCATGGAGTTATATATTATATATATATTAGCAATTGGCAAATATTGCAAGACTGTGTGTATTCATGTATACATGTATATATGTACATGTGTGTGTGTGTGTATGTATGTATCCTAGCTAAGGAGGGAATCAGCAAGAATAACATCACCCAGGTTAATAAGAGAATAAGAGTGAAGTCTTTTCATAGACGGATTATGAAGGTAAAGAGCTTGGTTTACTCAAAGTGAAAAATGTATTAATGGGAGCACAGGAGTAAGATAGGTTAGTCTGGATTTAGGGTGGGTACAAAATTATGCCAGGCCCTGAGGACCCAGTTGCAAGTGTTTACACGATAGGAATTAGGGTGCCACTGAAGATTTTTAGCAGGAGAGCAATGTGACGGAGATGGTATTTAAGGGTGATCGTTCTGATCGTTTTAAGAGCTGTGGACAAGAAGAAAGTAGAGGAAATCTGACAGCAGGCTCTGCTGCATTCTAAACCCCATGCGATGCAGGTGCAGGGAAGGGACAAGGTGACAGCAGAGGGGATGGCGTCCAGGGCACAAAATTTGAAGCACCTCAAAGGAAAATTCCATCAGTCCTGATAAATATGAGTTAGGTTAGGGAGGGAGGTGGCAAAGCAGACTAACTCAAAAATATTCCAAAGGGAATTGGAACTTCATGGGTATCTATCTGGTTAAGTTTCTGCTCACCTTTAGGAGCTGAAGCACTTTCTTAGACTGTGAGTCATTTTACAAAGGGGCTCCCATCTCCCTGCTGCGTCAGGGGCAGAACAGATTTAACCCAATCCACAAATTCACGTGGTGTCTGCTTTTTCTCACTTGTCTCCTTGGAGGAAATTCTGTAGCCTTCCATGGTAATGAATTCCTGCTTCTGGCTGTGCCTGAGGTCAGGCAGACTTTTCTATGAACGGCACACCTCTTGGGATTTTAATAAAACAAACAGAGGAAAAAAATGTGTGTCCAAACCACCTCCCCTTAATTTAATCATCAGGAGAATAAATTCTCCTTTGTTATGTGGAGAGACCGAATTCGTTTACAATAATCATTTCTTGAAGATTTCTGGAATCTCCAATTTGCAGTCAATAAATGTTTGTCATTTAAATTCAATTTATGGCCCACAACCAGATTTTTGCCACACTTGGTAATGACGCTTAAGGAGAATATAGACTTCAAGTAAGAAAATAATAGCCATTTAAGTGGGGAGATAATTGGCTGTAACATAAGAACATTGAAGAATGTTGAAACTCCTGGAGACTTATGGAGTATTTTAAAAATTTATGTTGTACTTATCTTTGCATTTGTAGCCTACCACAAAATTTCAAATTCTGGGTATAAATCAGTTAGATGTTCATCTTGGAGAGTCACAAATCAGGAAGCAACAATCTGACCCAGTCTGTGTGCTGCTTTATTTTCAACCTCTACTGTAGGCTTATCCAGCTGGGAGACTGAGTAGTGTTCACGTGTGTGTGTGTGTGTGTGTGTGTGTGTGTGTGTGTGTGTGTGTGTCTGTTTCTCTACACACCTCAGTTAAAGACTGTTTAGACTTCTTGTCTTGATAACATCTGCCTTATCTTGGGAACATCTGGTTTATCACCCTGTTTCCGCCTTGCCATTATGCTGACCACTGGAAAAATATGGCTCAGGAGCTCTGACCCATGGGGCTATGTCTATTGGCATCAATCCCTACTAATAAATAGTAAGTCAAAGGATGCCGGTTAAATGACATCCTTCACCACTAACTTTCCTGATGGTTGCTTTTGTTAGTGTAAGTTGTGGTTACAAAAGATGAGGTCGGCTGCTGTTTTTCAGGGAAGTCAATCCAGTTCTTAGGCATTTGCAATTTGGAAAGTGAGAATCCATATGTGTAATTGGGCATAATGATTGTAGAAGGTACTAGTTTGTGTTTTGGGGATAGAGACCAACTATTTCGATACTCTTGGCACTCCAAGAAGGAGGTGAGACATTTTATGGACATATCTTGGGCTTTTCCTACCTCCTGGACTCTCCAGTGGGTCATTGAACTAAAATTTACTCCACCTGGATATCTTTGGAGCCAGGAAAGTGGAGACCCATATTCACAAGGAGGAAAACTTGGGGAGGAATCAGGAAAAAGTGGCGCAATGCCTCTTAGATTTACTTCAAAGATATTAGTCGAGGTTAAAGTAATTAAGATTCAGGGTGCTGCAGTGGACAAACTGTCTCTTTGTATAGCAACTATGTGTGCTTGCATAGTAAGCTTATACATAGTGTCTGTTTGTCCTCCTCCCCCTATCTATATGAAATGTCGTGGAAACACAGCCCAGCAGATGGCTCACCTCTGAATGAGATCAACACCCAAAGCAGATAAAAAGATGAACATTAAAGACCGACAGCCAAATTGTTCTTCCACTGTTCTCTACCCCAGACTTCACACTTTTAACAAGGTTTATCTGTCCCGATAATTATGTGCCTATTCTTTTAACTATGAAAACTTTTATTGTGTGTTTTATAAAATGAATTGCCTGTGATGTAAAACAATTTTGTAAGGACCATTTTTTTCTTCTTCTTTAACCTCTCAGGTTACTTTCAAGATTGCGCGCTCTGAGGTATAGTTTGAAAGCAAAGCAGGGTACTGTGTTTTACTGTAGCCTGCCAAAGATGCTGAATTACAAGCAGCTAGAATGAGAGCAAGGGAAAAGGGGAGAGAGATACACAAGAAAATACACACTCTTACTCTTGGCAAGGGCAAATTTTTACGAAGATAAATGACTTCTTATCCATTACACAATTTACCCCAAAATGATAATAGGAGATACTTTTGTGCCTTTTCTGTTCCAAAATGATAGAATAATTTGCATAGTTTCAGATCCTAAACACTGATGCTGTGTAGACCTGCCCATCTCCATTACTAGAGCAAGTTATTCATTCAAGGTTTGCAGCCGGATAGATTAATGAATTACCAGATCTTGCGTAAAATGACTTGGCTTGACTTTTAAACAAGTAGGCTTTTTTTCTGTTTTTTTTTTGTTTTTGGCCAGTCTTGTGATTGGTGTTAATGGGCTCTTTCAAGCCCCCTCTAGAGTTGTTTTTTTGTGGTTTTTTGTGTTTTTTTTTTTTTAGAAGTAGCTTTGTTAACTATTTCCCCCACTTTTTCATTCTCTCCCAAACTTCTGCTCAGAAGCAGTTAGTTCAAGGAGGTAAAAGCAGGCTGGTCGGGCAGGGAGGAGGGAGGAGACTTAACAGCCAAATTCTTGGTGGCCGATGCCCTGCCCTGTGCCACATCAGCAGGATTTATTGGAGCCTTGTCTTCGGCACAACTGAGTTTAGTGTGAGATCCTTGGTGTTTCTCACACAATATGCAGGGCTGGAGCTCTGATCTTTGAAGGAAAGCCTCAGAGCTATTTGCAAAGTGCTGGTGCTTAGTGAATACTAAATTACATTTAGGAAATAGTCTATTGCTACCAGTTATACTTCATTTTTATTCTTGACACAGACACCTAAATCAGAGAATAGTAACATTTCAGAGATTATGGAAGCAGTTTGGGTATGTTCCAACACTATAATAGGATCAGAATTTTAAGGCCTTTGTACTATTACCAATAGTCACTTAGTTTCTACTGCAGTGTACTTTGTAGGGAATTACAGCTTTTACTAAAAAGATTAAAATGCTATTATGCAAATGATTGCAGTATGTTATTATGTTTACAAATTAGCATCCATGGCTCAACACACAAATTAACTAACTATTCTATCTATGTTATTAAGGATTTAATAAAGTAACTGTTAATAAAAATGGGGAGCTTGGAACACTTAATAGGAAACAATTGTGATTTAACACAGAACTCAAGCCTTGTGTTTAAGGTTGTAGGTGATATAGTGGTAAAATAAAGTTGAGCAAAGCACAAAGAAGAACTTTGACCATGAGAGCCACAGAGCTGCTTGTCTGAGACGCTGATGACCATGAACTAAATAGCTTCAGGCTACAATATACAGTGGGCAGCATATCAATAAATCTAAGCAAAGCACACACACCACCTTCTATTAATAAATAGTTCATTGAAATGATAATCGCCCTACACTGCATGTTTGATATGTTCCATACACACAGAGAATACTTAAATTATTCGAAAATGGAGCTCAGAGCAAATTTTGCTGTGGCGAATGGGATTTAGCTGCAGAATATTGCCGTGTGATAAAAGAGGGGAAGGCTAGGTTCAGACTAAGATGGCTTTACAAACAGCCTGCAAATTGCTATTCCTGGCTGTTCATAAGAGATCATAAAAGCAAGGAGATAAGAACCGCCAAGGTCTCTGAGAAATGAATGTATGTGATTATGTTATCTTGTGGGTTGGATTTACTAGACAGACCGACAACACCTTCACTTCAGTCCAACAGGAAAAGTAGAAAGAGATGTAGATTTTGAATAACAAACTTTGTTAGAGTGTGGAAGTTCCGAAACACTAGAATTAAAATCTTTCAAAAAAGATCCACGATTCCGGTCAGTGACTGCATTGCTAGATCTCAAAATGAGAGCTAAGGGTGTTACTTACTCTTAAGCAAACACACAAACAAAAAGGAAACAAAAGAATTACTAGAAAATCCTGCAGCAACGTAATTCATATTTCAAATATTTTTTATTTATTTTTCTTAATAGTCACATACAGATGTTGAAGACTTCTAGATAAACAGTAAGCTTTTTAGGTCTACCTAAAAACAAATAATTAAAATGAAATAATAAATAAACTATTATCCTTTTAGATCTACCTACAGAGGGCCACCAACTTGGGCTTCTTAGCAGGAATATCAGGGTGTACTTAAAGAAACATAGGAGCAGGGAAGCAACCACAAACTTGGTCAAGGTTTGTGCCCTTGCATACAATACAAGCAATTTATTTTGTTCCAAATAGCACTTCTGTCGTTGGGAAACTACTTATGCAAATTTGTGATATCTAGCTTTAGCAAGGCACCTGGTTCCCTCATTTCCTTCCACATTTGGATAAATTGTGTTGTTCTTCACTCTTCCAAATTTGTCCTTGTGGAAGCGAACACTTGCAAATTGGTTGAAGCTTGCTAAGAGAAAGAAAGAAAGTGGGGAAAGAAAGAAGGAAATGATTTGACCAAAAACAGTGACTGGGACAGTTTATGATTTGATGGTTTGTGGCCTTGTCCCATTCCCAGGCACCTGATCGAGAACGTGGTACAATTCTGTTATGCAGACGTTCCAGAACTCTTGCCAACATTCACCTGACATGACCAAGGTTTAAAGTACTGACTGTAACTTTACACAGCATAGTGGAACTGTGTGCCTGTGTGTGTGTGCATACACATTCGCATTCTTTTTTTTTTTAGGGAAAAAAATGGGATACTTGCCATGGCTGGGTGGTAAAATAATTAGTCCAGCAGACAAATGTCTTGGCCCATGTTTAAACAGAGCTTTAAGGACACAGTGTTCTCACCAGTCACATATCTAAATACAAACCAGTGTCAGCTGCCATGCAGACCAAAATGTAATAGCCTGCTTTCACATAGGTCATCGTCAGTCCATTTTGGTCAGAGTCACACTTCACATCTGTTTCTGTGCGCTGCAGCCCCTTAAGGTGGCAATGGGCTTCGTAAGAGCAGCTATAAATTGCCACTGCTGGAATTACTTTGAATAAGTGTATACTGTTTCATATTTATAACAGTGAGCCTTCGTAATATGCACAGTGAATATATAACACCGATCAGTTCAACAAGCATGAAATTGTATGTTGTCAACTTGTCACATAAATAGAGTCATATTCTGGCTTGCCATAATGTTGAACTAACACTTTTTCCCCCAGAATTGTCGAGAGGGTCACAAAAAAAATTGGGAGGTAGCACTTCCTTTGGGTAGATAAACAGTCAGGGCTATTGTAAAGTTGATATTACCGTTGATGGGTTCCTTTCCTCCCTTCTCTCCAAAGTGCTTACTTTTCTTGGGTGAATGTTAATTGGCTAATCTGGTGTGTTTCTTCTGTCATCCAATGGTATCATTTTCAGTCAGTGCTAGAAGGCTTTTTTTGGGTTATGTATGTGTGAGAAGCTTTTTTTGTTCTCCTTTGAAACAATTTTTTTTTGTATTCTTGTAGCGCAAATCAGTGCTAATTGTCATGAAATTCTCTAACCATCTTCTGGCAAGCTCTCTGTTTCATTTGCACTCCAGTTAACTCTTAATTCATTACCAGAGCCCTGGGTCATAGCGAAAGCTGGACATTTTGATCAGACTTTCCCACGACAGAGAATTTAGAGAGATGCAGCAGAGAAATGATTGGAGCAAATGTGCAATTTACTGAAAGGAGAGGGGGACAAATGAAACATACCAGTCGCCGGGGAGCAACTGCAGGGACCAGTTTCCACGATGGCTGATATTTCGGCACCAGAGGCATGAGTAGAAACTGATGCCAAGTACTTCTGAACTTTGGAGAAATTCTTAGGGTGTGTTCAACACTCCCCATCTTCCTTCAGGTGGTCTGGAAACAGAAGGTGTTGCCGGCTATCTCTGCCGTCATGTGGATTTTCCTGGTTAAGATGCCAACTTTAAAACCTCAGGACTGTGCTTTAGAATGCATGTATTACCGAGGGGGTATGACTAACTCTGATCTTTCATCCCATATCACTTGTGGTGTGGATGGTCACATTTTCTCATGGAGGAAACCACTTGCCTGCCGAAGCTACTGGTCTCCAACTCGTGCGTATTTTCACATTTTTTCATGCTTCTGGATTTTAACAGTTTCTCTATTCTCTCACTGATTTATTTATCCCTTCATTAAAAAAAAAATTACTGTCAACCATTAGCATGCCCGTCTCCTTGCCACTTTCTGAAGATACAGTGATTACGTGTAGACAAAGTCCATGGTACCATGAAGCTCATGGTTAGTGATGAAGACGGAGCTTTAAAATCAAGTGAGATAAGCTCTCTGATAGAGAAAGCAAAGCGGGGACTTTCCCCACCTGCCTGTTATCCTGGTTATCGCTCACAGATAATTTCTGCCCTTCTCTGGGTTGGTATACTTATCATCTTCAGAAATGCCTTCACCTCGACATGGAATTTTGCTGGAGAGCGTTTCTCCTAGCTAATGGGACCTTCTGTTCCAAACCAAGAGCCCAGGCATAGAGTCCATCAAAAGCAGGGCAGTGGGACAGAATATTTGAAATTAGAGAACCTGGGATTTATGGTGTCCTACACAACTGTGTATTGAGAAAAACAGCAGTTTGCTCATTGGAATGGCTGAGAGAAGAGGAGAGGTAGTCAACCTAAGGGAAGAGGGCAAGGCTGTCAGCAGAAAGTTCTCTCACCAGTGTACAAGGCTGCCGTGAGTGGAACACTGAGCCCCTGGCAACGTATTTGGGGCTCCTTTGGATGAATACCATTTTGCACCATTTTAGGCCTGTTGACATTTCTCTGTGAGAATGATATTTCAGTCCAGCTGGAAGGCCTGACACACTTTTTGTCTATATGCGGCACCTTGAATATGTGGCTTTCCTACGTCTTGGAGCTTTCTTTGCACTGTTTCATGGATGGTCCTACCTGCTTCCGTGAATGAGGCAGGCACAGGAAGAAGGCTCACTACCTCTTGCCTCTTCTCTCTGGAGGTACCAAGCATTACATCTCTACTGGGCCTGATTCAATTAGATCCCTTTCACTTCCCTGTAATTCTCCGGCTTAAACTTTTTCTCCCCAGTCCTTTCCGAGAAGTTTATTTCTGATTTGAATGGTGCTTATATAGGGAAAAAAAGTCCCTCTATTATAGGAATGCCCTTGGTTTTTCCATGGACTCTTGGCCTAAGGACATTAGCTTCGCTGGGTGCCATTAGCTTCACATTTGTTCAGAGGTGAAATTGGAGCTTCTGTATTCCAGACATAGTTCTCCCAGGTGTCCAGGGATCCTCGCCAACTCAGATCCTGTCCAGAAATGTTCTCATGTCAGGATCCTCTTGTGTCTTGCCAGCACATGTTTAGCAGGGACACCCTGCTCTCCTCTGAGCCACTGATATCGGCTTGCCTTTTCTTTTAGGCAGTGCTGCCTGATGGGCAGGCTCGCCTCCTATTCCCACTGGAGAAGAGTCTAGTCAAATACCTGAGCATCTGAACGCCGCGATGCTGCGTGGGTTAAGTGACATCTTACCCCGCTGGTCCGCAGTTCTAGGGCTCTGTGTGCAATAGATTTGAGAGTTATATTAGGTCACAATGCCACTTTCTAGCTCCTTTAATCCTATCACCCGGCAATCCCAGCAATGTAGCTGAGGTGGCTTCCTCTGTCCTAAAGGAATTTGTGTCAGTTTCTCCTGGGACAGATCTCATCTGGACTGCTTTGCAATATTTGTTCCAACTGAAAATTTTGACAAAGACATTCTGTCCACACAGAGCCAAAGAATTTTCTGTGTTTAGATGCATTTGGAGGTAACAGAATGTTGCCTGGTCTTGGCAGGTAACTGAGTCTGGCAATCCACGTAGCATGATCCATGCCCTGTTTAATTTGTCGTTGAATGGCAAATGTGCTTCTTCTCTGAGTCAGCAAAAGCCATGATACTCTCCAACAGTACTGTGTGACCTCCCTCCTGCTTTTGTGATATGGAAAAACAAAACAGCGATCCCACTTTTTTTCCTTTAGTTGCTGGTTCGCTTTTATTTCCAGCGACATGTTTCATAGCTGAAAGGGAAGATGTATGTTCCATAGATGGGATGCATTTTTACTTAATCACAGTGGTTATTTTTATAATTCATATTAGGAGACCTCATTTCTCTGGCCATTTTTAACTTAGTATTATTAATTGTCTGAAACATAGCTGAGAAACATACCATTTGTATAAATGTCTCTGAGAAGCCAAACCAGCTGAAAAAAAAATCATACCCTCAAACTCAATGCATTTTATTCCCAGATAAGCTTCTCCAGCTCTCACTTATCACTTGCTTCCTTTTGTTTTACTTGCAATTTACACCAATCTAGTTATCTGTGTTCTGAGCACATGGGAGATTAGAAGAAATGATTTAGAAAGTTAATGAGCTTGTAGAGGCAAGGGGTGGGAAGTAGGAACTGGCCAAAACAGATGAGACTAAAAACTACAAAAAGTAGACACTTACTCAAAATATGACTGTCTGGGGCCATTTCAGTTGAGGGCAAAGCGCCCTGTATTTCTCAGGGCTATCTTTCTAAATAGCTCCCTGCGGTCATTTTACAATATCACATAATGCTACAAAAATCAATTCTCATAATTTTTAAGATGAGGGAAATATGTAAATGATTTTGAAATCTTCCCATTAAATGCTTTAATAAAAAATTGGGTGGTTAAGCCGTTCAACTTCTTGATTCATCTGCACAAGTGCCCATGTGGATTAATGCCTGATCATGAGAAATAAATGAGGCATATATGCAAACACACACACATATTTTTGCATCTAAAAGATTTTCCTGGGGTCTGGATATCATCCTGTTTTTCCCACGTAGTAGTACCTAATAGGAGAAAATTCCATGTAATGTTAAACTTCATTGTATAATTTGTCAGATCACTTTCTCCCTTAAAAAAACACAACTGGTGGGATTTCCCTGGTGGCGCAATGGTTAAGAATCCTCCTGCCAATGCAGGGGATACGGGTTCGATCCCTGGTCCAGGAAGATCCCACATGCTGCAGAGCAACTAAGCCTGTGCGCCACAACGACTGAAACCCGCGCGCCTAGAGCCCGTGCTCTGCCACAAGAGAAGCCACTGCAGTGAGAAGGCCATGCACCGCAATGAAGAGTAGCCCCTGCTCTCTGCAACCAGAGAAAGCTCACGCGCAGCAACGAAAACCCAACGCAGCCAAAAGTAAAACAAAACAAAACAAAACAAAAAGAACACAACTGGTAAAACTTTCCTGCAATAAAAAGATCACTGATTTTTTTTTCTTGTCAGGAGTAAAGCTCTTTAGCTGTAAGGCCATTGGTCAAGGCAAATACAGCTCAACAGACTTATCCTTAAATAAGTAATTCCCCGCATTACCTTAGAAGGAAATTACTGATACTTTCCCCTTCGTTGCTTTTCTACCCAGTCCCCAAATAAACCACCACTCCAACAATGCATAATTCATGTGTCTATATTCTTTGAGAACACACTCAATTGTATTACCAGTACTATGAGTAATTTCCCCCTTTTTTTCCCATTTTGTTTGGAGATCCTTATAAATAGAGGATGTAGGGCTTACAAGACAATCACTAAAATGCGCTGCTTGGTTTTGGGTAAAGGATTTCAGATAATGTGCAGGACTGAGTTCTCTAAATCTCATTTCTCTCTCGAAACCCAAGGAAAGCTCTAAGTGTGTCTTCTTTATCCAAACTCTCTGGCCCAGCTCTGTCACCTTTCACCTGAGGGGAGAGAATGGACAGCGTGGGTTTCTCTATATGGACCCTGAGCTTTGGTTGGGCCATGACCCCTCATTAGTATTCAAACTTTGGCAGTTTCAAAGAATGCCGTCCACCCTGACTGCTGTAAGCAGCCCGGCCCCCCTGGTACTTCTCACGCTTCTCCCTTGTATGAAGACATTTGTTCCTCTCTTCATGTCCCCTTCAGGAATCATTCTTCCGTCGTTCAATTTTTCCCCTTTCTCTTTATGGCTGTCATAATAGCTCCTGATACAGTCGGGCAGTGGTGACCCTGTCCATCACTCACCTGCAAGCTATTCTTGAACCAGTGGATGGTCCCTGAATGAACAGATTCATTGTGCCGATGGTGGGCCTTTCCACCCGACCTTTCATCCAGGAGCATAAAAGCCCATCCCAGGCTGTGTGCGAGCTGGCTGCCCTCCCACCTCAGTGTCCTCCATGGAGCTGAGCAGTGGAAAGGAAAGAATCAATGCAAATGAAGTGCGGAGGCACGGACAGAAAAAGATGTGCAGTTGGGGGTTCTCAGAAATTAAATCTGTCCTCCTTTGAGTGTCAGTGGAAATAAGTCTTAAGAAATGAGAGTCCAAAGGAAATTTGCCATACACCCAATGTCCATAAACTGTATTATAACCATGTGCTACACTAAAGGCCAGTGGTTGGTTGGGTCTGTGTTCAGTGGGAACCTTCACCAGGCAAAGGATAAACTATTAAATCCCTAAACTTAAGAAGCTATCAGTGGTCCCTCTTAGGCAAAATGAGTATTATCATCACATGTGCCAAAGAGCATTGTGGCCATAGGGGTCTGTCCTTCCGGCAGTATCCCTCGAGCTACGTTATGAACTGCATGAGGGCGTTCCCTCGTATCCTTTATAAGTGTACCTTAACTTGTTACCTCATCACCTTCTCTGTGCCGAGCACAAAACTGTGCATATTTGGAATTCTATCTCTGATGTCTGTTAATGGATGGATTTACAGTGGTTCTGTCGGATTCAGGGAGAGGAAGAGAGAGAGAGAATAAAATGACCTTCCCAGCCATTTAGACCAATCCTGCTAAAAATAAGACATCTCAAAGATCTGAGAGCATGCTCTCCAAGAGATGGTTTGTAAACAGAGCCAACTGTGACAGCAGTATGTGTGCACCTGCCAGACTAGCTGTGAACTTACCTTCTAATGCACTGCAACTTGCTTCTCAGATTAAGATAGATGGGTGGTTATAATGGCAGTTGCCAGACATGTGTTAAGCTGGTGTGTGTTGGCACATAAAGACACTGTTGTATGTCTGCTTTGGACGTCGAGTATTCACTCCTCTCTCCTACGGAAGAGGGAATATTTCTCACACTCAGTGAAGAGCTAAAGAATTGGTACCTTTATGGCGTTCCAGAGCATGGGGGATTAACTCTGCCTCTGTCCAAGGGATCAGCTGTTACCTGGGAGCTCATAAAAATGCACGGCCCCAGCTTCCCATGGCCCACGTTGTTCCCACACTGTGCCCATATTTCCTGGCCTGTTTTGCCTCTCTCAACAGATCCAGACTTCCAACATGTGCAGATATTTTGTTTTTGTTGTCATTTCCTTGTCAAAAATTACAATAAAAAGAATTTATCTCATGAGGAAAAGTGATTGCCTAATCGCACAAGTTTACAGTACCATAGCTCTATGACAGTTATCCTGTTTCCTGGAAGAATCAAGCACAGAGGCTAGAAAGAAATGGTGGGATGGCAAAGGATGGCTAATCTTCCAAGGCGTTCAGGCTTTTCAGAAGTTGTGAATGTTTTGGGCTTGCTTTGGTTTATAGGCTGGAAACCTGGGTACAAAAATAGCAAAGCAAAAGGGTCCCCTTAACCTGAATGTCTTACCAGTTTCTGTAGAGCAGTTGAATTCTTGGTCATCTTTGCTATTTTAGCAAAGACCTCAGAGAGCTGTCTTTGTTTAAAAGGGAACAGTTTACCCAGCCCACGTGGGTACCTGTTTAGGCTGACTCATGGGTTAAAATTTAGTATGCTATTATATAGGATGGTCTGATACAGGAATTTATTTCAGTCCTTCTTCAATTGACCCATTTATTGACCATTTAAAGAGCATCCACTATGTGCAAGGCACTAATTTAGGTGCTCAAAATACAAGGACGTATTGTGTACATAATACTTAGGACACAGAGTTGGTTGTCTAGTGAAAAGACACTTAACAAATTATAAGATATTGGGATGGATTTTGTGGCAAAATTAGAGATGAAGTACATGAAGACACAAACAGAGGGGTAAACATGTCTGCTGAAAGGGTGAAAAGGGAGGAAAGTTTGTAAGTGTTGGTAGGTTATTTATTTGAGACTTCACCACATCAGGGGTTAAACATACTCCTATTTACTTATAAAATATAGTAAACTGCATTTCTCATCTCTTAGCAGGAAAACGGAATGGCCAAGAAAAAGGATGCACACATTAGGCCCTTAATAACATTTTTTTTTAATGAATCTGCCTTCTAACAAGGCCGTTCTACGTCACGCTTGGCAGTCCAATAGCTCATTAGATTTTAACAAAAGCAGCAGAGCTAAATGAGAAGAATTCCTCAGTCAGGTACTCTTGGCAGTATCCCTGGGAGCACATGTGACAAATAGAATCAGAAATGACTTAAATAGTCAGCTACCACAAGCCAAACTTAAAAAAAAGCCCTGAAAAGACCAAAAATGGAAACATATTACAGTTATCTGCATTCACAGTGCAGAACAAGTTTGGTCGTATTTAAGATAATTCTCTAGTGCGTGCTATTTTTAGCCCAAGGGTAAGCTCCTTTAAGAGTCTTTGGCGTTGCATCCCTTTAACCTGGCCTAACAAACTAAGCCAATAAGCTGTCTGATTTTCCTTGTCCATCCAGGAGGAAGAGAGATAGCTAAAACAAACCATTTTCGGGGAAAATGTTCAGCCTATCTTGTATTAGGAGCTTTTTTCATATAGATTTTTAAAACATCCCAATATTAAGTGTTGCCTGTCGGAGACCAAAATGTCAAACTTTGCTGTTTTGAAATTGTAGGCTCACGGTTATAAAAAGAGGATTTTATAGGCCTAGCCTAATGGAAATAAACATTACTCCATTACCTTCAGTAAAACCAAATCTTTACAGTTCAAGCTATCATTATTAATGTCTATGAGAAGAAAGAAACGTTTCCAGGGGGTTTATTTATTTATTTTTTTAGGCAAAGAAAGACTGGTGAACTGTACCACAGCAAATGAAAGTTTTCTTAATGCTTTCTCCTCAGTGACTTTGCAGTGTGTAATTTAAAAGCAGAAAGCAAAGAAAATGCCGTCTTAAAACACTAGGCTGGCTATTCCTGGTATCTTTCTTTCTTACGTATTAACAACTCTTTGTGAGACAATTTCTCTGTCAATTCTTGTCTGTCTGTCTCTATATAGTATAACCAAACACCTCTATCAGCTTTCTATTGTTCACAGCCCTGTGTGTTTTTTGAGGGCGTGGGTTGGTGGGGGTTGAGTGTATGTCTGGAGGCATAAGTGTGAGCTATCTCAGTTTCAATCATATAACCACAGGTGTGGATCACAACACTTAACAATGCATTAATTTCTACTTAGTTCATCAAAAACAATGCTGTTAACCATCCAAGTTTAAGGTTGTTCCCAGATTGACTGGGTTATTGAAATTCAGAAGACAATTTGCCAATCCAGTATTGGGTAGATTTCAGCAATCAATAGCCAGAAGTTTCTTGAGCTCATAGTATAAGCAAGATGGTACGCCAGGTGAGGTGGCGGTTAGAAAGGTGATTAAGGCAGGACTTCAGTTCTCAAGGAGACTTGTCACCAAATGGCAGAAAGAAGTTGCCCACGCCCACACAGTGGCAGTCAGAAAAGTTTAGGACGTTTATAGAGATCCAGACACCATGCCTAGGTTTCCTCTCTTCCAGAGTGATTCTACCTCAATTACCAGCCTTCTCATAAACATGTCATTAGGCCCCGGATAAATGAATGCCCCACCACTCCTCTTGGTTATGCATGATTTCTATCTTCCCACAGATTAGGGATTTAGGAGTTAGTATTTAACCAGAACTCAAATTCCCTGGTTCCCATTGCTTGCCCTCAGTGTCAGTAGGATGGAATTGCTGTTTTCTATCAGGAAGCTTCAGAAACACTGGCTAGTCGCATGACCATCTCCAAGGATATATTTGCTTCCTTGAGCTGCTCTATTGCCTGTTAAATGATCAAATGGTGCCTATTTCTGCAGAGCACTGGTGGGTCTGGGCATTCTTTGTCCTGCCATTGCAGTCTGCTGCCAGGGAGGTGTTTTGTTCTTTACAAGCTCGCTCCTGATCTTTAGTCCCCTTTAAGACCAGCTGTTAATCTTTAGCACAGGCTGACTCTGCAACCCAGCGCACACCAGGTTGCCTAACTTCTTGTTTGTGTGCTCCCAGGGATCAGAAACCAGTTTGCTGTTTTTCCCCCAAACCACAAGCCTTAGGGTCACTGCCTCCGTCTCCCCGTCCTTTGTTCTCCATGTTCGGTCTGTTGCTGAAAACTTCCTGTTCTTAAGTGAATGATCACATCTTCCTCCGTCATTTCTTTTTAACTCTTATCACCTTGTACTTAGTGATCACAGCCCCTTTTAGTGCTTCCCTGGTGGTGTTGTTCCCAGCTACTTCAGAAGGTATCATATCCCGCACACGCCATACTTGATGATGAAACCAACCATTATTTTTCAGCTTCTCTGTGTGTCTAGAACTTTGCCAGAAACTATGGTGCCTATAAAAGAAATATATGGACTTTAGGGATTATCTTTCTTTGGGGATACACAGCTTTGTGAGGAAACAAGACCTACTCATGGGACACAATTGGACAGTGGGTGAAATGTGGATGGACATTCAGCAAAGCCCGATTCTAGGCACAACGTAAAATATACGAGTCAGTGATCTACTCCCTGTGTTCAGTTTCCATTAGAAATAAATTGTCCCATAAGGAAACATGTGCTCATTGGCATGATATTAGCAAACTTCGATTGCTTCGATTGTGCTTCGATTGTAAAGAGCATGGGGTGGCTGCATGGGGAAGTCTGTGAAAAAAAATATAATAATTGAGCTTGGGCACAGTCATGGAAGTCTTTATGAGGATGGGTGTCTTAAAGGAAATATTTATTTGGCAGACGCTGTGGAGGAGGGATATCAAGGTTCCCCTTTGTCTGACAGATTAAAGATTTTTCACTTTTGCTTTGAGGTCAATAATTCGCCAGGCTTTTTCTTGCCAATAGTAACAGTAACTTTCGGTATTTTTATGTGCTAGACACTAGGACTACACTTTCAAAGAGCATTTTCATGTAAAAAAAAAGTTTAATTTTGGATATACAATGGAGAAAAGACAGTCTCTTCAATAAGTGGTGCTGGGAAACCTGGACAGCTACATGTAAAAGAATGAAGTTAGAACACTCCCTGACACCATACACAAATATAAACTTAAAATGGATTAAAGACCTAAATGTAAGGCCAGACACTATAAAACTCTTAGAGGAAAACATAGGAAGAACACTCTTTGACATAAATCACAGCAAGATCTTTTTTGACCCATCTCCTAGAGTAATGGAAATAAAAACAAAAATAAACAAACGGGACCTAATGAAACTTAAAAGCTTTTGCACAACAAAGGAAACTATAAACAAGACGAAAAGACAACCTGCAGAATGAGAGAAAATATTTGCAAACGAATCAACGGACAAAGGATTAATCTCCAAAATATATAAACAGCTCATTCAGCTCATTATCAAAAAAACAACCCAATCAAAAAATGGACCGAAGACCTAAAAAACATTTCTCCAAAGAAGACATACAGATGGCCAAGAGGCACATGAAAAACTGCTCAACATCACTAATCATTAGAGAAATGCAAATCAAAACTACAATGAGGTAGCACCTCACACTGGTTAGAATGGACATCATCAGAAAATGTACAAACAGCAAATGCTGGAGAGGGTGTGGAGAAAAGGGAACCCTCTTGCACTGTTGGTGGGAATGTAAATTGATACAGCCACTATGGAGAACAGTATGGAGGTTCCTTAAAAAACTAAAAGTAGAATTAACCATATGACCCAGCAATCCCACTACTGGACATATACCCAGAGAAAACCATAATTCAAAAAGACACATGCACTCCAATGTTCATTGTAGCGCTATTTACAATAGCCAGGTCATGGAAGCAACCTAAATGCCCGTGGACAGACAAATGGATAAAGAAGATGTGGTACATATATACAGTGGAATATTACTCAGCCATAAAAAGGAATGAAATTGGGTCATTTGTAAAGACATGGATGGACCTAGAGACTGTCATACAGAGTGAAGTAAGTCAGAAAGAAAAAAAAAATATCGTATATTAACACATATATGTGGAATCTGGAAAAATGGTACAGATGAACCGGTTTGCAAGGCAGGAATAGAGACACAGATGTAGAGAACAAACGTATGGGTACCAAGGGGGAAAGCAGGGGGTGGGGTGGCGGTGGTGGGATGAATTGGGAGATTGGGATTGACATATATACACTAATATGTATAAAATAGATAACTAATAAGAACCTGCTGTATATTAAAAAAATAATAAAATAAGATTTTTTAAAAGAGTTTAACTTAATATATTAAAAATAAATGATCTCGTTTGATTCACCTAATTGCCATGACGGGTTGGAGGTGTTATCTCACTTTACTGTTCAGACAGTGAGGATTAGATAAGTAACTTGTCCAGGGCCAAGTTACAAAAAGTAACCAGAAGAACTAAGACGGCCCAACTCCCAAACTTGAATTTTTAACCATACCTTTTGACTTAATACCTCTATTGCTGGGCTCTAAGCTTCTCATCCCCTCCTACTCCCAGCCTTTTTAAAATTTTCCAAATGCCTGGAATTATTTCTGTCCCCTTGTTTTCAATTCTCCTGAATTTGAAAATCACAGGAACCTCTCAAATTCAGGAAGTGTTCCCTGATTAATTCCACCTCTACCCCAACAGCTAGCAGAGCCCAGATCTGATCTTGTTAGAGTAGATTTCATGTTATTTAGTGGAGAGATTGCATGAATCCATCCTGCCACAGCCTGGTCAACAGATCAGAGTTTATGCCTTACTGCACATGGATCTGTAGATGTTTTCATTTGCAGAGGGTTGTACTTGGAAGCATATATTAAAATTGTAAGGCCAGGAACTGTTTGTGATATTCTTCATGCCCCCAGTGTATATATTCCTGATGCATGTTGACTGATGGACCAATATTTTTGTTGGTATTTGGTTGAGAAGGAGGGCAATTGCAAAGTATTGATAAAGCATCCTAAACTTGGCTTTAAAGTCCTTTATTGAACTCATGGGCATGTCTTCATAAACTAGATTTGGTAGAATATGCCTGTAAGATAAGTCTCCCAGAAGACAAGTTTAGTGGGGAATATAACTCTTTTAAAATGCAATTGAAAACAGGCATATTTCCCCCAATAAACCATTTCTTACAATTTCACTTAGCTCTGACAATTCTCCTTCCCTTAGTGCACATCAAATCATTTTGCATTGTGGCTGTGCATTTTATCTTAATATTCTGTTTTTCTGTTGCTCCTGGGTTAAGAAGTCAAACTATGCCTTATTCATCTTTTTTCTTATATACAATGCCTTGCATATAATAGGAACTCAATAAATACATGTCATAAGACTGTGTATTATTCCCTCAGCTAATTTATAAGTAGGGATGTTGATTTTTATTTCTTTTGGTTCCTTTGTTATCTTAGCAGTTCTTTAGTTCCTAGTTCAAAATTCTGTGAACAAAAGGTACTCAGTGCTGCCTAATGAATGAATTAATGACATTTTACTTGTGATCTTCTAAACCATCCTGGAAGAATTTTTAGGGGACTGGGAAAATTACCTGGGTAACAAGATCTCTTGAGTAGCTGCCAGGCTGCGTCTGGTGATTGTATCAAAATCTTTGGTTAAGCCAATGATTCCATTTCAGCTAGTTCATTCTTTGCTTCAAATAATACAGGTTTTTGTGCACTGATGTTTAAGATAAAGTGGTGCCCATTTTGCATTTCTGGTTACATTTACAAAACAGTGTTTTATTGCTGTCTAAACACAAGACTGCTCGCAACCACTCCTACTGCAGCACACGGAGAAAGGACTGTCATGTGGACTTGCCCTTCATTTGAAATATGTTGTATTTAAAGGTCATCGTGTTCTGGTTTGGGTAGCAGAGTATTGATCAGAGTATTATGGTAACAGTTATACTGCTGATTGAATGAAGATAAATATCCAAGAATGCAACTGTTATTACCAGGCACTATTGTTATTCCTGGGAGCCTGGTCATCCCAGGAAGGCTAAGAATGGTCAGTAGGTGAATATCATCAAGCAGGGAGCAAGCCAATGCCCTCTGAGAACCACTATTTAGATTTTGGCCCTTATATTGTCCTGCTCCCACCTTTTTACTCTTTATTTAGAATTCCTCGACTTTTTAGAATTCTTCTGTTGCTCCTCACTCCTTTCTTCTTCTCACATTAATACTCATATTTTCATCCATTTTTTGAAGGATTATGGGGAGACAGTATCATTGCATCTAATTTCCCCCTCTTGAATTTAATGGCACTTCCTCTGATATCATCCGGAAATTCTTAAATTTCTTTTCTTTTCTCCTTCATTCTTTTTTTTTTTAAAATTAATTAATTAATTTTTGGCTGTGTTGGGTCTTCGTTTCTGTGCGAGGGCTTTCTCTAGTTGTGGCAAGCGGGGGCCACTCTTCATCGCGGTGCGCGGGCCTCTCACTATCGCGGCCTCTCCCGTTGCGGAGCACAGGCTCCAAACGCACAAGCTCAGCAATTGTGGCTCATGGGCCCAGCTGTTTCGCGGCATGTGGGATCCTCCCAGACCAGGGCTCGAACCCGCGTCCCCTGCATTGGCAGGCAGACTCTCAACCACTGTGCCACCAGGGAAGCCCCCATCAGGGAATTCTTAATTGTCTAATATAAAAGCCCTTGATCTTCTGGAATTTTCTGTGCTATTTGATTATTCCCTATTGACCGGGAGGTAGTAAAACTCTTTGCTCCCTTGGTATTTTATTTTAAATGTTTTAGTTGTTGTTAATTTTCCTTTTTGTAGTCTCCTAATTTTCTTCCTACTTCTCTGAGCACATCTCTTCTCTTTCCTTTGCTTAGAAGATCCTAACATTACCCGTCCCTTACACTTTCGGGATGCAGGCACACCAGAGCTAACTGTTCAAGCCAAAGCTCACATCTGAACTGGCTCTGTTGATTGTGTTGCCATCACCTCTGCGTTGAGCCTTGTCTTGGTCTGACATTGGGACTAGCATTTTAGGCAATATCACTCTTCCCTAGTTAACAGAGGCAAGGGAGAATGGTTTCTGAAATGATGCTTGAGAACCCTCCTAGTATAACTTTATTTCCTGGGAAGAGCACAGAGTGGATACTTGGTTTGAAGAGTGTACTGGAGTGGGCTGGTATTAAAAGTTGTCATAATAATAGTCTAATTTATATTTAAAACTATATTTATGTTATATAAATTTATATTTATGTTACCTTCATTTCTATTTATGTTATCTCATAAAATATAAATTTATACCTTAAATTTATATCTTATACTTATATAATTATATATTTATATACCTTAATTTCTATTTATATTTCCACTCACAGAGTCAGTCCATACGACTTTCACTAATTCTTCCTGCCTTCCTAAAGGGACTAGAAAGCAAATGTTTGGCAGAGTGGGGCTCAGTCTCAGAATTAAGAAACCTGCCAGTCTATGAGGTAGCAATGGCAAAGGTGACATTCGACTCTCAATCCTCTCTCCCAATTTTAGCATATTATCTCTACAAATGACATTCTCCCATGTGTACGAAGGGATTATGGAAAATCTACAAAAAACAAATGAGGGCCATATCTCCTCTTCACAAGAGGACACCGAGACTCAGAGGGCCTTTCCCAAGTTCCTAGACATCGGTGACCTCCTTCTTCTCTGCATCCCAAGAATCCAAAGGCATAACAGGATGGTTAGGAGATTGGGTCCTAGAGTCAGATAGGCCTGGGTTTGAAATCCTAGTTCCACCACTTACTTGCAGTGGGGCCATGGATACATTTACGTAACTCCTCTGAGTCTCAGTTTCTTCTTTCATATACTAGTGCCTGCCTCGTAGGATTATTCATTCATTCAGCAAACATTTACTGATAACTTATTACATGTGAAAAATCTGCTGGGCACTGGGGATTCAGTAGTAAACAAGGGAATAAAAAGCCCTGCCCTCCTGGAGCTTATGTTCTAGTAAGCTGTTGTTAGGATTAAATGAGATAATGCAATGAAAGTACTTTGCACAGTGCCTGGACATAGTGGATATGCAAGAAATGATTTTTAACAAATAAAAAATCTGTAAACAGCTGGAGGTGATGCTATTTGTCCTTCATCCTTAAGGGTATCTGTAAAGATAATAAATGTAATATGAACAAAGCCTTACATTTTCCAAGAATCAGTCTATTCCATGGAAACCATTTACAGTTTAGCTATAATAGTGGGAATTTAGAATTTTTGAGTTCTTTGGTTGTAAACAACAGAATGAAGAAAAAAAAAAAAATAGAATCAACTCCCAAGCAGAGGAGCAAAAGGACATCAGTGGCTGATGGAACTGATGAGAGAGGTTGAAGTGGGCTTACAAGCCTTGGAACAGAACTGCCAGATGGCTCTGATCACCGTTCAAATCTTAATAGTTTTCGCTTGGGTCCTATGCCAGCTCCTGGGTGGTGAGCAGAGAGTGGGGCTTTGGCTTTCTGGCTCTCAGTGTGTATCTAATGGAGCAGGGATCATTTGTAAGAGGAAATTGTGGTGCTACTACAAAATACAGGGAAGTCAAGAAACAAGACATGAAAACTGTAGGGTCCTAAGGTGGTTGGAGGATCTTGTCAGCATAAAATGCTTGACATTGAGGAAAGGAACAGCGTTCTTGCTCCTAAATAAACAGTGGAAATCCGACCACACAGCGTCTCTCCTCTGAAATTCCATGAATTAAAAATAGCACTGATATTTTAATTACTTGTGCCTTCGAAATATAAATATACATTTGTATATATACACACGATAAATTACATTTTATGAAACCTTGCTTCTGACGTTATTTGCCAAAGTTGTGCTCTCCATCCTGTGGTCTGTATATCTCGTTGGCATTTGGCAGTATGCACTCATAGCCTTTTATAGTGATCCAACAATCCCAGAAACACATATAGAACACCAGTGATGAGCATCTTCTGTGAGCCCAGTGGTATGCTGGCTCTGGGGATACAGAGGAATGTGTGTCTCATTACACTCCATAATCACATGTATTTGCTATCCCTGAGAACTCACTTGTGTTTCTCTGCCAAGAAACATTAGTCTTCTCATTTAAAAAAACAATCTCAAATAATATATGTAGAAATAATGTAAGGGAAGTGCATAGTTTAATGCTTGGACCTAATTGGTAGTCAGTAAATGGCCATTTGTAGGAAAATTCAATACCCCAAATTTCCTGGATAGCTCTGTAAAACCCAAAGTGTCCTTGGGAACAAAAACTGCAAGAGAATTCTGGGCAAGATTCAAATTCCAGGGAAGGAGTGTCCAGCAGCCCGCCCCTGGGCTCTGTGCCAGCCCGTCATTGATGAAGGGGAAGTGGGGTTTCTGCTTAGTGACTTCCTAGTGTGTATCCAATGCGTACCTTGAATCCAAGGTAAATTCCAGGAGGGAGGGGCCGTGTCTCTTTTATTCACCTCAGACCCTGCACTTAGCATGGGTCCCAGCACATGGTAGGCACCTAAGAAATATTTGTTGAAAAAATGGCCAAACTGGGAAGCTCTAGACGGAGGCGAAAGGGAAATGACTAAGCTACTTGCTTGAGTGGCTAATATTAGTGCATAATCTCCAAAAGCGATCCTAGAACGGGTGAAGTGTTCAATCTCTGTCATGAAATGTAACCTTTGGAGGGAAGACAAGCAAGCACAGTGTGATTTCTCAGAGTGTCCAGCAGCTTTGAGCATGGCCCGGACCTCTCTTTGATGTGGCTGAGGAGAGCCAACAAGCTAAGGCATTTTATATGTTAAAGTGGACCCCATTGAGTCAATGATGTTTGCGATGACTAATGAGTCCATGGTAAGAGGAAACCAGGAAGCAGTGGCCTACACTACAGAAAACATCGACACAGGGAACCTTTGCTCAGAATACTGCTTGCAAAAGTTCAGAATTTGGCATTTGCAACAACTGCTGTTTGATTTTCTTTATGGTTGTAGGGGCACATTCTGGAAAGGCAGTAAGCTCTAATCTATGTTGTGTGAGCAATTTGGGGTGGGGTTAGGGCATATAAATATTTTTTTGTTTTATAACTGTGTAACACATTTGTATTATGACTGTATAACAAATGCCCAACCACCACTTTATTTTGGTTCAGGGTGGGAGAACCTGGTGGTAGCTTAATGTTGAATGGGTCCCGTAATGTACCATTTGCGTAATCATTCACTTATTCCGTGGTTATTTATTGAACATCTCCTAGATGCTAGGTCTGGTGACACTTTGGGTTTTTCTATGTGTAAGTTACACCGTTTTGTTTAGATGTAGCACATCTCTTTGTCCATCTCTTTGCTGCTTGCCTAATTTCTTACTATCATCCAGACTTCCCCTTCTACATCACCTCCCTTAGACTATCTCCCTCTGGTCCCCAAGACATCCAGGCACCTCTACTATGTGCCCCATAGAGGTATGAACTGTGATTTTCACTAACGTAGTCCCATTACCTAACTCAGTGTCTGAAATATAGTCAGCTCTTTGTATGCATATGTTGAATGAGTAAGGCATTAAAAAAATCTGAAATTTTTTTTTGGAGTACGTTATGAAAGGTACAATGCTCGCTGTTTGGAGAACCATCAAGCATAAGTAGGTACTTGCTTGTCCTAAAGGAGCTTACAGTTAACTCAACCATTCTCATTGTTCGACAAGTGCTTTTTGGATGCCTACTATGTTCCAGGTCATTGTCTATTTAGAAGTAAAGGCGGGAATTTTATTTTATTTATTTATTTATTCTTTTGGCTGTGCTGCTCAGTTTACAGGTTCTCAGTTCCCCAACCAGGGATTGAACCCAGGCCACGGCAGTAAAAACACTGAATCCTAACCTCTAGACCACCAGGGAACTCCCAAGAGGGATATTTTAAAAGATAATTAATATTAAGTGCTGTTTGCCTCTAGTGATGGTAGGTTCAAATAAGACAAAGAGAAATGAAGAGTGGCGTCATGGGAGGATCACTTAAAGAGAAAGGTAAAATATTTGAACCTATTTTATTTTGAAATAAGGCCTTTCTTTCTCTTCTTTCCCCTTTTCTTCTTCACATTCATTCATTCATCCATCTGGGGTTTG
This sequence comes from Balaenoptera acutorostrata, assembly GCF_949987535.1. Classification (NCBI taxonomy): domain Eukaryota; kingdom Metazoa; phylum Chordata; class Mammalia; order Artiodactyla; family Balaenopteridae; genus Balaenoptera; species Balaenoptera acutorostrata. The sequence continues at coordinate 93,266,507 of NC_080068.1, forward strand.
CGCAGCATCTGCTGTATCAGAGACTCAGCGTACAAAAATAAATGGCACGTCCCTCCCTAGGAAATACACCCAGGTAAACAATTTTTAAGGTGAGCCCTGCCTTTGAGCCAAACATTTTAGTACAGTGAATATTATCGGTATTAAAACACATCTTTATTATTTGACTTTCAGATAATGAACTGAAGGATATAAATGATAGCAAACCCATGTATCGCCATTTTTTATTGCTGTTGGTAAATGCCAATGTGTGAAGCTTTTTATATGGAGTTGATAGGCTTCTATTACATAATTAATATCAAATAAAGCATACTTTTTTACATCATTTTTCCTTTATTTAACATAACTACCTTCTATCTAGTTATGTCACACATTTATTTTTTTAATTTTAATTTTGTTGGAGTATAGTTGATTTACAATGTGTGTCAGTTTCAAGTGAACAGAAAAGTGATTCAGTTATATATATACATATATCCACTCTTTTTTAGATTATTTTCTCATGTAGGTTATCACAGAATTTTGAGTAGAGCTCCCTGTGCTATACAGTAGGTCCTTGTTGGTTATCTATCATACATATAGTAGTGTGTGTATGTTCATCCCAAGCTCCTGATTTATCCCCCCCTGCCCATCACGTTTCCCCTTTGGTAACCATAAGTTTGTTTTCGATATCTGTAAGTCTGTTTCTGTTTTTGAAATAAGTTAATTTGTATCAGTTTTTAAAAATTAGATTCCACATATGAGTGATATCATATGATATTTGTCTTTCTCTGTCTGACTTACTTCACTTTGTATGATAATCTCCAGGTCCATTCATGTTGCTGCAAATGACATTATTTCATTCTTTTTTATGGCTGAGTAATATTCCATTGTGTATATGTACCACATCTTCTTTATGCATTCCTTTGTTGATGGACATTTAGGTTGCTTCCATGTCTTGGTTATTGTAACACTGGGTTGCATGTATCCTTTCAGATTATGATTTTCTCCAGATATATGCACAGGAGTGGGATTGCTGGATCATATGGTAGTTATGTTTTTAGTTTTTGAAGGACCCTCCGTACTGTTCTCCATAGTGGCTGTACCAATTTACATTCCCACCAACAGTGTAGGAGGGTTCCCTTTTCTCCACATCCTCTCCAGCATTTATTGTTTGTAAAGAAAGCATACTTTTTTTTCCCCCCAACTGTGGCTTTCCATATTAATGTTAGATCATTCCTAATTTGTATACATGCTCTGACTTTACTGGATTTATAATGGCAAAGTATGTAAATAAAATAAAACTCTACTCCTACATTTGTATAAAAGGTAATAGATTGTTAAAAAAAATAAAATAAAAATAAAACTCATCTTTGTGGGGCAAGGGTATCTTTGTTTATAGAGGTTTTAATTTTTTTCTCTCAAGCTAGGCTTCTTTGCTAAGCCTGTGAAATTATTTGGCTGTATGGCCTCTCAGGCCAGACAAGTTGCAAGGCCATCGGAAACTTGTACGTGTTTCTGGTAATTGGATAGGTTCATAATCAACCCGAGTGTGAGGTCTAGATGTGCTCACCATGAGCCTTCATTCACAGGTCAGAGGGAAAACCTAGATGTCTCAGCATACCCAGACATTAGGAGAGGCCTGTTCTGTAATTGTTGTTGTAGGGATTTCCATGACCAAAACAACGTTAACTATGCTAAAAATGCTATGACTTCTATAAGAAATCCTTTGTCTGGATTCCTGGCAACGTTATGTAAAACTAAAAATAATGCTGCCTTCTCAGAACTAACCCTCAGTCTCTGAATGACTTATCTGACACATGTCATACGTCCATGGCCTTGTGGAGTTAGTTATATTTTCATTGTTCCCGTCACACTTCCTTGACTAGATCATAAACTCACTCATTCAGGATAACAAAGAAAACTTTTAACTATTGAAGGCCTCTATGTGCCAGCAGTATTCTAAGCACTTTACATGTTTTAATTCATTTAATCTTTACAACAACCTTGAGGCAGATATTTTATAATTGTCTTCACTATATATGGGGAACCGAGTCATAGAGAAGTTCAGCAGCTCACCCTCAGTCCGCAGCCCTAGTGTCAGAGCTAGGATTTGTGCCCATACAGTCTGACGCCAGCTCCTGTATCCTTAGATCCTTCACTCTATGACCTCTCCAGCTATCTCATGCGTTACTGCATGATGACTCGTACATGGTAGGGGCTCCAAAAAAAATGAAATGATTGATTTATCAAATAGCTTTCCAAATGTTTTCATAATTTTATCATGTTTTGATATATCCTTCTGGATAGAAGATATAAGGCAGTTATTACCTTAATATTCTGCGGAGTTTGACTAAGGAGCAGGGATTATTTCAGCATAAGAATTTTCTGCAGAAATCCCTCTTCATTTTCACCACTGAAAATTCATAGTGGCTCAGTGTTCATCAAGTTCAGATATGGAAACATGTCTGACTCCCCAATTTGAGATTCATCTAGTATACTTTCCCTCCTCAAAATGTAGCTCATTTTTTTCTGAGGCAACATAGTAGATATAACTTAGGAAATCTTTCCTTTCATCTATTTAATAAATAATAATACTTTGGCCCACTGTAATAGTGCATATAAAGTATCACCACCCTGATGTAGATATTGCTTTTATGCTGAATTTTCTGTTCTACCTGTCTTCTTACACACCTCTCACATTCCCCATTCAAAGAGATGTTTCAGAGTGTGTCTTCCACTAAAGATGATCCCCTCTTTCGGTACTTACCTTTAATCAAGCTATGATGTTTTAAGTAGTTAAAAGTTTTGACTATGTCTTTGCTTTCTGTAACCCAGATCTTCTAATATAGAAAACCAATATCCTAAGTGCTAAATGCTTAAAAAAAAAAAAAAATTTACAAATCCCTTATACAAAAAGGAAAACCTGTGAAAGGAGATCTATCATAGCTCCAGCATAAAATTAGCAAATAATTTTGCTTATAATTACTTCCTATGGATCATCCTGTTAATATGCAAACACCACTGCACATTGTTAATTCCTTGAAGACAGTGACAATCTAGTTAAAAGCTGAAGTAATTGGTATAGAAATGCACACACACACACACACACTCTCTCTCATATGCTTATCTGAGTCATGTTTCTTGCATCTGTCTATCACTACATAGATGAAGACTGATAAAAATGTGCTAATGAAAAGATAAAAACTAGGCTTTACACGATAAGCTTAAAGTATAGTAGGATGTGCTAAAACACTTTAAAAGAGTTATATTGGTGTGCTTAAGTAATATTTAATGGGATAGGAAAAATCAAACTGGATCTTAAGTCATACTTAGGATTTCTATGAGGAAAAAAATTGGGAAAAGCACTTTATATTAGAGATACCATAATGAATAGGGAGGTAAATGGGAAAAAAAGGAAGATCAGAGGAGAGAGAGACTTTAATGCCAATGGGCAACACAGTAAAAAAGGCCATGGAAACTCAATGGCGGAGCTATAAGGGGAGAGAGTGGAGAATTGGTGAGGACATCCCTTGTGTAAAGTGGTCAGCTGCTCCTCGAATCTTCTGATTTCTTTGGAAAAACAAAAGTTTCATATGAAATCTCCAGTTCAGTAAATATTATTACCCAATCATCTAATAATGTTTAAAACCTTTTGTAGGTAAACACTATGTTATCTAAACAAAACATATGTCTGGGCTAGTTCTGGCCCAAAGATCTCCAATTTGGAACCTGAGCTAGAATGAGTGAAATGACATAAAAATCTAAGTCTTCATCCAAAATGTTATGGCATGTCTTTCTAGTGGGGATTAACTGTAATAAACAGAATTTTTCTGCCCTATGTGATGGGACAAGTATTAGAGAAAATGTGCTGAGTTTATGAAGAAAACTTGAGACTTGCTACTCAAACTGTGGTCTGTGAACCAGCGGCATTAGTATCATCCAAGAGGATATTAGAGACTCAGAATCTCAGGCCGAACCCCAGGATAAGAATCTGCATTTTACCAACATCATCCAGTGATGCGAAGCACCTGATTTAGTACACTTAATGTTCTTATTTTTAAATGGCCCTTGTAAGGCAAATCGTACAGCCAAAATTTGAGCAGAGAGCAAAATTTCCAAGAACCTTTAGTGTTACTAGTGGAACATGGAACTGAAAAAGTTTGCTCTTACTGAAGCTTGAACAGAGCAGTTAATATGGTAATGTTGACATATTTAACAATGCTTTCACACTGTTAAGTTCTTTACAAGAACTTGGTGAGCCAAATGCAAGGCTCCACACACACAGGTAATGCGTTTATTTGGTAATCAGTAAATTACCTTATATAGTCAGTAAATGTTGCATCCTGGACAACTGATAAGGTCGTTGGCTTTCATGTGTTTTTTTCAATATTGTGCTCAGCCTCAAGTATGAATTGAATAGGGTGACCTTTTGATACTCTATGAAATTGACTGCATTTCCTAAGATTCTGTGGTTTCAATTACCATAAATTTTTTTATATTGGGTCCTCAGCCGTTGCATTGGTCCCAGCATAACAATATCTTATCATTCTGATAATGCATTCGGCAGCAGTGGGGCATGTTGTCACTAATATGTGACAAGGTGCTGGTGTGTTCCCAGTCAGAACTTCATGTCAAATACAGGAACCATATGAAATTTACTCAGATCAAATCTACTCACTAAGTGGATTGCAAAATGTGAGGTATTTTTGGTTCAGTGATGGGAATTGTGTTGTAGGGTACTAGCTGGATCTTGAATTTGTGAGATAGGTAAGTCAATTAGTGGTTCCTCAGTTTATTAGCAACTTAATTGTCAGAATATAATGGAAACTTCTGAGCTGCAACAACTCATTAGAAGCCATGAAACATGTGACTTTTATTTCTAGAAGACTATTCGGTGAGCTGTGTTTTTTCCCCAAAGAGATCTTGAAAATAAAATTAACAATTAAGTTGAAATTCACACCTGTGAAGGTATAAGAGTTTTGAATTCTGCCACTGGAAAAATGCTCTAGAAATGTTAGGGACACTGAAGAGAGGGGGAACCTGGGTTCAAATTTCCACTCAGTCACATGTTTGCAATGTAAACTTAGGCAAGTTTCTTAACCTCCTTAAGCCTCAGTCTCTTTATCTGTAAAATGGTGAAGTGATAGCTGTTTCAAAGGATTGTTTACAGATAAAAAGACATAGCAGGTACAATATCCCTAGCACATAGCAAGAGCTCAAAGACTACTATTCTCTTTTATTTGTCAACGTAGATATTTTTCTTCACTTGCCCTTTATCTTGAAATAACTTTGATCTTAGAGCAACCTTATTTTTTTCAAGTTAAATATGCAATCATTAAAAAGCATGCAGCCATTGTATTATCTACTAGAAAGAGAGCTGTATCTTGCTGTCATACTTGTACTTTACAGAAATGGACAGTTTCTGCCAAAACAAGAGTTTACTTTTTAGTTCTCTTGTAGATTGTGGTTTGATTTTATTTGGCCTTTATGGCAATAATACTCTGATCACTGTGACAGAAGCTCAAGGAAAAATCTTGCTTCTCTTCTAATGTTTTATTATAGCTATAGATCCCAAAGAAGATCTTGGCCATGTTTAAGGATAAAGAACAGTTGAAGAGTTGTGTGTGGTGATTAAAACTTTAATTCACATTTCAAAGACAGTAATTATTTTCTGAAGCCCACAGCCCAAACAAAGAGTATAATATGAAAAGAGTATTTCATTTCTAACTAAAAGTGATGATAAAATTATGAATTATTCCATTCTCCTTCTAATTTCCTTTTCTTTGATTTTCAGTTTTCTTTTTCTCCATCTTTTCATTTTTTAGTCTATTTTTCCTTCATTTTTTGTTTAAATAATTATGTTAGATTCTACACCAATGACTGCTGAGCAGCTGGGATGCTGTAAACATCATGAGAACAGGGACGGTGTCTGTTAGAGCCATGGCTGTGTGTCTTAGACACTTGCCATTCAAAAAGTATTTTCTAAATATACAAATGAATAAAAGGAGGAATGAATGAATAAAGCCGCATAAAACATGGCTGTGGACTTTAAAATGCTTAAATATGTATTGAGGCTTTCTTCCCATTTTTTTAGAGATATAAAAATGAAAGTGCAATACCTGCTATATTTACTGAAGACTCTATTTTACCTAGTCTTATTTTTAGATAAGATGAATCAATTATTTCTTCCCATTATCATCTTCAAACACCATAACCTTTTCTTTTCCTATATCTGCTGTTTATATTTCCTTCGACTCAATTGTATTTGATTTTTTTAAATGATACTTTTGTCCTAGTTCAGCTATTCCAAATTGAAGGCAATATCTATAAGGTTTTATCAGTTACTAAACCCAATTTATTGTATAAGTAGAAAGGCTATTTAATCAGGGGTGAAGATTGTGAAATGGCTCATCTTAGGTAATAGATTAAGTTCTTATTACCTAGGGTTTCTTAGGATATTCTCCTAAGTTTTGCTCTTTTATTGACAGGGTAACATTTTGAAATGAGTTTTTAAAAGGAACATCACTAGAGAAATAGTAGGAAATAGTTACATAGTGTTTTATGGTACTCTTTTGTCCAATATCTCATTTAATCCTTACCTCAATGTTGTGAAGCAGCTACCTCTATATACAGTTGATAGAACTGGGGTCACAGGGCCCAAATGCCTCCTCTAAGGATATAGGCTAGTCTGTGACAGAATCAGAACTTGAACCCTATTCTTCTTAGGCCAAATCTCATAAGATTTTGACTATTACTTTAAAAGTATTCACAGTGGACATGATATCAATAGGAACAGAAGCAAAATGAGGGACCTTGGGTTAATGTTTCAGGAATATTGAACTACTGAATGCTCTGCCAGGGACAAAGTGAGCAGCAATTGATGCTGTGATGGCTCAGAACTATTTTGCTGTCAATTGCTAAAGCCGTATGTTTTCATATTGTGCCCAGAGGTGAAAGGATTTACTCCAGGGCCACCCTTAGCTGATAACATCAGATCTTTCACCCCTGAACAGATTACAGCAGGCTGACATCATCCCAACAAACATACCTGGAAAGTCTGTCTACAACCATTGATGTCAGCTGGGGCAACAAGTGTGTCAGAGTCGTTTCTCAATCCCCTTCCATGGCTTTGCTATAGAGTCTTCCAACACAATAACCTTTTCTTTTCCTATATACCCCCTGTTTATATTGCCTATGACTCAGTGGTACTTTATTTTTTTTAATGATACTTTTGTCCTGGTTCAGCCAATTCTGTCATTGTTCTTATACAGGTTGCTATAGTCTGCTTGATATTGTGGGGTGTTGTGAGGAAGAACTAAATTTAAATAAAGTATTCAACTATGGAAGTATATTGCAAATTCAGTAAATAGTGTTTGAATGATTTTATCTGACATGCATGTACCTTTAGCACTACATTTTTGTGTATTGCTTCTCAACTCTTCCTCAAAACACATAGGTATTACAATGTTTCCACTTCCAGTAACCTTCAGGAATAACCAGGGCATATTTCAGTTGCCATTTTATAGTTGAGAAAATTAAGGTCCAAGGAAGGCAGATTCTAAGCCAGAGCCTCAAAGCTGAGTAGACCTGGACTGATCTGGATTAACTCTTTAATCACACTTAAGCTTTTTCTCTTGTCCCTTTTATCACATTACTACACATGCTTTTTGTTTTTATGTTTTTATTTTATAAATACAAAAGTGATCATTACAGAACGATTAGAGAAAAGACAAATTGAACTAAAGTCATCTGAAGTCTCACTTCCTTGTAATTTTTGGTGTTTATTCTTTCAGATGTTTCCCCCATATACATGCATAGATCATGGGCTGAACAAGTGCTATTTGTTAAATTTCTTTATTGATTTAATAGTATTTAATGGGTACATTTCATCTTAATGATATACATCTGTATCATCATTTTCATGGATGTAGCATGTCACTGTGTGTGTTCTCCTAGACATCTTTTTACTTGAAACCCAAGCTTTCATCGCCTGCCCAGCCTATAGCCAGAGGCCACTCTAACGTGATCTGTGATGATTTTTTTTTTAAAGAAGGGATCCAGTATGATGGCAGCAGTCATAGCAATGAGGCTCTTGGCTGGTGGTTGTCCCTGCCATATGCCAAAAAGATCTATTTGATGGACTTACGAGCACTAAAGAAGGATCCAGTGCTGGAGAGAGATACTGACAGAACTAACCCAGGGGTTCAAAGGTCAAACTCTGAGCTCCTAGTCTGAGTGGGAAATTGAAATGAGAACAGGACCCAGGAAAGAAAGCCTCACCTAGCAAAGGGGCCAGATTTGATGTGCGCTGGATGAAGGTGAAGCATCCACATTCTGTGGAACATGTGAGAATTCAGGGCGACTCACTGTGGGACACTGGCCTGCACTGATGGAAAAGCCCATGAAATATAGATCATAGCAAGTATTTTCACCTTCCCTCAAAGACTCTACCATTAAGTCCTGGCTCCTGAATCCTGCCAGAGGAGCTTTACAAAAATACTAACTCCTACTTCCAAAGATAATGATACTGATTTAGTTGCTCTGGGGGTGGGGATACGGGGTGTCAAGCATAAATATTTTTTAAAATGCTCATGTGATTCTAATATGTAGCCAAAGTTGAGACTCACAGATACCTTTTACTTTGTGTGAAAGACAGCAGGAAACTTTTCTTTGAGTCAAATTTTTGTACTAAGAATTATATTTTCAATAGTTTAAGTGTTTCGATGTTATCCCAGTATGAAATATTTTCTAAGGAAAAGTCATGCCCTGTTTTGTAAATAAATCTGATTTTTAAAAATATTTGGCTTTTCTTGAATAAAAGTGGAATTCTTATTATTTTATCTAGTCATTTATTCCTCACAATTGTTTACTTCATTTACAGTAATTTATTTTGTTAATCATCTGTCTTCCCTTGCTAGAATAAGCTCTGTGAGGGCAGGGACATTTAATTACTTTGTTCATTTTTAATTATTTTGTTCATATTCCCACTGTCAAGAATGCCTGGCACATTCGTAGATACTCAATAAATATTTGTTAACATTTTTTGACACTCAGTTTGACATGCACATCATGATTCCTATTCCCAAGAAGCTTATGGTCTATTGAAAAGCACAGACATAGAACTTAATTGTAGTCCAGCATTTCTATAGAGGACTGAAACGGGAACTTTCCATTTACGATATTTTATTTTTATTTTTTTAAACTTTCTATTTTATATTGGGGTATAGCTGATTAACAATGTTGTGATAGTTTCAGGTGCACAGCGAAGCGACTCAGCCATACATATACACGTATCCATTCTCCCCCAAACTCCTCTCCCATCCAGGCTGCCACATAACATTGAGCAGAGTTGCCTGTGCTATACAGTAGGTCCTTGTTGGTTATCCATCTTAAATATAGCAGTGTTTACAGAGAAAGAGAAATATGTATGATATCCCTTACATGTGGAATCTAAAAAGAAAGGATACAAATGAACTCATTTACAAAACAGAAACAGACTCACAGACTCAGAGAAGGAACTTATGGTTACCAGGGGGGGAAGGATGGGGAGGGGAGGGATAGTTAGGGAGTTTGGGATTGACATGTACACACTGCCATTTACAATATTTTAAACAATGTTGAGGCCTAAAGAATAAAGTGGCAAGTGCATGAGAAAGATTCTTTGCTATTATTTCCTTTAATTCTCCTGGGAAACAACATAGTATAGTAGAAAAAATAAGGAAACCATAGGCCACAAACAAGTATAGATTTAGATCAGTTACTAATTGGCCTTGAGAAAGTCTGTTTAACCCTCTGGGGGTCAGTCGTCTAATCTCCAAAATCATGTGGCTGGATGAGTTGACCCTTTTAGCTCTTACTGTTTGGTATTTCTGTTACTATGTTCTATCATTATGTGAGGCTTGTTTTCTCCTTTCTGTAACTCTCGAATTTGTATCCAGTTTGGTTTGTACTTCTCTTGTCATTTCCCATGTTGTTAAAGGCACATACACTTTTAAAAATACAGTTACCAAGGCCACTTTTGAATATGTTACCTGTGGTGTTATTAGCCACTTTGTCTAACTGGATGTCCTAGGCTACACTGCTGTGCGTGCTAACTGGGTATGCATATAAATCACTGACCATCATGAATGATTCTGTATCCAGAAGGAATTCAGTATAAAGTATTTAAAGATTTTTCAGGAGGGTTGCACTCAGTCTGGCATTAAGAGAAGCTCAATCTCTAAATCCTAGGAGATTGCAGACTTACTCAGATGCTTTGGAAACCCAAACCTATGTGAAATATGTACCTACAAAGTCATTGAAAAGATGAACTTCTCATATTGTATTTATTTGGCAAGTATTTATTGACAACCCACTACTCTGTGCAGGAACACTTTAATGGAAAATGAAAGGTGCTCAAGGAGTCCAAGGTCCAATCCCAGGATCTAAATGGCTCCTATTCTCTTGGGGACAGGCCAGGAGTGGCACAGAGGATTATCAGGATGTACACTTTGATTTCCTTCACCCTAGATGGCCCCATAGAGAGGACAGCCTTGCCTCTGATTAGCTTCTAACTACCTTGAGACAGTTTTCTCTCATTTTAATGCTATTGTCAGAATATTGCAGTAATCAGATCATTTGACATCACCTGCATCTTGGCGTCCTCAGCCTTAATATACCATCTGGATCCAGGTGCCAGGCATCTGCAGCTGCACGTTTTGCACACATAGCTCGTGGTGCTAAGTCTTTAGGAACAAATAGCTTTGCATTGGCCTCTGTAATGGTGCCTTCTAAGCACTTCTTTGGGGCAGAAAATGTACTATCTTAGAGAGAATTTATTAGTTGTAATGGAAAATTATTACAAATGTTTCTTACAGAGTCAATCTAAAAAACATTGCTTATGCCCAGGGTTAGTATAATCTGCTAATTTAAAAAAGTAAAACTTTATGAGTCATTTAGAGTAAGCGTCCTCTCTGAAGCCCTACTGCTGCTGTTCTGATTGATCAATGCTCTTGTGGAATGTTTGTTAAATATTTTCAATATTACCTCCCTCACCCTTCTGCCAATATGTAAACCGTGGAAAAATTAATATCTTACTCACTGCAAGTTTGTACCTCAGGACCTTTGTACTTACTCTGTCCTTTGCCTAAAATATTTCTTTCTCAGGTATTATGGCTTGCTACTTCAAATGCTTTCTCTCTCTCTCTCTCTCTCTCTCTCTCTCACACACACACACACACACACACAATACGGTATATATATGCGTTTACACTATAAATATACACACACACACACATATATTCCATTCTTTGTCTATCTATATACTCCAAATATTTTGTCTCTGTCTCTCTCTCTATGTATGTATATATTACATATATGTATATATATAAATGAACCAAATATATTCTCTCTCTATATATATGTACTCTCTCTGTGTAATATGTATATATACTCTATATTATTTATATATTATATATGTATATATATATTTATACATATCTGTATATATTAGTCTAATCTTTGGAAGGTCTGCCATCTTCTCTCTACCAAACTAAAATGTAAGTTTCTAGAAAAACGATTATAGCATGTAGTAGTCACTCAATAAATATGTGTAAGTAATAAAAACATACATTTATAAACATGCACATAAATATGGTATTTATGCCTGTGTGTGCACGAGTGTATGTCAAGTGTAGATATCAAAGTTCAGCTTGATATGGATTTCAGGTGATCACTTCATGTAATAAACATGCAAGCATCCAGGGATTATGTCAAACCATGCCTGTTAACTCGGACATATCAGCCTTAACAAGTAACAAGTAGGCAATGACCTTTATACAAATTGTAAGGATTTCTGAGCATTCGTGTATTTAATAATTTTGATGCCACATTTCTAATCTCTATACTGTGTCATTTTATTGAGTAGAATGTTCTTTCCGTTTCCCTTCATTTGTTTATACTCTATCCCTACCTCAAAGTCTACTCTGTGTTCCTTCATATTATTTTTTCAACAAATTTGTATTTGGTCTCAGTTATTTTGAACTCAATCTAGTGCATGAGGACAATAATAATGATAATATTAATAATAGCAAACATAAGTCGTTACTATATATCAGGCACTGTTCTACATGATATGCATGGATTAGCACAACTGAGTCTCAAAATAACCCTACAATGTAAGTCTTATTATTTTTCTCTTAAATTAAGCCCAGAGTTTTATTTATTTTTTTAATTAAAAAAATTTTTTTTAATATTTATTTATTTGGTTGTGCTGGGTGGCTCCTTAGTTTTGGCATGCGAACTCTTAGTTGCAGCATACATGTGGGATTTAGTTCCCTGACCAGGGATTGAACCCGGGCCCCCTGAATTGGGGGTGCAGAATCTTAACCACTGCACCACCAGGGAAGTCCCTGTAAGTCATTATTATAACACACTTCTCAGACATGAAATCTGAGACACGGAGAGGTTAAGTAACTTGCTGAAGGTTACATACCTTGTAAGGATGAATTCAGGATCCCAACTCAGGCAATCTAACTTCAGAATCTATATTTTGCCTCACTGCCTCTTTCATAAGAACATGAAAATCTTACAAGGCTTTTATGTGCTTTTGATCTTTAAAAAAATCTTAAGAAGTCTAGAAATATTTAAGAACTCTGTGAAAGTATATAGAAGAAAATCCTCAAGAATCATTTGGCATCTAGCCTATTTAATCAAATAGGCTACAAAACGAAAATGAACTTTACGATAATGATGATGGTCAGAAAATGCTGAAGAAAGAGGAGAGTGATTGGTAATAAAAAGAGTAAAATGCCGTAGAACTAATCCAAAAGAAATTCGGGGAGTAAGGCTGTAAAGCACCTAGGCACATTAATGTAAGATATTAGAAATAAGCCTTCACATAGAATAAATTAAAAATGTTATTAATAACTATTAGGCACTACTAGAATTGCATGTGTGAGAAGAGATCAATCTAGCATACGTGGAATCATATATTCTAACTTGATTTATACATTTCTCAACAGGCACAAAATAGCAACTTACCCAAACTTGCATGATTATCAGAATCACTTGGTGTGCTTATCAAAACTACAGAATCCTGGACTGTTTCTCTAGGGAAATTGTTCTCAAATGGGGGACGTTTTGCCTCCTGGCAAATGTTTGGCAATATCTGGAGACAATTTTGGTTGTCACAATTGGAGAGGTGCTATAGGCATCTAAATAGGTAGTGGTCAGGGAAGCTGTGAAACAACCTACAGGGCACAGGGCAGCCCCCTAGAGCAAAGAATGATCTGATTCAAAATGTCAATTGTGCCAAAGCTGAGAAACACTGATCTAGATATTTTGATTTGGTGGTATGTGGTGGGATCCAGAAATCTGTATTTCTAACCAGGGATCCAGGTTACTATTATAAAGTCTTGAAGACACCAGTATGGGTTGGATTTGTTGAAAAACTTTTCATTAAAGAAGGACCACTTATAATAGGCTTTGAGGTGGGAGTCAGAGATATGAAAAAAAATGAAGGGGAAAGGGGAGATCATTCTAATCGAAGAGAAAATCACACCCAGTAGGACTAAAGATAGGCAGTAACACTGGGCCAGCTGTAGATAGTAAGAAGCAATCTCAGAGAAACCGCCTCTTTCTACATGGAAGGCCAACTCTGCTTCATGGGATGTAACTATATTTCTTCACCTTAGTTCCTACCTGTTGATAATGAACTGACATGTCTTTCCAACTGATTTTGTACCCCCCAAATGTGAATATAGATTAGACTAGCCCATGCCCACTTTCATTTTTGTTCTAATAATTTCTTCCGTAAAATCCCAACATATAAAGAAAGGGAGGGAGAACAAGTTTTTATCAGAAGTATCTGTTTTGATATCCAACTCTGTTTATTAGCCACATGAGTTTGGGGCTACTACTAGGGTTAATGGTGGTTTAAATGAAATAATATGCATAAAGAAATTAACTCAGCACCATGCACGTGTGAAGCCCTCGGTAAAGGTCAGCTGATGTTTACTATTTTTTAAATCAAAATAACATTTATATGTCATAATATTTTTGATACTATTTAAATGAACATAAAAAAGTGAAGTTGGGTTATAAGATAATGATTGGTATGTTTTAGCAATCTTAGCAACTGATTATTTTGTACTTTGTTTTGATTGAAGTGGATGGAGAAAACGCTGCCTCATAGAAAGGAGTATTTGTAAATGGCTTCAGGTTTTAAACTGCTCATGTGCACATCTCAAGATATTTTTAAATCTTGAGACCAACACCAAATGATTCAACTTGGCAGGTTAAGGCAGTGGTGATCTCCACTGTGTTTATGATAAGATACATAACACAATTGAATGTACATTTTGCTTTCTAAAAGCAAATTATTTATATTTGTATATGAATTCAATTATATAAAATATATTATATTCTAAAATATTTACAATCAATCCTTGTAGTAACTGTACTGATGTCCAAGGTTCCATGGAACACAGTTTGAAAAACCCTCTGGCTAAGAGTAATATATATTCCCAGCTTGTAGACGAGTATGTTATAAGGTATGAAATAAAGAAGCTCACTCTAATCCAGATAGATTATGTCAATTGTTTTCTCTTGATTAGTGAGCCTGATGCTCCTGCATGGACAGATAGTTAGCTGGTCTGGCATGATTTTTCTCTTGGCTCTTTTGAGATATTTGCAAATTAATTGCTTAATAATGCATTCCAGTATCTTTCCAAACACCAGAATTGGTGAGAGTAAATCTCTACATTTACAAGACCCATCCCAAACCCTTCCTTTACAAAAGATGGATTTACAGAAAATGCATGAGAAATGAATGGAAGCTATTCTAAATCAGAGCCTAAGATAAACATTATTATCAAGACAGATCTGCTGAGGGTGAGAAGAGGTGGGAATTACAGAGGATACAACAGTGGCAATAACAAAAGGATGGAAAGTCACATTATATTCTTAGAACTGGTTAGACTTTTTAGTTATTACTGATACATTTTAATTAAGCTTCTACTATATGTCACATGTTTTAACCAGCGATCAGATGGACCTTGCAGGGCTTCTATTTTACACAGGCCATGAACAATTGTCATTAAAATATATACTGAGTTAAGTTTCAGTTAAGCAGTAAGTTTCAAAGGGAAAAATAAACCAGGAAGGTGGATAGACTGTGTTTGGAGTAGTTAGGAGGGTCTCACTGAGAAGGTAACATCTGAGTAAATAAGGGGATAAAGGGGGCAAGCCATGTGGCCTTCTGGCAGAAGCGCCTTCTAGAAAGGGGAAACAGCAGGTGCAGAGCCTTGGGGCAGAGGAATGCCTGGCATTTTTGTGATCTAGTAAGGAGCTCAGAGTGTTTGGAAAGGATTCAGCCTGATAAATGGGGGTGTTGAGAGCATCAGAGGCTATAGGTCTAATATAGGGCAACCAACAATGCATCTCAGTTAGCCTGCAGTAGTCTGGGTTAAGCCCCCAGTGGTTGATTGTTGATTATTCCCAGTCACTCTCAAAAGTGTTCTGGCTTGGATGATAAATTATATGGTGATCCTAGGCTGGTAGGTCACTCTTAGAACTTTGACTCTTACTCTTAGAGACATGGGAAGCCATGGAGGGCGTGGTCAAAATTGAGGCAAGATAAGACTCAAGGTTTATCAGG
Source organism: Balaenoptera acutorostrata (assembly GCF_949987535.1). Taxonomy (NCBI): domain Eukaryota; kingdom Metazoa; phylum Chordata; class Mammalia; order Artiodactyla; family Balaenopteridae; genus Balaenoptera; species Balaenoptera acutorostrata. The sequence continues at coordinate 93,282,120 of NC_080068.1, forward strand.
ACCACTGTCTTCTGGGTTGAGAATGGACTATTGGGATGGACTATTGGGATGGACTAAATGGACTATTGGGATGGGGTGGCAAGTGGCAAGGGTGAAAACAGGAAGCCAGTTGGGAGCCTATAGAATGACCATTCTAGCATGTGCAGGGCAGCTGGAATTGAGTTGTTTGACTTAAGCCATACAGATAGCTGGTGGTCCAAATGGGACTAGGATCCATTCTCTTGACTTCCAGTCTGGTGTTCTTATAACCTGCCCAGTTTCTCTCTTGGTTTAAACTTGAGGACAAATGGAATGCCTTACTGGCTCTTTTCAGGTCTATTAAGCCTCCTGTTTGATGACACAACCCAGTTGCTTCCTCTATATAGTGTGAGGAATAGACATGAAACATCTCCCCCGCCCACCCCTTAACTAGCTCATTTTGAGTGCATCAACCAGGATTTTCTTAGGCCTTTCTCTTGAACTTCTGTATTTACACTTTTGGCTCATGTGACCTCTTCAGAATAATGAACTCCATATGTTCAGGACATGCTTATTAACTCATGAGTGTGTGATGTAAGCTAATAAGTTAGTATAGAACCTAAGTGCAGATGTGAACCTAAATTTTATGCCTGCTTAAATAGGAGCGTAAGTATTAACAGGAATTAAATGGACTCCCGCAGGTAAATATATCTATGGAGGGAATCCTTCAGTTTTGCTTGTATTTATTTCCGCTTGATCCTTATTTTATTTTATTTTTGCAGGAGTTATCTTCAGTTTTTGTTCATTGCTTTCTTCAGTTAGAGTGGATAACTGGGAGGAAGAATACATGCACTGATTATACACTTACACAGTCAATGACAATTGAATATGTAGAATACACTCAAGAGATTGAGATGCACATATCCATAGATTCTGTTTCAAATATGTCCTTGAAATGCAGACTTGTATGTGTTGAGGGGTGTGGTGTGTGTAGACACATTTATGTACACGATATTTTAAGTAGCCTATAGTTTCATGGGGAGTTGCCTAGACAGTGAAATTTAAATTTGTTTCTTCCTGTTAGCCACTATATTGTACAACCAGCAACTCTGGCATCTGACAGGGCAAATACAGTGGCACCTAATGTACTCATTGTATCTCTCCTGGGAATAAAGTAGAGGGATAAGCTAACTTTTGGGGTATTTGTAAGAAATGAATAGATGAAAAAGTATTTTTTATAAGAAATGTGTGATATGATGTAAGGTGGTCTTTATTGTCTTGATTATTTTTCTGCTGGACATATATGCTTGAGATTTCTTAAGTTGTTTTTTTTTTTTCTGCCTTCAAGTGACCGTCCCATTTTCAAAGCCCTTTATTCCATATGCTAAGCAAAAAGTTAGTGGAGTGTTTTAGAGACTCTTCCTATGGAATGGGGTAGGAGTTAGCAACCTATAAGAAGTGCCATGTGGGGATTCTGCCCGATTTGGAGTGTGAGAAGGTGGACAGACATGCTGTTGTTTCCCATGTCTGGGTGTAAGCAAAACAAGAAAAACCACAGTGGACTGTAGAGCATTCAAGGAGAGAAAGAGAAGAAAGAAGGAAAAAGAATTGTTTGAAAATAGTATTCAAAATATTTAACAACCTCTTCAGCAAAGACTCAGACTACTCAGAGCAGACATGTGCAATAAACAATTAGTGAAGTGTTATCTGTCCTCATTAAAATGGTTTTTTAAAAAAACTAAAAACCTCAAATTCTATTTCAGGGGTTTAATCTGAATTGTTATTTTTTATTTCATTTCAGAAGAAAAATATTTTCTTTATTTTGAATTCAGCTTCTTGCAAATCTTGAATCAAACTTTATACATCAAAACCAACCTTGATACATGCAAACGTTTTTTGCCTTTTTGTGCATGAAACAGTGGTACAGCACTTTATATATGGTGATTCAGGAAAGGGACGCCTATGATCAATTGTATTCCTTATTTGAGCCCCTGAATTTATCATAAAATTCACTTTCTTATTTATTTATTTCAACTCCTGGTGGGGTCTATTGGAACAAATAATCCAATATAGTGGATAATCCAAAAATGTCATTTATATTTGGCTTCAGAATACATTACCAGATGTTACTCTAGCAGAATTCCCTTCTTAATTAGGCCTCACTTAAAGTAGGAGTTAATTTTGTCTGCATTAGCTGCTTCCAAATCAGCAGGATGGGGCAAGAAGGAAGCCCAAGGCATGCTGGGAATTTGGGAGGAAGCTGGCCCAGTGCTAAGCGTCGGTGGTAGAACGTGCTCAAAGAGTGAAGTTCAAATACAGGTAATCAAGATGATGGGCATATACACAGGAGATGTTTATTGAGCACCTTCTTTAAGAATTCTCAGGCCTTTATCAACTCTTTTTTTTTCTCCTTATTACTCATGAGTGCAGAAAAATTCTGTAATAGGAATTTGGCAGATAACAACTCGAAATTTTACATAGTAAAAAAATAGAGGCTCAGAGATTAAGTGACCTCTCACACAGATTGATCTCGGAGTAAACAGCCCCTAAGGTATTGAAACTGATTAATGAATGATAAGAAGACCCCACTGTTTCCTTCTTATTGATGATTTGACTAATGAGGAAGCAAGAATTCTCCTGGCCTAATTCGCATTAAGAGAGCTAAGATAATGAAGCTGTGATTAAATGGCTATTAAACTATTTTTATCAAACAGAGATCAAGCGAGTGTAAGAATCTGGGGATGCAGAGTATAATTGCAATTCTACAAGATGTGGAAAAAATTACTATCATAAGCAGGGCATGGTCCTTCCAGAATAGTCTGCATTAAAAATCTTTGGGATACCTCATGAAGTTTTGCACTCTGTGTTTCTCCCTTCAGGCGTCAGCATCTCAGAGTCCCTCACCTCCTCCTTAATTTAGTGGATGTATTCACTCTGGGTGCATTTGGGTGAGTTGAATGCATTGTCTACCCCACCTTGTGTAACTGGTTGGAAGATCGTTTTGCCAACTGCTCACAAAGGAACAAGGCCCAGATATTATACACTGGATCCCAGATTTCAATCTTGAGGTGACTTGGGGTGTGTGAAGGGGCAGAATCTACCTTCCTTCAACTGTACCTTTTGAATTATATCACACTTAGTGCAATTCATATAGGGACCCGACAGTTCCAAAGAGAGGTAATGAATCTTCTGGTTTTATTGACTGTTCTGAACTATCGTTTATTAAGGACACGATATGGCTTCTGATTTGTTGCACATTCTGAATTGTGGTTTGTTCGTATACATGTATGTGTATCTGTCACTGGAAATTCTTTACACCTTGAGTGAGTTTTTGTTGCCATGCCTTCTTTATTCCTGGAGAGCCCTTAGAGATTGAAGTGTTACAGTCACAAGGACCTTTATTTAGGTCAGAAGAATAGCTGCGGACTTCCTTTATGTAAGGAGAGGCCAAGGTTGAAACCCATCGTGGGAAATGCAGCTTGATAGCCACAGAGTTCCACATGGAAATGTTCCTTGTCTGCTTCCCAACCTTACTTCTGCCTTTCTGCCCCCAGAGGAGACCGAGCTATTTGTGTAGCTGTAGATCAGCACCCAGTTGGTGATCTGCTCTCTCTTTTTCACCACACTGCTTTTCTTTTCCTAACTTACATGGAGCTAATTAGTATATTTTTATAAAAACAGTAATTTTGAACAATTAGAAAGCAGTATCAGAGCCGAGTCTTGGAAAGGTTATCTTGCAATGGCATTTTTCCTGACTCATGTATTTCCCTGCCCTGTGAACAGACATGTGTTAGTAGGCCAGTGGGCTTTGTCTGCAGCGACTTTCATTTATTTGCTCTGTAAATTGGGACCGAAGCAATAATGGAAAGTGACATTAATTGTTTGAGTTCTTTTGGTCACATGCGTTGCCTTCTCTGGGGTGTTCGATTGTTGAAACTCATGCCAAATTAATTGAAATTGTCAGAATGAGGGATAGTGTCCACTCAACTTTACATGTACGAATATCTGTTGAGCTTCAACACAGAAGTGTCATCAAACTTTCTTCCCAGTCTGCTATGACGGAAGAAAACAGAGATTTTGAAATCATAGCATTCGTTTCTACCGTAATTCAAGAACAACTTTATTAAAACAAATGGTCTTGGAGCACCTCTCTGAGTCACACATATACAAGGATGATAATAAAAAGGTTTAATAATCATTTCTAATGGACACTGCCTGTAAATAATGATTACAGTCCCACTGTTCCATACTGACTTAAGACCAGCCTGCCCCTCCTCCATCCCCCTTCCCCTCCCCCTCCCCCTCCCTCCTTCCCCCCCCCCCCCCCACAATGCCAGTCTTCCATTCCACAAACCCTCCCCTCCCATGGTGGTTTCAGGAGAGAGGAGACTTTAAATAGTTGGTGGTTTAATCAAGCCTTGTAAATTAATTATGACATTATCAAGCTCCAGTATTTCTGCCATTGTATTTGGTGTACACTCACCCAGGCTTATTAAAGGAACTGAAGAAAACTAGTTAATTTAAGTGTTCTTTGTCATTTTGACTTGATTAGAATTATCGTCGTTTGTTTACACTAGGGATAGAACTAAGACACTATTGTATTATGTGACTGAAAGCAAATAGGGGCTTGTAGTATTGCTGGGAAGCCAAACGCAAAATTTAAATTGGAGTAAACAAAATTACTCATTTACTGGTAAACATGCTTAACTATTTTTCCTGAGCTCTTTTTGAACTTCAGTGAAGTAAGCCTTTCTGAAAACTGGGATACCTGGAAAAAATGTCCAACTTATTGAAAGTGCTTGTGCGTGTGCTTGTGCGTGTGTGTGTGTGTGTGTGTGTGTGTGTGTAAGCATGCATGTGTGTGCTTGAGTCATTTTCAAAGATTATATTTATTAGGCAATATGGGGATACTTATATTAGTGTAAATCTGATTTTGAGATTTTGAGATGATTTTGAAATGATTTAAAATAATATATATTTCATTTAAATATATATTATTTTAAGATGATTTAAAACAATATATATTTCATTTAAATATAACTTTTATTCAGAATAGTTTAATAACCTGAATTTGGTTTTTGGTACATGGGAGAATCGAAATCAAAATTAAAAGGGAGAGATTGGCATCTTTGGATACCAGATTATGATCCTCTGCAGAAAATAGGAGCAAATTATTTCAGTATCTTTATTATTAAGGTTACATGGACAGAGTCCAGAAGAGTTGAGGGTGAGGGGGATGCTCAATAAAGTCTTATTATTGAATTGAGCAATTTGGATTTTAAAGGATTGACCAATTTATGGAAGGAAGTGGTGCAATTTTGAAGTTAACATTTCACACCTTTTTTTTTTTTTTAAAGATTTCCTTGTGCCCTTTTATCTTTCTTTCTTTCTTTCTTTTTTATTTATTTATGGCCGTGTTGTGTCTTCGTTTCTGTGCGAGGGCTTTCTCTAGCTGTGGCAAGCGGGGGCCACTCTTCATCGCGGTGCGCGGGCCTCTCACTATCGCGGCCTCTCTTGTTGCGGAGCACAGGCTCCAGACGCACAGGCTCAGCAATTGTGGCTCACGGGCCTAGTTGCTCCGCGGCATGTGGGATCTTCCCAGACCAGGGCTCGAACCCGTGTCCCCTGCATTGGCAGGCGGATTCTCAACCACTGCGCCACCAGGGAAGCCCCCTTTCACACCTTCTGATTAGGGTTTACCACCTACACTAGAGTCTAAAAACTCCTAGAATTGTTACTCCACACTGTGTGCCTCAAACCACTTGACTCACAAGGTCAAGTACAGGGCCATTAGGGAGATGGAAACAAATGTTAAAAGTGCCAAATAAAGTCTACCATGAGTATCTATGGCTCTTCTTGCTTTCTTAAACCCAAAACAGAAAGACGTTCATAGTTTTCCTCCTGGATGGAGAATCATCAGTAAGAAGGGAAAGCAATTTTTATGTGAAAATAGAATGTATACGTGATAAACGCCTGCCTAATTTCTCTAGTAATACAATTTGATTTTCTGATTAGCTGTCTTATTCTGTGATTCTTGTAATTTTGTCAGGTCAATTAACTGGAGTTCAGTGCTAGAGAGAAAGGAAGTGTGGCACTGCTGACTTCGTTAGATGTCAGCAGCTTAGGTGTATTTTGTAATAGGATCTGCGTGGGATAATTTAGCTGATATTGTTAATGTCATAGCGTACAGAACTTAAAAAAATGACTTATGAAGTAGGTCAGATTGGACAACATGAAGTGCTAAAAGAAGGAAAAGAAAGTGATCTACACAACATATATTTTAGGTAAAAAAATGCAGATCAATGAATTATTCAGCAAGTAATCAATGACTGTCTATACTGTATGCCCCGCATTGGCACTGGTTGCCCAGGTACATAAGAATATAGCACATTGACCTATAGACAAGGGGTATAAGCTCCAGTTTGGAAGATCTTGAGTTTTTTTTACAGAGTGCTGAAATAAATGAATATTCTCTTTTATAATACATTGTTTACAGATTCTTTCCTTCCCCTGGTGGGTTCTCAGAGGGGCAGAGTTTTGTCTTGTTTCTCCTTGTGTCTCCAACACTTAGCATGGCCCTGACATACAGTAGGTGTTCAAAAATATTTGTGCAATGAATAACTGAAGATGAGCTTTCCAAGGATGTGTTGGTGGAAATGAGTGTGGCAGGTGGGAAAATGAGTTAAACCATGTTTGGAAGAGCCCCTGTTAGAGGCGACGTTGCCCTAGAAAGTACCCCTGGTCACAAGAAATGAATGCATTCAAGAGATGTTACAAAGTAAGGCTCTACTTAATGACTGGCCAGGTACAGAGAACTCAAGGTGGTTCCAGAGTTTAGGGTCTGAAGAATTGTTATCCAAACCCAGAAAGTCAAGAGAAACAGCAAGTTTTTTGGTTTTGGTTTTGGTTTTTTGGGTTTTTTTCCACGAAAGGTCCTCAGTTTGGATTCTGAGATAAGGGAGCTCTTATCAGGTAGAAATGTCCAGTAGGCAGTTATAGATTTATGGCTAAAGTTGGGAGAGATGTCAGGGAGAGAAATAAATGTCTGTGGAGTGTTCAGAGATGAGATTATAATTGAAACCATGGAAGTGTATAGTTTTTCTTGGTATAGTTTCAGTTTGTGGTGGTGTTCAAACAGAGGGTTATCTAAACATTTTGGTGGGTATGCTGTACAGGAGATTGAAACACTATATCTGATGATGCAATAGATGATAATTAAAATGCTCTCAAGCCCTGAGATTCTCTAAATCTTCTCTTTTAGTTAAGGAAACAAGACATAAATATACGGAAAATGACTGTGAACAAGACAGAATCGTATTTAGCAGTGTTAACACCGACACAATAAATAGCTAAACTGGACAGCTCAACAATCAGAGATTGGTACACTAAAGGTATTAATTGATTGCGTGATTCAGACCAAAAAGGATTTGGAATTTAAGGAAGACGTGATCTTGTGTTCTGGCACGGACGTTCCAAATTTCATGTATCGCGTATTCATTTGGGTAAACATATTCAGTCTATGCTGATTAATAGATTACTCATCTCCCAATGTGAACTAACTCATGACTTCTTTTATTGTTTTTTGCAGAAGATAGATGAGGAGAATGAGGCAAACTTGCTAGCAGTCCTCACAGAGACACTGGACAGTCTCCCTGTGGATGAAGACGGATTGCCCTCATTTGATGCACTGACAGATGGAGATGTGACCACCGAGAATGAGGCCAGTCCTTCCTCCATGCCTGATGGCACCCCTCCGCCTCAGGAGACAGAAGAGCCGTCTCTAGTAAGAACCCTTCCTACTGTTTAACAGGAATTGGAGTTGCCTCTGGCTACCCGCTGCGTGGGTATGATGTAGTAACAATAAGGTTTGGAGTTTTCATTTAGACTGATGCCAAAATAATCCCCAAGCACACTCAGAGTTGCAAATTCTGTGTTCTGTGTTGAAAAATGTTGATAATACAGTCTTCATGTGGTCTCACTGCAGTTTTTTAAAACTACCTTTTGTAGGTTTTTATATCTTTTAGTATTATTGATGTTTATGGTTAGAAACTTAGAAAATGTAGACAACTAAAAAGAATAGACAAAAAGTTCACCTGTAATTTCAAATAATCTCTAGTGTCAAAAATTATCGAAATCTCTTGTTTTAAGATATATCATGAACATGTTCATGAATTTTAAATAGACACATAATTTTGAATGGTTGCATAGTATTTTATTGTTTGGAGATGAACTAATTTATTAAGCAATCCCTTATGGTGGGGATATTTAGTCCTTTTCCTATTTTTTTTCACCATCATAAATTGTATGATAATTGACATATTTGTAGTTTTATTCTCATGCATATTATTTTAGAAATAGAAGGTAGATCAAAGAGTATGCAGTATTTCAAGGCTTTGGATCCATAATTCTTATGAAGACTGGAAAATAATAGCACATTTGCCACCTAAGTTACCTAAATTTATGGTAGGCAATGAAGAGTAGATTTATTGGCAATGAAGAGTGAATTTTCTTTTCAGTGCAGTACTCGACCAGGATTTTATTAGTTCTAAGACACAGTTTACCTTCTCAGCTATGGTAGCCATTTGTCATTTGCCATAAATCTGATGTAAAAGCATGCAATGTAAATTATGGAATGCCATCCTGCAAACTTTAATAGTGTGCTTTGGCCTGCCATTTAGGTGTTGTTTCTCTCCCGTCTCTAAGTTTCTATATGTTAAAAGCATTCCATGTAAACCTGTGGAGACCCTACTTATATGCCTTTCCATTTCGAGATTTCTGGTTTAGAGGAGAATATCTCATAAGCAATGGTAACATATGTATTCCCCAGTTTTTCCATGTGCCAGTGTCATTGGCTTTGCTGCCTAAGACTCTGATTTCTTTTTTTTTTTTTTAATTAATTAATTAATTTATCTTTGGCTGTGTTGGGTCTTCGTTTCTGTGCGAGGGCTTTCTCTAGTTGCGGCGAGTGGGGGCCACTCTTCATCGCGGTGCGCGGGCCTCTCACTATCGCGGCCTCTCCTGTTGCGGAGCACAGGCTCCAGACGCGCAGGCTCAGGAGTTGTGGCTCACGGGCCTAGTTGCTCCGCGGCATGTGGGATCTTCCCAGAACAGGGCTCGAACCCGTGTCCCCTGCATTGGCAGGGCGGATTCTCAACCACTGCGCCACCAGGGAAGCCCCTTTTTCTTACTTTCTAAAAATGTTTCCTTAGTGCTATTGTGCTAAGGTGTGCTATGATTAGAGTGAATTCATTTTTGTAATTAAAATTAATTAATTTTAAGTTTAAAATTTCAACAGCTTATTCTAATGCTGAAAAGATGCCTAACGTTTCTTGCTTTCTCTCTTCCTTGATATGTTTCTAGCTTAAGAAGCTCTTACTGGCACCAGCCAACACTCAGCTAAGTTATAATGAATGCAGTGGCCTCAGTACCCACAACCATGCAAACCATAATCACAGGATCAGAACAAACCCTGCAGTTGTTAAGGTACAAATGTAAAGTTTTTTTTTAATACAGGAGGGGAAGTCACAAGGGACTTTGGCTTAAAGCTATAAAATAAACAATAGGTTTCTATGTGTTAATTTAGCTGGAATCCTGCAGCGGGCTTCCTAATGGTGAAACAGATTATGAAATGGGTTTCCAAAAGCAATACTCTACCTATTTTAAACTAGGAAGAGTTCATCAACGCTTTGTCTTTGGACGATTGAAATGAAAGTTCTACTGTCTGTTACTTCTTGCCTACTTTATTAATACACGCAGCAACGTGGGCTACAATACAATTTGCTGATAGTCTGGTATCATCTATGAGTGACTTTAGGATGCTGGATTGCCATTTTACCAGCTGTCTAACCTGAGAAAGATTGCTCTGGAATCACCACAAAAGATCTATCTCTGCCATTAATTGCATGGAATGCTGGCAATGACATAATTCGGTTAGCGGGCTGTATTAAACAATGTTTGTCTTGCCATTCACTGTGAGTGAAAACGGAGCGTTAAGGGGTACTTAAGAGAATTGTGAATACTGGGCTCCGGCAATCAGTGGCAAATTAAGGTTTAAACCGGCTTTTTTTTTTTTTTTTTTTTTATTCACAGTAAAGGCGCTGTAGGGTCTTGTTAGTTACATGTTGCTGAGTAGGAACATTGAAATGTAGGAGAAATGAAATAAAAAGCTGCATAAATGTCATTTAGGAATTTTAAATGTAATTTTCTTTCCTTGTTCTGCAAACAATTATTCACAGCTCATAGATCTAGTACACTTAGACTGAACACTTCATTGAAAATCTCATCTCTTCAGAAAACCTATATCCATTCTGATAAGGTTCAGTTCACCAATTTTAGCTTTCTTTATGCCTTGCTTTTAAGACCGAGAATTCATGGAGCAATAAAGCGAAGAGCATTTGTCAACAGCAAAAGCCACAAAGACGTCCCTGCTCGGAGCTTCTCAAGTATCTGACCACAAATGATGACCCTCCTCACACCAAACCCACAGAGAACCGGAACAGCAGCAGAGACAAATGCACCTCCAAAAAGAAGGCCCACACACAATCTCAGTCGCAACATTTACAAGGTAGGCTGTGGACCCAAACACAAGCTGCGGGTGAGGGCGCAGAGGGCAGGGCAAGCCTGCACTGGGCTGAGGAGACCCAAACTTCGGGCTTCTGTTCCATCGGTGTCTCTCTTGAAGGAGAACTCAGCACTTTATGATAGCTGGGGGAAAAAAAATCCTTCCTTGGACACAGGTTGAACATATCCTATTTAGCTGAGATACAGCCTAATTCACAGTCACCAGAAGGCACCTGAAATGTTAGCGGAGTGGGGAGCCAGGTGTGGTGCAGAGGGAATTGCAACGTCAGATGAGGTTTGTAGGAACCTCTGAATTGCTGAAACAACTGAAGCTCTGAGCAAGCCGGGCTAGCCAATTCATGAAAGAGCTTTTATTTTTTCCCTTCCAATAATGGAAAAAAAAAAATGAGGCACTGTTGATTTGCTTGCTGTCTATCCCTTATGAAATAGTAAATAGTATTTACGCAGTCTCTCATTTATGATGCGCATTCTTCTTTTTTCTAGACTACATGGTATACTCACAAATTTTATTTTGTAAATAAGGATTTGGAAATTCCTGGATATTTAAAAAATTTGCTTTCTATTTAAAAAATATAAGCTTATATTGCACTAAACATCTGGGGTGATTTTTATTGTCCCCATACGTTACTAGAAGGCTGATACTCCTGAGGCAGATCAGGGTGATTTGGGGAAAATCTCTGTTAGCAAAGATACATTTTCTTTCTTTCTTTCTTTTCTTTCTTTCTTTCTTTCTTTCCTCCTTTCTTTCTTTCTTTCTTTCTTTCTTTCTTCTTTCTTTCTTTCCTTCTTTCTTTCTTTCTTTCTTTTTCTTTCTTTCTTCCCTCCTTTCTTTCTTTGTCTTCCTTCAAAATATTCTAATTGTAGAGGCCCAACGAGAGCCTGTAGAAAGTTGCCGTTGCTTTAAAATATTTAACTTCCACGTCATCTGTACCTCTGACTTTGTAGTGGAAGTAGACACATTCTAAAATAGCAGTTATAAACATCCACCTCTTTTTTTTTTCCCTTTTGTTTCCCCAATTCCCCTTCCAGCTGCAGAGTGGTAGCCCCTGATCCCTGTTTTGAACCATGATTATTTCATACAGGTATGCTGTTGCTGCTGCTTTTAATACGTCTTTTCTTCTCCAGTGTTTTGAATTTCCCTCTCTCATCCCTACTTCACCATAAACCTGGGATTTTCATATTCCTTTAATATTTTTAATTGGCTCTCAATTAGATTTTCCCTGGTGGATATCTCAAAATCACTGTCCATCCCTTTCTGTCCATTCAAGGAAATATATTTATCAAAATGGGCCACAAAAAAAAAAAAAAAAAAAAAAAAAAAATGGGCCACAGTCTCTCTTTGCTGCCCCCTGACTGGCCTCTCACATGCATGTGCTGGAACAGTTTTCTCAGTGCAGAACCAGACGTGCTGTGGGATTCTAGTGGGTGACCTGAAATGAAGAATTCACTGGGCTACTCCCCGCGGGGTCCTGGTCATATGTTCATTTTCTGGAGCTGAATCTGAAGCCCCAAACTTGCTGGAACCCTGTAGTCAGTGAACCTAGTCCAGCAACACATGTTTTAAAGTGGGGGGTTTTTTGTCTTTTTTTAAAATTTTACTTGGTCCTTTTGGATTTCGAGGGTTTATTAATTTTGTCAATCCATGTACCACTAAATATTATTGTAATCTGTTACAAACCATGGCAGTGAAGAACTAAATTGGCCTGTGAAAGACATATACTTTAGATAAAACCTGCTGTATGTAGGGTTTTTTTTTTTTTAAGGTATATATCTGTGGTGAGGCATCAAAAGTATATCCCAGAATAGAACAAAGCTTGATAAACAACAACAACCAAAAAAAAAAAAAAATTCCTGTAGTTACTAGAGGTCTAAAAGAAAATAAACATGCAAACATGGCTGGCTGTTAATAACCAACAGGAAATAAATGCTGGGTTTCAGGGATTATTTAAATTATTATTCAAAATTTTAATGTAGAAAATATATGAACAATTAGAGACAATTAACTAAGAGGATTTTCTGAGGTTGCCTTATTGAACATAATGTCATTTTTTTGTACGGAACTTCACGTGTACTCTCTGTACCATTGTAGGGTCCAGTTCTTTTCACTTCCCTAGGATAATGGTCTGGACTTGGGCGATTGTATGGTCCCATTTATTCATTTATTGATTCATTTACTAATGCAGTCATTCATCAAAGATATCATGATCTTCATGAAAAAGATTCATTCCTGTCCTCAAGGATCTTAGAGTCTCTGGTCTACCAGTCATTGCAACAGTGTGGATTAAACTTCCAGTAAACCAAATCAAAGCTCCTCTAGTGGTAGTTTTTGTGAGCGTGGGCTTATTTTGGGATTAGATTCTGGATTCGCTTTGAAGCTGTACCCTTCCTGTGGCCCTCATTTCCTGTTTGCATTTTGTCCCACGAAATATGACCACTGCCTGTTCCTTTCCTTCCATTGCCACAGGCCTTACTTTTACCCAACTATCAGAATTTGGGGGATCTTCCTTTAAGCATTCCAGATAGGCTACCCTACACCTTGAAAACTGGAATTTCAGTGACTGATTTTCAATGTACATTATTGTGTGACATCGCACATATTCATAACTGGTGATATTTTGTATAGAACCTTTATGTGTTATCTTAATTATTAGTTGAGCACCATAGAAGTTGGTAAAGTTCCTTCATAAGTGTGTTCTTTTTGAAAGGCTCATTATGTCAGACATATTAAAAAGTTAATGTCAAATCAGTTCATTTATTGGTATATCTGAAAAAGCCAATCAATCAATGTACCTAATTTGCACAAGACAGCATGAGCTTCGTATTTCTGGATGCACATTGGATAGAAGATAAACCATACAATTGTTTAAAAACGAAATCTAAATCTACAAATTAAATGCTATGTAAATACTACTTGTATATGTAAATGCTATTTGTCCAAGTAAAGTACCTAATTTCAACCTAATTTGGACATAAATAGTATTTTCACATTTCAAAGGGCCTTAATTACTGGTGTTGATTAATTTCCTTTAATATCTATTGAACGCAATTCCTTTTGATAATAGGGGAAAGAAAACATATTCAGGGCCCGACTCTGCCAGTAACTAGTTTTATGGCCCTGGAAATATCATGCAGCATCTTAGGTCTCAGGTTTTTCATCCATAAAATAAGAAAGTTTATTCTAAAGACCTTTTTGGTTTCAAGTCCATGATTTTCATTACATAAATGACTACCTCTTGACCTTTTGAAAGTAGTTATTTTAATGAGAAAAAGTTGACAAAATCTACATACATATAAAAATATCTTTATAGATAAGCATATATATACATAATATGTGGACGTATATCCCAAGTACATTTCTCATCATGTTTTCCCCTCCTTCTGTTCAAAAGACAAGACTGCCAAGGAGAAGCAATTGAAATTTTGGAGTGAGAAGATTCTTACTCCACCCTTCATAACTGGGAAATGCCTCCTGTAGGAGGGTAAGATTTAGGAAGCAGAAAAAGAAGTAGATGAGCTCTCTTTGCAAGTCTATAGGTCTCTCAACTGATAAACAGTAGTCTTCCTTTAGTTGTCTATCAGATTTGGGGATCTGAAGGCCTTTTAAACTATCTGGGTCAGTGTCCACAATTTGCCATAATCTCTCACTTAATTGTCAGTGAATAGAATAGTTCTTGAGTGAGCTTTGGCCTCATAGAGATAACCTATTCTCAGGGCTAGACATAAAATTATACATTTTAGGAGAAAAATCAACTGAATATTCATAACGTTCTGTCGTCTTGTAGTTACTCTGCTGTTTTCTTGCCTAAACAAACCGTGTACTATATTCCAAATTAAAATAGAAAACATTATTTCTCTCTGATGGTCTGATGCAAATTTTGTATCCTTAACAGGGATGCTACATTTTGGGGAAAATTCTGTTTTCGTATGTGTTTTCAAATGATAGTTTACTGATGCAAATGTTGTTTGGAATTTGTTTTAGCATAATGGATTGTTGTCTGAGTTTGATCCAATATTCAGGGACTTCCTTACTTTAGTTTTCCGGTTTCCAGTTTCCAACTTGACTTGTAGAAAGAAAACAAATCTGAAAAACTCTCAATATTTCATAATTAGTTTCCTTTTTTTTCCTTTAGCCAAACCAACAACTTTATCTCTTCCTCTGACCCCAGAGTCACCAAAGTAAGTATTATGAAATGTAACCATTTTCAGAAAGGGAAGGGGGTTCTAATACATTTGGCTACAGCAACTCCATTTCAGTTTGTTTTTATAAATGTGCCATATCTTCCAGTGACCCCAAGGGTTCCCCATTTGAGAACAAGACTATTGAACGAACCTTAAGTGTGGAACTCTCTGGAACTGCAGGTAAGCCTTACATTTCACTTGGATCTTTTTGTGTGGGTGAGTCTGTATGTGAAATATATATTAGCGTATATTCTCTATGGGATTAATGAAATTCACAAAGAGTACAAACAACATGGGATAAGAAGTTATCTATAAATATTTTCAGTTGTTTATTTTTTTAAGAGGAGACGTTTATCGTGTGTCACACCTGGGCCAGACCCTCTGATATATATCATTGATTTGGATCCACAAATAAACCTATTTCCAATTAAGACACTAAAACTTGAGTAGGAGGAGAAATTAACATTTATTGGTCTTCCACTCAATAGATACGCCAAGCGTATAAGTGGTTTTAGCTAATTTCATAATGACCTCATGAAGATGGTGGTAGTATTTTTCATTTTTAAGATGAGAAAATAAGGTTCAGAGATGTTAAGTAACTTGCCCAAGATTGCAGAGCTAGAAAGCAAAGCGCAAAGGTTTGAACTCAGGTTTACTAATTATCAATACTTCACTTGAAATATTTTCTTACTCTCCATTGTACTCAACAGTGTAATGCTCTCCTATATATATTACCATTTTTATATCTTTCCAGTAAAGGACAAAAATGAAAATATGTCCATTCACCAAAACAAAATGTTCTTATATACTTTAAACAAGAGCAATTTCCTTCACCGTTTGGACTTCTTAGTTTATCTGGCCAGTCTTACTTCACATTCTGAAGAGGAAGAAGCTTTAAAAACTTGAACTAACCCCTGAGAAACTTACAAATCCAAAGAGTTCCTAGGCAGACTTCTGAGTTGGCTGCAAATGGTACCTTTGCAGTAAGTGCTTAGGTTTAGGCACTTGAACCCCACCAGAAAGTGAATCTGAGGATGTCTGTACAAGAAGTTCCTAGGCTCTGGCCATTGCTGATAAGGGTGAAGGAACAGAAAGTTAAACAAATGCTTTCAGCCAGAACTATGGTGCCTACACACACCGTGGTCATTGTTACTAAGTTTAATTTCACCCTTTGAGTTTGCTAAATTACCTCCTTATGAAAGGTCTATTGCATGATTGCATGATTTGGTCACCAGTAGAGCAGTTAATTTCATGGTATTTATATATATTTTATGTGTGTGTCTGCAAGTATAAATATATCGTTATATAATAATACATGTACACACATGTATTCACATATAAAGAATGTATATAACATCATTTCTTAAATAAATTACAATTACACATGTGATTATAAGTAACTTGTGTGTGCGTCTATTATGTGCAGTAGAGGCCTTCTTGTCTGACCAATGAGTGAGTATTTGGTGGTTTTATCTAAAAAGTTGATTGAAGTATACACAGTTTAATCATTTCACTTTTGCTTAAAACATACGAATTATACATTCAAATATAAAATTTTTGGTATAAGACAGAGAGACCTTTGCACTGAACTTAAATGTACTAACTAGGGATCCATTCATCTTTCTGGCACAAACTTCACTAATAATGCATCATAGATGGTATTCACGTTTCGTTTCTTGCTTTTTGAAGGAAAATAATTAAGGGTATTTGTGTGGTAGTCTGAGTGCAGAATCATTCTAGGTTTTTATGATTTTTTAATATAAATCATAATCAGAATTCCTTATGTTTTCCCATACCATCCACCTACAACTAATTTGACAGCCCTTCCTTTAGTAACATACCTTTATCGGGTCTTTTAATAGAAAAAACTTTTCTTACTAATATTTTCTTACTAATATTCATTCAGTTACATAATATTTTATTATCTGACATAATTGCAGTCACCAGTACAATGGACATTAACGGATTTGGGAAAATACATTTCCTTGGCTATAGTAACAACCAGCTGAAAGGAATCCATTAACTAGGAGTGTTCAGGATGCTGTAGGTGTAAGTTGCTTTGGTTTAGAGAGGATTGAGAAAGCTTCCACTGTATATACCAATACCAAGCTTTCCATTAAAGAAACATTTTTTAATTTTTCTCTGATTATAAATAATATAAGCTTACTATAAAAGATGTCCAAAATACAAACTAGTGGAAAAATTGTGTATAGTTCTAAATTGTTTTCTATGGATATTTTTACATCTGTGATCATTTTGTATATACATAATTTTGCATTCTGATTTTTCAGTTAACATTTTAATAAGGAAGTTTTATATTATCACAGACCCTTTATTATCAGGCTTTTCTTAGTGTGCTGTATAACATTAGTTTGAGTAGGTACATGTATCAAAATGTATCAAAATTTAATTATACTTTTATTGTTACACATTTAAGTTGTTTTAAAGTGTTACCATTTTGAAATAGCATGCAGTGGAAATCTTTGTTCATAAATTGTTTAAATCTTATTTTTCTCAAAATAAACTACTAGTAGTTATTAACATGAATATAAGGATATAAATATCTTTGGGGCTTCTGATACATATTACCCCATTGCTTTCCAAAAGAGGTGTTTCCACTTATAGTCCTATTATCACTATGTGGATATATTTGCTTTATTACATCCTTGCTAGCATTGGGTATCTTCGTTTTTAAAACATTTTGCTCATTTATGTGTATAACATTTCATTTAAATTGCATTCCTTTTACTCATGAGATTATGGTGTTACAAAAAAGCACTTACTTTTATTTTCTTCTTGTCAGAAGTTTTATTATTTATCTTACTGACCTAATTTTAAATATTTTAGTTATACATTTGAAAGGTTAGTAGGCTACACTGTTGAGAATTTATAGAAGATACTTTAAAAAAATACTTAGCATCCTAAAAATATATACAGTGGATTTATTTCTGTTGGTGAACCAGAATTCATCTTACTAGTTTAAACCCCTTTTTCTTAGTGCTTTGAAAGAGTATTGAGTACAATGGAAATCAATTTACCAACATATATAACATATATAATACCTGCTCTATGCTTGCAACACAGTAGGTCTTGGGGAATATATATCAAGCATAAGACATAGAGACTAATCCATGCAAAGCATGGACTATTGTACTTGGCTCATAGTAGGTGCTAAATAAATGTTCTTGTTTTTAAGATGTGGGCTTATAGTCAGTTGGGAAAGTAACACATATTGTCCAAGTAGCATGAAGGGAAAATATCACTTACTGTTTATAATGTTTTGCTACTTTCTAAAGAAGGTGGGCTCAGAGGTTGGTTTTTCATTTGTTGAGCATGGTGGTAATGAGTGCAGATACAAATTACACAAGCTGATGTATGGCCAAATTGCATTACATGCAAGAAGGGAATTCTAGCTACAGGAAAATCAAGGGATGAAGAAGAACTTGGAGGCTGTAGAAGGCGGCTAGAAGGAGACGTTTGAAACCTGCTCGGAGGATGGTGTAGGGAGGAGGAGATTGGGGGAGAAGAGGGTTTTTTTTTTTTGATAGAGCTATTGTGTGTTTGAAGTGCTAGACAATGTGTAATGTTCATGACCTCCATCCCCACTAAACATGTTCAGTAAAATTTGTTGTGTAGTAGCGTTTGGAGGATATGACAAACACTGATTGTGCCTCAAGAGAATCACCAAAGGGAGAAAATAAGCTTTCAAAGGGAACCCTGTAACATGGCTTCAAGTTAAATACCATGATTGTGCAAAAGATTGAAAAGAATTGTAGAGACAGTTCAGGACTGAAGGAAGCATTAAGGCAATACCATTAGGCAGTGAGTGACAGAGTTGATCTGTGGAAAGGAGTTTGGAGGAAATTGAGCGCTCCACTGACTTGGGGTGCCTTAAGGGAGAAAAATATTTGCATCTGATTTTTAAGTGTGTGGGTGGAAAGGAGAGGAGATATTGATGGAGCAGAAGATACTGTATTGTAAATTGAAACATAAAATTGCCAGTATTCAACATTTTTGACATACCAAAAAAATTGGCAGTTTCGTGTGATACTACCTGAACTAAGATACTTGAAAAGCTGCAAATCTCCAAATGAAAGTAGTCTATGATGATTTTTTAAAAAACAGACAGCACAGTTTAGTGAAGTTGTGCAAAACCTTGGCTCTGATATTGAACAAAGCCAAGTTTAAATTCTGGATCTACCCCCATCTAGCTGTAAGGCCTTTGGTCAATCTAATTAAATTCTGTAAGACTCAGGAAGCTTATGTATCAAATGAAGCTGATCACAGTACCTGCATCTCATTGAGGCACTGTGAGGATTAAATGAGATAAAACATGAAAAAAGCTTAGTCCAGTGACAGCATATGTGTTCAATAACTATTAGCTATTTAATTACTAATTCTACATTAAATTCATTTCTGGAGGTCATTGTACCTTCCAGCTCATCTTTTCAACTTTTGACTACCTTTTACCTGTTTCCTTTTATTGGCCTTAATACTATCTCCTCTTTGGCACTCTCCTATATGAACTCTCCTATATGAAGTTATGTATTCTTTTTTGTGGCAAAATTCCCCTAATTCCCCATGAAACTGAACATATACTGCTTTTGGTGTGGGGCTGGGATTTACCAAATCAAGGTAGAAAAATCTCCTCTTGGGCATTCATTCTCTCAACAACAGGTACTTCTGCTGTCACTACAAATCCTAGAGGCCAGACATTCACTAATAGGCACTTCACTTGTATTATTTCTGGACTCTCTGTCCATTTAATTGTGAAGGAAAAAGCTGTATGTTGATTCTAGGTCTGTGGTGGACCCTGGGTTCAAAGCAAGTCTGTCTGACTAGAGATTATGTCTCTTCCCCAAAGCCTGAATTTTAAAGATAGTAGTGGACATCTGTTATGTTAAATAGGTTTTATTTCACTTGCCAAGCGTCATTGGTTGGTATTGGCTGCCAGAAGCATTGTGTTGAGAAGGATGCTAAGGCCAAGTCTGTACTCAGTGGGAATGTCATGATCAGTTAGTAATGTCTGCCCATGATCAGTTAGTAATGTCTGCCGTCGGTGCAGCAGAGAGGGGTGGACAGGGTGTGGACAGCATGCAGGTTGTTGATTTGTTGATCCTTGGTATACATGCTGAACGCCTTTGGTCGCAACAGAGGACATGGATCAAGCTGTTGCCCCGGACTTTCTGGTGTCTTCTTATTTAATTTTACAAATTTTAGTGAAATTTTCCAAACATTTAAGTGAAAATGTAAAGAGTCAACAACATTCTAAGACCTCAAGAATAATCCCTCTGCCCCATCTGCAGAGTCTTTGGGAAACAGGAGGGATGAGATAGGAAGTTTGTTTTATTAGGTATCACCAGCTGGTCTGACTTTGTGATTGTCCTAAACTAGCTCATTTTGGCTGATAAAAAAAAAAAATGCTTCTCTTTTACAGGTGTAAAAACTAATTTGATTTCAAAATAGCTGTTAGTAAAGCAAGATGAGAGAAAAGAGAATGCTCTTTTGGCAGAAGGCATTTAAATCTATTGCATATGGAGATGTTCAGAGTGCTAGACTCTTTGCTTCTGAAATGGGAATGGCAAAGCAATGTCATCTCAACAAGGTGATGGTTTTAACCACAGGACATGAAGGAATTTGATTAGGAACCAAAGTGAATGACCCCCAAACTTTTATTTATATATATTTATACATGTACATACATATATATGTATATGTTTGTGTATATATATATATATATATATATATATATATACACACACACACACGTATATGTATATATAAACGTTTTATTTTTATTACTGTAAAAGTAATAAGAATAAATATAACTATTTTAGAACTAATTAGGAAAATAAGAACAAAATCATCAGCACCCTCATCACCCTAACTCACGAGGTCTTAGCAATGTTTTCCTCCATCAATATGTATATTTTCCCCATGGTTTTCATGATGGTGGATTTGGTTTAAATCGGCAGTTATTCAAATTACACTTCAGTAGACTTGCACTTAAAATACCCCGCTCATTAACCCATCAATGAGTAATTTCTTATTCTTTTATGTGGAGTCTTATATTGTCATTTTTGGACTTCCCACTTAAAAGCTGATTTTGCTGGATGGTATATTGACAAACAGCATAAATTTGCTATACCCTTTTGCTATATACATCTTTTGTATGTGACTTATCCGTGGGGAAATAGACCAAAGCAAAATAGGAACAGTAGCTGGTACTTTTAAAAGAAAGCCACAGCGACAGAGAACTAGAAAGTGATTTTGACAGGTCATATAATCCATTCCTGTGGCTGAAGAAGCCAAGAAAGGGAGACCCAACAAATTCTCTTTACAGCCCATTCCAGTGTTTTGCAACTCTTCCTGACAGGAATTTCTTCCATATTTCATATCCCTCATTTTCTATTTTTAATCTCATTCTTCTTGACTCAGTGTCTGAAAAGCACCTCAGTTTTCTTTTCTGGAAATGGCACTATCCAATGTCTTTCAAGCCAAGGATAGCAAAGCAATTTTCTCTCCCATATCAACTTCAGGGGTTTGGTGGGAGACACCTGGAAAGCCAGACTCCTCCGTCCCCGACCCGGACCCCTCTCCTGCCCCAGCTCTGTGGGAAAGTGCCCGAGGGCCAATGAATAGCAACTTCATGTTCCATGAGCAAGAGTTGGGGCATTAGACACATGTCATAGGAATGTTTTGAAGCTTTTCTGTGAGTTTGTTCCCCAGTTCTCAGGTCTGATACAGGAAATCCTTAAAAAGCAGGAAAGGCGGGGGCTCCATCAGTCAGAGGGGACATGCCAGCCTGGGTACCAGAGCGAGGTGTGGGAGGCCCTTCTGTGTCAGGGGTTAACACTTTGGTTGCTGGCTTTTGTGGAGATCCAGTGAGTCCTGGGGAAGTTAGGGGTGAAGAGAGAGCACTGGAGGAGCTTTTATCAACAAAATATTTTAACAATTATAGCAGTAACAGTTCATACTGATTGAGTATCAGTCCTTCCTATGCTCCCTTGACACCCACTCCAAGTTCTTGAGGCCAAAAATATGTGAGTAGAACTCAAGTCAGTCTCCTCTCTTTGCCCAGTCCTCCTTCTTTGGTGTGTTTTTAAGCAAATTAGAAAATCACCTTCTCGATGTCTTTCCTTGAGAAATCTTTGAATTGGCATGTGATGTAAGAAAAATCCCACTGTCAAACTCCAAAGCGAGTCACAGATTTAGCAGGAGGTTGTGTGAAATGTAAACTGTAAAACTGTGTAAACTATTAAAAAAGATCTTCCTGAAGTCATTGGCTGGATAGTGGAGCACAGAATACAGAGCAGAGGACTTGCCATTTATCAGTCATTCAATTAAACACACCAACCCAAAAGAGGACTCCTCAAAGGAAATCGTTTTATAGCACATAATGAAACACAAAACCAAACCAAACTTGTCTCTGACTTTTTTTTTTTTTTAGAGGGCTGTTTAAAAAGATAACTGGAGAGTGTGGGAGAGTGTGTACCACTTCCCCCAGATTTGCTGTGCAGAAGTGCAGAAGTGTGAGTGATGTAGAGGTACTTGTTTATTATAGAGCACATTTCAATGCAGTAATCATAAATATTGCTAAGGTTGTGCTCCGTTGAAATATGACCTACATACTCTTGATTGTTTGTGTTACGTGATTTGTCTGACACCCATTACATTCTGGGTAATAGCAGCCATTTGTTGCTCTGCACAGCAGGCTCTTCTGACAAAAGAAAATAGGCAGCAATAAAAAAGCTATAGTCTGAATTACATTCTGCACAGTGCTGCACTGCTGAGAGTTTGTGCAAGTGTGTTAACAATGTTCTGAACTGCCTCTTGTCAGCCTTCAGCCTGTAATGGCCATCTGTCCTCACATAAATCTGTCAAAACCTGCTAAGTTCAAGAGAGAGCATGGAATATACCTTGTACTGTCAACACCAAAATGTACACATTCCCCAGAAAATCAACACACAGGAAATAATCCGGAGGTTATGGGAGGCATTAGCCCGGTTGATTTAGGCTTGTGGGCTGAAATTGAGAGTCCGGCAATTAGTGGGAAGATGACAAAGGTAGTGGCGTTGAGGAATTGAGTACTGACTGCCCTTCTACCGCAGGGGAAAACATTCTGGGTGGAGGAGATGGGGTTAGAGAAATCTAATTAGTTCAGGTGCAGCAAAGGGTTCCCTGTCCCGGGCACAACTCCTAAAAGCTGGACATCACGTTAAAAGAAAAAAAAAAAATGCTTCTTACACTTTTGTTTTGCTTTGTTTTGTTTTACTCTGGATCTCAACCCTATCTGGAAATAGATTTTCAATGAGGCACTGGTGACACGCAGTCTCATGATCCTTAAGATGTCTCAGTCTTGCTCTGGGGTATTCTCCTCAGATTAAAGAAGTTTCAGTAGACAGTCAAAAGGTTAGGGAATGATCTGAATTATTTTTCCCTGCCCACCGACTCACTAATCCTAAAATAACTTCCATCTACTAAGCGAGTATTATTTATTTGTTTTAATGAGCAGGGCCGTCCGAAATTTATAGCCCTGGTATTTTCACTCACAGGGTATACCTGGTTATCTCAGGGTGTTTCTGTAAGTTTTAAGCAGATACACAAGAAAATCTGTACTTACTGCAGATTTTAAAGAATGATCTCTTTATGAAGTCCTGGGGGCTGAATCCCTGAAATGCCAGCATTTGGGGGAATATTCAGCGCAGAGTAGGTGCTGAGTGAAAGTCTGTTTGATTGCCACAGGCCGTCTAAAATGAAAAGGAAGTAAAAGGCTTTGTTTTTAACACCAAGAAACTCTAATCATGTGTTAGCGCTCCCAAGAGCAACTTGAGAATCGGTTATTTAAGCGATAATGAGCTTAGGTACTAGGACAAGGGTTTCAAATGTTCAAGACGAAAAAGAATTTCTATATTTAAAATCCCTAGATAGCTGAGCTATTTTTAGAACTAGTCTCTCTTTAATAGTGGCCTAATTTGGTGTTTCTGAAGTTTAGGGTTTCTTTTTATAAGTCTAGAATGTCAGTCAAAATATATCTACCTGAGATCAAGGCAGGGTGCCACACAGACGCGACGGGACACTGGCTCTCCATAAGTGGTCTATGCACCGTGTCATTAAAAATATTTGACCAGCTTCCCAAGTGATCCTCGGGCCACTGAAATGGGACACCTACTAGTAAAGGAGGATCTAGAAAAATAAAAACGAGTGAAACATTTTGCAAAAGCCCAAGCAATATTCCACTGAGAGCTCCTCATCTGTCTGGAGAGACGAGATATAATTCACATTCAAAAAGAGATAAGCGTGAAAATATAGCAATATCTGGTAAATGAGTGATTCTGGCAGTAAATTATTGGAAAAGTAAAAATTACCCCCATTCAGAGTATCATGAAAAGATTTATGAAGTTGTATTTGAGGATGTTGAATGTCATTTCCCCCAATTCAAGGGCTATCTCATTTGGAATATTTGACTGTTATGTACTCTGCAAAGAGAGATTATTCATCATTATTTCTTTGAGCATCTTAGCTTCCTGTGAGAAATATTTGAGATCTTGTCATTTCTTTGCTGGGAATTGGTATCTTTAAATTTGTTGTAGCAGTAATTGAAGGTAGCATGTGGTAGAAATCAGTGTGTATGAATGGGGCAGTGCAAAGGGTAGAGGAAACAAGCAGAGAGAGAGACAGACAAACAGAAAGCTAGACAGGGAAAGGAAGAGGAGAAGGAGATGGAGGGGGAATGGAAGGAATAGGAGGAGATGGAGGAGGGGAAGGAGGGGGAGGAGGAGAGAAAACTGGCCATAAAGGAATTCCTTAGATTGAGTAAAAGATATACTTGTCTATGAAAGAGGGAACACAAGGAGAGTGAACTTCAGTGACATGGATGATTCATTCAGTAACGTCACCTCCCTATTATCTTCAAGCAGAGAATGGGGGGCAGGTGTACAGTAGGCTGCTGATAAAGGGAAGCTTTTCTGAGACTCAGCTGTGTCACGAAGGGAGAGCAGCGTCTCCTTCTCTTTGTGTTTGCATTTCCCTGTCTTTCTGAACTTTTCTGGGATAGATTTCCAAAGTCAAACCTCTTTGTGTTTTTGTACGTTTCCTTCCCTCCTTTAGGGAGAATTAGCTACGTATAATAAAAATTGCCAAATATTGGTGCAAAATATTTCATTTTAAGGAAAATATTAATTTCTTCTATCTCTTTATTGTAAAGTAGGGGAGAGAGGCAGTGTCTTCCTGTTCATACCAAAACGTCATGTAGCTTTCTGTGCCCTACTTGGTTATGTGTGTGTATATGTGTGTGTGTGTGTGTATATATATATATATATATATATATACTTCTATTTTCCAGCAAGGTAGAATTTTCCTTGAAGCATGCAGTCGCCTTAAGTCTAAGCCCAGGCTTCTTGTGGACTTAAGTTCTTTTTTGCTGAATAGCGTCCTCCCATCCTCCTAAATAAAAAGTGTATTGTAAACTAAAATGTTCCCTTGTAAGCATAAAGTCATTTGAACTCCAGCCTGCCCTTCTTCAAAGTTCCGTCGACTCTGGAGCCTTGCCACAATTCTTCTTCCTTGGCATAAAGGGCTGAGGAGGACTTAGGGGTGAAACTGAACAGAGGTAACCAGCCTTCACACACTCTCCCACAGTGACTTGTGATGGAATTTTCTGCCCTCTGTAGAAAAGCACAAAAGGCAACAACTGACAGATTTCCCCTCTTCTTCCTTTCTTTTTTTTTTCATTTTTTTCAATTAGTTAGTTGCTGAAGCTTGGATTCGTTTCAATCCTTCAGCCTCGTAACACGCCCTGATGTGGTGCTCCAAGTAAAATGGTCCACTGTCACTGCAATATTTAGTGTTACTGTTCACTTAGGTTTCTGTTGCAGAACCATATTTTAGACAGAATGTATTAGTTATGCTTACAAGAATGTACTATACCTACATTAGCCATGGTTTACAAAGTTAATGAACTGTGGAGACAAAGAATCATTGCCGTCAGGTTGTAGAGTTGTCTGGTGCCCTGCATTAGCCGGCTGCATTTTACTGAACTTACTTTGATGTTGCCAATGTCATTCCCACCCTCTTCCCCCCCAGTTGCTGTCATCCCATCTTTTCTTTTCTTGTCTTTTTTTTTTTTTTTTAAAGTTGCCTAATTCTTTGGCTCCATGGGTAGATATCCTTGACTTTACAAAAATTCCTGATCTACATGCATCCTCCCCAGCGTTCTTTGCAGACAAATGCCACCAAAGGTCTTCTATGATTTCCCTGTGTCCCACCGTGTTAATTTTCCACAACTCAGACTGTGAGAAGCTCCTGTAAACCTGAGCTTTGGTAATGCCTGGTGGTGACGTGGTCATGTTTCCTGGGAAGCAGGATCTGTTAACATTGGCGTTTGAAATACAAAATATCATGGCTTTCACCACAGCCTCATATTGTAGGTCCATCTTTTCTTGGTGACAGAGGCTTCGGGGGACAGGGTCACTTTTTCTGGTCTTATCATGAATTTAGTTTCCTTCCTTTTCACTGAGTTTTAACTATTGTCTGAAATCTTGGAAAAGTTAGGAGAACATATCCTGACATTTAACAACATATCTCTGTCTCTTTTCTTTCTCTCTCTCCCCTCCCCTTTTTTTTTTCTTTTATTATCTTAGGCCTAACTCCACCCACAACTCCTCCTCATAAAGCCAACCAAGATAACCCTTTTAGGGCTTCTCTAAAGCTGAAGCCCTCTTGCAAGACCGTGGTACCTCCGCCATCAAAGAAGGCCCGGTACAGTGAGTCTTCTGGTATCCAAGACAATAACTCCACCAGGAAAGGGCCCGAGCAGTCTGAGTTGTACTCACAGCTCAGCAAGACCTCCGTGCTCACCAGTGGACACGAGGAAAGGAAGGCCAAGCGGCCCAGTCTGCGGCTGTTTGGTGACCATGACTATTGTCAGTCAATTAATTCCAAAACGGAAATACTCATTAATATATCACAGGAGCTCCACGACTCCAGACAACTAGAATATAAAGATGCCTCCTCCCACTGGCAGGGGCAGATGCGCTCTTCCACAGATTCAGACCAGTGCTACCTGAGAGAGGCCTCGGAGGTGAGCAGGCAGGTCTCTCCCGGCAGCACCAGAAAACAGCTCCAAGACCAGGAAATCCGAGCTGAGCTGAACAAGCACTTCGGTCATCCCAGTCAAGCTGTTTTTGACGACGAAGCAGACAAGACCAGTGAACTGAGGGACAGTGATTTCAGTGATGAACAATTCTCCAAACTACCTATGTTTATAAATTCAGGACTAGCCATGGACGGCCTGTTTGATGACAGCGAGGATGAAAGTGATAAACTGAAGTCCCCTTGGGATGGCACGCAGTCCTATTCATTGTTCCATGTGTCGCCTTCTTGTTCTTCTTTTAACTCTCCGTGTAGAGATTCCATGTCACCACCCAAATCCTTATTTTCTCAAAGACCCCAAAGGATGCGCTCTCGTTCAAGGTCCTTTTCTCGACATAGGTCGTGTTCTCGATCACCATATTCCAGGTCAAGATCAAGGTCCCCAGGCAGTAGATCCTCTTCAAGGTAAACCTTGTCAAAACCCACCCAAAGCCTAAGGCGTTCCCAGGAAGTGAAAAAAAAACAAAGGCAAAAAACGCATTCAAAACCCACAGGCAGCCCCGCCCCTCACCATCCATTCCCAGTGCGACAGGAACTAAGGAGATTGTCGTTACCCATACATTCCTCCCCATCTTCTCTTAAATCTGTCATTCTTGAGCCCAGTGCCTTGAGCTAGTCAGATCAGAGAGAGCAATTTGTAAGAAACTTGCTCATCTAACTTTTTCCATTACCTGGAGAGCTGCCTTGTGCCAGGATAGGTGAGATCCATGCAAGATAAAGCTGACAGTGTACCAGGCCGGCGTTCGGCATTCACATCAATAAGAGACGCTGCAAGAGAACACGTCACTCCAGACCTCTAAGCTGACTAGACGATCACAAACTGTCACTGGGAAATCTCACAAGTAGCTGGGAACTGAAAGCCGGTTTATGTAATGCGGAATTCCAGGGGCTGTTCAGTCATGCCGATGAACTGGGGTTCACCGGCAGTTGCAAATGCCCTTTTGTTTTTCCTCCTCTCTCCCAGATCTTGCTACTACTATGAGTCAGGCCACTGCAGACACCGCGCGCACCGAAATTCTCCCCTGTGCGCGAGATCACGTTCAAGATCGCCCTACGGCCGGCGGCCCAGGTAATGATACACATCCTTGACCCTCCGCGCCTCTCATCTCCTCCCGTAGATGACAAGATGTTTTCTAAAACCCTCCCCCCCCCCCCCAATTTCTGATTAATTTTGCTCATGCGATTGGAGGTGGTTGCCTTAATGATGAAGTTCTGTTTCTCAGGTATGACAGCTACGAGGAGTATCAGCACGAGAGGCTGAAGAGGGAAGAATACCGCAGAGAGTCTGAAAAGCGGGAGTCTGAAAGGGCCAAACAGAGAGAGAGGCAAAGGCAGAAGGCAATTGTAAGCAGCTGGGAGCTTACTTTCATTTTACAGGAGGGTTTCTTTTCTTTTCCTGTCTTTTCTGTTCCGGGGGGTGGGCACAGATTAGAAAATAAGGTAAAGACTCTTGTTAGAATACGCAATACTCAGCCTTTTGGCTTTAAAGCATCAGTGAGCCTTCAATCCCTCTTAACACAGACTATCGGAAAACAAAATGTTAGGTCAGTGTATTTCTCCTCCATACTACCTGTTTCTCATTCATCTTGAAGCTCATTACTGTTTTCGATCTTTGTTTCTAAAAATGGAGGAAGGAGAGATTTGTCCAGTCAGATACTGGTCCCATCAAGCCAGAGGATGAGTTCTTTGTGTTGTTCTCTGCTGCTTTTTTTTCTCTGAGTGGAAAATGAAGAGATATCACTATTTGGTTTCAGTTTTCGTCTTTTTGGCAGACGTGAGGGTTGGATTGAGTTAGATTTAAGGGCAGTGGTAGAGAAAGATTTGCTTAGAAAGTCATCATTTCTTCCTTGTGCCGGGTCAACACCTAACACATCCATATTTCTTATGAACTGCTTTTCAATAACCTATTATGGATTTCAGCACCATGTACTGCAGGGTATTACATTCACTTGACATATACACAGTACTGACCCTTTGGGGTAAGGATCTAGGTTATGTGCATCTAGTTCGTTCTATGTTGGTCAGACCTTAGAAGGCAAAAAGGAGGTCCTCCAATTGTCAGCATCCAGTACTTGTTCAAGGCAGATATTCCTAATTGATTAAGGAAATCTTTCCCACTGAACCCCAATAGAGCCTTGAGGGCTTTCCCAACATGGTGCTCCAGGGAGCCATGGCATATCCATTGGAAATGGCACTGTCTTCATTCATTGCAGCTGCTGTCTTTTAGCTGCTAAACGTCATTTCAATGAAGATCAACCTTTGACACATTTTGCATACAAGCTAACCAGGGCTTAGGGAAATGATTTTTAGCTGTAAATGTTAGATGGATATGGTACCTTTAAAACAACCCACAACCATCAACAAAATCTTGAAAAACCTACGTAAAAGAGCTGACTAATAGAGTCCAAATCGAGCGTTGGCCAACAGTTATCAACTGGAGGAAAAAGGTTAACTGAGAGGTTTGTTAACTCAGGCGCTCAAGGAGAAAGAAGGGAGAAGTAATTGAATACTTAGGCTAAAGTTCTAGGGCTTTGCTGCCATTTAACTTTGAATCTACCTAAGACCAAATTAAAGGCCTTGTGAAAATTATAACACTTTCCCTCATTTTTCACAACTTTCAAATGAGCTGTGATATTAAGATCTGCCAGAGTATCATTAGTTAACACTTAAGAAGACTAATGAAAATTAAAAATTCAATTTTTCTAATTTAGATGTTTTTAATTAATAGCCTGTTCAATAATTATAATAATTCACATTTATAGAGTGCCATATAGTTTACAAAGCCTTGTAGTATGGAACAGTACAGTTAATGTATACCAAAGAGAGTCATGTTGAGTAAGCATAAAGGAAAATAGTTATTTCAGTGTTTTCATATTCATATTTGATAAAACTCTTCATGTTTCTTCCCAAAAGAATGACACTAAAGAGAGAAATTGTTTTATCATATATTTGCTCATTTGTGCAAAATGTAACACAGCTGTAACTAAAGCTATGTAGATAAATGTAGATAAATGACATGTGCTTATTCTATTCTTCCAAAGATAACTTAGTGCCAGATACTTACCAGGGTGAAGAAAGGGAGGGAGGGGTCTTTTTGCTAGTTTGGTTCTTTACAAATAGATCAAATAATGTGATGGTGTATATTCCATAGATGCCTGAGCCAAAAGTACTCTTGAGGCCGCTAGCCTCAGTTTGGAAGCAGATACCACCCTACCACCCTGCCTTTCCATGTGTCACAAATATTGATCAGTTCCTTGGTTAATTCTTTGACTAAGACAATCTTTATCAGTTCCCTTTGAAAGACAGCAATTATAGTGCAAATGTCAACTTGGCTTATATTAAGTCATCATAATTAACTAGACGTTTGTGAGAATTTTGGCTTTAAGATTTTTATTTTTGTTTTTAAAAAGCAGATTAAAAAAGAAAACTAGGACATAGAGATTGTTTACTAACACAGTGACCCATAGGTAGTAAGAGCTTAGTATAAAGATTTGGGACTTACTGTTAAACCAATTCCCACTTGGACTATTAGATGCTATTTTTGCTTAATATAAGTGAAAACTCATGACTATATGAGAGACATTTGTTAGGTGCCTGGGCTCTAAAATTAGGTAAGACCTAGTCCCCACATCCAGGGAGTTCAAGTCTACTGGCTGGTAAAGATACATGAAGAGGCAATAGGGTGTGTTAATTGCTATTGCAGAGGATGTGCCTAAGGTACTGCAGTGGCAAACGGGTCGGCAACCAGCCCTGGGAACGAGGGAGGGCATCCCTGGAGAGGGTGAGATTGATTTGAAACCTAAAGGGAGGAAAGGGCAAAGGTTTTTTATACCTGTGTTGTCCAGTGTGGGAGCCATTAGCCATGAGGCTAATTCAGCTAGTCCCAAATTTAGATGCACTATGAGTGTGATTGAATTTTGAAGACAGTACAAAAAAAAAAGAGTGTAAAATACTTCATTAATATTTTTTACATCAATGACAAGTTGAAACAATAATATTTTGGCTATGCTGAGCCAAGTAAAATATATTATTAAAATTAAATTTGTTTCTTTTTACTTTTTAAAATGTGCCTCCGAAAATTTAAAAGTTACATATGGTGCATTATATTTTTATTGGAAATTACTATTCTAGGCAGAGACTTTAGCTTATACTAAGTCTCTGGAAAAGAACAAGCTATATTGGGAAACTGCTAGTCATTTAATTAGAACACCAGGGTACAGGAGAGGCAAGAAGTAAGTCTGGAGGGCTCCATGGTAGCCAGATCCTTGAAGGGTCCTGTAAGTCATAATAAAGATTTTGAAGAATATCTTGAAGGCATAGTGGAACTATTTAATGAGATTACCCGCAGGAAGTTTTTCTGATTGATTTCCTTCCTCAAAATGATCTGCTTTCTTGTGCCATAATGCATTTGCAAAATATATTTTTACGGACTTGGAGATACGAGCAATGATTTTTGACTCATTTGACTAGATTAGTTTGAAAAGTCATTCATGAAACAGCGAAAGGAACTAGGACAGTTTGCCTAAGTTGGTCGGGTAGGTGATTTCCATTCCGATTTCTGAGACACCCTTAAAGTAATGAATAAATAGCAAATTATATCTGGAATATCTTGGGTGCAGTGCTGGATTATTCATTAATTCAGATCAATTTTATAATCAGGGGAGCAGCAAAACAGAGGCTCCAAAAGGAAATGAAAAAAATAATGTTACAATCATGTAATAGATACTTTACAAAATTAACCTTTGCTACCTTGCCTTGTGGTCTATAATATTGACTTATTTTTGAGTTCCATAAGAAGGAGATGGTGGTTTAGGTCATCTATAAACTTTTTATTGTGTATGTGTCCAAAAGTCTTTATTCAGACCGACTTCAGTGCACCAAATCAGACAGCTAAGAAAAGACTAATAATTAGTAATTACACAGAATCATATGTTGTGGTTGAATATTGCCATTGTTTAAGTTGCTGTTTTCCTCCAATTTCCATCTAAATGCTCTCAAAACCCAATTTATCCTCCGCTTTTCTCAGTCTCATAGGCTTGAAATAATTCAGGTTATATTGGAACTCTGGAAGCCAGAGTATAGTACTTAATGTCTAAACTGTCACTGCTCTAATTTCTTGGGGAGTTCTAAGTCCAATTCCATTTGCAATCTTTACAGTTTCCTGCCAGAAAACATGATAATGGGATGTTAATTTAAAGGGCAAATCTAGACATTATGAAATGGCTCAGGGCTTAAAACCAAAACCAGATGTGCTTGGGCGATGACTGTGCCATTTCCTTTCTCTTCTCCATTGGTCAGTGTGCAGCCAGGGAGCCAGAAGCAGTGCCTCATCACTGATAATTATCAGCTTCTTCCAAGTGAAAAAAAAAAAAAAGTTGTGTAATTTCTCATGGTTTTACTTTTTGGAGAAAATAAAGTAGTTTTCTATTCAAGCTTTTTTCGAGAGCTATTCCATATGGGTGAATATGTTATATTATGAGTCTAAACTCACAACTTAGAAATTTTCAGTTTTATCAAAAGTAGTTACACATGCTCTGAGTCTATAGTTTTCATGTTTTCTGACTTATCACTGTGTTTACTTGCATCTCAGCTCTTATTATTATATTAGCTCTTAAGTAAACTAACCTGGATGTATTCACATCTATCCAACCTAAGACACGAAGGAGGAGTATTCCTGGGCGGTACTTGGATGGAAGTAACTTTGGTAAACTGAAAGTTTGTAGTTTTGTTTCTCCCCTGAAAGTGTCTCCTAGTAGCGGTCACTTACTGAATGCCTACTGAATCAGATGAGTGTAATCAATGTTAAGAACAAGAGAAAAAACAAAAAAAAAGGAAACTTGTTTTGGCATTATGTCAGAGTTTTGGCCTTTGTTTCTATCCATTCACACCTTTTCATGGTCATTCACCCCTCCCACTTTATCTTTTAGATAGAGGACCTAGCTATACCATTCACTGTAGAAGTGGCATGGATTTTACCCACTCATCTCATCTATAGTATTTGTAATATCCTTGGAATTTTTGAAGAAGTTAGGTTGTAACTAATCTGGAAGTGAACATAAATCTTTCATTGCCAAAGTTGACATGCAGTTTCCTTAGCATAGGAAGGGGGATTTTTAAATTATCCTGACTTGGAAATGTAGAATAAAAGTTCTGAGAACTAAAATCCAAATTATATCAGGCTGTTCCTTATTGTTACCTAACACTGCAGAGCATTTTAGTGAGATAACCCACAGAAAAGCATCAAGCACAGTACTTGGCATCTATTAGAATTTAGTAAACGTTAATCTCGCTACTAATTTCCTTTTCTTCTTAGTCAAACCCCTTTTACCAGGAGTTACTTATTTTTTGATGAGAAACAACCATTGTATGTTTTCCCCAGCTAACTGGGAGGCTCTACACACTTTCTGATAAAGATTTTGATAATGCAAAGTCAGTTAATTCAGTCAGATTTTTTTTCTCTGTTTATCCCCTGTGTTTTGATATAATGAGGATTTACCATACCTGTTAATGCAACATAAATCTTCACTTTTATTATCCACCCCATCAGCAAACTAGCTTCTGTGAAAATTGAAGCTAAAATATACTTGATAAATGTCCCTTCCTCCTCGATAGTGAAAACTGGTCTGAAAATCATTTTTCAAGGAGCTTTTTCCAAAGGTTTAGAGTTCCTCCAAGCCCTTAAGAAGTTGGAAATGTTATTAAGCATTTTGATTTCTTTTCCTTTCATCTCCTGTTTAGAAATTAATGTCTTGAAAAATTGGCTGCAAATGTTAAGGTTTTTTAAAGATATGGAATCTATTCATCTGTCTAATAAAACTGCAACATGTTAAAAATAATCAGTTCTTCACTAGACATTTTGGCCAATCTTGGAAAGATTTTTGTCTTTGCTTTTTAGACCTTCAGATGTCTTTTAATTTCATTTTTATCACTAGGAAAACCAAACACTCTAATCATTTTCTCAAATGAGAATTTCAACATGAATTCAATCTCTGATCTTTGTAAGATAGCAAGATGTGGTCACATTCTTATGTTGCATAAAAGAAGATTGACAGTCAAATAGGTAATTTAAGTGATTGTGGAACAGCCCTTTGGATTTCTGTCTTTCCTATCTAGGTTGTGTCTTCTTTTTACTGCAGAATGTATCAGTATCCGATATAAAAGGTCCTCTGGTTTATCTTCTTTTGGGATTATTGTTGCATACAGTTTTGTATAAAGAAGCAATTCAGAGACTATCCCAATATGTCTGCATATGGATGTACATATGGTCGATTTTCACGTTTACTTTGAATTTCCTTGAAGATGAGCATAGGCTGTGTATATTCCCTTAATAGTAGATGAGCAATTTCTTTGTGATGATTCAATTTCTTTCTCTCTCTTCTGCATTTCTCCCTCCTTTTCCTCTGTACAGTAGTAACCTTACTAAAAACATTCATTAAAAAAAATAAATAAATAACACTCATGCAAGCAGGCGCCAGGAAGTTTAGATAACAGTCCCATCAAATTCTGCTGTTTGGCTGGAGCTGGCTGCATAAATAGAACGGAATGTGATGTGATGATTCCCTTGCTCAAGTGTACAGCACTGCCCCGGGATGAGCCTCACTCGCCATTTATATTTATTGACCTCCAGGATGTGCTGGGTGCTCTGGAACAACACAATTACAGCCTTCAGCTGAGACATACAATCTACATGGAAGCGAATCAGGCAGCCCGCTCTGCTTGCTGTACTTCATCTGGTCAGTTATGTAGGCTCAATGGTTGCTGTCAGAGGAATTGTGTTTTACCAGCTGTTTCAGTGGAGTGAGCAAAGTGAGAGTCCTTACACTTAAACCATAAAAGCAAATCATGGAAACCTTTGTTAGTACACTCAGCTGAGCTACCTGGGCAAGGTTTTTCCTATGATAAAGCACCAAACCTGGTTTTCATTCTCCATTGTCTTAAAGAGTCTCAGAGTAAGGACCACACTTAGTCACCTTTGACGTAATGAAGGGTCTGGAACTAGGTGTTAAAAGTGATTAATTGATTGGCAATTGATTGATTTTTCAACAAATATTCATTAAGAAGACTCTTATGTTTGGGTACCGTTAAAACATAGTAGTCGATAGGACTGGTATGGTCTGTACTTTCATGAAGCTTTCATTGTTGGGGGAGATAGACATTAAACACCGAATAAACTATTAATTATTTAATTACAGTTGGGCACAGAACTACAAAGGAGAAGTAGAGTGTTCTATCAGAGCAACTTGTAATAGAAAGCCGGACCTCACCTCAAGTCTCAGAAAGGAAAATGATTGTTGAGTTCACTGTAATTCTAGACAGTATGTGTATGTTGGTGGAGGGGAGGGAGAGGCAGTGTGGAAAGGGTATTCCAAGTAGCAGAGAAGCAGCTTGTGCAAAGCCCTTAGAAAAGGAAGGAGCACAGTACATACTAGGGATTGAGAGAAGATCAATATGGCTGGAAATAGAGGAAAGGAAAGAATGGGATGTGGGAGCTGAAGCCCAAGATGAAGATAGATCCAGACCCTGAAGTGCCCGGTAGGTTCTGTTAATGATTTGGGTCTTTCCTTAAATGCTATGAGAAACTACTGAAATGTTTTAGATCTTAATTGGCATTATTGGATTCCTGTACTCTTCGTAAAGACTATTCTGACCGAAGTGAAAGAATAGTTTGGAGGAGGGTAAACACAGACACAGGATCCAAGTAAAGAGGCTGTTTTACTGGTCCAGAAAGAGATGCTGGCAGCTTGATTTAGGGGACATGCAATAAAAGAGGCAGATTTAGGAAGTAAAAATCAACAGGACTTAAGGAGTGATTGGAAATGTGGAGGGGACTAAGCGGGAAGAATCAAGGAAGGCACTTGAGTTTTTGTCCTGAATAACTGGCTAGATGATGTTAACTTCACTGATACAAGAAAGACCCACTGGGAAGAGGCTGAACTACAGAGTTTGGTTTGGGTAATGTTGGTCTAGTTTGAGGTGCCTATGGGACATCCAACCTGAGATGTCAAATAGATAGTTGTTGATTTGAAGCTGAAGCTCAGAGGAACTTCCCTGATGAAAACGGAAATATGAGTGTTGCATATGGTAAAAGAAGAAACATGGATGATCAAATCACCTAGGAGGATATATATTATAGGGTCTGTGAATTGTTCAGTTACGTTTCTCAAACATTTATTGAGAGTCCACTCTTTGCCAAGTTCTTTGCTAAATACTGGGCACATGAAATGGACATATGTTCAGTAAATAACATAGGACATCTCTTTGCTTTAAGCCTAAATGACTTTTTGCATCATCCAAGATGTAAAAAGATATTCTCAGATATTCTCAGCACATCCAGAGAAAACTCTTAGGCAAGCTAAATCTGTACCTTTGCCCTGTATTTCCTAGTCTCTGCCTCCGTCTAACTTAAATCTCTCCAACCTTAAGTTCATTTCATTCTTGTTTGCCATTGATAGACATACAAGCTAACTGGTAAGCACTTCGTTATACTAACTTCTTACGTTCTTGAAAAACCTTTTCTCAGTTTGAGAAACATCATCATCTTTGGCCTTGTCTTCTTGGAATAAGAGATATACGATTACTTCTTACACTAAGAATGCATTCTTGTTCTTTAAAAAGTGAACCATCTTCAGGCTATAAAATATTCTTCCCATATTTTGTAGGTTATAAATTGCTGTTGACTTTCAGATTATGATGATATTGACTCCACTTGTGAAAATTAGGCCACACCCTTCTCGTCTGTTCCTAAAATAAGATTCATTGGCAAAGTGAAATTTATAGCCTCTTTTATAGCTCTTATTCTTTGGAGACCCATGGCTTAAAATGGCCAGTATTTTAAGACTGTATTTTTAAAATTATTGTCTTTGGACCACCTGTATCAGAATCACTGGGGTGTGCTTGTTAAAAATAAAGATCATTGAAGCTTACTTTCCAAATTTTTTTAATACAGCTGGAATAAACCCAATAATTTGCATTTTTAATAAGCACCCCAGGTAATTTGTATTTATACTAGAGTTTAAGAATCAATATTTTGAGGGGTGTCAAAATTTGTATGTCAAACTATCATGCTGTACATCTTAAAATTATACAGTAATGGATGTCAATTATTTGTCAATAGAACTAAAAAATGTGTATATTTTATCATTAGAATTCTGAGTTAAGGAGAAATTAAAGAGTTTTGCAAGCCAGGTCAGTTTCCTACCAATTTTGAAGATTAATAATCGAGTCACAAGTTTTAAAATATTTAATAGATATTATTCAGCTATTCAGTGATAAAAAAGATTGCATTACACACATTTCTTCTATAATACATTAAATTTCATGTGACAAAGGAACAGAGATGGATAGAAAAAGTAGAAGAGAGTGAGAGGTGGAAGAGTGTGATACTGAAGAAATGGAAAGTAAAACTTGGTTCAAGTGTAGTCTTTTGTTCAGGTTTAGTGTGTGTTTTGCTTTAATTGGCATGCTCTGGGGGGGAGGTTCTCATTATGCATGATTGTACATTTATAAATGTTTCTAGCATTCAACTTCTTTCCTATCCTCAGAACTAGCAAGTGTCTTCTCACTTTCCCCCCCTAGGAAGAACGCCGTGTGATTTATGTTGGTAAAATCAGACCTGACACAACACGGACAGAACTGAGGGGCCGTTTTGAAGTTTTTGGTGAAATTGAGGAGTGCACAGTAAATCTGCGGGATGATGGGTGAGAATCTTCAAGATTATTTCTTGTTTAGAAGCTGACATATGTAAAAAATTATGGCCATAAGATTACTAGAATGGGAATGCTTTGACAGATGACATGTTGAGTTCAGAACCTTATTTATTTTCTTTCATCCCTATTTATTAATCTTTCTAGTTGAGATTTCCTGTCCCAGAAATAAGTATTTAGCTGCTTGACAGGACAATCACACTGATAAATGGATGCAGTGGTTCAGGCGTTGGCACCAGCGAAGTCTCCAAAGTAGAAAGGGTTACAGTCATATATGCTAATGCTTCCTCACTAGCTTTGAACTTCTCTTCTTTGTCCGTTGCAGAGACAGCTATGGTTTCATTACCTACCGTTATACCTGTGATGCTTTTGCTGCTCTTGAAAATGGATATACTTTACGCAGGTCGAATGAAACTGACTTCGAGCTGTACTTTTGTGGACGCAAGCAATTTTTCAAGTCTAACTATGCAGACCTAGGTATGGATTTTACTGTACATAGAATGAGGAATCCATAATGTAGAGCTCAAAATGGAAGCATATGTAAACTGTAGGCACATTGGGTTGGACCATCACTTTATTTTACTAGAGGGAATATTTGAATACAGATTTTATCTTGTTTTTTATTTTTTAACACACGAGACAGTTTCAGAAGCAAGGGGCTTAAGTTTCGGCAACAAAGAGAAGAAGCAAATTGTTTCTACTGTCTGCCCATATGCTGAAATTCTGCACTATTGGTATGTCTTTGTGTGTGTGTGTGTGTGTGTGTGTGTGTGTGGTATGTTTTGAGTGTGCAGGTGTTGTATTCCTTTGTAATCTCTTACTGCTTTCCGTGCCTACCCTGAATCCTTTTGTACAAGCTATAGCA
Source organism: Balaenoptera acutorostrata (assembly GCF_949987535.1). NCBI lineage: Eukaryota > Metazoa > Chordata > Mammalia > Artiodactyla > Balaenopteridae > Balaenoptera > Balaenoptera acutorostrata. The sequence continues at coordinate 93,320,559 of NC_080068.1, forward strand.
CTGGCATCATTGTTTTGCAGAACAGAATATGCAAAAGTCTTATTATTTGTTCCTTATTATCTCACAAACTCTTAGAAATGTCAACATTTTCTACACATTACACTCAGAGAGGAGAAAGTAAAATTTCATGTGCTAAATCACACTGTACTTTCTTTAAAACAAAAGAAGAAAAAAAACCCTGTTTTTTTTTAGTGCTTCTATATGCTAGGCACTGTGCCAAGGCTTTGTAAGCATTTTCTCATTTAATTACCAGAACAATCCTAGGAAGTGGATATTATCATCCCCATTTTACAGGTAAGGAAGCTGAAGAATAGATAAGTATTCCTTTTTTCTTGTTATAAAAGTTGTACAGACTCAAGGGGTAACATTTGGAAAATATAAAAAATTTTTAAGAAAAATAGTAAAATCACCTATCAGCCTATCACCTAGAGATAACCACTGTTACCTAGTATGGGATTTGCTGTTCAGTATTTTGTCTCAGAACGTCAAATTTCTTATAGTTGAGGTCATATTATACGTATATATACACTTTTAAGTTCTGCTTTTCTCGATTAATATTATATAAGTTCATTTTCCACTGTGATTCAAAGGATCAAAAATAATTTACCAGTATATTTTAATGGTTGTATAGTATTCTATTTGGCAGATAGTGCCATTATATTTAATTGTTCCATTATAGCTAAACACATTTTCGGTTTTTGATATTATAAATAATGCCACGATGGACATCTTGATTTCCTTTCCAATTTTAATTTTGTTCCTTTCCATGTTATTCCCTAACTAATGTGTGTATTGTAAGCCTTTAAATTCCTTCATGAAATAATGAAGGAAGGAAAATGGCAAATGTCTTGTGCATATGACATAATTATTTAAATCAATTTATAATAATCATCATGAAATTAACATATAAATCTGCTCCTAAGCATTATTATATGTCTATCTGCACTTGCTTTGGCTTGGTATAAAGACAAAAAAATGAATACCAAATACAGGGCTTTTTTCTTCCTTCAGCTGAACTGATGTCTTCCTAGAGTAATTGATACAGGTGGGGTGCATTGTTCAGGGGGAATATGCTATAATTCACTTCACAAGCTAAATAGATAGTATGAAGCAGGGGAGAGGCAGTTGACTGTTAGAGAGATAGACGCCTAGGGATGAAAATATAAAAGGTGGCAAGTCATTTGTTCAAATGTTGGCTGATAAAAACAGTCCAGACAGATTGAAGTCTTGAGTTGATTTGACTTATTTTCTTCAGTGATGAAGGCCAGGGTGTTTTCTAGTCTCTCCAAACATCTAGAGTTTAAAATAAGCTACCTAGAGGGGCCTTTAGATCGTGATTCATCACTGGTAAAGGGAGCATGGGATAGTATTTCCAAATTGAACTGAAGCCTCCCTGAAATATTTCTAAGAAGAATGCTTCTCCTCTAGTTATCTCTCTGCCTTGCCAGCAGCAATAGAAACTTTGCCATTGCTAAGCTAGCTCTGATTTCCTGAAAGGTGTGTTTGATGTGTATTGTAATAGCATGGATTTTTCCAATTCCCTCCAGCCTTATAAATGCAGGAAGTGGAGTCCATCTGAGTGTAGGCCTGGTGTAGTTGAAAGCGCCTTGGCTTTGGAATTTCTCAGGCCTGGTTTTGAAACCTGAGTTAGCTTTTTGACCTTGAGCAATTAAACTCCCTCTGCTTCTGGTTCTTCATTTGTAAAATACATCATAATGTGGTTGTGAAGATTAAATATGTGTCTGTGAAGCCCTTAGCATAGTGTCAGTGTCTGGCACAAAATAGATTCTCAATGAATAGTAGCTATAATTATAATAAAAATGATTGTTATGAGAAGTTATAAATTTCAAGTTATTTTAAAATGAAAGAATCAACACCAGGGGCCAGCTTTGGAATGAAACAACATCATATATGTCTTGTCTTTATTCCCTGAATAGTTGAAGTTAAGTGCCTAGGGCCATGAATGCTGAATAACTTGCATATAAGCATATACTGGACTCTTAGAGGGGTTGGGAGCTTACGTGTATGTCAAGAGTAAAGTGACATGATGTGATACTGATTAATTTTACCAAAAGTAAAGCAACCTATCATTTTAGATAGATTATCAATTTTTAAAATTTTTATTTGCTCTCCTAAATTAAGTTAGCTCACATATCCCATTTCTCTGCTATTTTTAAAGTATAGTTAATTTACAATGTTGTATTAGTTTCAAGCGTACAGCAAAGTGATTCAGTTATACATGTATATATATATTCTTTTTCAGATTCTTTTCCACTATAGATTATTATAAGATATTGAGTAGAGTTCCCTGTGCTATCCAGTAGGTCCTCGTTGTTTATCTATTTTATATATAGTCGTGTGTGTCTGTTCATCCCAGTCACCTAATTTATCTCCCCCCACCCCCCTCCCCCCCATCCCCTTTGGTAACCATAAGTTTGTTTTCTATGTCTGTGAGTCTATTTCTGTTCTGTAAGTAAGTTCTTTTGTATCATTTTTTTTTTAGATTCAACATTTAAGCGATATATGATATTTGTCTTTCTCTGTCTGACTTACTTCACTTGGTATGATAAATTCTAGGTCCACCCATGTTGCTGCAAATGGCATTATTTCATTCTTTTTTAGGGCTGAGTAATATTCCACTGTATATATGTACCACATCTTTTTTATCCATTCCTCTGTCAGTGGACATTTAGGTTGCTTCCATGTCTTGGTTATTGTAACACTGGGGTACATGTATCCTTTCAGATTATGGTTTTCTCCAGATATATGCCCAGGAGTGGGATTGATGGATCATATGGTAGTTCTATTTTTAGTTTTTTAAGGAACCTCCATACTGTTCTCCATAGTGGTTGTACCGATTTACATTCCCACCAACAGTGTAGGAGGGTTCCTTTTTCTCCACACCCTCTTCAGCATCTATTATTTGTAGACTTTTAAATGATGTCCATTCTGACTGGTGTGAAGTGATACCTCATCATAGTTTTGATTCGCATTTCCCTAATAATTAGTGATATTGAGCAGCTTTTCATGTCCCTGTTGGCCATCTGTATGTCTTCTTTGGAGAAATGTCTATTTAGGTCTCCATTTCTCTGCTGTTGAGGCCACTTAATGGTTACTTACAATACTATTAATGCAAAACACAATGATTCTAGTTACTATTTATGAGCCAGATTTATAAATGAAACTCAGAATTTAAAGGGATGATCAAGCTTACCATGATGAAGCCAATATTTGTGTCTGGTTTCTATGAATCTGTAATCTGTGTGTCTTTCTGTTTATTGTTCTATAAACAAATAGATCTTTCCATTTGAAAGAGCTTGATGAAAAATCTCAAAGAGGAAAGACAGAAATTAAATTAGGACTATAGGGTCAAAATAGAAGGATGGGTCACGATTAAGAATATGATCATTTTGATCAGGAATTAGTTATGGCTTAGAATTTGTAAATAATAAAAAGTAAACAAATAACATTGGTCACAAACTCTTTATTAACTCAGAGAAATGTATTATATTATCAACATCTTGAATACATATGTAACTTTACATATACCCTTGCCATTCATTGGTAAATCAATCCCAGATCTAAACACAAATATTTTCAATCACGTTTTTAATAATATGTGGGTGTTCAAGATTAATACATTCATTAGACAAATACTGAGTGCCTACTTTGTGCCAACAGTTTTCTAGGTGCTCGGAATACAGTTGTGATGTGATTTGTTTCTATTAATACAGTATTATTAATTATAAAAATTTATTTTTTTAATTTGTTAGAGTGGCTTTCAGGTTATTCCTATAAAAATTTCATTATCTCTTACTTGTGTTGCAATATCCTTCCTTTAGTGGAGGGAAAGGGGTGGAGTGGATGTTATTGTCACAGGAGTTACATATAAACACATTGTCTTTTCAAGAAATGAGAAAGATTTTGTGGGTGCCGACTGACATGGTATGCCCATGAAAGTTGGTATATACGTAAGCACCAGCCGCTGTATTTCACAGTGTAGAAACTCTTGAAACCCACTGTATCAAAGTGCTTTTAGTATTTACTAATGAAAATACAGAAACACTGTAATTCTGGGTTTCATGTAGAATAATCCCAAATTAAGACATTTTAAATATTCTCAAAATTTCCTCCAAGGAAAGATACACATATATGTTCTCGACAGTTCTATGCTGACTTTATGTCACACAGACTGCCATCACTGGACAACTCTTCCATCTTCATCTACAATGCAAGTGGAATTCTGATTTCAGGCTAATCTCTGATAATGAGCAGGACTTGTTTTGTGTGTCTACAGAAAAGATTTTGATTTGAACAACAGCTGCTCGTGAGGCTTTGGTTATACAAGCAAAGTATTCATTAGGCTATGAAGAGAAGAGTGTAAGCCAGTGTAATTTAAGATGGACCATATAAAATGTTAGTGAGGAAAGATGGGCCATTTTTGTCCTGTTTTTATATCTGAGGCTGACTATAATTGTTCATCTTACCTGGAAAAAGAAATGCGGTAAAGACAAGGGATGGTGAGAATGGAAAAAAAAAAAAATGTGAAGGAATTTCCTTGTCTTTAAAGTATATTGAAGCGGTGGGGAAGGGGAATCAGCCTGGTTCTGGAGAGCTTGAGGGATTTGCAACCTTTTCAGGAGAACACCTTGTGAGGTCAGTGATTAGCCCCCATATGATCCAGTATTACCCTTTTCTGTCACCGAGCGTTTCTATTTTGTAATTTAATCTGGGTAAAACACAAATATTTATATTTTAGTAAGATTGTTAACGTTTCCCAGAAAGGTTTAGTTTTCTCTTCTAGTAAGTGCTTTCCAAAGCATGAATGTGTTTGCCAGAGGCCCTCTATTGTATTTCCAAGATACCTTTTCTCCAGCTGAGACACCAGCAGAAATAGTTGACTTTTTCATAGATGTCAATGGAGAAAAATCAGAAATATTTGACAGAATTTTACTTGACGTCCAACGTGGCTGACATACACCCATTTTGTTCAGGGCCACTTAAAGTGGCACATGGAGCTTTGCACAAAAGCTTACTTGGACTAGTTTAAGGATCTAAGAAAGACCATGGCTTTATTTATACGGGTATATTTGTCCTCTCCTATTAGTGAGTAAAGAGGCTGCATTTGCCCTCTCTGGACATGAAGCATTTTCCTAAACCTTCTAATTTGGGGAGAGTTTGTGCCACTGTTGCTGGGGTCCCTCAAGGTACTGGAGATCGTATGTCCCTCCCGCCTGAAAGGGGAGCAGCAGGGCGATGATTTGGTGAAGTTCTGACAATTCCCTCTCTTCCACTCAACTGGCTTTCATGCTCAATGCAATCAATCCCACTGAATAGGAAAATTAGTTCCAGCTTCTACTTTTACCTCTCCAACTAAGTGGTTGAGGAACCTTGGGTAAGTCATTTACCATGCCGGGAAGGGAGAGGGGGCTTATTTTTAAAGCATATTGATTGACTAAGTTGCTATTGAAAAGAAATATTAAGGTCTGTTCTGATTACCTCCCAGGAGTGTTTAAATCTAAAATGAGTCAATAGATGACTGTTTTGAATGCTCGTCACTCCTTACCCTCTGCAAATATATACATGTGCTATAAATAGATAAATATACAATTAATTAACTAAAATATTGGTGTGTATATATACCAGTACCATATACTGTAAAAATACCTTCTGCAAATATATATATGCATATTAATATTCATACATATAAATACCTTCTGAAAAAATATATATGTAAATATATGCACATATATATGTGTACACCAACACCAATATCATATACTAATAAAAGTTGGGCGTATTTTTTAAAGTATATCGATTGGATAAGTTGCTCTTGAATCAGGTAATCTTAGATTAGATGATTGAGTTAATGACCATCAGCAAAGGGTACATCTAAATCTGGCTTGGGTTTCTTTCAGATTCAAACTCAGATGACTTTGACCCTGCTTCCACCAAGAGCAAGTATGACTCTCTGGATTTCGATAGTTTACTGAAAGAAGCCCAGAGAAGCTTGCGCAGGTAACATGTTCCCTGGCTGAGGATGACAGAGGGATGGTGAATACCTCACGGGACAGCGCGTCCTTCCCTAACAGACTGTTGCAAGTCATACTTAGGAATTTCTCCTACTTTACACTCTCTGTACAAAAACAAAACAAAACAACAACAATACAACAAGAACAACAATGGTTTACATGAACACAGCTGCTGAAGAGGCAAGAGACAGAATGGAAACCCAGTAAGCACATGTTTATTTATGGGTGTCAGCTTTGCTTTCCCTGAGTCTCTTGGTGATGGAGTGTGTGTGTGTGTGTGTGTGTGTGTGTGTGTGTGTGTACGCGGTGTGTGTGGTTGCCTGGTTTGGGGGAAGTGTGTATGTACAGGTGGGGACTGGGGGCACCTGACCAGAGCGTGCAAGGGCAAACCACTTCAAATGGCAGCAGTTCCATGAAGACACACTTAAAACCTAGAACTTCAAAATGTTCATATTCTATTCAAAAGGAAAAAAAAAATGTGTACATCCAAAAGGAAAGAAAACCAACCAACCACAAGCCACCCTAAAATGACAGCCACTGATGTCTGGGCATCAGCCTCCGTACTCTGTTTTTTTTAAGAAAGTGCAACATCAACTTGAAGCAAGCTTTCTCTCATAACGTAATGATTATATGACAATCCCGAAGAAACTGCAGGTTCCGTAGAACTCATATCCTTTCTCTCTCTCTCCCTTTTTTTCTTTCTTTTTTTCCTTTTTCCTTTTGCCATGGAATCTGGGTGGGAAAGGATACTTCGGGCACCGAGCTCAACTTTCCTAACATTTTGAAGTTTCTGTAGTTCGTCCTTTCTCATGACACCCATGTAAATGTCCAAAATGTTGATCTTCCACAGCGAATTTCAAAAGCCTTGTCAATGGTCAAGCGTGCAGCTTGTTCAGTGGTTCTTTCTTAGGAGCGAGCACGGTGTTACATTGCTAATGGGAGTTGGGTAGAACTCTCTGGGATGTGTTCAGATAGTATAATTGCTACATTCTCTGATGTAGTTAAGTATTTACAGATGTTAAATGGAGTATTTTTATTTTGTGTACATACGATACAATGATGTTCTTTTTTTGTTACAGCTATGCACTGTAAATGCAGCCTTCTTTTCAAAACTGCTAAATTTTTCTTAATCGAGAATATTCAAATGTAACTATGAGGTGAAACAATTATTGTACACTAACATATTTAGAAGCTGAACTTACCGCTTATATATATTTGATTGTAAAACAAAACAAACAAACAAAAAAGGACAGTGTGTGTGTCCGTTGAGTGCAACACAACAAATCGATGCTTTACGCACAACCATCCCTTCTTAGGTGAGCTTCGATCCAAGCATCTTGTCAAGAAATCTCCTAGCCCCCTAAAGGTATTAACCACTTCTGCGATATTTTTCCACATTTTCTTGTTGCTTGTTTTTCTTTGAAGTTTTATACACTGGATTTGTTAGGGGAATGAAATTTTCTCATCTAAAATTTTTCTAGAAGATATCATGATTTTATGTAAAGTCTCTCAATGGGTAACCATTAAGAAATGTTTTTATTTTCTCTATCAACAGTAGTTTTGAAACTAGAGGTCAGAAATCTTTTTAAAATGCTGTTTTGTTTTAATTTTTGTGATTTTAATTTGATACAAAATGCTGAGGTAATAATTACAGTATGATTTTTACAATAATTAATGTGTGTCTGAAGACTATCTTTGAAGCCAGTATCTCTTTCCCTTGGCAGAGTATGATGATGGTATTTATCTGTATTTTTTACAGTTATACATCCTGTATAAATACTGATATTTCATTCCTTTGTTTACTAAAGAGACATATTTATCAGTTGCAGATAGCCTATTTATTATAAATTATGAGATGATGAAAATAATAAAGCCAGTGGAAATTTTCTACCTAGGATGCATGGCAATTGTCAGGTTGGAGTTTAAGTGTTTCATTTGGGAAATTCCGCTTTTGCAGAAGCAGTGTTTCTACTTGCACTAGCATGGCCTCTGACGTGACCATGAAGTTGTTCTTGATGACATTGCTTCTGCTAAATTCAATAAAAACTTCAGAAAAACCTCCATTTTTGAGCATCAGGATTTCCTCTGAGTGTGGAGCCCTGGAATGGAAGTCAGTAAAGTTTGGCGTGTATATTCAAGTTTCTAAATTGAGATTCGATCACAGTTTGGCCGACATGACTTTCCTGGAAGACATGATATACCTACTACGTAATCGTTCTTTTCCTTTCTCTCGCCCAACACAATCTTATAAAATGGATTTCACCCCCAGGCCAATGCAGCTCATTTTGAAAGCTGCATTCATTTATCACCAGCATATTGTGTTCTGAGTGAATCCACTGTCTGTCCTGTCGGATGCTTGCTTGAGTTTTTGGCTTCTTATTTCTAAGTAGATAGAAAGCAATAAAAATACTATGAAATAAAAGAACTTGTTCACAGGTCCTGCGTTACGACCGTAACACATCTTTAATCCGCCTAATTCTTGTTGTTCCGTAGGTTAAATGCAGGTATTTTAACTCTGTGTGGACGCCAAACTAAAGTTTACAGTCTTTCTTTCTGAATTTTGAGTATCTTCTGTTGTAGAATAAGAATAAAAAAAAGACTATTAAGAGCAATAAATTATTTTTAAGAAATCAATATTTAGTAAATCATATTATGTGTTCAAGGACCAGATGCTTTCTCTATTTTGCCTTGAAATTTTTTGTGATCCAATTTTCAATACATTCTCCTTTTTGCCCTGGATTGTTGACATGAGTAAAAATCTAGGTTTCTTTTCTTACTTATGAAAAGACAACACTACAGATTTCATGTTGAGGATTCATTTATCCCCCCTTCTGGCCTGACAAATATTGTTACCATGAAGATAGTTTTCTTCCATGGACTTCAAATTGCATCTAAAATTAGTGCAAAGAGAGACTCACTAGACCATCCAAATAGAGCTTTTGTATCTTATGCAGACACTGTGGGTAGCCCATCAAAATGTAAACTGTGTTCCTTTTATTTTTATTTTTTAAATTTTTTTTGGAGAGAATATTTCAAATGAACACATGCACCCCATCATCACTGGAGGCAAATTTCAGCATAGATCTGTAGGATTTTTAGATGACCCCGGGCCATTGCCTTCATGCTGTGGTAAGTACCACATCTACAATTTTGGTAACTGAACTGGTGCTTTAGAAATGTGGGTTTTTTTTTTTTTTTTCAAAGAGATGTAGCAGAATAATTCTTCCAGTGCAACAAAATCAATTTTTGCTAAACGACTCTGAGAGCAACGGTTGGGCTGTCAACATTCAAAGCAGCAGAGAGGGAACTTTGCACTATTGGGGTATGATGGTTGGGTCAGTTGAAAAAAAGGAAACCTTTTCATGCCTTTAGATGTGAACTTACAGTAGGTAATGATTATGTGTCCTTTTTTGATGGCTGTAACGAGAACTTCAATCACTGTAGTCTAAGACCTGATCTATAGATGACCTAGAATAGCCATGTAATATAATGTGATGATTCTAAATTTGTACCTATGTGACAGACATTTTCAATAATATGAACTGCTGATTTGATGGAGCTACTATAAGATTTGTAGGTGAAAGTGTAATACTGTTGGTTGAACTATGCTGAAGAGGGAAAGTGAGCGATTAGTTGAGCCCTTGTCGGGCTTTTTATTTTTCCCACCTGCCAACTCTACATGTATTGTTGTGGTTTTATTCATTGTATGAAAATTCCTGTGATTTTTTTTTTTAAATGTGCAGTACACATCAGCCTCACTGAGCTAATAAAGGGAAACGAATGTTTCAAATCTACTTCTGCTTTTCTTATTTATCATAACCAAGCTCCTGGCATATTCCTCAGATCAGTACACATTACTTGCTTATCGTTATTCTGTTTCCTCTCTGGATCTCCCCCCTCCCCCTGCTTTTCCATATTCATGGATGGATTTCAGCTCTAAGGTAACATGCACCTTCTGTATTTTACCTTGTCTCCTTTCAAATGGCAAAGGCGGAAGTGGTGATTTCTATAATGAGAAGTGATGTGGGACTTTATCAAACGGATTAGCTCTGTTTTTGTACTTAACCCTGGAAAGTGTGAATTTTAAGTACAAGCCACTGCCCCTAGTGAGAAACCTGCTAAATATGTCAGCTTAGGAAGCAATTCTACTCTAATGGACTGAATTTTTTTTTACTGACAGTTGATTTACAATGTTATGTTAGTTTCTGGTGTATAGCATGGACTGAATATTTTTTGAAGACTTGTAACAGAATGCATCTCCCTGTCCCCCCGTCATATGTAAGTCATCAGGTTAAATATGGGACAAGCTGATAGATTGCTGCTGGTACGGCTTGCTGTCAGGATGTCCACTGCGCCTTGTAGGTGATTGGTGATCTTCATGACAGAGATTGCAGAGAATGTGTTATTAGTGCTCTGCCATGTCCAGATTTCAGATGTGGTCCTCACTCCCAGCCACTTGCATTGCAAGATTCAGCATAAGCCTAGACATGGGGAAAGGTGGCTAAATATATTCCAGCTCCCAGCCCCCCCTTTCTCCTACAGAAAAACGCATTTGTAATTATTGAAAATGTGATAGAGCTATCAATAGTACATCGAAATCTACTAAATAACACAAGACGCACTTCCCATGGCTCTCTGTCTATTTTATAGCACTGTAAGATTTGCCAATTATTTTATCAAAATAGAAAATAAAAACTTACCGTTATCCTACCCAAATACTGCATTCATCTACAACTGTGATTCAGTCAGTGGATAGGCCTCAGATTGTGACTTGTCTCCACTGGTGTTTAAATTGTATAGGGCATTTTGAATCTTCTGGCTGGAATTAGCAAGGGCAATAGAATAATGACAGTCTTCCTTTTAAAGGGTTAACTTTTTTACCCTTAAAAACCTTTTGAGGGTAAAGAGGGATTTTTAAGAAAAAAAAAAGGAGTAGCCACTAGTCTTACACAGGGACATCCTGATTAGAGATAGAGGATTCATTTGATGTTGTCCTCAAACATTAAATCGCTTCCATCCTTAATGATACTAATGGCAAAATAATTATTGAAGCCAAAATTAGGTTGACTTAAATAAATGAACACTGGATATGAATAGTTTATTTAAAAGGAGCTTGTTTCCATTCAAAAGTCCTCCAAACTAATCTGTTTAAAGTATACAATGTGATATTGGTTCAAAATCCTTTTTCAGCATTGCCAGTTTTCTCTTAATTGTAGCATTATTTAGCTGATCACTGGGTATAATTTACAGCTCTGAGAGCACTGCTATACTCATTTGACACTAGCGTCACTAGCTACACAGTCGTAACTCAGTATTAATCATAGAATGTTATAACCAAGATGTACTTTTTGCAATGTTTATATTAATCTTGTATTTTGCAATTCTCTTTACCATTTCTTATTTTCAAACACAGTATACACTATTATAAATCAATCTTCACACTTTATCAAACAGCAGAGAGCAATAAATAAGGTCACAACTCATAGAGGAGCTCCTTGGAGGTTTGGAACATCATGATTTAAATCTCAGAAAGATTTAATCAAAAGCTGAATTAATCCCTGGGGAAAAAGATGCTGTATAGATTCTATTGATGGGCACAAAGCAGCCTATTTCTTTTCACTGGTCTCTGTTAACATGTTGGGGAAAAGGAACAAAGTTTCTTTTATGAGAAAGAAAATAAGATTTCCTTGGTGGGGGAAAGATAATATGCAATGAGCTTTGGGTCATGTTTCTTCCCTTTCAATCAACATGGTCCTTTTTATTCTACTTACTGCGACATTATCTACTCTTCTAGTTCATGGTTTCAGTTAAATGTCCTCTACCCTCCTGCTCCCCTCAGTATATCCCATGTGATTCCAGTAATTCTGCAAAGCCCCACAAGCTCCACTCCAGTCAAGCATGTGGAATGTGTGGGTCACATGAGCTTGTTTCCTGGGCTTCTGTTGTAACCAGGTGACTGCCCCCAGGGCAAATTCTCAGCATTCAGGGACGCTGGAAACTTGCAGGAAGAAATGATCAGAAAATTTGGATATTTCTAGGACCAGGTTCCCACTGAAAAGCCTAACACTTTTCCTTGATTAGGATGTATGATAAGGACAAGAGACCACCCCCTTCCCCGCTGCCTCTTTTCTGTCCATCATTCTTACAGGAATGTGATCATATTCCTTTTAACCCTAAAACCATTACTTACCATTGGCTGACTTATAAAAGGGGCAGAGTGGAATTAATTAATTGAAAAAAGTGAGAGAACTTTTAGAGGAGAAAACCAAATGATCCTATAATATTTTCCTGATTAAATTAAATGAACATACTTATACATGCACATATGCACACCAAGGCATTAGTATCATCAAGAACCTTAAAATATTGTATTGTTCCAAATGTATGCAGATAACACTTACTGAAGGTGAGTAGCCAGTGTGATATTTAAATTTGCATATTGACCATTTTCATATATTAATTTCTAGTAGGAAGAAGCTGAATTTTTAGGGAAAGTCCTGGGTTGATTTAGAAAAAATATTGTACTTCTGCTCGTTTTGGAACATTGGGAGCACTTAGCAACATTATCTTTTTTTCCATGTAGTTTTCTGTGATGGATTTTCAACCAGATGACATCCAAGTGAAAGCTGAAATTAAATGGGAAGGAAAGAATGTTAAGTGGTAAAATCCTAAGTAGCTTATTAGACTACTTAATTGGAGAGAATTTATTTTTGCCGTTGTTAGGAACTCTGTCATCAAGCTTCTCTTTAACATTACTAATTGATGAGAAAAAGGGGGACTATAGTAATATAGCTACCACACAATACTCTCTGGCAGGTCATTTAAGGGAATTCACAGGTACTTTCCTTTGATTGACTTTGGTGGTGTTGAAAATCATATCAATGCTCTTAAATGGAACTTCATTTCCAACCAGGTCTCTTATTCCTACCAGAGCTTCCCAGCACACTTAAGACTTAAAGAAAATGAGGCTGTGTTTGTTCCTAGTTTAACCATTTGGCATGTTTTCAGCTTGATTGCTATACCCTTTAATCAAATGACTCATGTTTTGTAGTACTTAGAGGTATTGCCCTCTGTAAGCATGTCACTATTTGTTGGTAGGAATGTGTGTACACTATCACAGAATGATGGTTAATTACTCTGCTTGCCAGAGAAGGATAAGTTAGTAATCAGGTGACACAACATGTGATGTGGCCATGTTACTTTCGTGTCAGGTAACTTCATGATCAAGGGCAACACATGGCCTAATGTTCCTCCAATTATCTGGCTACAAAACATCCTGGTACTATTCAATGAGCTGCCTTTCCCAGGGTCAACATCTGAATCTCTATCAAACCATCCAATAGGAAAATGATTAGAAGGAAAGCAAAAATTGGAGTTCTCCACCACATGTTTGGCCTTTGTGTCTGAGGTTGAGAAGTACCTGTGTGTTATGGCTGACGTTTTCCCATTTTTAATGGCAGGTATGGTGACATCCATAGGGAGTGTCGGTGTATGCGCCTGATGAATGGAACAAGTGATGGAGAGCTCATAAGAGTTCCTCTGTCACATGGTGCCAGGGTCTCATTGAGCCACCCTCTGCCATGACTCACCATGGCAAGTACTAAAACTAGAAAGCTCAGCTGAAGGAAAGAGAAGGAATAAACAGAAGGTTAACCAAACACATTTGAACTTCAGGTACAGAGCAAGGTTTGGGCAAAGATTCCCCCTGGTTTCTTATTTGCCTTTTATGCCAACTCAGCCTGTGGGATTATATAAACAAAATGGGCAATTGAACTGCGAGGGCAGTGGAGCTGTGAATAAGAGAATGGACCTTACAAAGCTGGTTCTATATGTGTGTGTGGTTCTGTGTCAGCTAGACAGCAATCGGCCTTTACCGGCCTGGTGTTTGCTTGGAGGAGTTATTAAAATCCTGTTTACTGCCTGGGTTGTTGACATTGGTGGGAGGCTCTTAGAGGTTTCCCTAATGAGGTTTTTGGAGAGAAATTTTCAGCTTTACTTTTGGGGAATGATAAAAAGATACCACAGGTACATACAAGAAACAGGACTCTTCACCTTCCGATGATGCATTGCAGAAGATCGCATTTTTTCCTTCTAACTGGTTCAGTTTCACCATCCCCAGAGTCACCGCCTGCAGCAAGGGAGCCTCAGAGACTGGCAGCATTTTGAAGGTTAAACTTGAACCCCCTCAAAAGTCGTATCTGTTAGATACCATGGAGACATTGAAATTCATGGCAATGGGATGATTTAAAGGCATCACTTGCTCTTTTTTTTTGCATGCTCTTAAAAACTTAACCTTACCATCTCCATTTGGAAACTTGATCAACTTGGAGGCTTCTGTTCTCGGAATCTGGTCTTAGTGACACACCTGGCTGTTTGGTTGCTCAGCAATTCCACCTCAGATAACGATGGTACTTAATCTGAGTCTTTTCCTCTAACATCTTAATTTTCAAATTAGATGAATCTTTCTGCTGCAGTAAGAAGGCTAATACGAAAATCTATCTTCCATTCGAAAGTCCAGCAAATTCAGGCTGTGATTAAAACAGTGAGGATAATGGTAATGACTATGGTGGTATCAGCTAACATTTATTGTGGGCTTACAATCTTCTAGTCACTTTGCTTGACTCTTTATGTGAATTTTCTTGATAAATCCTCCTAAGTAAAGAATGAGGTAGTGTACCATTATTCTCACCTTACAGAGGAGAAAATGGAGGTGTAGAGAATCTGCCAACATTTGGGTAAAGTCCAGTTGACCCTAACACTTATTTAATTGACTATTTCCTATATATAATGCCTCCACCAATAAAATATTAATGCCCAAAACAAAACATTTTTCTTTTGGAGGTGATTGAAAAGTTTGTGTGGTTTTGTTGTTACCATCTTGTTAGAATGAATGAATGTTATGTAATGCATTCATTCATTCTGCATTCACTGAACACTTCCAATGGGCCAGAAACCATACTAGGTACTAGGAGCAGAAGGGATTACTTGACAATATAGTAAGAAAAAATTAAACTGTGTGTTTACTAATAACAACAGCAGGGCACTCTTAGCAGGAGTGTGAGAGAGAAAGTGTGTGTGTGTGTGTGTGTGTGTACACATACACAAGTGTATATGTATATATGTACAGTTGATCCTTGAACAACATGGAGTTAGGAGTGCCTACAACTTGTGTAGTCAAAAATCCAAGAATAACTTTACAGTCAGCCCTCCATATCCATGGTTCCACATCGCATCATATTTAAAAATCCAAGTATAAGTGGACCCTAGCAGTTCAAACACATGTTGTCCAAGGGTCAACTGTATGTGTATACATGTATATATGTATATGTGTGTATGTACATATGTGTGTATATGTGTGTATACATATATGCATATGTATATGTGTGTGTGCGTGTGTATTTGTGTTTTCTGGAAGGTATATTGCGGTATTACTAATGTCTATGAGGTTGAGGCCAGAGATTCTCATACTTAATGGGCAGGAATGGCAAAGTGCTGTGATCCCATGGTAAACAATTTGATTTAAAAGGACTGCCAATCAACTTTAAAAAAAGTAGACCTCCTCCCTGCATTAAAATTAAATTGGAGTTGGTGCACCATTACCACTTAGGTATTCAATAACAAAAATAATCAATATTTGATAACTCTTTATGGTTTTCCCAACACTATTTAAAAGTTTCTCGGTTAAAGCTAAGCTATGTGACAAGCTGAAGGCGTAATCACTAGGCACCTTTTGGCTGCTTTCTCTTTCCTGTGTGTATAGTCATCTTCATCTTGAATATCAGCTGTTCATGATAGAGGACCTTCTTAAAATTTCTCAGGTGTATTTTGTCTGGATTTCTCTCTCCAGTGCTAACATTTCTACAGTAAGGTCTTAGGATTACTGTGGAAAGCAATCAATCACTAGACACCCACAGTTTGAGTTTATGGATGGCCTTTTGGGGGTAGTGTCCATGTTGTACCTGGAATCAAGAGTAGAGAAAAGAGGGCTCAGTTTCTAACACTGCAATATTTGGGCTACATTTCCAATCCAGTGTCCAAGCTCAACGAGGTCAGTTAAAATTATAAAGAGGGCAAAAAGAACGAAATAATGCCATTTGCAGCAACATGGATGCAACTAGCGATTATCATACTAAGTGAAATAAGTCAGAAAGAGAAAAATACCAGATGATATCATTTATATGTGGAATCTAAAATATGACACAAATGAACCTATCTATGAAACAGAAACAGAATTACAGACATAGAGAATAAACTGGTGATTGCCAAGGGGGCTTGGGGGAGGGCTGGAGTGGGAGGTCGGGGTTAGCAGATGTAAGCTGTTATATATAGGATGGATAAACAAGGTCCTATTGTATAGCACAGAGAACTATATTCAACATCCCATGATAAACCACAATGAAAAGAATATAAAAAAGAATGTGCGTGTGTGTGTATATATATATATATATATATATATATATATATGTATGTATAACTGAATCACTTTGCTGTACAGCAGTAACTAACACAACATTGTAAATCAACTATACTACAATAAAAAATAAATAAATAAAAAGAAAAAAATTATAAACAGGGAAAGAGGGGTAGTTCATCACAGACTTTGGTCTTTGGCATTCTATGAACCTTAAAAAAATAGTCTAGGGCTATCAGTCTCCAGGGTAAGAGAAAACATTCCAGCAATGACTGGCTTAACAATGGCTGCAAAATGGATACTGTCACAGACTCTTTTTAAAATGTTTTTAAGGTTTAATTAGAAAACATACCAAACAGACACGTAAGTGCATAAAATATTCGAATAGAGCCTCATGTATGAGATCTTAACATTTTACCCTCTATGCTTAAGATCGCTCTGAAAAAAATCACATACCCATCTCTTTTTTTCTCCTTCCCTCCTCAGTAGTGACCTGTCTCCTGTGGTTGGCGTGTTGCTATTCCCATCCATTTCTTTTTCTGTTAACTACCTTTCCACGTCTCCAAAAGAGAGATGCAGTATTATGTTGTGCCTTTTGAAAATTTACATAATGTTTTCCCACCGTACGGTATCCTTTTTGCAATTTGCCAGTGGTGCCTTTTAATGCAAATGCAATTAGAACAATTCAGCCTTGCTGTAAGCCAGAAGGAAATCCTTCTTTCCAGGTGTTTGGAGTTGCCTTAGCAGCTGCTCAACTGTCCCAGCCAATCATTCTTCACAGCATTCCTGACATTCATCTCGGTTTCCTATTTATCACTTTGGCGCATGGTTAAGTGCATTTATGCAATATCTTTAAAAGTCTTCGACCCTTGATCCACACCCTCATCAAGCTTATTGAGTGGTTATAAAGTTATTCCAAGGGAACAGGGGGTCATAAAATCACAGAAGTTGAAAACCCATACCTACGTTTTTTGTTGTTGTTGTTTTTTTTTTTTAATAATAGAATGGGTTCTGATGTTTCTTCTCTGTTAAATCAGAGAGTTTTGCTAGACTCCTAACCTTTCCATTCCCACATACCTGTGAATGGCCATGCCCTCTCCAAAGAGGACATTGGGAAGCCCCAGCACTGAAGAAATTATTTCTTGTAATAGTAACCGATTAAACTAGTTACCAGCTGGGGAGCATGTTTCAGCACTTAAGTTAATTGAACTGTTGCAAACTAAATATGATTCTAAATTGTTTCAGTATTCTAAAGCACTTCATGCGTGCAGACAAAAATGAAAAAAAATTACCAAATCGGTTTGAAATGTGCAAATCGGGCATATAGCGCTGACATTTAGATCTATGACCTGATAACTCTGCAGCAGGTACATTGAAAAACTTTGTGGGCTTATTTGTTTTTCTTCTTTTGCTGAGCTCTCCTTTGAAACCCCTGAACCAATACTTGATGTGATATTCAATACGTGGAAGTCAGACTGCAATCAGAAGGGGAACTGTCTGCATCAGGGTTTTTCTACTAATTTTCCCAGAAAATAATCTCTTCGTGATTCGTTTCATGGACCAAGGAAGAAAGGAATTGATGAAAGGATGTTGAGGTTAATAGAGGAAATGCAGGGGTTTTTTGTTTTTGTTTTTTTTTCTGGGAGAATCTGGCTAGAATGTAGTTTGTGTATCTGTTTGGAGGGCATGGTTTTCCTTGAGGGGGTGGCCTTTCTGTATTGAGGACCACTGTACACAATCAGTGAATATTTAAATTGAAGAAGGAGGTGGTCCTGAAGTAAATCTGGATGGCAGAAGATGCTACTCCCCCATCGGATATGTCTCTTCTTCTTCATGTCTCCCCCATCACCCAACATATATACAGATGCTATTCCATTTCCAGAGCTTTCTGTGGCTGTGAATTTTCCAACCCTCTACATGATCAGGCCAGGGGCTGGGACTGGATGGGTAGTTTAAGAAGCTTGGATGGGCTGTGAACCTCTCTGCAGGTTAATGAATCACCGTGAGTAACAAGTTACACAATTCTTACATCCCTCCAAGGTCATCCTTCCCCCTCCCAAAGGAAACTTACGAATAAGATGAAGTGAAATACCATATCCACTGACTTCATGGACTCTATCTGAGAAGATAAATAAAACTCAAAGAATGATAGAATTAACACCAGGAGGAGAGTCTTGGGGGACACAGTCAAGGATGCTCAGGGTCATAGTGGATAAGTCCCTGGCTTCAGGTTGCATGATGGTAGAGTCTGGGTTAGAATACAGGCTGTCATTGTTATTTCAGTGACATCACAAGTTGCTGGGCACCATACAATATCAGAACACGAACCAGCAACACATTGACAAGAACAAACTCATGCAGAACAATTAACTACTAATGAGGCAGCTGCATCCACAGTATGAGTTGAGAGGTTCATGGCAGATGCCTTTCTCCAAAATATCCCTTCTACGGCTGACCAATCATATTGGAAATTCAACACTTGGTGATTCATATAGGTTTTAATTAAACTGAAAGTACTCTTGGAAAAGATGAAAAACTATGGCCATTACCAGTTCTAACTCACTGTTGCTCAGATCATTTCAAGATAATAGGTGGTTGTGTTAGACCCAAAGTGAGAGAAATTGGAAAACCCAAGTCCTCCCTCCCTGAAGGAAGGCAGGAAGGACAGTGACACTGGGTGGTCAGAAGAAGGGCACACAGTGAGTGTGTCCTTGGCTCCATTATCATGCTAAAGTTTGAGTGAGTTCCTACAAGAAGATGTAATACTCACTTGTAGTCTCAATATCTAAGAACTTTCTTTCTCACTTATTTAGACATTCATTAAACATTTATTTAATATGTACTTTGAGCTAGACCTGGAAGGGATGAATAATGTAGTTTCTACATTTAAGAAACTCCCAATCAAGTGTGGAGACATACAGAGTACTTGACAAACGTTACAAAAACACCTGCTATGTCCCAGACACTGTTGTCATCACCAGAGGTAGCAAAAACCAATTAATGAGATACCCTGTCCTCAAGGAATTTGCAGCCTGGTGAATGCATATACAATGTAATGAGTGAACAATTCAGAAATGTCCCAAGATCTATGGGAACAAATTTATTTCTCATAAGGGGGAATAGACATTGAAAGCTCCATGGGATTTGCTTTTAATATTTATTTATTTATATGGCTGCGCTGGGTCTTAGTTGCGGCACGTGGATCTTTGTTGCAACATTCCAGCTCTTAGTTGTGGCATGTGGGGTCTCGTTCCCGGACCAGGGATCAAACCCGGGCCCCCTGCATTGGGAGTGCAGAGTCTTAACCACTGGACCACCAGGGAAGTCCCTCCATGGGATCTTTATTAACAGAACTGACCGTGATATGTGGAACTGGGCAGTGGGAGAAGCAGAAGCAGTAAAACTCTCTCTTTCCCCAGAATCTCTCCTCAAATAGGGAACATTCAAGATTTCCCTAAAATGTCTGCCTGTGAATACTTGCCATCTTTCACTGACTTAGCTCAAGTGTTGCCTTTTCTACAAATACTTTCCATACCTATCTCTCCCCACTTTCTGCCCCAGATTTGCAGAACTAACTTCTTCATTTTTACATCTTCTGTGTATACACCTGACTGGATAGATGAATGAAAAGTTGACAGAATTTTCAGTTTTCGCTAAACGAATCCCCAAATGCCCTGGCTCTGAATCGTTTCTGGAAGATCATTCTTCTCAAGCTCCTATAAAAAGGGCAATTTATGATTCTTGATATGGAAAAATGGTCCCTCAAGACTTCTCTGAGAAATTGGGTGCAAGGAATACTCACATGGTAGCATTTTCCCTCTTCTGCCTCTTTCAAAGAACCACCCCCTGAAACGAGAGCCTGCTATGACAGAATGTGATTTCTTCATTTGAGGGCGGTCATGATGAACTGGTTCTACGGGGTCCATGAGGAACATGGGCTCTTTCCTCAGAGCTTTACAACTCATCCTCCCCCATCCCTCCCCCAGCCACCGCAGGCTAGCTCTGGGGAGGAATCTGTCTGTTTATTGCTTCTAAACATACTTTGCTTTTCTTTGCTAGCAGCATAGTTCTGATGGAATCCTTGGATTACACATCACCCAGGCCATCCTTTATGGTTCTTTAGCCAAGTGGGAACTTGGTTCAGGCAAGGGGGCTGCTGATGACTGGGGTGCAAAAAGAGCTTTCCCAGGAGTTGGTCATTATTTTCACATTCTGGTTATAGCTTTAGGGAAACTTCTCTGGGGGCATAGAGATTTCTGCTGATCCAGACAACTTAGGGAATGTTGAAACTTAGCCCAAAAGCCCCACCTGAGCAGAAATGGCAGAAGCTGGGGAGGTTTGCTCGTGCCTTCCAAATATCTATCCAAAAAGTCTCATTTCTGCTATTTCTACGGCCAAATGAATTGTCACATCCATGTGCATCCCTTACCCAGCAATCTGTTTATCAAGAAAGAGAAGCCTGTTGTCTCCCAATTTCTACTTTCCAGGTGACTGATATTAATTAGTTTGCAGCAAGCACAATTTATCTCTAGCTGAAACCAAAGCAGATGAAAATGCTGCCATGCAGTAAGATTTCTTTTCTTGAAACGATGAATGGGATGAAGATACTTATCTGGGAGAACAGGTTTCAGGTGGAGCTTCCATCAGCCGTACTTTGAAATGCGTTGTTAAACTATGGCTGATCTGGGTAAGGAATAAAAATAGCTTGTCATATTTTGACGACATTAACTCATTTCCAACACAAGAGGCCAAGGCCCCAGCACAATGATAGACTCTTTCTGAAAGTAGAAAGTGCCGACTCTGTTAATAACTCTGGAGCTAGTTCTCAATTATTGGCATTTCTTGAAAGATATCACGAATTTCCTCAAAGCTCTGGCACCACTTTAGAATTCATCTCAGTGCCCCAATGCAGAGAACAAAGCTTTTAAATCAATCTACCCTTTAATTATTATTATTAAGATAACCCCTAAAATTGTCCCTTCTGGCTAGTTTGCATATGGAGTCAGCACCGAACCCCCGAGAAATTGACAAGCAGAAATAATTAGGGCAATTTGACCATGAAATAACTGTCTACCGTAGCTGTGTGATCCCAGCAAATTTATTTCTTGACATTTCTTAGCCTCAGTTTCTTCAAGAGAAAATGGGAAGACAAAGCCCATTCTGTGAGGTTGATATGACGTTTCCTGGGCTAATCTCTGTAAAACCACCGGGGAAATGATGAGAATACTCCCTTTTCTTCTTAGTGGTCCAAATGGGCACTTGAAATACCTTTGAAAAATTGGAAAGCTGTGATGAAATCTGATGTCAAAAAGGACACTTCTTTTTTGTGTGTGTGTATATATATATATATATATATATATATATATATATATATATATATATATATATATTTCAGTTCCTATACACTATGCTAGACAGTGAGACTAAAGGAAATACAAACAAAAACACAAAACTGTGGTCGGCTCTGGGCTTCAGTTCTGGTCACCAGCTGTATCCCAAGCACTACTTTTCACATCTTTAAAGTGAAAGGGGCAGATAGCTTCCAATTCTAACATGCTATGGAAATAGGAAAATACTCTTAGTGCATTATCCTCTCATCTTTCTCTTTCCATTCTAGCCACCCCTTTGTAGTCTCCTTCATTAGTTTTTTTTTTTTTTTTCTTCTACTTATCTCTCTCATGTTGATATTCCCCTGGCTTTTTTCTTTAATCATCTTTCTCTTCTTGATGCATGTTCTCGAGATGTATCATTGGCCATGATAACGGTGAGTGCCTGAAGACCATGGCAGATGACTTCTAAATCAATTTCTCTCACCCAAGTCACTCTCCCAAGCTTCAGAGTCATAGACCTACTGGACATTTTCTTTCGAGTTTCTCCTAGAAGTTTAAACACAGTATGTCCCAAACTGAACACATCATCTTACTCCTTAGAAAAATAGACTTATATTCCCCTTTTCAGAGATTGTCATCAACTCGAAATTCCCTGGCAAAAACATGGGAGTCATCATAAATCCTCCCTCTCTTTCATTACCATATCTAATTTCACCAAATCTAAGCTCACCAAGTCTTATTTATTCTACTTCTTTTCAAGCTCTCAAATTTTTCATCTTCATTATTCCGGTTATAACCAATTCCACTATAGCTTCCATTTAGCAGTCAAAATAGTGTTTTGAAAACTCTAAATTTATCCTACCCTGTTCTTAAACCCACTGATGGTTTCACGTGGCTCTCTGGAAACAAACGCAAAGGCCTTATTATTGAGTATAATTTCATCCACGAATGGCCCCTACCATCCCCCAACCATTACTTTTTACCATGCTCCCAGCTCCATGGCTCCCCGGTACTACAGTTTCACTCTTACTCCACCTTTGTAGTTTCTGGAATATACACCCTCAATTCTGTCCTATTTCCAAAACTTTGCAAAAGCTATTCCCTCTACTTGGATTGCCCTCCCTCTCCTGCCCTGTCAGAGAGCCTGAGGGTCTTTTCCCCATACGGTTAAGAGCTCTTGCTTTGAGGTAAGACACACCTAAGATTGAATGCCAGATCTCGTAAGTTAGATCACCTTTAAAATATAAATAACAGTACCCGCTACATAATGTTATTCTAAAGATTAAATATGATGCAATTAGTATGGCATATGGCACATAGGAACATTCAATCATTGTTAGCTAATGTTTGTCCTTTACAGCGATTCTAAGCTCCTCCCCCCATCCTGCAACCACACCTCTTTATGCCCTGCTCTGGAATTTAAGCCCCAGGACGTCAGGGACAGAGTCTATTTTGTTCACATTTATTTAGCACTTGTCACTGTGTCTGACCCACAGCAAGGCCACTATAAAATTTGTTATTTCCATCAAGATTCAACTCTAACACTGTTTCTTCTAGGAAGCTTTTATTAACCCCCTAATCTTCCTTCAACATTGGTGCAGTACTTCTCCTAAGTAACAGACTCTGCTATGGGAATGGTTTCTCTTTCTTCTCTAGAGCCTTGAATTTCTGGAGGACAAAGACTGTGTCATTTATGTTTGAAACCCCAGCACCCTTCCCAGATCCATATAGTAGCACTCAAGAAAAGCTTTTTGAATGAATAAATGGATGAATGAATGGATTATCTCTTTCACTCGTATCTTTTTTTCTCCTGTTTTCCCCTTACCATGCTCCGTTTACATTCTGTTCATAAGAATCAGGCAGAGAATATGGAAACCAATGGATGTCAGGCAGGTCAGACTACTCCTTCACCCCAGAGTAGACATTACAGATATAGCCCCCTGGTGTTCTGCTAAAATACACATATTGATAGTGGCTCCTGGGTGGAAAGGTTTTTCCATCATAGAAGCTTTAGAAAAGCTTTCCCCTGAGCAAGGGCATGAGAACTGCACAGGCAAGCCGGAGACCATGCAGACCTCCCTGAAGGAAGTCTGAAAAGCTGGTATCTAGGCAAGAGTCCACCCTCTGGCTCTGCCCACAGGGTTTAAGTAAGAGCCTGGAGGGACAGTGCATTTCTACAAGCTCAGATGAAAGTGGCTGAGAGATGATCTGAAAAGGAAGAGGACACTTCTGTACTCTGTTCCCTGGGCCATGGCCTCCTAACCACCTTGTAGGCCAGGCAAAAAGCCGAGCTGAGCCGGATGCATCAAAACGAAAGGGTTTGTGTGCAAATCAGGGAAGAATTCTGCCAACACCTACAGGACTGGTGCCAGGGA
Organism: Balaenoptera acutorostrata; assembly: GCF_949987535.1. NCBI lineage: Eukaryota > Metazoa > Chordata > Mammalia > Artiodactyla > Balaenopteridae > Balaenoptera > Balaenoptera acutorostrata. The sequence goes on from NC_080068.1 coordinate 93,344,707, forward strand.
GTTAACATTTGGAAACCTCAGCTCCATGCCAGGCCGTTGTTGGAAAAGCAGCAGATTTTGGAGCAGATGCCAGTAAGGTGCAGAGGGAAAGAAGTGAGGACAAGGACTCCAGGAATTAGCTACTCAGGAATGATCAAGAAACCTGGTAGCTCTTTTCCTTGTCAAAAAAGAGAGAGAGAAAAGGACATTCATCGGAGCATTCATCGGAGCAGGTTGCTCAGGGTTTTCAGGGAACTGGCAGGGCAGATGCTACAAGGTCATTGGAGTCAGTGTCAAGTGCGAGAACAAAGCGCAGTGACATGAGCTAAGAAATGACTAAGCACTCGAGGCCCTGAGTAGCTAATAGATGGATCCAAATGCCAAGTGAAGCAGTTGTCTCAACTCATTTGAATACTTCTGAAGAGGTGATGAAAAAAATAGCGGGAGAGATGGAACCTCTTCTCTTCCAGAATATTCCAAGATGAGGAGATAACATTCCCTTACTCTGTGACTCTGTGATGGTGGTTGATCAAACTTCCCCTTTAGTCACTTTCTCTGGTGTTTTAGAATGGAAGTTTTAGAACCAGTGCAAAGCAAGTTTTCCTTTGATTCGGGGGCTTTTATTTTATTTATTTATTTATTTTTACCCACACGGGGGTTTTTATTCTTAAGGAATTGCTTCCTATTTGCAGCTTGGGAATCTCCCTCTCCGGTAAAAGGCTGCTTAGAGTTTTAAGATGAAGGGCATGGTTTGGCAGTCAGGCAGCTAAGCTTTGGGGTTATACAGAGCTAGAATGCCAGTTCAAGTTTTCCAGACTCCAACTCCATGATTGTCTTTTTTTTTTTTCAACATCTTTATTGGAGTATAATTGCTCTACAATGGTGCATTAGCTTCTGCTGTATAACAAAGTGAATCAGCTATACATATACACACAAACCCACATCACCTCCCTCATGATTGTCTTATAATGCTATGTGTCTCTCATGGACCGTGCAAACATGGCTTTCTGGAGCAAACTCATGTCACTCGTTTGGCACTTAGGCAAGGGCTAGTTAAGTTGGTGAATTTGGTGGGGTGACCCTCCCTTTGGCATGCTCCTCTCAGCTCTCCCTGAACAAACAGCAACAAATCATTCTACCCCTTTGGTCAAGCACTTTTGATTCTCTCCTATAACTGGGGCTCACTCACCCCTATAAGTTTGTCCTTTAGGGGCCCAAGTCTCAATTTGCTAATTAAATGAACTTATCTGGGCTAATAGCCCTTAATTCCAGTCAGTGCCCTTCCTCTGGTACTGAATGCAGAATCAAAGATGGAAATTTCAGTTGGTAAAAGGTTACTGGAAGAGAGAAATGGTTGAAGTAGACAAAACTTCATTGCCTCTCAAATCTCACTGAATAACATCACCCATCCTACCTACAAGTTGGCAGGTCCTTGCTTACAGGAGCCCCACTGGAAAACCACTACTGAGTGTTGAGATTCAGGTCTCCAATTTTCTGAATAATAAGAATCCATTAGGAAAAACTTTTTCTGATTTGTGAAATACTTCTTGAGCAACTGCTGTGCGCTGGGCTCTGTTCTACATAGGAGATTCAGTGGGGAAACAACTCATGCTTCCAGAGAGGTTCTATGCTATGGGACATTTCTCTCTATCTTCCTCTCTCAACATTTTTACAGCCTGTTGAATGCTTAGGAAGACACCTTTGAAAATATCAAGTAACCAGTGGCTAGGAAGGAAAAAGATTAAGAAAAAAAAGAGGGATATTAGTTTTAAATTGCTCATTTAGAATTACCAGTTTCAATCAATGACAATTTTAAGATATTAAATACATTCTGGAGTAACTTGTCAAAAAAAAGTGCCATTACTGATATTTTCCAAGGTCTTTCTAATCAGATCAGGGTCAGTGATGGGAAATAAGCTGGAAGATGAATAGGATGTCAGAATGAAATTGAGTTCCAAGGAGTTACCACAACTTCCCAGCTTGAGCGACTTGATTCTGAGACAATGGCTGGGGAGATCTTTGGTGAAACTGGACCACTGCTGATTGCTCACCACATAGTGTGGGACCCTCCTCTTACTTAAGCTATTGGAAAGCAACTCTTGGCATTCTCCTCTGAGTTACGGGAGAGAAAGAGGCAGTTGCAGGAACCCTCTCTGCTCCTTGGATTCTGCACTCATGTCTCTTGTCAAGAAGCCTTGCTAGAGTCTTCACGTGGCCCAGTGAGAAGCAAACCCTGGCTCTATCAGTTACTAGCTGTGTGACTTTGGGTAAGCGTGTAACTCCTCTAAGCCTCAGCTTCTTTATCTGTAAACTGGGGATAATATTAATAGTAGCTAATAATAACAAAACATCTATGAGGTGATTATTGCTCTGTTCAAGCACTGCTGGAGATTCATGCCCTCATCAGAAGCTCACAGTCTCCATGAGTTAAGTGTGATTACACCAATCAATAGCTATTATTATAGAGAATCATGGTCACAGGTCAGAAATCACTACAGGTAACGCTTTTTTAAAAAACAACGGTTATCTTTTTTTAAATTAAATGACTGTGCAACTTCTGTGATAACCATCTCTGCCAAGGAAGAGCTTTCATCACTTAATAAATGGCATACTTTGGAAGAGCTCCTGCACTCAGATAGATGACGCTCCCTCCAATGCCCACTTCGTCCTCTTAGGACACTAGGATAGTAAGACATTTAATTGACTGAAGGCATATCCTACCTAGTATACAATTGTGTGGAGAGCTATAGTGCAATACTGTTTTGTATTATGCTATAGTGATTATGTGCTATAGTGATTCCTTGTTAAAAGCAGAGAGAAAGAGAGAGAGAGAGAGAGATTTCATATGTGTCATTTAGCACTCTTGAAAGTGAAGCAGGAAATTAGCGTCCCCACCTGTGACCTGATTCTATGACCTGCTCTATAATTTGGTATGGAAATGCCCAACTCGCAGAAACCATGGGATGCAGTGGGTTCATCTTCAGCTGGGCCCCGGTGGTGTCTCCCTCCCCCAGGGCTCAGTCTCCAGAGAACACATTCTCAGTTCTCCAGAGAACACTGAGCTCTTTCTTCAAGAACACTTGAAGAAAGAAGGAAACACTCCTCTCAGCTCTGCCATCTCTTCTGTTCATCTTCCAGGCCTCCAGTCTTTTCTCTGTTCCACTCTTGCTACAGGATCTGTGAGAAAAGAAAAATCAATTCACTAGTTCAGGTCAGCCAGTAAAATTTGCTCATAGGTCCCCAAACCACAGCCAGATGAATCCAGCCGCATTTCTTCTGGGTTACAATTCCATAAAGCCTCCTAACGGCCTTTATCATGACTTCACACAGGTCCTTCAGCAGCAACCTGTCATGATCACTTTTAAATCTGCTTGTAGGGCGATAATTTTGTCTTTTCCTGGATCGTCTGTGCGGGTAAATTGGGCTGGGAGGGGGAGAAGGAGGTCTCGGAAAACAAAGCCCTGGGTTTTAGCCACATCTGGTTATACCAGTTAGCGTTCGCAGAAAGACTTGAGGTAGTTACTTCCTGCAATTCACCTGGTCCCTGAATCGTCATGCAGCATCTTTTGGATCATTCATTCATTTATGGTTGGCCATGGGTGACAAACACCTTTTGAGCCCCTAGCTCATACACAGTAATGTGATAACTGAGAAAGAAGAGGGCCGGGTTGTTGCTTGCACTCTAAGAGAAGGAGATGCAAGCAGACTAGTAAGTTGTAACAACCTTACTTGCTTTCAAATGGCAAGTAGGGGCAGAGGGCATCCAAGGAAGACTTTCTATGCATGGTACTGAGTCTTGAGCAGAGGAAGATGATGTCTTTGGACATCAATAGACCTTCACTAACGTTCCACATCTACCATATATGTTCAATGTTACCTAGACAAATTACCCATCCTCTCAAAATGCAGGTTCCTGAGCTCAAAAATAGATATAGCCTGCTTTGTGGGGTTTGGGTGAAAATGAGCATGCTTTATGTAAGCACAAGACTCATGTCTGACACAGTAAATACTTAATGCATGGAGACTCTATTTTTGTTGTTATTATGTATGATAACTGTTTTATATTATGAATCTATCATGAGTCATCTCAATAATAATTAGAACTAGGGCACGATCTATTGAGGAAATGAAAGAATTTCAATATGTCTGAAATTAGCAGGGGGTATGTAGAAGAGGGGCAGCAAGACTGAGTGGGTGACACGTGTGGATAGTCAAGCAAAAGCCTATTCACTAAGGGCCGCGTGGCCTGCATTAAGGAGTAGAGATTATTTGCTTGAAGAGGACAGAAGCTTTTGAAGGTAAATCCCTTTTTAAGAAATGTGTGGTAGCAACTAAATATCCTGAGGATGTGGCCCTTCTTGTTGTCAGCTGTCTGGCCCTGGCTCACAAAGCCTGGGTTCATTTGCCACCTAGCCACAGGGGGATTACAAACGTCAGGAACCTCTTTGCCTATGAGGAATTCTCAGCAATTTTTCAGAGAGTAAAACATTGTCTGTGAAATTCTTGAAGATTTCTCCCCCTCATTCTGAAATGCCCTGAATTTCAAGCAGATATAATGTTGCTGACTCACTTTTAGTTTCATAAGGATCTGGGTTGAGTTGTCATATGTTATAAATCTCTAGTTTACAGAATTGTTCCTATTGTTGTTAAGGTAGAGCTGGAAGTGTGTCAAAGGAATTCAAGGTGGGCTAAACACAAGTTGAGCTTAAAATCTGCCATGTAATTTTGCTCTTTTTTTTTTTTCCAGTAAAAGGAGCCCTTTAATGTTTTTATAGAGGGTTATTATTTAATTTTTGTCTTAAGGAGGAAATGTCAAAGAGTGGACTTCAAGATATATGTCTATGTAAGACTGATTGTATTTAACATAAATTTCCCAGGGCTTCATTTAATGCTTTATGGAATCTCTCTACATCATTCATGGCAAAACTATACCAGATCTCTGACAGGAGGAAGTTTTCTCTTGTTAGGATTTTTGGTTTGACTCTTCCACAAACAGGCACATCTAACAACTTTGGGAAATTGCTCACCCCAGCCTATATGTTAAACAGGAAACGTAAAGATGTGGCAATGCACAGGAAGAGAAAAAGAGGCTGGGCTCAGGACAAATATGCCTTATATCACAATTTTTACCCCCAAGAATCAGCTCTATTGACAAAGCCTGCAGAATAAACTTCATGGGATTTGAATGTGATTTTGCAAGTCAGCTCATATTTGGGCATCTCCTTCTTAGTGAAGATAAATTTGCCTATGCCTTACTCTGTTTAGAATACATGGATGGATGGATGGATGGATGGATGGTTGACCTAGAACAACCATCCCTATATGAAAATGTAACTTCTTAGCACATTTTTATACTTATTTTTTTCACCTTTAAGAAAAGATGTTATCTCTCAGTGCTTTGGCCTTGATCATTGTTACTAATTTCTTTGAGACTTTTCTATTTCTATACCTTGCTTTGCTCCCTTCTCCTTGTGGGTTTAATCCTCCTTGGCCTAAAGCCAAAGTTAGGAGGGGCAACATGCAACAGGGCACCTAGTCCAAGTTACCTCTCCTGATCAGGAAATTGAGCTTCTACCTTTCACCAAGCAAGCATGGTTTCTTATGGGGAGGGATGCTGACACATGAAAAAAGGCAAGACAATATGTATACGCAAATATATAACTTATCTCTTACACTGATTTTATTAGACGACAGGTCTGTTGTATCTGAGAAGTTGTCAAATACTTAGGCTTCATTTTACATAATTACACAGTATGGAATGACATGAGTCTTTTTTTTTTTATTTTTAACAACATTGTGCCAATTGTTTAATTTGGGGGCAGTTATTTCTCTTGGATACATTCACACTGACCACAGTTTTCAAATCAAAACGAGTTTGAAACATTTTCTATTGAGTTTTGTGTGTGTGATTGTATTTATATTAACCTCTTACAAATACTATATCAAAATTGGCATAGATAACACAGCATCGTTTTGGAAGGGAATACAATTAAATGAGAAACAACATTTAGCAGCAAAAACCAAAACCAAAACCAAAACGGTCAGCATACAGAGAGCTCCATTATTTAACATCAGATGCATGTTAACACAATGTTATCCAACGATGAAATAAGGTGGAGGACAGCTTATTACTCTTGTATCTTGTGTAGAAGTCATGCCCATTTGGTTGTGCGTGTCAGAACCCCACAGGCATGACTGTAGACACAAGAGGGATTTGCAGTCCCCATAACTAAACCGTGGGAAGGGAAGGATGTGAGTGGGCCCCAGGGGGATTGACACCCAGTCCGACATCCTCTCCCCCAACCAATGTGCTTTCTTGCTTTCCACTAGTGGACTTGTTTTCTTCTGATATTGTTCAGCCCTGATTTGATGTATGTCTGTCATATTATGTCTGGATGCAGAAGGCGAAGTTAGGAGCAAGCTTTGAAGACAATAGATGGGATGGCCTATCCCAATGGCAGCACCATGGGAATGACATGAGATAATCTCTATGTTTCCTATTATTGTATCATCTCTGTTTGCCTCACTAGAAATGTAAGCTCCATGAAGACAAGGGTTTTGAGGCTCTTGTTAACTGATGTACACTCAGCACCTAAAATAGTGCCTAGAATTAGTAGGAACTCACTAAATATTTGAATAAATGAATGACTGAATCAAAGTCAAAGTGCCCTCCTTCATTTGCTTCCTGTCTTTGCTTCATGTGGGTTTTTGTTTTCTCTCTTGGGGAGGGTTCACAGTGTCACTTGCAATGAGAGAACTTACAGTTATTTTTCAAGATCATGCCATTTTATCATGGGGAACTGGAATTTCCATGCCCATTCTTTCTCACTGACACCAGCTGATTTTAAGTCAACCTTTCTATATTTTTCACATTCCTTGTATTTCTGGAGTTGCTTTTAGCAGGAGCCTATTTTTTTTAGATTATTTTTTTCATGTACATATACCTATTTATAAAATGTCATTAAACTTAACTTTCTGTTCTATTTTGTTCCCCCCCCCCCCGATCTATATTTTCTTTTCTTGGCACTTTCTCATTTGCTTTTCTCATGTTACTTTCTTTCAGGTCACCAAAGAGCAATTGCCTCAGTTTCTGGGTAACATCTCTATTTTGGTATTTTTGGAGGTATCTTTTAGCACTCTTTCACTATAGTCCAGATCAAATAAATACATTCCATACGCAGGAAAGTGTTAAGTATTAACTCCTAATAGCCCTGCTCCTTTTCATCTATCCTTTAGGTTAAGTTGCTAGATAGATTTGACAACTGGCAGGAAACTGCCAATTGGTTGGAAATGGAAGGTCACTCAAGCAGGGAACTATTTTCCTGCATGGGGGAGAGGGAGAGGCTGTTTTCCAAAAGTCATATCTAGGAACAAATTTTTTCCATCAATGGCTGTAGTTTGTCCAAAAGGGCAGATAAATAATCATTTGTAAAGGGATAGTGGAAACATCTTTTTACACATAACAGTAAGAATAGTTTTGAAGTTTTAAATGTTCAGATGCAAAGATAAAGGGACAGAGATAAAGGCAATAAGCAACAGGATCGTTTACTAGCTCTAGTCATGAATACAGTGAATACAATGTCATAATAATGGAGTTTTGAATAAACTCAAAGAGATTCTGTATATCTTCTTGACTAGGATGAGGATGACAAGGTTAATTAAGACTTAAGGGAAATAAGAGGGTGCAAAACAAAATTGAAACATTCACTTGGTACCCTCTCCCTGCCCACCAAAAAATATTATCAGTTCCTGGTGAGCATGGATTTGTGTTTGTATCATGAACCATACCTACACAATGTGTGTATGCAATTGTTAACAAATAGTTAGGTTTCACATTATGTGTCAGCTCCAATTACTTGATACTGGTTGTCTAGAACTTTCCCTAATGAAGGATTCTCAGACATTAAGGGGTATCACTGAAAAAATGTTCCATAATCATTTAGAAATACCTATCATGAACATAATGCTTACAAGTGCTAGCTTGAGTTCTATGAATTTTTCATTGTTGATTCATATCTAATTATTACTTCAATTATGTTTAGTTTTCTTCTGATAATTTTTTGGGTAGGTTTCTAAACTTGTTATTATAAAATTTGCTTCTGGAAAGATTGATGTATCATCATAGCCATCTGGCCCTTGTATTGTTTGCCCAGTTGGAGTTATTACAAAGTTGTACCCTGACAGATTTCATGGCAGAGAGCAGATAGCCCACATGGACCATAAGGAAACAGATTTCAACCTAAGAAAGCAAAAGGTATACAGTGCAAAATTTACCATTGTTTTCACTAGGTTTAATGATGTTGGAGACTTCAATTACATTACAAAGGATTTTGTTAGTACAGATGCTTTCAGCTGCAAACAACAGCAAATCCAATCAATAGCGATGTAAATTAATATGAATAACTGTTTTTCACTTAACAAGAATCAGAAGGTTGATTATTGCTGACATGTTCAATACCATAATAGTGTCAGGGTTTGTACGTTAACTCTCTTGGGTTTTTTCCCATGATTATCAGATGGATGCCACACTGCCAAGTCTCATGTCTACCTTAAAGTTAGGAAAAAAGTGGTAAAGTAAAGAATCAGTAGTGTCTGCTTATTTTATCAGTAACAACTTTCACATATTACTTCTAACCTTCATCTCTTTGTGTTTAGAAGTATGTGGCTCACCCTGGTTGCAAGGGAAGCTGGGAAAGCACATATTTAGCTTTTCTGGCCTCTGTGATAGATGGGGCAAGGAAGAAGGCTAGAGGTAAGTGCTTAATTAACCAATCAGTAGTCTCTAACATAATCTGCCCCTTACACTAGTGGACATCTTCATATAGCCTTCTTCATATAGATATGTTTCATCCTTCTCCCACATGAAGTAACCCCTAATCTCATTCATTTTAGAATCTGGCTTCAAGTGCATTATCTCTGAGAGTGATGTCCAGTCCTCACTATTGGATCCAGGTGTGAATTTCCTGGTCTGGTGACTATTAGCTGAAAGACAAGTAATCTGTTCCCTTCTTCCAGTATCCAACCGTGGTGAAGGAACAGGGTAACTACAATAAAATCGCCATCTTGGAAAAAGGAAGAATGGGTGTTACATACAAATTACTGGTCTATAACACACATCAAATGGTAAGGGCTTCGCCTTGGCAGTGGAGTACAGTTTTTTTGTTAGACAGTCAGCTTATCCTTTTCTAATATGATCCCTAGTATCCATCATGGCTGTATCTGAAAGAGACTCCGGAGAAAATGATCTTCCTGAGGCATGTACAAACTTCCTAGTTCATTTCTTGTTCGTGAAGTTTCAAGGGCTTAAATTATTAAACAGTCACAAGTTTGAGCTTTTCTGAGCAATATCATCTCCTCAAAAACATAGTAACCTCAGGGGTGATTTTGCTTCTAGTAATCTCCATATGAAGAAACTAAAGCCAAATATATGTGTAGACATAGTCTTTGCGAGAAATCCTGTCTCCTAATGCCTAAGTTTAAAGGTTAGTCTAATAGGCAATGTCTGGTGGGGATATAAAAAAAGAAAAGAGGCTTGTGTTAGAAAACACCATCCTAGATAAAATCTTTGCTGAGATATAGTTATCATGGTTGTTGAATATTGGAATGCTTTTATACAGCTTGGTGGGTGGCTGTTTCCCTAAGTCCCCAGTCTACACCCTCAGATCCAGCTACCAAAGGATTAATGCTTGACATAGTATGAGGACTTTCCAGAATCCTCCTCCAGTCCTGTTGCCAACATTCAGTTTGACTCCTTATTGCCTCATTAAATATTTTGTACATCACCTCTGGCTTATACCCAGTTAGAGCAGCACAGAAGTATGTTCAGTGATATGCGGGATCCTGGGACCAAGCCAAACATTTTCCAAGGAAATGTCACATTAGGAGAAGGCTAATCAAAGCCTTAAAAAGGACAACACCAAGTTGAAAGGGCAACTGGTAAGAAAGTAATAAAAATAAAGCGAAGGTAAAAAAATAGGTTGGTTTCAGACAAAGAATGAGTTGGTTGAAAGTGGCTTCAGAGAGAATTACGCTAATGTAGACCAACTGCCATGGTATTCCTCTCCTGTGTGTCTCGACATGGTGCACTGCCCAGGGACATGTCCTTAAAGCCATTGACCCATCCTGGATACAAGCCAAACAAGGAAGGGTCAGGAGCATAAGCCCAATTAATCAGGTACCACCAGCGCAGGCGGTCACAGGGCCAAAGACCAAAAGGTCAGCTAATACAAGGGGGAGCAAGAAGATGTCATAGATCTCAGAACACAGACAGGGTCCAGAGTCTAAGAGGTTAGGAATTAGGCAGAAATAACTCTAGTAATAAGGGTTGAACTTGGATCCTAGGGCAGAAAGTGCTCCATTATATTCTGTGTCTGCCTTCTGAATGTGGATGAGTTGGGACCACAGATGCTGGGCCTTGTCAGGAAGTCTCAAAGGCTTTTTGTAATTAAGGACAGAACAGAAATGTCAGTGAGAACTTATCTAGATTTTACTACTGAATTGTCTTTTTGGCTTTTTAATTTTTTACCCATTAATTTATTTATCATATTTCTTGAGAACATAACATTATGACTCTCAATACTAGTATTTTTTGGAGGCATGCTTAGAACATACCAGGCACAGTTCTAAATGCTTTACATTATAATATTCAATAAATATCTCATTTAACCTTCATGGCAATGATTATGAGGTTGGTATTTTTATCATCTCCACTTTATAGAAGGGACAAAAGACTCCATTCACTTTCTTTACCAAGCTCTCCATCAGGCTCATCCTCATCTGTCCATTCATCCATCCACTCATCCAACCATTCATTCACTCAGTAAATTGATTTGCAAGTTGCTGTGCTAGCTGCTGGGAATATGATGGTGAACAAATTCGAAAGCTCACTTCTTTGGAAGTTTACAGTCTAGCAGGAGAATCAGATAGTTAAATCGTCACTTGAGATAAAGTGTGCTGGGTAAAGCAATAAGATGCAAGATACAGTGTTAACTCAGGGCAGGGGCACTTGATGTTGTTTATTAAGGGGCAGAAAAGCTTTGCTCAATGATATTTAAAGTGAAAAACAAATGGTCACTAAGAGTTCAGTGAGTAGGAAAAAAATTATGTTCAAGAACTAGAAAAGGATCCATTACCTAATTTGAACATAAAGAGGGAAGGACAAGAGGATGAGAGATTGGCAAGAAAGAAAAGCTGGATGCCAGGCTACAAAGGGCATTCTGAAGGGCTTGGACTTTATCCTAATGACACTGTGAAACCTTTGATGAGTGCTAAGTAGGGGAGTGACATGTTTCATTCATTTGCATTCTAGAAGTATCACTCTGGCTGCAGTGTGGAGGATGGATTGGATGGGGCAAGATGGTAGGCAGAGTCATTTGGGATGGAGTCAGCTACAGTCTCCAGGTGAGAGATGATAGTGGCCCGAAATATGGCAGTGGCCACTGGGATAGAGAAAAGTGAACGGGATGGAGAGGAATCTAAAAAGGTGAACCAGGCAGAGCTTGCCACGCGCCTTCCACATGGAATGTGTAATATAATGTATATATGGCCATTCCTCTGCAGTAAATATGACTTGAGATTTTAGGCCATATTTTTAACATCTAATTGAGTGACTGAGAACTTATGGGAAACCTATGCCAGCAAAATGTACATTTTCATATTTGGTAATATAGAAGAGGGGGAGCCTCTCGTTTTCTTGAAATAAGCCCAATATATATGGCAGAGGATGGGTGGTATTAGGACATCAGGTGCTTAACGTATACTTGAATTCCTTTCTGCAATTATAAAGCCAAGTGGAAACTCTGCTGTGAGGCAATAAAATATGGAACTCGGTGGGGAAATTGAGGGGAGTTCTTCCTGACAGCAGTTGTTTATTTTGAGAAAAGAGTGCGGTAGAAAACATTCTGTCTCGCCACACTGAGATCCTACTCTTCCCTTCAAGTTGCTTTTTCTTTAAATGAAGAAAGACCTGAAGCCAGATTCTAAGAAAACAAAATGACAGCAGCAACTTGGAAGAATCTGAACTCAGCCTGGACACCCGTGCTAGGCTGCGACATAAAACCAGAGAAACCTCATTTTTCATCCATTTCATAACCAGAAAGTACATGAATAGAAGCCCCTTTTTGGCTTTATATTGCCTCCTTACTGAATTTAACTTTTGTCCAATTGAATAGACATATTTTACTGCCAGTCATCTTCAGCAGAGCACTGAGAGCAGTTTTTAATTGCCTGTGGAACATACTTTTATGGTTGTTGTTTCACACTGTATTCTGTAACTTATTTCTGCGGTGTGGCTGGCCAAAGCCTAATCATCAATCTGTCATCATCTCTGAGTTTCAGCTCTTCACACCTTGTCTTGTAAAGGTTTCCCTCACACATTTAAATTGGCATCCAGATGAAGACATAGGATATCTTCAGATAAAGGACCTCCTTCTTGCCTTCATCCCACAGCCTTCTTGTCATTTCCCAGGAAGGGAGGCAGAAGGGTAGAGGCACTTTGATGCATAACAGCTTTTTAAAAATCTGTGATCGCAGAGCACATTCTTAAAGACTGGTGGAGCCGACAGAGTTCTGACTATACCACCATCATCCCCTGCCCAGATGATAGGAATAGATCGTTTTCTGATCTCTCTGCCTTCACTCTTGCCCCCCTCCAAACCAGTCTCTATCCTGCAGCCAGTGTGATTTTCTTAAACGTAACCTGATCTTTCCTGTCCCTTTCTTTAAGCCCTGGGAACTCTGAGAACCCTTCACAATCTCACATCCCACTAACTCTCATGGATTACTATGGTCCAGCCAGACTGATCTTTAAATTCTAGTGATTTTTCCTCTCACCCAGGACAGTCACATGAAATTACCGCAGCCTGGAATCATTATCTCATCCACCTGTTTATTCTTCAGGTCTCAGCTTAAACCTCATTGGCTCTGGAAAGTTACTCTAAGAATCCAGGTTGGATGCCCTTCTACCCCTTTTCTCATAGTTCTCTTTATTTCCCTTATCATATTGCTTAAAACTTATCTTTTATAGTTGCCTGTGTTCATGTCTATCTTCCTTCATAGACTATAAGCCCCTTGAAAGTAGGGACTGTGTTTTTCATCTTTAAATCATAGGCTCCTGACACAGCAGTGACTATATAGTAAGAGCTTGGCAATATTTGTTGATTCTTTAGTGTTGTAGGAAAGACATATTTTCAGATGTGAAATTAATGAGAAAGATTTTGTGAAATCTTTCTCATTAATCAAAGGATGCACCTAATATTAATTAATTAATTAATTAATGCTCAATCAATAAATATTCTCAACACCTATGACTATGTCAGGGGTGATGCTGAGCACTGGGTATATGAGGATGAATAAGACATTTTTCTTTTCCTCAAGGCTTTTCAGGTGTGACTGGGGAAATAGACAAGTAAGCAGGCATAATATGACATGATAGATGCTATAATAAACATATACATACATTGCTATGGATTGTAGAAAAAGTAGTATGTCAGATCTCAGACAAGAGGAAAGAAGCAAATCTTAGGAGGAGGAACCAGCACTTGGAAAAGATCAAAAGTTGGCAAGAACATTGGCATATTCAGCAAGCTCAGTGGTCAGTGGAGTGTCCAGTGATAGTAGCTTATTGGATCCGTACAGTAGTGAGAAGCGAACTCATTATGCCTCTTGATGCAATTAAAAACTTGGGGGCTATTCACTGATTTTAGATATGAGAGAGGTATGCTCAGAGGGACACTTTAGAAAGATCACTCTAGCAGCAGTGTAGAAGGTGGATTGGAGGAAGATGTACTAGAGGCCAATGAGACCTGTTAGGAGTACTTTTTAATTGTATTGGTAAAAAATATGATGGACCAGCTGTATGTAAGTACTCGGCAGTGCATCTGGAGAGGAAGTGAAAGGGAGTGACTTAGGAAGCAGAACCATATTGCCTTGCCTTGAAGTAGGCTGTTCCTTCTTGGACTATTGTTCTCTCCTTTCTTTAGCTAATTACTATTTATCCTTTATCATTCAATTCAAGGGTTACCTCTGGCAAGTTTTCTCTGAATCTCTCACATTTAAGAAAATTAAGATAATCCTACTTTTAAGCTCACATTAAATATAGTACATAGCATCTGCAACATTAAAATGTAAGCAGTTAGAGAGCAAATATAATGTCTGATTCAACCTGGCAAAAGGTTAGCAGAGTGTTTGGCATGTGGTATGCACTCAATAAATATTTACTGCACAGATGAATGTGTGAGTGACTAAATGACTACTCAGAAATGGGAATTTTAGGAAAAAGAGTACACTTAGTGTGCCACTCAGTTTTCTTCTTGGGCAACAGGGAAATGGTGGGAATAATCACTGAGCTAGGGCAAGAGAGGGAAAAACAAATTTGGAGAATAATTTGGGGAGGGTGACAATGATTACATTTACTTGAGACAGGTTGGGTTCAAGCAGCTTATGAAAAGAATGCTTAAAAGTTTTTTAGCGGAACTTCTAAAAGTGATCTAGTGGGAGGTCAAGAGTTGTGATTCATTGATTCATAGGTAGCTGGTTGTTGAAAGTATCATACAGTTTCATCATCCAGGAACACTCTGTGTATTGAGGAAAAAAAGTTCTTAACAGAGAGAGAGACCTGAGGATCTGAGACCTGACCATCATAGTGGTGCTTTTTGGGAGAAGAGACCAAGGAAAGTTTAGACACTAACAGAGAAGTTTGGAAAGAATATTGCTATAAAAGACAAGAGAGAAATGAGTTCCAGGAAACAGTCATCAACAGCAAATATTTCCAAGAGGACATCTATAATAACTGAAAATAACCAATTTTTTTTTTTTGTGATTAGAGCATATGTAAAGTTATTCACTACTTGTGAAGAGCAATTTTAATGGAGTATCAGAGATGTTACAGGAGTTTGGACTGATTTGAGAAATGGAACCATTGAAGGTAGTGAGTGTAACATATTCTTCTCAGAAGTGTGGTTACGAAAAAAAAAGAAATGGATGGGGTAGAGTATGGAAAGGAGTGAAAAATGAGTTACACCATTGAGGAGGCTTCTTTTCTCTTTTCAAATAAAAAAACATAATGAAATCTTGAGAATAAGTAGCAATTTAAGAGGGCAACATTAATAATATAGGTGGACTATACGGGTGTATGAACAAGGTCTAGGATACAGTAGGATCAAGAGCCCAAAAGGAAGGATTAGCATTGGCTGGAAGAAGGTCACCTCTCTCTCTGAGACTAGAGAGAAGAAAGGCTGTGTACATGTGTAAGTTTAAATTAAGTGGGGGCTCATTCACACCTGATATCTTCTATTTTTCTGGGAGGTAGGTAGCAGGACCATCTGCAGAGAGTGAAGGAAATGGCAATAAAGAACATGTGTTGAATGGCTTCGGTAAGAATTAAACATAGAACTACAGAGACTAATGAAATATTATTGTATAGCTGTGTAGACCTTGTTGAAATAGTTGAAAGAATATCTTTAGTGTATTAATTTGCACAGTTGTGTGATTTATCCAGCATCCCTCAATAGCTTGTGTCCATCTAAGATAAAGAGGAAGATAATTATAGTGATCCAAATTGGCATTAACAGGGTGCACACATGAGTTTCTAATCTGGAATTCATGGTTCGTGGTCCATATGCAACTTCAGGAGTAGGTATCTTATGGACTCCTAAAAAGCTGTGAAATAATTTGTATATATACAGATTTTTATGGAGAGACAGTGGATAGTTCGTTTTTATATAACTTTCAAAGTGACCCAAGATCAAAATTTTAAGATTAGAAGATTGAGGGAAAAGTATAATAGTTGTGAATCAATGATCCTCCAAAGGTAATGAAAGAATGAGAAAGTGATTCTTCTGGTTACAATGTTTGTAAGGAAATTGCTGACATTTTTTAAAAAGGCAATAATTTGAAAAAGTACTAATAGCCAGAATATATTCAATATAAAGAATTCCCAAAACTCAATAATATGGAAATAATCAACCCAATTAAAAAAGAGGCAAAACATTTGATCCTACAGTTCAGTTGAGAAGGTATATAGATGACAAACACATGAAAAGATATTTAAAAGCATTAACTGTTAGAAAAATGTAAATCAGAACTACAAAGAAATACCACAAGTATTAGAATGGCTCAATTTTTTTAAAAAAGGCAATAACAAATGTCGGTGTGATGTGGAGAAACTGGAATTCTAATATACTGCTGGTGCAACTTCAAAATGGTGTGGCCTTTTATAAGAGAGTTTGGTAGTTTCTTATGAATTTAAGCAGATATTTACCATACAACCTATGAAAATATTCTTTGGTATTTACCAAAGAGAAATAATAATACATGCTGAGGTTTTATTCATAATTGTCAAAACTTGAAACAACTTAAATATCCACCAGCTGGTGAATGGTTAAACAAATTGTGGTGTACCATACAGCAAAATACTATAATAAGTATTTTATTCAGCAATAAAAAAAGAATGAAGTACTAAAACATTGAACAGAAATGATAACTCTCAAAAGCATTATGCTAATTGAAAGAAGCCAGACTCAAAAGGCTTCAATACTGTATAATTCCCCTTACATAACATATTGGAAAAGACAAAACTAAAAGGACACACATTAGATCAGAGGCTGCCAGGGGCTGGAAGTGAAGAAAGGAGATTTTTCTACAAAGGGACACAAGGGAATATTTTGGGGTGACAGAAATATTCTACATCTTGATTTTTGTGTGGTTACATGACTATATAAGTTTGTCAAAATGCATAGAACTGTCACCTAAAAAGAATACATTTTATTGTTTGTAAATTACACCTCAATGTGTGTAGAAAAAATAGAGCACAAAGCTCTAAAAAAAAGTGCTCTTGGGGGGCTTCCCTGGTGGTGCAGTGGTTAAGAATCCTCCTGCCAAAGCAGGGGACATGGGTTCGAGCCCTGGTCCAGGAAGATCCCACATGCCACAGAGCAACTAAGCCCATGTGCCACAACTACTGAGCCTGTGCTTTAGAGCCCATGAGCCACAACTAGTGAAGTTGCATGCCTAGAGCCCGTGCTCCACAACAAGAGAAGCCACAGCAATCAGAAGCCCGCCCACTGCAAATAAGAGCAGCCCCCGCTTGCCGCAACTAGAGAAAGCCCGCGTGCAGCAATGAAGACCCAACGCAGCCAAAAAAAAAAAAAAAATGTGCTCTTGAAGAAGAATGATGGCACAGTTGTGTAAACGGGTTTGGACTATTTTCTCCTCAGCGTCACCTTTCACACTGTTTATTCCCTTTCATCCAGCCACTTCCTCAATTACAGATGCAAAGCACAGAATCCTCCAAAGATTTTACTGAAAAGAGCTCTGGGAGAAGATCTCCATGTGGTAACAGTGGGAGAAAGAATCCTACCGCCAAAATGAAAATCAGTGGAAAACATCTGGACCACTCCCTACCCAATCATTTCACCACCTTATTTTCTACTAAAACTTTAAGTTGTATTAATAATAGACTCCATTGTCTTAGAGCATTATGTTCAGAGGCAAACTTTTACCCCAGGGAGATGTAATCAAATTAGTTCTTACTATTCCTATTCCACTTTAGATAAAATAATAGTGGGGATGAATTTATTAGATCTTTCTACAAAAATTAATGCATGTCTTTCTTGGAATGCATGCAAAGGAGGGGTGTTTGCTTAAAAATAATGAGAGAAGAGCTTTTGTTTCTTGAGGTTCAAGTATAGATGGAAGCATGGCACTATATGAGGCTTTGCCCAATTGAGTCACAGTATGAAGGACCTGGACACATGGGAGATGAACAAATATGGATGATGAGCAAGAGGAAGTAAATTTGTGAATGGGAAAGTGCTAAGAATAAAATGACAGCAACTTCTCATCATTGAATCTCTCACAATACCAAGTACATATAAGTCGTCCATCTCTATCTTCAGGGTTGAATTAAAATGAATTGAATGGAATTGAATTGAGCAGAGATGAATTAAATAGCTTCAACTCAAGAGGAGAGAAAAGGCTCTGAGTCACAGCCACTGGAAGAGTAGTTTTTGCTTATCATGGAAACTCAAGACCCCACCCCAAGCCTGCCTCTACCGACAAAATGTGATTCAAAAGATTGTTTTCTAAAGATATTATCTCTTCAAATATTTTCATGATGGTGATGGTGGGTTGCCTCATACACCAAAACGCTCCTTCTTATCCTCAAGGACATGCTATTTATGACGAAATGCTGCAAGGACAGTTTCTCATTAACAGCTGGTATATTCTGTGAAGCATTCCTACATAGGACTCTGGAAAGGCTCACACCAAGGAGTACTTCCCAGAACTTCTGCTGCCAGTGTCCTTGCCCTCATGGTGAGCCACAGCCACCCCTTGCCTCTGCAGGAGACCGTCTAACACTAGCAGATCAATTCCATTTTCTCTATTCCTCCACTCATTATCAATTGAGAGAAGAAAGAAAGAATGAGAGAAAGAGGAAGAGAGAGAGGACAAAAAGGGGAGGACAGTCTGGGAATTAATTTAAGCTGAGAAGAAGCAAGAAGAACTACAATCCTGCAGCCTGTGGAACAAAAGCCACATTCATAGAAATATAGACAAGATGAAAAGGCAGAAGGCTATGTACCAGATGAAGGAACAAGATAAAACCCCAGAAAAACAACTAAATGAAGGGGAGATAGGCAACCTTCCAGAAAAAGAATTCAGAATAATGATAGTGAAGATGATCCAGGACCTCAGGAAAAAAATGGAGGCAAAGATAGAGAAGATGCAAAAAATGTTTAACAAAGACCTAGAAGAATTAAAGAACAAACAAAAAGAGATGAACAATAAAATAATTGAAATGAACAATACACTAGAAGGACTCAATAGTAGAATAACTGAGGCAGAAGAACGGATAAGTGACCTGGAAGACAGATTGGTGGAATTCACTACTGCAGGAGAGAATAAAGAAAAAAGAATGAAAAGAAATGAAGACAGCCTAAGAGACCTCTGGGACAACATTAAATGCAGTAACATTCGCATTATAGGGGTCCCAGAAGGAGAAGAGAGAGAGAAAGGACCCGAGAAAATACTTGAAGAGATTATAGTCGAAAACTTCCCTAACATGGGAAAGGAAATAGCCACCCAAGTCCAGGAAGCGCAGAGAGTCACATACAGGATAAACCCAAGGAGAAGCACACTGAGACACATGGTAATCAAATTGGCAAAAATTAAAGACAAAGAACAATTATTGAAAGCAGCAAGGGAAAAATGACAAATAACATACAAGGGAACTCCCATAAGGTTAACAGCTGATTTCTCAGCAGAAACTCTACAGGCCAGAAGGGAGTGGCATGATATACTTAAAGTGATGAAAGGGAAAAACCTACAACCAAGATTACTCCACCCTGCAAGGATCTCATTCAGATTCGATAGAGAAATCAAAAGCTTTACAGACAAGCAAAAGCTAAGAGAATTCAGCACCACCAAACCAGCTCTATAACAAATGCTAAGGGAACTTCTCTAAGTGGGAAACACAAGAGAAGAAAAGGACCTACAAAAACAAACCCAAAACGATTAAGAAAATGGTAATAGGAGCATACATATCAATAATTACCTTAAACGTGAATGGATTAAATGCTCCAACCAAAAGACACAGCATTGCTGAGTGGATACAAAAACAAGACCCATATATATGCTGTCTACAAGAGACCCACTTCAGACCTAGGGACACATATAGACTGAAAGTGAGGGGATGGAAAAACATATTCCATGCAAATGGAAATCAAAAGAAAGCTGGAGTAGCAATACTCATATCAGATAAAATAGACTTTAAAATAAAGAATGTTACAAGAGACAAGGAAGGACACTATGTAATGATCAAGGGATCAATCCAAGAAGAAGATATAACAATTATAAATCTATATGCACCCAACATAGGAGCACCACAGTACATAAGGCAACTGCTAACAGCTATAAAAGAGGAAATCGACAGTAACACAATAATAGTGGGGGACTTTAACACCTCACTTACACCAATGGACAGATCATCCAAAATGAAAATAAGTAAGGAAATAGAAGTTTTAAATGACACAATAGACCAGATAGATTTAATTGATATTTATAGGGCATTCCATCCCAAAACAGCAGATTACACTTTCTTCTCAAGTGCACACAGAACATTCTCCAGGATAGATCACATCTTGGGTCACATATCAAGCCTCAGTAAACTTAAGAAAATTGAAATCATATCAAGCATCTTTTCTGACCACAACGCTATGAGATTAGAAATGAATTACAGGGAAAAAAAGTAAAAAACACAAACACATGGAGGCTAAACAATACGTTACTAAATAACCAAGTGATCACTGAAGAAATCAAAGAGGAAATCAAAAAATACCTAGAGGCAAATGACGATGAAAACACGATGATCCAAAACCTATGGGATGCAGCAAAAGCAGTTCTAAGAGGGAAATTTATAGCTATACAAGCCTACCTCAAGAAACAAGATATCTCTCAAATAAACAATCTAACCTTACACCTAAAGGAACTAGAGAGAGAAGAACAAACAAAACCCAAAGTTAGCAGAAGGAAAGAAATCATAAAGATCAGAGCAGAAATAAATGAAATAGAAACAAAGAAAAAAATAGCAAAGATCAATAAAACTAAAAGCTGGTTCTTTGAGAAGATAAACAAAATTGATAAACCATTAGCCAGACTCATCAAGAAAAAGAGGGAGAGGACTCAAATCAATAAAATTAGAAATGAAAAAGGAGAAGTTACAACAGACACTGCAGAAATACAAAGCATCCTAAGAGATTACTACAAGCAACTGTATGCCAATAAAATGGACAACCTGGAAGAAATGGACAAATTCTTAAAAATGTATAACCTCCCAAGACTGAACCAGGAAGAAATAGAAAATATGAACAGACCAATCACAAGTAATGAAATTGAAACTGTGACTAAAAATCTTCCAACAAGCAAAAGTCCAGGACCAGATAGCTTCACAGGTGAATTCTATCAAACATTTAGAGAAGAGCTAACACCCATCCTTCTCAAACTCTTCCAAAAAATTGCAGAGGAAGGAACACTCCCAAACTCATTCTATGAGGCCACCATCACCCTGATACCAAAACCAGACAAAGATACTACAAAAAAAGAAAATTGCAGACTAATATCACTGATGAATATACAAGCAAAAATCCTCAAAAAAATACTAGCAAACAGAATCCAACAACATATTAAGAGGATCATATACCATGATCAAATGGGATTTATCCCAGGGATCCAAGGATTCTTCAATATATGCAAATCAATCAATGTGATAAAGCATATTAACAAATTGAAGAATAAAAACCATATGATCATCTCAATAGATGCAGAAAAAGCTTTTGGCAAGATTCAACACCGATTTATGATAAAAACTCTCCAGAAAGTGGGCATAGAGGGAACCTACCTCAACATAATAAAAGCCATATATGACAAACCCACAGCAAACATCATTCTCAATGGTGAAAAATTGAAAGCATTTCCTCTAAGATCAGGAACAAGACAAGGATGTCTACTTTCACCACTATTATTCAACATAGTTTTGGAAGTCCTAGCCATGGCAATCAGAGAAGAAAAAGAAATAAAAGGAATACATATTGGAAAAGAAGAAGTAAAACTGCCACTGTTTGCAGATGACATGATACTATACATAGAGAATCCTAAAGATGCCACCAGAAAACTACTAGAGCTAATCAATGAATTTGGTAAAGTTGCATTATACAAAATTAATGCACAGAAATCTCTTGCATTCCTATACACTAATGATGAAAAATCTGAAAGTGAAATTAAGGAAACACTCCCATTTACCATTGCAACAAAAAGAATAAAATACCTAGGAATAAACCTACCTAGGGACACAAAAGACCTGCATGCAGAAAACTATAAGACACTGATGAAAGAAATTAAAGATGATACTAACAGATGGAGAGATATACTATGTTCTTGGAATGGAAGAATCAATATTGTGATAATGACTATACCACCCAAAGCAATCTACAGATTCAATGCAATCCCTATCAAATTACCAATGACATTTCTTACGGAACTAGAAAAAAAAAAATCTTAAAATTTGTATGGAGACACAAAAGACCCTGAATAGCCAAAGCAGTCTTGAGGGAAAAAAACGGAGCTGGAGGAGTCAGACTCCCTGTCTTCAGACTATAATACAAAGCTACAGTAATCAGGACAATATGGTACTGGCACAAAAACAGAAATATAGATCAATGGAACAGGATAGAAAGCCCAGAGATAAACCCACGCACCTATGGTCAACTGATCTATGACAAAGGAGGCAAGGATATACAATGGAGAAAAGACAGTCTCTTCAAAAAGTGGCTGGGAAAACTGGACAGCTACATGTAAAAGAATGAAATTAGAACACTCCCTAACACCATACACAAAAATAAAAATGGATTAGAGACCTAAATGTAAGGCCGGACACTATAAAACTCTTAGAGGAAAACATAGGAAGAACACTCTTCGACATAAATCACAGCAAGATCTTTTTTGATCCACCTCCTAGAGTAATGGAAATAAAAAGAAAAATAAACAAATGGGACCTGATGAAACTTAAAAGCTTTTGCTCAGCAAAGAAACCATAAACAAGATGAAAAGACAACCCTCAAAATGGGAGAAAATATTTGCAAATGAATCAATGGATGAAGGATTAATCTCCAAAATATATAAACAGCTCATGCAGCTCAATATTAAAAAAACAAACAACCTAATCCAAAAATGGGCAGAAGACCTAAATAGACATTTTTCCAAAGAAGACATACAGATGGCCAAGAAGCACATGAAAAGCTGCTCAAGGTCACTAATTATGAGAGAAATGCAAATCAAAACTACAATGAGGTATCACCTCACACTCTTCATAATGGCCATCATCAAAAATCTTGAAACAATAAATGCTGGAATGTGTGTGGTGAAAGGAATCCTCCTGCACTTTTGGTGGCAATGTAATGTAATTTGATACAGCCACTATGGAGAACAGTATGGAGGTTCCTTAAAAAACTCAAAATAGAACTACCATATGACCCAGCAATCCCACTGCTGGGCATATACCCTGAGAAAACCATAATTCAAAAAGAGACATGTACCACAATGTTCATTGCAGCACTATTTACAATAGCCAGGGCATGGAAGCAACCTAAATGTCCATCAACAGATGAATGGATAAAGAAGATGTGGCACATATATACAATGGAATATTACTCAGCCATAAAAAAGAACGAAATTGGGTCATTTGTAGAGACATGGATGGATCTAGAGACTGTCATACAGAGTGAAGTAAGTCAGAAAGAGAAAAACAAATATCGTATATTAACGCATATATGTGGAACCTAGAAAAATGGTACAGGTGAACCAGTTTGAAGGGCAGAAATAGAGACACAGATGTAGAGAACAAATGTGTGGACACCAAGGGGGAAAGCAGTGGGGGGGGGTCGTGTGATGAATTGGGAGATTGGGATTGACATGTATACACTGATGTGCATAAAATTGATAACTAATAAGAACCTGCTGTATAAAAAAATAAATAAAATTAAATTAAAAAAAAAAGAGTTCCTACATGAAGTCAGTAGCAGCAAGATTGTAGTTAATTTACCCGAAACTACACAAGTAATAGTTTAACACCCCTAAGAAGCTACAGCCACTGTTAAACAGGGTGTGACTCCTTGCAGTGTAGTTCCTGATACAAAAGTTACTCTTTCCACAAAAGAAGCAGAATGAAATGCTTTCCCACCTCTGCTCTGTGCAATGGTAGAACAAGAGTGTAGAGAGGAGAGGAGAAGAGAGGAGAGAAGAGGAGAGGAGAGGAGAGGGGAAGGGAGGGGAGGCGAGGGGAGATTGAAAGGGAGAAGGAGAAAGGACAATATAACGAAGGTAGAAATAAAGCCATTACCTGGGTAAAAATAATATCTGGTCAGAATTTTGCAAAATGCATCAGAGGGAGAACAAACTTTAGAAATACCATAGATAAATAAGTAAATGGTCCAAGTGAAACCTAACAACTAAAACTTGAAAGTACTGCAGATTGACTAAAAAAAAAATCAACTTGGATTGAAAACTAGTTTGGATATAAGAAAGGGACAACTGAATGCATGCTGCCACAGAACAAAGGCAGCCCAGCTCTCAGCATTGAGGATCAACAGAACACGGCCACAGCCAACAGAACACGTCTATAATGGACTGAACCATGACCAGCTAGGGGTTTTCATCAATTTCTTGGGAAGGGAAACTTGGAAATTAAAATGAGAATTCAATTTTAGATGCACTTGAAGTTTGCTAAACAGAATTTGTATACATTATACATATAGCTAAACAAGTCGGAGTTTCTATTTCATCAGAGTCCTGGCAAATAAATGATGGCATACTCACATCGAGTCATTTGAAGAGCATTTAATAAAGTGCTTTCAAAGATACAGGGAAACCACAAAGAATAGAGACCAGTTACCAGGGACTATTCAACTGTGTGTGTGTGGGTGGGATGGTGGTGGCACCATTACCATTTCTAGGCATAAAGGGGCAGAGAAAGAGAATACTTACTGGAACTCAAAAGAAAGAAATATGAGGTGAGGGCCACTTGATGGGCCCTATGATCTTCTGATGAGAATGTAGCCAGTCAAACACTTTGACTTAATAGAAGGAGTGAGGGAAATAGCGTGACTTCTTTGTCTTCTCTGTATCTCGTTTCTTGCCAGTGCTCCCATTGGGTGATCCCAACAAGAACCCAGAGAGATGAGAGTCCATTGATGCAACATTTATAGGTCCGCCTCCTGAGGCAAATAGCAGGGTGGGGAAGAGCAGTGAGCAGATCTGGAGAGATCAGGAGCACAGTCAATCCTTTTGGCCTCTGAGCAACCACTCCCGTCCTTCATCCATTAAAAATCTTATGGCCTGGGGCTTCCCTGGTGGCGCAGTGGTTGAGAATCTGCCTGCCAATGCAGGGGACATGGGTTCGAGCCCTGGTCTGGGAAGATCCCACATGCCACGGAGCAACTAGGCCCGTGAGCCACAACTACTGAGCCTGCGCGTCTGGAGCCTGTGCTCCGCAACAAGAGAGGCCGCGATAGTAAGAGACCCGCGCACCGCGATGAAGAGTGGCCCCCGCTTGCCGCAACTAGAGAAAGCACTCGCACAGAAACGAAGACCCAACACAGCCAAAAATAAATTAAAAAAAAAAAATCTTATGGCCTAAACACAGGAGACAAAGTTGCTACTGTATCATTGTAGGGGTGACGGTTGATTCCTTCATTCTTCTACTTGAAACTGAAAACATTAGCCACCGGTCATCATATAAAGTAGTAGAAAAAGAGAAAGAGTAAATAATCATAATGTTCTGCTGCTTTGGCCCTGCTTCAGTGGCTGATCATGAGGCCTAATTTGGTAATCATCACCATCGTCACCATCATATTCTGCCATGCATTTCAGGTTCCTTATGACTTCTGGCAGCACCTTGCCCAGGTGGGTGGTGACCTGAACCTTCATTCACATAGTTTTGCATCCTTACAGATCTTACAATTTAGAGAGAATGTGAGGAGGGGGTTGATTCAGTTTTCCATTCATTATTACTATTGGGCAAGAGGTTACAAAGAGGTGTTCCAGGTGACATCCTATGTTTCATATATGGTCCTCCTTGTAATGTTTGATAGCAACAATCCAAGACTCAGGATCAATCATCCCTGCAGGTACAATGACCCTTTTCTCTCTGTTAGTGCAGCTGCACAAGGATCATGAAATAACTGAGGGGAACAGTCAGCTTCTATTTCAAGAGAATCAGGTTTTGAACCTTGTTGCAGGTGTTAGTCCTTTGCCATTAGGGTCTCAGAATCTGTTAAGCTTTTGTATGGTCCAAACAGTGAGTGTCGTGGGTATTAGCCTATTGTTGGATTGTCCTTGGCTTAAAAAGTGTCATATGGTTGAAGGCTGTGTTCTGAAGGGTAGTGTTTTAGTTTCTGACCAATGCTGTAACAAAGTACCACAGATTGAGTAGTTTAAACAATAGAAATTTACTGTCTCAGTTCTGGAGGCCACAAGTTCAAGATCAAGGTGTCAGCAGGGCCATATTCTCTGAAGGCTGTAAGTTGGGATCTGTTCTAGGCCTCTCTTCTAACTTCTTCTGGGGTTTCATTGGTTTGTGGCAGTATAACTCATCTTCATATGGCATTCTTTCTGTGTGTGTCTGTTTCTGCATCTATATTTCCCCTTTTTATAAGGACCCCAGTCATATTGCATTAAAGGCCCACCTTATTCCACTGTGATCTCATTTGATTTAACTAATTAGATATGCAATGACCCCATTTCCAAATAAGGTCACATTTTGAGGCATTGAGGGTTGAGATTTCAACATATGAATTTTGGAGGGACACAATTCAACCCATGACAGGAACCTGGGAGATTGATATGGTTACTTTTCCTCCCATGCAAAGTAGACAACTGAACGTACCACTTGAAGTTGTGCCCACTGGAAGCACTACTATCTCTTGGGAAAAAGGAAGGTTTCCATCATAGTTCCTACTCCATGAGGTTAGGGCATTTTAAATGACCACTTTTATTATCTTTATATGATCTTGAATTAAAGAATCCTGCCAAATACTTATTATATATAAACACCAAAACTGAATTGACCACTAGACCAGATAAGTAGCCCACTATTGAATACTGCTTTTAAGAAGTCTTCTTTCTGTCTCTGCATGTTCTGTGTTACGCATTTGTACTGAAAGTTGAAAATCTTGCTGAAAGATTTGCATTTTTTTCTGCATGGATGGAGACAGACTCAAATCAAAGGAAACTTTGCTTTTGATTAGATTCAGTCTTTCTGCGTTAGCACTGGTATTTTTTTTTCCATTGGAGATAGTTCTAGAAATAGGTCTTTAAAGCCTTTATTCTGATCCTGTTGGTTCTATAATCATGTTTCACTGTATTTTTTCCTAAGACCTGTATATAGGCATATGTACACACACACCCACACACACACACACAATGTAAACAGCCATTTGCATTCTATATGATTTGAGTGGCAGTAGAAGAACATTTTTTGCCTCAAAGTCAATCTCCCTTTAGCCCACTTTGAGTACCAGAACTGTCACTGTGTACCAGACAAAAAACCTTCCTGTTACAGTATTCTATTTAGAAGTCCTTTGTTCTAATAAAAAAATTTTTTAGAATAAGATGCTCTGACACAGTGAAAAGATGACAGGTTTGGAGATAGGAAAATATAGGCAATACCTCAAGTCTTACCTTAATTGTTCATGGAGACATGACAAATTATATCTTTTTGGTCCTCTATGACCTCATATGAAAGGTAAAGCTGTTGGATAAAACTAGCATTTCTGAAATTTGACTGATCAAAATCGTTACATGGAGTGCTT
The DNA here is from genome assembly GCF_949987535.1 of Balaenoptera acutorostrata. NCBI lineage: Eukaryota > Metazoa > Chordata > Mammalia > Artiodactyla > Balaenopteridae > Balaenoptera > Balaenoptera acutorostrata. The sequence goes on from NC_080068.1 coordinate 93,372,045, forward strand.
GTTAAATGGTAGTTTTCTAGACCCCACTCCAAACTCATCACATTGGGCTCTCTGGAGTAGGGGCCAGAGACTTGTTTAATACTCACTCTAACCCCTGTATTCCATCCTAGTTTCCTTGGGGCAATGCCATATCAGGTTATCTCTAAAGCTGATCCTGCTCCAATTATCTGTTGGAACCAAATAAAAGCCACTGTACCAATTAACCCATTAGCTCACTTTGTTCCTTGCAGTTTCCCAGTTATCCCCAAATGGAATACGGTTGTGAAGAATAAGGCCTAGGATGGGCAACTTCTGATGAGCAGACAGTTTGGCACAGTAGGAGGTCCAGATGGCAGGTGCGACTAGGAAAACTTGGATAACTTGTGGATAGAGTGAAGCCCTCATGGATAAATTTGGGGATAAGAAAAAAAAAAAACTGTGAATGTGTACATTATCTATGAATATATATATATATATGAATCAAGAAGAAACAGACTAAGTGTGCAAATTATGGATACATTTATAGAGATTGCTAAAAATGGTAGTGTAGATCTATATTTATTGAAATGCAAAGATGCACAAGATGGATTTCTAAGTGAAAAATAGATACGTCTCATAGGCTTCATTTTAAAAAATATATATTCTCTTTGAATTTGAAGACTCTGCATTCAAAACACCAGTGAATTTCTCTGAGTGGCAAATAGAGTTAATTTCTATACCTTCTTATTTTCCTTTTTATATAAACTGAAATTTTTTTACAATGAGAATTCAATATTTTACAATCACGGAGAGCAATCAAGCTATGCCATCATAATAAGAAAGAGTGCAGGTTGTATAGAGAATGTGAGGTTGTTGGTTGCTAGATGAAGGAAGGGACCAAACAGAGCAGGTGTGAGAAAGAGTTAAATGGAAAGCAAGAAATCAGCCCCGGCGTGTAGAGGAAAGGGAAATTAAAGAAGAGAGGCAAGAACGTCTAAGGCAGGGGTAGTCTGAATTCTCCTAAGTTCTTATCACGACTCTTGACGAGTTCGTCCAGGTTGCAGGGTTGCTCTTTGTCCTTTCCTGCGGCTCGTGAGGAACGTGTGGGTCAGTACGGCAAGCATAATTGTTGCGCTCAGGTCATATTAGACTGTTTAAGATTAACTCCTCTGCCGCCGGTTGCCAGCTGCAAGCTTGCCTGGGGCCACTTGCTCCACAGACCAACGTATTTGTTTCTGATGTGCAACCCAGGATTGCAGGGTTGACCAGCAGCGTGGAGGGAAGGCAAGCGGATGGAGGCTATTTATAGCAGGAGGCAACAAAGGTTTCCTTTCTTTCCTTTATCACGAGTTGTATTTCTCTGAAACTCTGCCCATGTTATGCAGAAATCAAAAGGGCAAGAGAACAAGTTCTTCAGAGCTGGTTAGAAAGTTCCAGGGCTCTGTTTTTAGAGCAAATCTGCCAGCTTCCGAGGAGGCTGCAACCACCCTCGGATTCTAAATCAGCTTGATGGCGGTGCAAATAGATGCAAATGAGGGTCAAATCAATTTCCATAATGAACAGCACAAGCAGAGCGGACTCCTCTCCACCTGACTCAAAATTACTAGAAAATTCAATGAAGGGGGGGGGGGGGGAAACAAAGAAAGAAAGGGAATGAAAATATCTTAGTGACTTGAAGACTGTCACCCTATGGATTTGGGGAATGAAATCGGTTAGGTTCGAAAGTGATGCTGGGCTTCATTCCGGAAGCTTGTCCAGGAATGGATGGGTCCAGTATAGCTCTTCCGAGGATTTTTTTTTTTTTGCCATGGTTCATCCTTCCCCAGTCCTAGGCTCCACTTCATATTACACCCTGGTTGAACTTTTGTTTTCCTTTATAACAGCTTTATTGAGGTATAATTCACCTACCATAAAATTCACTCTTTCGAAACATACAATTCAGTGGTTTTTAGTATATTCACAGAGTTGTGCAACGATGGTCACTATCTAATTTTGTAACACTTCATCACTCCAAAAAGAAACGCCCACTCATTAGCAGTCAGGCCTCATTCTCTTCTCCCCCAGCCCCTGGCAAACACTAATCTACTTTCTGTCTCTATGGATTTGCCTATTTTGGTGATTTCATGTAAGTGGAATCATATAATATGTGGCCTTTTGTGACTGGCTTATTTCACTTGACATAATGTTTCAAGGTTCATCTATGTTGTAACATGTATCAGTACTTCATTCCTTTTTATGGAGGTTGGCCTTTTTAAGCAGAACCAACATGAGGGCTATAAACCTCCAGGTCTCAGAGGACTGCAGTGAGCTCCACTTATTTCATGGAAAACCACATGAATTTAGAGATAATAGTAACATGACCTAACCTTATTACTTTTCCATTAAGTCTTTGCCCACTGCGTTTAGCTCTGGATCTCGCTGCATTTCAGCAATTAGCTTCTTGTCATTCAACTAATACTGGGCTGGGTTGACTTACATTTATAATGAACAGGTATTTTTATGAGCCACAATGCAGAGGCATTCATTTCCAAAGACTATTTTGGTACTTCTGGCACAGCCTATGTCACTGCATATGGTTGACTTGCATCTATAAAAGAGATGGGAGTCGCTAGAACTATGATACATATGGGCCATTGACTGAACCATCTGAGGAATTTTTAATTGGTGTGAATATGGAATGTAATAATTTATATGGATCCATTACTTTTATATGCTTAAGTACATGGAGGGAACTAATTGAATGGGTTTTATTTTCTGGAAGGCCCTGAAAGTCTTTGGATAACCCAAATTTTCTTCACAGAAAGCTATACTTCCATGTAAGTCATTATCTTTAAGACACATTTATCAAATGCTTCCCTCGTGTCTGCCCATACTTTGAAGCAGTGTGGTTTCCATCAGTAATCATGCACAGCAAACCTTCTGCTTTTGACTACTCAGCCAACAGAACCTCACATTTACCCAGCAAATGCATAGGCAGATGGTAGGATAAAAATTGAGGTTCTTCATGATGCCTCTGAGACAGGGCTTAAATGTCTTGGGGAACAGGGGAGTCAAGTTCACCCTTACGTTGTGTTTATGGCTGGGATTCAGCCATGTCAGGGCATGTTTGACAAATGAGTGAAAAGAGCATGCCAGAAATCTATTTTCCACCAAGTACTAACAAAGAAGGCGTCTCCTGGGAGAGAACTCATTTATTCCAAGGCTGATCAGGGATCCTAACATGGGATATGAGTGCTGTTGAGGTTGGTTGGGAATTCCAGAGGGAACCCAAAGCCATGAAATGGACCAAAAAATCTGGAGGAAGAATGCCATTATTTTAGATTAATATAATACCACAAAGAGGATGCCAAATTCTTATGATTTTTTTCCCTAAGATAAAAGATGGCGCATCAAGGAGATTTTGCTCTCATGTCAGGGCATTTTTGGCTCTGTTCCCGGACACGTGGGGTTCAGGTTCACTGTGTATAGAACTTGGGAGGGAGAGTTTGAAGAGTGCTAACTAGAGTGACTTTCTCTTTGAAGGGAAGAGAAAGACAAATTGGCTGTGTCTGGTAATCTGACTCTGTTATTGGAAAGGGAATAAGAGTGATTCTAATAGAAGAACCCTCAGTCATTCAGGTTTTACCCTATGAACCTCTACTTCCCACACACTGAAAACCCCATACAATATTGAGCCTCAAGACAAAACCATTTTTGTGTCTATGCCACAAGTGTAACAAGACAGATGGTGGCAAAGCATCCTCTCCACGTTGGCACGGCACTCAGCGCTACTTTGGCACATCAAGAGCTGTTGTACACTGGAAATACCCAGGTGGCAGGGGGATGCGGGGTGACACTGCTTGTAGATGGCTGTGTTTGCCGAGGTAATGCTCAGAGGTGAGGGGGGTGGTAGAGGGTCAGAGGGTGGGTGACTGCATTTCTGGCACCAGGGGAATTAATAAGGAAGAGTCACACAGCTTCCTGCATGGATCTACCATGGTCACACTCTTTTTGCACCAAGAGGCCCTATTTGCCCTTTCTATGCTCCCTATTGGGTGAAGGCTGAGAGGTCATTCATACGCACATTGGGGACGCCCTGTAGGATGCTCAGAATATGTGTGTGAGATTATCATGGTCCTGGAAGTCTGCAATAGTAGGTTTGGGTGAAGTCGGAGAAATAATAATAATGATTGGAACCATAAAAATAAGAGCCACTGAGTGTACCATGTGCTGGGCTCTGTGCCACATGCTTTACATTCTCTCTCTCTTTCGGTCCTCACAATAATTCTTTGAGTTAAATATGTTTTATTATGTCCATGATACAGTTGAGGAAACTGAAGCATCATACGTCAGATTTTCCTGTAAGGGATATTGTCAGAATTAAAATCCAAGTTTGTTCTTTACTCCTGGCCCACGCACTTAACCTCCATATTTTATTACCTCTCAGGTTATTACTATAAGATTACTGCAATAAGCTTATTACTATTACTCATTTTTAGCCATTCATATGTTGCCTGTATGAGTGTTTAGTAACAATAATAGATTTCTTGGGGATGCCATTAAAAAATTTTTGTTTATATACTTGAAGATACAGCTATACATATGTACCTTAATATGCTATGTTCACATGGATAAGTAATTTCAAAAGTAAATGTGTGACCTTTATAAAATAGTAGATTAAGATGTGAATAAAGACTGGAATTGTAAAAAATATATATTTTTATTAGCATTTAAAGCACCTTCAATGAAGAAAAGCAGAAAGGAAGAGATGTTTACTAAATATCTTGATATATGGCAAGTATTAGGATAACATTGGTTTCTCACATCAACCTTGTAAGGTTATTGTTGTATTCATTCTATAGGTGGGAGAAAGGAGGCTCCAAGATGTTAAGTCACTTAAAATCTTAAGTCAAAAATGAGATTCAAAATCATGTATGACGGCACCAATAAGGCCCACTTTTAGTAGGATGTTGAACAATAAAAGGAATAATCATTTTCTTAGTCCACAAACATTGTTCAGCATGGAAGATCTATTTACTCAATTCTTCAAATGAACACTCTGGAGTACCTATTATGTTCCAGGTACCATGCTAGATGCTGGGTGTTAAGTCTTAGCATTGACCTTGGGGGGAAATTCATTGCCCAATGGAAGAGACAGAACTCATACAGATCACTAATTAATATGCAAGAATAGCAAGGTTCTATGGTAGGAAAAGGAAGGGAGAAAACTTACATGCTTGGTAGATTAGGGAAAGTTTTTACAGAGGAAGTAACATTCATGCGGGATCTTGAGGAGGATTTTGTCAGGCGGAGAACAAGGTAAAGGAAAGAGCAAAGACCATACAGAAGGTATTGAAAAGCTCAGTTTGGAAGGGAAGGATCAGTCTTTTGTGTGTCTGGAAGCCCTGGTTTTGAGATAGGCAGTGGAGAGAGAGAAATCTGGTGGCTTGTTCTTGGACCCTGGTTTTGAAGGATCTTGTATGCCCAGGTAATGAGTCTGGACTTTTTCTTATGCTGGATAAGAAACAGTTAAAGCTTTCACAGAAAGTGTGATCAAATTTTTGTGTTAGAAAAATAACTACATAAGATTTGAGACCATATGTTAAGTATAGAGAAAGGAACATTAGGGAGAAGTTTTAAAAGGCTAATCATCTTGAAGACATCCATGGATGGTCACCAATTCCTAGGAAATTTCTTTTAATTCAGGTATCTGCTTTCTGTCCCACTGCCATTCCCATGGTCCTGCAGCTCCTCCTCTCTGATCTGGAGTGATCTAGCCCTTAGCTCCCTTTTCCAAACGCCTGGTCTCCTACAGCTCCAGTGAGAAATCACTATGAATCCCAGGCCTACAGGATGCCCAGCATACACAAAATCTCAATTCTTCAGGTCCTGCCATACTTTTACATCTGTTGCAAGGCAGAGCAAGGTAGTTCTTTGCATGAAGCTGAACTTTATAGGAATGTTGGATGCTTCCTCATTAGTTTGACCCAAATGGATTATAGTTGGCAGAGATTCTGATGCCTTCACTCTTCAAAAGAGTCTAGCAGGACCTGGGATGACTGGGGCTCCAAGCTGGTCACCTGGCACCACAGACATCTTCATCCATTTACCCTCATGACTCATATAAGTGCTGCCGTTTTCTGTGCATGCCATGATATGAAAACATAATTGAGAATAATTAGAAAGGCAAAATTGCTCTTGGGGTATAAGATTGTAGAAAGGAACAGTGCTTTAACATTTCCCACACTAGACTTGAAACATTTCCAGAGATCTGAATTCTGTTCTTGATTCTATTTACAGCTTGTTTTATGACCTTGGCCAAGTCAGTTAACCTTTCCATTCCTCAGGTTGACCTTAAGTAAATTTAGAATAATATATCCCTGCCTGCCTTGCTCCCAGGCATGTGAGTTTGAAAGAGTTAATGAGAGAAAGTTTAGAAAGTGTCCAAAACACTGTTTATCAGAAAGTCTACAGTCTGTTGTGATAGGCAATCTCTGAGTGATTGTGCTAGGTAGCAGAGGGTAAGAAAGATTATTGGGCACAGTTATCTCTTTTCCTTGAAAGCCCTCAACTTCTAGGTCAATGAGCACCTATGTACTAGGTGATATTCAAGGTTACAGAAACACATGCTTTACTACTGTATTGCAGAAAATCAGTTAATTACAGGGCATCCTGTTCTTAACAGCCCCTGAAGGCACTGCCTGACCTTGTACCAGGGCTGTGAAAAGACACGTTCTTGACAAGGAAATAACTGGATTTGGGAAGGCTCTTCGTGTATCCAGGTACTTACAAGGGTAGCTGAATGCAGCAGTTACAATTTCCTTGGAAAGGCCCACACCTCTTCTCTCTCTGTGATTTCTCAGCTTTGCCCAGAACAGACAGCTGCAAATAGAAGTGGCAGTTTGCTTGGGCATTGATTGAGCAAGGGGAGGCCGGTGATGTAATGAGGATCATCTTATCACTGGTACATAGATGAGGTTGCGTCCCAGCATAACCTGCAGACAGACTGGGAAAACAGGGAGAAGGCCTGTTTTCAATGTCACATCGAAATCACATTGTCAACACATTTTAAAGAGAGAAGTAGAGGAATATCAATTGGCACAGGCTGATCGGTACACATGGTTTAGAGACTTTTTTGTCAATATCTGTTAGGATGAAACTTTCGTGGACTCTGTAACTCAGCATTTTCACTTCACAGCCCTATAGAAACAATCACACGTGTATAAAAACCATGAATACAGACAAACATTCTAGCACACTTTGTGATTTTAAAAAGGTGGGGAGGTGCCTTCAATATGAGGAATGGCTAATAACAATGGAGTATTCATATTGTGCAATATAACGGTACAACTTAAAGAATGGGGGACATATGTTCAAACCACCAGCAAATTCTGTTAGTTTTCCCTCAAAATATACTGTGAATCTGACCAATTGTCATCAATTCCACCATAGGCACCCTTGTTCAAGGAACAATCCATCACGGTTCCTGTGAACTAGGACCTGGCAATAGCCTCCTTACTGACCCTGCAGCTTTCTCTATCACCTCCTACAGCTTATTTTCCACTAAGCAACCAGAGTGCTCCATCTAAATGCAGATGTGGTCATATCACTCCAATGGTTTCTCATCACATTTAAGACAATACCTACTAAGCCACATGCAATCTGAGCCCTGGCTACATCTCCAAATTAATTTCTTACCTTTATCTTTTCCTATCCCTACACCATGTCATATAGTAGGAGTTCAACAAAACATTGCTGAATCAGTGAAAGAAGAGCTCTATGGACACTAAAATGGAAAGATCAGCAAGACACCAGGTTGTAATGTGGATAAACACAGTGGCTATCAGTTTAAATGCCTGGGTTCAAATCCTAACATCATTGCATAATTTTTAGCTGCATGGTCTTGAGCAGGTTAGTAAATTCTATGTGTCTTAAATTTCTTCTCTAAAAAATGGGATTAATAATGTTATCTGTCCCACAAAGCTGTTGCGAGGATTAAGTGATCAATTCATGTAAAGCTCTTAGAGTCATGTCTTATAATAAGTTTCAATTAACATTATGTCATAACTATTTGGAGCCCCTTTGACTTTTTGTTTTTTCCTCTTTATATTTTCACCAGATCCAGTGCTGTGAGTGCTATTTAATATAGTGTGATCAGGAGAGACTTATGGTTAAGATGCTTTTAGTAGAGATCTTAAGGCAGTGAGGCTGAGGACCATGTAGCTTTCTGGGGGAAGGATATTTGAGCAGAAAGAATATTTGGAAGAAATGCTCTGTGGTGGAGACATAAAACACTACCCATGATACATGATGTGGTGAAAAGATAAAGTAAAAAGAAATACATAAGGGTTTTAAATAGTGGTGATGCAATATTACCTCAGACCTCTTATGAGTAAGATGCAGCTCTAAGTACTTTATATATATCAACCATCTAATCCTCACAACAGTTCTAAGAAGTGGGAGCACTCCTGAATGTTCCAGGGAAAGCAAGAAGGCCAGAGATAAGCGAATGGAGAGGAGAAGGAGTGGGAAGAGAGTCAGAGATGTGATGAGATGGAGTGAGAAGTTAAAGAATGCAGGCCTTTTGGGGCCATGGTGAGGACCTTGGATTATATCATGAGTGAGCTGGCAAGCTGCCGAGGGCTCACATTAGAAGATGAATACGTGAGAAGGATCACGGGGTGGAAGCATGGGTATGTCTGTTAGGAGGATAGGGTAGTAATCCGGGTAAGAGATGGTGGTGGCTAGCAGGTGAGTAGATGGTATATATTTTGATGATAGAACTGACAGATTTGGCTAAAGAATTGGAAGTGATGTGTGAGAGAAAGAGACATCAAAAATGACACCATGGCTTCTGGTTGAGCAATGATAGACTTGGGTTGCTGCTTATCGTATTTACTGAATGACAATGGAAGAAGTTTGGTAGCCTGGAGGCAGCAGGAAGTTCAATTAAGAATTTTGTTTTGACATCCAACTGGAGATGTGAAACAGACAAATGGATGTAGGAGTCTTGACTTCTGGCAGAGGGCTGGGCCTATTAAAAACTCAACATTTGAATCTCTAGAAATCAACACTGTGCAAGGCCTATAATGACCTTGTCACTGAGATGTCTATCTTGAGGGTGTGTTGGTGGGAGGGAATCTTTCTTGTTTCTCATTCTTCTCTAAATTTCAGTTCCAAGATTTTTCTGTTTGACCTGAGTCATCCCACCCATTGAAGACCTGAAGGAAAGAAAAGGGATACGCATTTTGTTTTATTTTTGCTTTTGTTTCCCAGTTTCCATACAAAGTGGTGCTGCTTTTGAAAGCAGGAAAGGAGTTGGATGACTGCAGAGAGAGAGAGAGATCTTCTAAACTGAGAATTGACAGTGATCAGACATATTTGATATGAGGAGGGAAAAAGGAATGGTTCATGCTGTTTTATAATATAAGACTGTAGTAGGATGTGCTTAAGATATTCTTGGATACAGGAGACAGTTGCAAAATATATAGCTAATATATTCCAAAGAGTATTAGTTCTAATATTTCAATGATACATTGACTGTCTTAGTAATATTATCCTTCTCGGCTACCATTATTCTCAATGGCTCTTCTTGTTACCTTCCATTGTTTCTAGATACCATGTAGCTGGTCCATTGCTTTTCTTGGTGCTTAACATACTTTACCTTATTTGATCCTTGCACTTTGCTCTCATATTTTTGGCATCTCTGTTACTTAAATGAGGAAATCAAAAACATGTAGTTGCTTTAATATGGTTGGTCCTAGGCCAGAACTTCCCGAAGTTATTTCACAGAATATTAAGCACTGTGAAAAGGAAATGGTGGCCACAGAAGATTGGGAAGTGTTAGATTAAATAAATATAAGCATGAGTTTTAGCAGGATTTCTCTTGTCATTAATATGCTAATGTTATATGAAAACTCTCTAAAAAGGGCTATAGCATTTCTCAGTTACTTGAGCACAGAAACAATTTTTTTCCCTGGAGCTTCTCACAGTTTAAAACTAGGAAGAATGCATTTGGGGACATGTCTCTTTAGGACAACTTAACCCTGAGGCATGATGTATGCCCATAACTTTGTTTTTCTGTGGTATTTTTCTCAAAATCTTCTTGCTTGGGCCTTCTACATTGTATTGCTATCGGCATTTGCCACTATCTTATATTTCTGATTTCTCAGTACATTCTGGGCTTGGATGTACATTTTGATTGATGCACTATTGTTGGTCACACAAACATGATTTCACTTTGAATGTGATTTCAATTTGATGGATGCCCAGAGTGTTTGTCATATGAAGAGGGCCTGGCCACACAGGATTTTCCTTTGTCCAAGTTCAGCTACAAGCCACCACCTCAATGCCATGGTCATCCTTTAGGCACAGGATGCTTTGTGCTCATCTTGGTCTCTGTCAACCTGCTTCCGCTCTTCCCAGCTCCTCCCAGTTTGGTCCATAGCTGTCCCCATTCATGGGTTTAACCACACCCCTGTTGATTTTACACCAACTCAGACAGAGAGTGTTTACTACCAAACACACTTTCTATGTCCACTGGGGCTTAGAATAAACCCATTGGCACGGAAGTGGGGGCTTGATGTTCCTTGCTGAGAATGAGGCCTCTCTACATGGCCATAGGGTCACAGGCCTTTGTTCTTACTGAGCCCAGTTTTTATGTGGTCATTTCTGTCCATTCAAAACCTTCAGTTCTGCTTAAAGGATCCCATTTGGCTCTTGTCAATATCCTTAGAGATGAAATATTTGGTAACTTTAGGCTATGGTCTGGAGATGAGCTATGCAAATATGGATACCTCAGACAATGTTTTGCTTAGATCTAGGCATCTTCGTAACTAAGAACCTCTTTATCTGTGCCTTGCCTTCTTACACTGCCACACAGATGACAACAGCAGAAGCTTCCGTTTTACGAGTGCTGACTGTGTACCAGGCTCATGCTAAGGTCTTTGTAAACATTATTTTATTTATCAGTCTTATACTATAAGTATTATTATCCCTGCTTTTCAGAAAAGGAAATAAACTTGCCAGAATTGTCAAACCCAGGTTTTCATCGTTCTGCCTGTGCTTCCAAAACAACATCACCTTCCCATATACGTTTAGGACATTCAATGACTAAGTTTCACCTGAGTTTGCTTATGTTTTTCGTTTTTTCTTTTTTCTTTTTATTTTATTAAAGTAGAGTTGATTTACAATGTTGTGTTAGCTTCTACTGTACAGCAAAGTAATTTATGTATATATATATACACATTTTTTTCATATTTTTCCATTATGGTTCATCACAGTGTATTGAATATATTGTGGTTCCCTGTGCTATACAGTAGGACCTTGTTGTTTATCCATTCTCTATATAATAGTTTTGCTTCTTTTTCTTAGTCTACATTTAAATAGTACTTACTATAGAAAGCAAAGTTGCTTTGTATCAGACAATTAATTAATTCAGGTATTCATTTGCTAATTAATCAAACATTTACTGAGGGCTAACAGAGTGTCAGACACTGTGTTGGATGAGGGAAATGAAAAATTTTTAAAGAGACATAATCTCTGATTTCAAGTGGTTCCTGATCTTAAGGAGACAGAAACATTAACAAGTATGTAGAGAGTATAATGTCTAATATTACAGGCAGTCGTGTGTTTAACACTTACAGTTCTTTAAATTAATAGACTGATTGCAAGTGTCACTGCCATAGTGTCTCTAAACCCAATACATCTTTAAAAACTAATATACATGCTTATTGTAAGTATGTTCTTTTTAAAAATATTTATTTATTAATTTGGCTGCGTCAGGTGTGTTGGGTCTTAGTTGCAGCACGCGAGATCTTCATTGCGGTGCACGGGCTTCTCTCTAGTTGTGGCACACAGGCTCTAGAGCACTGAGGGCTCAGTTGCCCCCCAGACATGTGGGATCTTAGTTCCCCCACCAGGGATCAAACCCGCATCCCCTGCATTGGAAGGCAGATTCTTAACCACTGGACCACCAGGGAAGTCCCTGTAAGTATGTTCTAGTAACTATACTGCTAGGTGTCTTAGTGAAATATCACTTCTTTAGGTATTTAGATGATGATACTCCCTTCAGTGAGTCATTTAGAATTCTCTAGGTGTGTGAACAATGAATGATAATGCAGAAATGGAAGAATCAGGTTGCTCAAGGGGATAATAGGTAGGATACCTCCTTGCAAATTATTTTTCTATGTACCAGACTAGACCTTCCACCGGGATATAGGAACTGAGTGGGAAGGTGTCCCTAGGTGTCTGCAAGGTTCTAACTCCCACGTGTTGTCATTTAGTGCGTTGGCATTTTTCCTTGGAAGGATATAATAAATAAGTAGCTCTACACATGGGTGCTGGAGAGGCAAGATGGTGTCCTCGGGCAACATGGGCAGCCAGGCTGGGAGGAAGAACCATAGTGACTGCACTTTCAGGAGGGGATTATGTTAAGGTAGGGATTCGGGGTGTGAATGCTTTTCACTGCATTTCCTACATTGTATAGAATCTGAAAAATAGACATGATAAGGTGAACTGTATAATGAACTCTATACCTGTGTTGGATCAGGTTATTTTTCCATAAAGTATCTTGTTCAAAATGTCAGCGTATTATTCTAGGGAGAAATAAGGAGAGGGATTTATATCCAGGCTTAGACCAGAGAGAAAAAGAAGAACTTCCCTGCTGAGATGGAAACGGGTAAGAGGGAGGAAAAATTCAATGAGAGAAAATTCATGGTGTGAGAGGGAAGCAGGAGAACAGGGAACACCATCAGTGATTCTAGACCATTCATCTACCCCAAAATCAAGGATTTCAGTTAAGGATATTAGGTCCCTAGAATTCTCTGGTAGACAAACAACAGGAAAATCAATGCTGTTTTGACTGTACTACATCAGTCAATCTTACCTGTGAGTCTAGGATCCAAAGGTCCCTGGAAGAAGCAACACTTAGCATGGACAGCAGTTAAGGGTGATCATTTGCTGTCTGCCTCATCAAGCAATGCATACTGGCCTTTCAGAAATCTTAGAATCTTTCTCCCCACCCTCCACCCTGCCCACATTTAGATAGCTCATTACTGACAGCCTAAGAGAGTATGTTTAGTTTTCTAAATCCTAATATGGTAAGACTACTGGAACTTGGTGGGAGAATAATGCCAAGTTTTAGCCAGGAGATAAATTGGCAGATACACCTTGTTTGTCAAGGATCTTTGCATGATTCTTCCTGTTTGCTAAAAGAGAAAGGTAAATGTGTTAGAACTTTTACTATCACAAAAGTTTGTATTGAAAACAAACTGTAGGCCAGCAAGACAAGCATGACAATAATTTTAATACAGGAGTCCTATTTTTGATAAATTTAAGTCCAGGAAGCTCTAGAAGCACAGAGTAGAAACAACTTACTCAATACTGATGGTCAAGGGTGGCTTCTTAGAAAAAAATGACATTGACATGGAGACCTAAAGGGTGACTCAACCCATGTATTAGGCACAGATCGTGCACTAGCACTAAACTAGCACGATTTGGAGAGAACAAAGATGAGTTTCTGCTCTAAAGTGTCTTCTCTCTCTTTAAAGATACAAGCAACTCTAGAAATTAGCATAACCATGAGACAGTAAATGATTATTAGCTGCGATGTGTGATAGAGATCAGTTTATAGGTGGTTAGAGGAGGGAAAAGATCTCCACGGTTATCAGTATGGCCAATTTATAAATGACTTAATTTGGACATCCACTCTGATACCTTGCCATCTGCTTTAAAAGACTTTCCTTCCATTATGTAAAACACCTGATCATGGGGTGATGCCTGTATTAATGGATGCTTTTTTCTTTTAGGGAAGCCTCATGTGCTCCATCTCACACTGAATTCCAAAGTCAGATTACATTAGGTGTTCATGCTGTTTGCCACTTGGCAATTCTAATCTATCAACAGCTGTCTGGGTACAGTATTTTTGTGCATAGAGCCTTTGGAAGAAGTCAGAGCTAAGGAAACTCACTAGCTCCTTTAGAGGCAAAAACTCACAAGGCGCATGCTTAACAATTCAATCTTTATGGCTAAGCAAGAGACCCACAGTATAATTTCAGACATTTTCCTTGGCATGTGGGATCTGTCACTCCTGAAACTTCAAAATGTACGTATTTCCCCCAAATGAGATGTAATTCTGTTGAGTTAATTATCATACAATTATAGCAATGGAAAAGAAAACCCTAATCAAACGGGAACAGCTTGTCTAACTATTAACTAGGCCATGGTGAACCATTACTCAGCTCTGACTTGCATGATCCATTATAGACTTCTGCCCCTCTGTGAATAAAAGCTTAAATGAGTCCACAGTCATTTAAAACTGAGAGGCCTGGTTGCCTGGGACCCTGTGATTGTCTTTAAATTGTTTAGTCAGTATATTTTACTGGCGTGAAGTTAAGGTGAACTTCCTCCTTGCTCCCATCTTCTCTGTGTCATGGGAAAGAGTGAGGAGGATGTGACATGAAATGCATAGCTTCCTAGGACTTTCACCTAAAAAGTGGTGACCTGCTTTAAAACTTTTCTACTTATATTCTCTTAAGCTACTGAAAAATACTAGAAGTAAAGTGTGTTCTTGATAAGTTTCCTTTCAAGGAAGATCCAGAGCCCAAAGCATCAAATTTAGAGTATCTTTTAGTATTAATCCAACTGATCTTTCTGCAAGCCAATTCAACTATTTCCAATATTTCAGCAGTCAAATACAAAAAGACTCAGGTGTGGCATGATAAACTTTGGTGTCACAGTCTTAAATGGAAGAGATCAGTTTGTATTGATATACGTGTCTGAAAGTAGGGTTTTCTCTGGTTGAAAAGGGCTAGGTTGTTAGGACTGAGAAGGAAAAAGCAGAAAGGATAAAGCCAGTCAGATGGTCTGATACTGCCTTTGGTGTTAGGTAGTGAGACAGAGGTTTCAGAGGTTCAGTTTATTCCCAGGCACACTAGAAAGCAGGCATAGTACCTAGTGACAGCCAACTCTTTGCTCATCCTAAGCCCTATCACACTGAGCTGCCTTGGTGTCAGCCACAGGTGGATCCAAGCCATAGCTGATCAGGAAAGCTGGCTTTTCCTATGGGACTACAGTGGTGTCAGGTACACAGCCAACATAAAGGATGATTGAACGTGAAGCAGATTTCATCTGCCCTGGGCTTTGACAGTGTGAGGTGTTTAGTAATGGAGGCAAGTAGGTGAGTTTAATTCTGCAACTATAGGCTTAACTATAGCAAATGAGCTCTCCTATCAATGAAGAGGTCTACATAACATTTTGGTTTTCTATTGTTTCCTGGTAACCAGAGTCTGGGTAAAGAGGGGAGGGAGGTGTGGGGAAAAGACAGGGTGGAGGTGAATCCTTGCCGATGGTGCTATTGAAGCTGCCACAGCAACCACCAATGGTAACCACCCCAAGGGCCCTGTCTGTAAACAAACAGGCTGTTCCCCTGAAAGTATCAGTCTCGTAAGACCAAGATCAGCAATCATACTGTCTTCCTTTTCCTCACTCCAGCCATATGCCAAGAAGAAAAAGAAAGGCAAACATTTTGGGACTAAGAACCCCGTTGGGATAAATATTCCAGGATGCTTTGAATGTCAAGGCTTGCTTTCCAAGCTTACCTTGCTTCCTGTGAGCACTGAAAAACTGAAAATAAGTTTTGGAAGAGAAGCCAAATAGAGGTTTCCAAGGGAAGAAGATCCCAGTGAGAATGAAGCATATAAAACTGGGCACAGGACTAGGGTAGGAAGAAGTCAAATTAAAAAGAAGGTACAGAATAGGAAACGCATTAATGATTTGTGGAAGCATTTGGAGCCTGCAGCAAAGGAAAAGGAGAGAGCAGGAAAAGAAGTAGAAAAGCAAAGAAGCCAGAAGAGGATGAGAAAGTGCTGGCTAAGGGAGTAACCTTGGCCTGGGGAGAAGGAGTAAGAGTGCTCAGGGATTCCAGGGCTGTGTGTTGGGGATATTGTACAGAAGGTCTTTGGCATCCGAGCTCAGGCTGATGCCTCTCTCATCTTTATATGGAATCTCTTGAAGGTGACGAATTCATTTCCTGCATGTAACCTCATGGGAAATAGAAATTTCTCCATAGAGAAATAGATTGGCTTAGTAGAGGTCCACATAGCTACCTTCTGCTTAGGAAATGAAATGACGGGAAAGTATGGGGAGTCGATGGCCAAAATGGTGATGTGAATGTTTCATTTTAACATGAAATAGGACTGGTTTGGGGGCAGGATTGGTGGGGACCGCTTCTCAGTGTTCTGAAAGTTCTTTTCTGCCTCATTTCTACCACTGTGATCCCGTTTCTTGCCTCTGATCAAATAAGGCCAAATTCAGGTGATCTGGATTATGTGCCCAGAAGACATAGGACAGCATGGATTACAAGAGTTTGGGGGGAATTGTAAGCATTTTTATGGTCATAAGTGGCAAATTTTTTTCCCAACAAAACTATTAATCTGAATTGAGGAAACTATCCTGGATGAACTGCTTCTTTAAAAAGGGTGTGATACCCCTAAACTACCAGCTAAGCAGCGATTTTAAAGAATCGGAAGACCAGATTCTGAAAGAGAACAATACAATTCTTGGGATGATCCACACCTTCAAAGTGGTTTTGGATGTTTACTGCCCATTAGATTTTCTCAGTCAGTGTTAATTGTCACAAGCTTTAGTAAAAGTTTTGCCTTCTGATATTTTGAATAAATAATAACATAAAATTTTAACACAGGCAGGTAAGAGCCTGCCCCCCCCAACCATCTGTCTCGTGTATGGCTCTCAGCAGTACCATGGGGGAATCCATCTCATATTCCTGTTTTCTCTATAACTCTGGTTAAGGTATGATGATTGGTTTCAACTTTTTCCTTGTCCTGAATAAGCAGTATTTGTCCACTCTTGTTCTGTTCTCCTCTAACAAGAAATAATATTTCCACTGAAGGATTCGACTTCTTCACTAACATTGTGTTAATTTATAAGATAGCTTTGTATTAAAAGGGTAATAACAACAACCACCATGTGTTGAATGCACACTATGCCAAGCAAAGTACTTTGCTTTTATAAGCCATCTCGTTTAATCTCCGTGGAAATTGTGCAAGGTAAGTTTTATATCCATTTTACAGATGAGGAAACCAGAGAATTGAGTTAATTTCTCTGAGTTTACGCAGCTAGTAAGAGGCATGTCAGAGATACAAACACAAAGAGAATCTGACGATAGAACCCACAGATACAAAGGTATATAGCTTCTCTAGGGCAGCTGATAAAAGTTTGTGATTACAATTACTAAAAAAATGCTTAAAGAATTTAATTGAACTCAACATTGAGTTGAAAATTATCCCTCTCTAGTCCTTGTCCTCAATGCAATACGCTTCTGATGCTTTATGCCTCACAGTCAACCTGGGACATGGCTTCTAAAGCTAAACGGACCCATGTTCCCATCCTAATTCTTCCACCTCTACCTCTGTGCCCTTGGATGTGTTATTCAACTTTTCTGAACCTCAATTCACTCATTTTTAAAATTGAGATAATACTGTTTTATAGAGCTGTAGGAAGGATTGTGTGATAGAAACAAAGAAAGCTCAGCAGATTGGCATAGATTAGATGTATGAAATACCTGCCCCTCTGTAATACCATATGGCACTATCCACTTCTTTAACTAACCTGTCTGAAAACTTCTTTTCCTGGATAATGACATCAAATGCTTTACTTTCTGGTCCTCAAATACAGTTCCATTTAAGAACACAGAATCACATTATATTTATGTAATATTTCTACCTTCTCTAGAGATATCTCATTAATGATGGTGGAGTCCCCTAATTTTCTGTTTTCTATACCTTGATTTGGGTTTAGAAACTGTCAGTATCTCAATAAATAACTGCTAACCATAGGCTTTTTTGGGAAGTTAATGCTCTATTGATTGCTGATGGCTCCTTTCCATCAATAGACTCTTGGTACTGATCAAGGGCAATAGTGCCAATTGTAAGGCCATTACAGATGGGTTTGGATTTCATTGAAATCTGTAGTGCAGGGATAATGGGATATATTGTCATCCTGTAGATAGCACAAGGACTGCTGTGGTTTACTTAATTTGAAGGGACATTTCATAATTCTGGCTAAATTGGAATCACAAGTCAGATGAAATTTAGGAGCAAATTATAGTGATCTTGCCCTCTAGAGGCTTTGAAAGAATAAGTCATTGCCGCAGTTGGTAATGGCTGTTGATGACATTTCTTTAGCTCAAGAAGGAAAGTTGCTATTTCAGGAGTTGAGAGTTTCTGGGGTTCGGTGACAGAAATGATCATTTCTTCACAAACTAAAAAGGCTTATGATTCAAAAGGATGAGAAATATTAAGTGCTCAATGAAGCAATGTGAAATTACAGTATTTTTAGAAATACATTAGGAAGACAGAATGGGTATGCAGGAAAATGGCTGCATCCACTGTTAGGGTTCTAATATCAAGTTTAGAGGAGAAAAAATATTCAAATCAGGTATTGGTTAATTATTCTGTGCCAGTAACCATGTTAAACGCATTATACATTATGTCACATAATTCTTAAAATAAACTTTTAGGTAATATCTACATTTTAAATCTGTGGTTCAGAAAGATTAAACCATTTGCCTTAGTGCATATATCTAGTGCATGACTTGGACTTGAACTCAAGATTTGTCAGAAAAGTGTGTTCTCTTTCAACCATGTAAACTTTGGTGTCTGCCTCATGGCTTAGAGCTCTTCAGTATCACTCTACTACCTGTTAGCATTGCTCTGATAAGACTGGGCCTTGTGTTCTTCATCTAGGTGCAAATTAGGTTCCCTTTATTATTATGCCAGGGATCAGTATTACCCAAGATACAGCTAAGGATAGAATCTGAGATCTGTAGAACATGAGTGGGGGAGATATTTGATGAGCATAGTTAAATTGGGGACAGCCCACAGGCTTACTCCTGGATAAACATAGGAACTGTGCTCTGCATCCTGGTTTGTCCTGGCATCTTCATGTATAGAAAAGGAAGCTCGCCCTGCTGAGTATGGGCTAAGGCATGATGTCACCACAACCATAAGGCAATAAACGTGTATTGAGCAGACATTCCTTGTCAGGCACTGTTCTAGATGTTTTATCTCTAATCCACTTAATCTTCATAATGTTTATGTTTAGGATAAGATGAGGAGAGTTTTGAAAGCCAGCACTTGGAGAAATCAACTAAGTTGTGCAGAATCACATATCTAGAAAATGACAGATTTGAGATCTAGGTCTGTCCAATTCCAAGGGTTACATTTGTACTACTTTAACCTACTCATTGGTTAATTAGCAGCATTTACCTACTGTGTGCTAGGTCCGGTGCTAGGTACAGGAAATTACAGATAAATAAGAAACAAGTCCTACCCTCAGGGTTTTATGTCCTTCATGTTTTAGTCAATCTTGTTCTATTAGGAAGAAAATTTCATAGCTCTTGATTAAGACTGAGTCTTCTGTTTCTTCCTCCTCTGTTTTGCCCTGCATAATATTAGGTAAGCAGTAGGCATTCAACAATACTACATAATTGGCTTATTCATCTCAAGACCTTGTTCGTCCTGCCATCTCTCACTTGAGAGGTGAATCAGGGCCATTGTACCTTGAATCATGATCCCTCAATGTTTTGAATAATTTCAACATTGTAATTTCCTTGCACTAGCACAATGAACAGAATTAACAGAATTCTCTTCTATTAACGGAAATGGAAATGAGAAGGGTTAAGGATATAATGCCAACTGGGCATGAAAAGAAGCTGGAAGCATCAACAGGAAACAATGTGTCATAATCTCATAGGTCTTTTCCCTCTTGGATTTCAGTACTTTTCTTCTACTGCCAGTTTCTTCTGTACTTTTGCCCAGATCAATAGAGGAAGTCAAAAGAAAAAACACACGAATGGAAATTTTAAGTGATGTCATTTCATTCAACTTCGCTCCCTCCTCTGGGATAGTGGAGGGAGTGGGAATTCATGGGTGACCAACTTCCTAGCCTGGGCAACTGGAGATCTCAACTTCATCTTTAAGCTTACCTCACAAGAGCATGTAGAGTTCTCAAGAGATGTCCCATAGCTGGAATGATGTGCTTCACAGAAAAAGGTAAAATTTCTCCAAATCTAGCTTTTCTTTTAGGGTTTGAACAAACACATTGTATGTGCTCTCTCTCATAGTGCATGGATACCAACATGATGTTAAAAACTGGGTAGTGAGTAAAGTTTAGGGGAGGGTTCTGTTCAATACAACCACTAGCCACAAGACTATAGTTTTTAATCAATTGAACAATTACTTTGACATATGGATACAAATAAACTAATAATGTGTGTCCATTCATTTCTTTATCCATTTAACAATAGCAATTTATAGAGTGACTTCTATGTAAAGGGCATGGCTCTAGGTTAACAGTGGTGAATTAATAGACACAGCCTGGGCTTCCCTGGCAGCACAGTGGTTAAGAATCTGCCTGCCAATTCAGGAGACATGGGCTCCAGCCCTGGTCCCGGAAGATCCCACATGCCGCGGAGCAACTAGTCCGTGCACCACAACTACTGAGCCTGCGCTCTAGAGCCCGCAAGCCACAACTACTGAGCCTGTGAGCCACAACTACTGAAGCCTGTGCGCCTAGGGCCCATGCTCCGCAACAGGAGAAGCCACTGCAATGAGAAGCCCGCGCACCGCAACGAAGAGTAGCCCCCGCTCACTGCAACTAGAGAAAGCCCACACGCAGCAACGAAGACCCAATGCAGCCAAAAATAAATAAATAAATAAATTTATTAAAAAAAAAAGACACAGCCTCAGTCCTGAAAGACTTGACAGTCTAGTGAGATAAATAGTCTAAAATAAGAGAACAGACAAATACTTACACCATATTATTTTATATCGTTACAAAAGGAAATGGCTAGGGTTCTGATGCCAAAGTAGTAAAAAATGTTTCTGTCTCCACAAAAGTCTTTATGTCGTTTGATCTCCTCTTTCTTCTCATTGATTTGAATAGTCTCCAGTTTCTTTTGTTTTACTTGCAAAACTCTTATCATACTGTCCTATACTTAGTAGCTATAATAAGAACACACTACCACAAATGGCTAATATTTGTTGAGCACTTTCTATACGTCGGTCACTGTAAAGATGCTCCATCAATGTGTCACATTATGCTAAGGGCTTCACAGAATAAGAGTTAACGTTCATTGGGTATTTTTATGTGTCAGTGATTTTCATGTAATATTTATTTATTTAGTCTTCACAACATCTTTAAATTAGCATTCTCCAGAGAAACAGAACCAATAAGATATAGACATAGATACATAAAATAGATTTATTATAGAAATTGGTTCACATGATTATGAGGGATGAGAAGTCCCATGATCTGCTATCTGCAAGCTGGAGAACCAGGAAGGCTAGTGGTATAATTCAGTCCAAGTTCAAAGGCCTGAGAATGGGGGTGCTGATGGCTGAAATCTTACTGTGAGTCTAAAGACCTGAGAACCAGGAGCGCTAATGTCCAGGGCAGGAGAAAAATGGATGTCTCAGCTTAAGCAGAGAGACCAAATGCCCACACTTTCCCCACCTTTCTGTTCTATTCAAGCCCTCAGTGGGTTGGATGATTCCCACCCACATCAATGGAAGTGATCTTCTTTACTCAGTCTACAGGTTCAAACGCTAATCTCTTTTGGAGACATCTTCACAGGCACATCCAGAAATAATGATTTCCCAGCTATCTGGACATCTTTACCCCAGTCAAATTGATACATTAACTTAACCATCATAATCCCTATGAATTGTTACTATTATTATAGGTTCAGTAATGTTTCCAAGTTCATACAGCTGGCACGTATCTAGACTCAGGTCTGATCCCAGCTGGTTTTACTCCATAGTGCATTCACAGCCACTGTGCTAGTGGGTTCATAGCAACATAGTCTAAAAATACATTAAACATCAGAATCCATTGCATATATAACAGAAAATATTGTTTGGGGACATTTTTTCAGTTATAATACACATATGTAACAGGTATATATGTACAGAGTCACAATAATATTCATTTCTTATGTGTATCATGCTCAAAAGAGCTTCAAAAGCCCTGCTACTAAACCATAGGGACCCACAGCACATTAGTGTACAGGAGCCCTCTCTTCATCCCAGAAGTGTCTGCTATTTAAAATAAGATTTCAGGAGAAGGTGACACAACTTTAAAAGTGGCTGCACTGGGGCTGGGAGGTGGGGGAAATAGGGAGAGGATTGTAAAAGGGTATAAACTTTCAGTTATAAGATGAATAAGGTCTGAGGATCTAATGTATAACATGGTGACTATAATTGATAGCACTGTCTTGTATAATTACAATTTGCTAAGAGAGTAGAACTTAATTTTTCTCACACACACACAAAAAGGTAAATATGTGAGGTGATGGATGTGTTAATTAACTCAATGGGAGGAATTCTTTCACAATGTATATGTATATCAAATCATCACGTTGTACACTTTAAACATCTTACAATTTTATTTGTCAATTATACCTCAATAAAGCTGAGGGAAAGGTGGATGCATTTTCCATGGTTCATGAGCTTTTGGAGTCAAGGACAGCTGAGTTTGCCTTGCAAGGCTGTAATCAGGGATGTTGGAGATTCTTGATAAGTCTTATGTTTCCTCAATGAAAATATGAATAATCTGATTTTATCTGCAGGATTATTGTGAAGGTTTCATGAGATAACAAATTTAAATTGCTTGACCTACCACTGCTGTTTAACAAATATCCTGAATGTCTCTTCTTTCTCTGACACTCCCACCATTCATACTCTATACATCTTGATCCCTGCTCAAAGAAATCCTTAAAGATTCCGTGAGTTGGCTGAATGACCCCCAGATGTTTGGCAGACTTGTCACTTCCAATCATTTGTTTAGTTTACAATGACAGAGAAGAAGCAGGTCATCTATTCTTTTTTTTTTTTTTAAATTTATTTATTTATGGCTGTGTTGGGTCTTCGTTTCTGTACGAGGGCTTTCTCTAGTTGTGGCAAGTGGGGGCCACTCTTCATCGCGGTGTGCGGGCCTCTCACTATCGTGGCCTCTCTTGTTGCGGAGCACAGGCTCCAGATGCGCAGGCTCAGTAATTGTGGCTCATGGGCCCAGTTGCTCCGCGGCATGTGGGATCCTCCCAGACCAGGGCTCGAACCCGTGTCCCCTGCATTGGCAGACAGATTCAACCACTGCGCCACCAGGGAAGCCTAGGTCATCTATTCTTTTAGGGCATAAGTAACGGGACAACCACTCAAGGTACCCAGGAGCCAGGATGTGCAGATATACCCACGCAAGTCTCACTCAAAGAATAAGGCCATTGATAGGAGATGTCTTGGGTAAAGTGGCACTGTGCTTCTCCAGGTCTCTTCACACCAGTAACATTTTAGAAGGTGAAGTTGCTATGACAAGTCACATGTTGGAAGGAATCATGGAGATTCATTGAGCTTAGGGCTCTTTAAAAATTGGAAAATTATAGAGACCCCCTCCTAGACTACAATCCCCCTAAGAAATCTGGAACCTGTATTTTTCCAGTTCTGCAAGGACTCTTGCTCTGAAATGAAAAAAACAGATGCTCCTTGCAGTTGGTTTCACCTATTAGCTCTTTAATCTATCCTAGAAGAGAGCTCTGCTTCTGTAATAGCAATGTGTTCAATCTGGGTAACTGTGCATGATGCTGGCCTGACAGCATTAAATTGCAGAGGAAATGCCAGATACCAATTCTCTTTCTTTACTTCAATGAATTTTCTCCCCTCTTTGCCCCTGCTCCAAGCTCCTACCCCTCTTGTCCTCACCCCATCCCCTACCATCACCACCTTCGTAGTTGAAGCCATGGATGGAGATACTTTTCCAACTACTTAGTTTAAATAATTCCCCAGCTTTCTTTAGATATTGAAAGGCTCTTTTCATGTTGTTTTCTTTAGCAATATTGCTTTTATTTGACTCGCTATTCCAATAATTGGGAAATGGAATCTTTGCTGAGAAGGTGTAAGTGAATAGGACCTAATAGTTGCAATTCAGCTAGAGCTATAGGAAATATATGAGGGTTACAACCCTTGTCAGAGTGAGACACTTGCTTTTATGAAGAGCATATATTTGAACAATTGCAACTAAATACAGTCGTCCTAACCCCTGCACCCATAAACAGTGATTGTAAATGGTAACCTTTAAAAGAAAAAAAAAAAAAGAAAGATTCTTAGATGTGGGGTTGACTAGGTTGAATTGCCTTTTTGTACCAGTCTTTCAGAGGTATGTGTGTGCACGTGTTGTGTAAAATGTTAAATAGATATAGATATAATTTTTATATATCTTATTCTTTTAACATTTTCTTCCTAGTTTACTCGTAAAATTTAGCATTACTAACCTTCAATCTTAACTCATTTCTTCTACTTCACATCTGCTTCCTGATGCCCAGGTTAAGAAAACAAATTTTCCCCTTCAGCCATTGGAATCTGCAGAAGCAAATACCAATGAAAACATGACCAAAAGTCAGTTGAAGGAGAAACAGAACAGATTGGAATTCCTTGTGGCTTCCCCTCCTGGTTTCTTTCAGGCCCCAGGCAAGTGAGCATGTGCTAATTTGCATGGTTGACTAAATGGCATGCTTAGACCCCAAATTTGCATCTCTGCTTGGGTTCAAAAGTGGGTCCCTGAGCCGGTTTCCCTTGGCTCCTCTGTTATTTCCCGCTCATAAGTGAAACCCCTTTGGGAGTGCTGTTCACCAGGGTACGTCTTAGTGCAGAGAAGCAGTAATTGGCTGGGCCACGTTCTTCCTCTGATATGGGGTACAGCCAGCTGGTACCAGTGTGATGGGATAAGGTAGGGGAGAGAAAGGGGTGGGGAAGCGAAGGAGATAATTTCCAAGGCAACATCCAAAAGGCCTGGGGTGACTTGCCTCACTCTGCTCCCTTTCCCAGGGAATAAACTCACTGTACTTAAAGGCCGCCACAGTTTTAACCCTCCTTCCTCCTCCCTGTCCTGAATGGGAGGAGGGGTTAAAAGCAAGGGGAACAGCTTTACGTAAACCATATGTTCCTCTGTGCTTCAATTTCCTTACCTGTGAAGTGGGAATCAGATACTTGCCCGGTCTATTACACTGGACAAGCAGAAAGGTTATCATGCTATTTTGAGATTATTTAAGGTCCAATAAAAAAAAATAAACTTCCTCTTGTATACTGCGTTGAGAAAACTTCTGAAACAGAAGCGAAGGTCCTTGGGAAGAATGCCAGGATTGGTACTTAATAACTGCCATGGGGGTGTGGTGGTGTGTGCGCATCCCTTATTTCCTCTGACCTAGTTCACCAGTGTCATTTCATGGATGAGGACGTTAAGACGCAGCGAGTTGAAGCAGCTTGTTAAATCAGACTGTCAGAGTGAAGGGTTCTGCAAAGACCTCTATACATGTGTGCAAGTAATAAGGATTTTATTAGGGTGATAGTTCTATTTCTGCTTAGGAGAAAATTGAGCTGAGTAAATAATACTTTGGTGAGTGTATTAGTTTGGTTGCAAGTGTCAGAAGCCTAACCCTAGCAAGCTATCGGCAAGAGGGTCATTTATCAACACGTACAATCATGGCAGAGTTGACCAACCAAACAAGGGCAAGGAGAGGGAAGCAGCTGAGTGTCAGGAATAACCAGGTCCAGGGGTGGGAGTGCACTAGACCCTCCCTGAAAGTCTCACAGTGCTATCTGTCTGCATTTCAACTTTATTATTTTCATCGCACGTCATGTTTCTGAGGAGGCATATGGAAAAACCAAGATTCACATTTTTTGCTTTGGCCACAAGAGGGAGACTGTATCACCCTCTGTGTGTTCTGAATCTATAAATATCTTAGGAAAGTGCAGGGATTGGTCCAGATTGGGGAAGAGGGTGATGTTAATAAAAACATGGCAGCTCCAGTCAGGAGCACATAGATGGAGTAGGGAAGGACCTGTTCCCAGAAACTGAGTTTTCCTGGGCAGAAAAGTAATGTGATGGAGTCACTTAAAATATGTATCTAATCACATAAATACAACCTCAGGACCACTTGATGCCACAGAGTTCTCTTATAGCGTGAATTAAGAGAGATGAATCTGAAGTTGCCACTATCTGTCTCAGCTTCCACACTGTGCTGAGGTATGTATTTTTCATAGGCTAGATCTTCTCAGTCCAAACAAGATACTTCCTCTGGTGCTCAGCTGAAGAACAGAGGGACGCTGGAGCAAGAGTGGCTTGCTTTTGGGACTTCCCTGGTGGTCCAGCGGTAAAGAATCCGCCTTCCAATGCAAGGGTCGCGGGTCCGATCCCCGGTCGGGGAACTAAAATCCCACATGCCGTGGGGCAGCTAAGCCCGTGCACCAGCTGAGCTTGCCGGCCTCACCTGAACGAGAGAGCCCATGTGCCGCAAGCCACAGAGACCACATGCCCTGGGACCCTCGACCCACAACTAAAGAGACAAAACCCGCATGCCACAACTAGAGAAGCCCGCGCACCACAACGAAGAGCCCGCGCAGCAATGAAAGATCCCACATGCCTCAAGGAAGACCCCACGTGCTGCAACTAAGACCCGAGGCAGCCAGAAAAATAAAATTAAATTTAAAAAAATGGAAAAAAAAAAGAGTGGCTTGCTTTGGACTTCTTATAATGAAAATAGTGTGTGAGTCTCACCCATGCTGCTTTCTTTTTTTCCAAGAGTCCTTTGACTTGATATGATCACCATTTAGAGCTCCGACTCGAAACTCCAAGTAAAATGGAACTCTTCTGATTCTGCTCATCAAAGCAGACTTTACACAGCCAGGCTGCAAGTGTCAGGAAAGACATCTTCATCTTCTTTTTTATTCCTGGGGTGTCACATGCAGTGTTGTAGCTTCTCCTGGGCTTGACAAGCTAATAAGTCACTTGTATTCTTCAGTACGCCTAGTAATTAAATAAACCAACTAACCAAATGCTAAAAATGGAAATATTAAAACTTACCCACAGCTCCTGGGTGGCTCCAAGGGCAATTGAGGTGATCCAAGCAAAAAAAGACCCAAAGCCTCTTTAAAGGCAGTTTTTGATGTTCTAGCTAGGTATTATGGAGATTAGAAATACAAGGTGTCATAATTACAGGAAAGCATTTTGACTGCCTCTAAAGTATAGCACTTTATAAATCAGTAAGTCATTGTTATGTTCCTGGAGAAAGGAGGCTTTCCAAATGAAATAAAACATCTCAGAATTTAATTGTATTTTTCTTCTAGTAAATAACCTTTTTTTTTTTTTGACTATAGATATGGCTGGATGCAAATGAAGGCGATGTTTTCATATTCATGATAGATTTTAGGTTTAACTGTACCATTGATGTAACCAGGCCCAGGACTATAGAAGAGGATAATATGTGTTATAAATTTTTGCCAAAGATCTTGCTTCATTTTCTATCCGAAGTGTAGCAATGTACCCATAACATTGAAAGAAAACAAAATATTCCAATTGTATAAAACTAGAAACTCATTTCTAGAAGATGAAAAGAACCAATGTGTTGTACAAATATTGCTCATTGAGAAGTTAACATTTAGACGGCAACTTGCATGTACCATACAGGAAATTTATAAGGTATTTAAAAAATTCTCAAGGCAATGATAAAGTCCTAGATTTTATCTACATGTTAGAGATATGAAAACTGAGATTACATAACATTATTTGACACATTCAAGGTCACAAGGATAGTAATGGGAGCAGCCCAGGTCTGTCTGATTCTTTTAACTTACACATTCCCCTCTGCATCACTCTGCCTCGATTTTGTTTTGGTAATGCTGATTCAGGAATGAATGAAACATCTTCAGCCCTACTGGGTGCTATCTGGTCTTCAAGCTTCCAAGAGAGATTATTATAGTTGGGTTTTTTAAAAAAAAATCCCCTTTCAACTTCTCATATTTATGAATGTGTCAATGAACAGTTTAAGAATGTATCTATCAATATCAAATGTGGTTTTTAACAGAAACCTTGAAAAAATTGCAGAATTATCCTCTGAAATATTGCTGCTATTATTTTTTAAAATTGCAAGAAAATGTTCTGCCATTTCAGACCATTTATCTCTGTTAACAAGACACTTTTTTAGTTGGATAGATAATATACACCCATCTGGTTGGCAGTTTCTTCATTTACTTTGGTAATAATAACTAAAGGCGTTTCTGCATTGCTTTAGCAATGTCCAGGCCAATCTTTTTCCTCTCCCGCTGCTAACGTGGAAGGCAAAAACAAGGAGAAATTGGGACCTGGTTATAATACACAGACATGCCATTTAGAATGTCATTTCAGTGTTGAGGAGGGAGAAGTGTCTACGTGATAATGAAAGCAGAACCTTGTTTAAAACATCCCCGGCCATTCAGGAAAGATATAGGAAAATGTTGCAAAACATTTTTGTGCTTTTTGCAGACACCTCTCTTGCTCTTTGTCTTCTATTTCACAAAGTTCTCCAATGCAAGTCTACACATTTGCAAATATGTGTGTAATACAGATTTTTTGCCTGAGTTATGCAAAGAACTGGACTAACTTTTCACTTGGCTTTAGCTCTGTTTACAACACAATGAGAAGTGAAACGTTAAGACAATTTTGTGAATAATGCAAGGTAAAGAAAAAGAATTTGCTTTAATCACCTCGATGTTCAGTAAAGACCATTCTATAGAATCTGTGTAGTTGCTTCACTTCTCTGTTTTCTCTTCTGTATTCACAGAGCTGGCATGTTGGCCGAGATTTTTGCCTGGGAATCCTAGAAGGGTTGTTTTTTAAATAAAGTATAAGAAAACACGAGTGTTGATCCCGAAACTGCAAACTGCCATTTCCTGTCTCTCTTTTGTTTTCATCTCTTTTTCTCCTTGTGTTTTCTCTCCATCCCACAGTTTTCTTTTCTCCTTATTATTCCTAAAGCTTCCTGACCCTCTGTTAATTGGTTTCATTGAATGTAGTCTCTCAAAATACAGTTGAATTCAGAGAAATTTATGTTTTGTTTCAGTTTGACTGAATTGTTTTCTCTTTAACGAGTTGTTCTTGCTTTGCAGTAATACAGCTGAGTCGTGAGCTCATCCCAGACCTTTCTTGGCAGGTAAAGAGACCTGCCTTCTTCCACTCACAAGCTGGGAGCAGAGTCTCTGCCCCACAGTCCTACCTAGGCTGGGGGCAGCGGTGGGAGGTGGTGAACAAACAACCGGTTATTTTGAAAATGATGCATACCTATTTACCTGCTGAATTCAAGAGGTTGTTAAACAAATCAAACAGGTGGACAAAATTCAGCTTTTAGGGGCTTTGTCTCAAAGCAGTTTATCTGCGTACAGAAGGCTCCTTAGGGCTGTGCACAGCATTGTAAATCAACTACACTCCAATATAGAATAAAAATTAAATTAAAAAAAGAGTGGCTCTTAAAGGGCACATTTATTTTTTTACTTACCTGAGCAGCAGTTTAAAATAATATCCATATAAAAATATGTGATTTTTAATTTTTTCCTCCAAAGTGCTGTTAATTTAAATTCTTTATAGATAATGAGCTATGTCATTCTTTTATTTTTTAAAATTAGAGCTTTATGAAGGTATAGTTCACATACATTAAGCTGCATACATTTAAAGTGTGCAGTTTTATATGTTTTGACATGTGTATGCAGTGTCAGTCCTGAAACTCCAAAAAATTCTGGTTAATCCTTGCTTAAAATTGGCTATGCTTACTATAATGAGACAAGGCGCTATTTATTTATATAAACTAAACTTTCTGGTAGAACCTAGAATTGGAAGTGGACAGATTAGAGATGATATAATAAGATGCTTTCATTTTACAGGTGAGGAAACTGACAAAGAAGTGAAGTCTGTTATTCAAGCTCAAAGATTATTTGTGCTACAACCCAGGCAGGGCTTCTGGTTTTCAGTTCTGTGGCAGTTATATACACCTATCTGTCGCTTTGACTCTTGAGGGTAGGGAAAAAAAAAAAAATTCTATATATATATATATATATGTACACTTATATATAAAAATTATTTACATATACACATTATATATAGAATACACACTATTCTATATAGAGAGAATATTTATATATATACAAAATTCTCAATTTTATGTTAAAGGCTAATTGGAATGCAAATTTTCTTACTAAATTTACTAAGAAGTAAATAAGAGAGAAACCCTCAAATTCCCCTTCAGTTTGTATGTTTGTGTGTGCCTGTGTGTTTAGAAGGATTCATTCTAAGAAACAAGGTCATGGGACACCCACACAGATATTGGCAGGTACATAAAGAAAGATTTATTGGGTAGGACTTGATTTTTTTTTTTTTTTTTGCTAGTTAATAAACTTGTGCTGGCTGAGTTAAAAGTACAAAATTCTCCATGAAGCAAACCAACACATGAAACACAGTGTGTGAACTCAGTGTCTCTACTTCTCCTTTTCATTCTTGGTCTAAGATGCTGCTGGATTCTTTGCCAGGTTTTACTGTTGACCTTTCCTCTTGGGATAGGGACCCTCGGCTTGGGAGGTCACCTGAAGTTCTAAAATTCAAAACTGGGCTTGGCCATGTTTAAACTATAAAGTAAACTCATAAAAAAAAAATAAAAAAAGCATAAAAAGGAGGAAGTAAAGGTAGGCATGTTAGATAGCTCCTTTCTGGCTAAAAATGAGCTGTTATATCTGAATGTCAGAAATCCACACAACAGAAAAAGCATCATGTATATCTTTATATGGACATTTTCCATCTCTGCCATCAAAACAGTAGTCATAAAGTCAGAGGATCACTATTTTTGAATGTTGTAAATGAATTACTTTCTATATAGTGTTTTGTAGCACACAAAATATTTTTTTCTGTCTTTCCTTTAGTTTTTAGCTTAAATCTTTATAATAATTCCTTTATAGCTTAACACTGATATGGTGTCAAAACCCTACATATTCAAGAAACCACTGTGAATGTTATTAAAGCTAGAAAATGATGATTCAAAGTGGTTTGGAAATTATTTGAGGTAAGGAACATATTCAGTGACATATACAAAATGTTTTATAATACCACTGGTGTATGGCATTATCTCAAACTTCTCTGTTCCTGTTGTATCATTTTGTGACTTCTCTGAATGCAGGGACCTCGTCTGTCTTCTTCACTGTTGGATCCACAGTACCTAGTCCTTTCCCTGAGTTGGGTCCTCAGTGCCTTTAGTTAAATGAACTAATGGTCAGATTAAATACCACTCTTAACCCAATGGTGACTTAACTGGAAGACTAATCACTAGGGAGAATTACATATTAACTCAGTTTGGCTAGTGTTCTGTTTTCCCACTTGCCTACTACATGAATATCAACTGAACACCTTCTATGGCCATGGAATGTTCTAGATACTGAGGTACAGGCATGAACAAGAGAGGGCTGGCGTTGTACTGATGAAAGATGAGTAACACATTTACAAATAATTCCAGACGGCACTATATAAAATTAAATCAGAAGAGTGAGATGGAGAGATGGATGGGGGTGTGGGTCAGGAGGGTGGTCAGAGACAGCCTGCCTTAGTAGGTCCCAGCTGAGTTGACATCTGCCTGATGAGAAGAGGGCAGCCATGTGAGGCCCTGGGGAGATTGTGCCCCAGGCAGAGGGAACAGCAAGTGCAAAAGCTTGAGGTGGGAACAAGATGGAAGTATTCAAAGAATAAAAAGAAGTCCATGAATCTGGAGTGGAATGAGGGGTGGGAGACCATAGGAGGTGAGCCTGGAGGGGAGGGCAGAGAGCCAGATCATGGTGGACCTGGAGATTGCTGATTGCTTTTATTAGCTTTATTTTTCTTTTTCATTTTAATTTTATTGGTGTATAGTTGATTTGCAATGTTGTGTTTGTTTCATGTGTACAGCAAAGTGAATCCGTTATACGTATACATATACTCATTCTTTTTTAGATTCTCTTCTCTTATAGGTTATCACAGAATACTGAGTAGAGTTCCCTGTGCTATAGAGTAGGTCCTTGTTGGTTATCTATCTTATATATAGTAGTGTATGTTTATACCAAGCTCCTGATTTAAACGAAGGTTTCTTTCATTAAACACCAGAACTCCTGATATTTTTTAAGTCTACTTCATAAAGATAGGATTTTAAGTAAAAAGACAAACAAAAATCTATTATTTTTAATGCTTCTTGAGGAATTATAATATTTTGAGGTGGATTAAAGGAACTTGTTACAATAATGCTGCATATCACTAGGTGGGATATTTAGGACTTCCCTCAGTAAGCAAGTATTTGGTTTATAACAAGAGCTGGCAAACTTTTTTAAAGGGTCAGATCGTACGTAAATATTTTAGAGTTTGAAGGTCAAGAGGTTCTTACATAACTTGTGTGTGTGTGTGTGTGTGTGTGTGTGTTGTAATTACAGTTAACATAAATTTTACCATTTTAACCATTTTTGAATTGCAATTCCTTACATAACTATTTATAATGTAACCATTTACAGGTAAAGCAATCTAAGCTCACTGGCCATACAAAAACAGGCAGTGGATGAGAGTTAGCTGTGGGTCATCATTTGCCAACACTGGGTTTACAAAAACACAAGAACTACCCTTTTCAGCAGAATAATTGACATCAGCACAAAAAAGCATTATGTATTCTGAATCTAAATAACCTTTCATTAAAGCTGTAATATGGGAAAAAGTTAGATGATCCTTTTCTTTTGAACACAGGTCTTAGTGGTTTTGTTATGTGCCAATTTAGGAAATATTTTTGCTGAAGTTCACAACATAGATATCAACAAATAGAGTTGATATGTGTGATGGTTAAATTTTATGTGTCACCTTGCTTAGGTTATGGTGCCCAGCTGTTTGGTCAAACACTTATGCAGATGTTGCTGTGGGAGTATTTTGCAGGTGTGATTAACATCTGCAATCAGAAGGAAAAGCAATAATGTGGCTGGGCCTCATGCAATCGATTGAAGGCCATAGAACAAAAGCAAATCTCCTGGACAAGAAGTAATTCTACTTCAGGATGGTAATGGTAAAAAATTCCTGCCTGAGTTTCCAGCCGGCTGGCCTGCCCTACAAATTCAGATTTCAGACTTGCCATCCCCATCGTCGTGTGAGCCAATTCCTTAAAATAAACCATGTATACATGAATAAATCATATGTTTATCATATATAATATTTCATATATATTTTATAATGGCATATGATGTATATGTTTGTTCTGTTTGCTTCTCTGGAGAACCCTGACTGATACAATGCCCTTAGTGTGTTTTTGAGCCTGAAAGGATTAAAAGTTGCCATGACTTTTTGGAAGATTCTACCACTGAGATTTCGAAACTTTAAGCTTTATCATCAAAGACAACACAGACTTGGTCTATAGGTTATAAAAGCCTCTGGTACTGAATTTAGAAAGCAGCCAGGAATTTGGAAAGTGACAACCCTAAGATTTTTTTTTTCAAATTTTACATAGCACCAGTCTTCGAAAAAGCCCTCTAGTCTATAAATAGAATGTACAATTGTTCAGCAATTGGATTCACTCTAGATGCAAGTCTCTATTTGCCTGTTTCCTCCCTTGGCCTTGTAAATAATCCAAATAAATCCTCTAAGTATAGTTTATGGGAGTTCCTACTCTCAATTAGTAACAGGATGCCATAAAGTGGCTGTATCTGCGGCAGAGAGAGCTCTGCTCTCCTCATTAACTGATCACTTCAGAGAACTCAGTGCCTAGGGGAACCCTCATCTTGTATCAGGGTTTCAGACTGTGTGATTTTCTTTTCCCCAAGAATTGAATGATTGTGTTACTGGGGAAATAGCATCATCTGTGACAGATAACGTCTTTATTGGGGAAGATGAGTAACAGTGACTGCAGCACTGATATCATACTTAAAAACCTAAGGGGGAAGTAAGGTGATAGTGGGTATCACCCCCACACCTGTCCATAACGCTGATGATTCATCACCCCTAGACAATGTTTTGGGACTAATAACATTCATTGTGTCATGGCTGCCGAATCTTCCCAAGTTCAATAGATGCTGTAGACCCATGGTGCCATAGAAGCCTCTGAATTAAGATGATTCAATAGGTTCCAATTCATCCTAAATAAGTGGCTGTCTAGATAAATGAAGTTCATCAAATTGCAATGAATACCGTATAACAACCTTGCTGGGGTTGCGTGCCCCTGGGTCACGGACCGTGTCTAACGGTGTGCTCTGCAACATCTCCTGTGCCGGCGCGTTGCAGCCCATGTTCAATAATAACAATATGGCAGTGTGTTTGCCCTGAGTCATTTTATTTTTTTATCAGCAAAGTGAATGCTTTAACTACATCAGTTAAGTCACTTAAATTCAACCGGTTAATGAAATGCCCTTATGGAATGCAGCGTTGGAATCATTTTTTAAAGCAGCAACAAAACAAAGCAAAACAAAATCAGTATAAATTACACCTCATTCAGTTTGTTAAAAAAAAAAAAGACAACCCAGAGTCAGGTTTTATTTTAATTAATGATCTATATTGATGAGGTTGCCTCAGCCACGCAGGGTTCGGTTCTCTTTACTTAGTAAGTTTTTTCTTGAACACACTGGGGGACACCAGCCCAGTGACATGTGTGGCCAGAGGAGCTGAACGGTTTAATGTGACCCTGGGTGCTCACTCTGGGACGCTTGGACACTGAGCTGGTGAGGCCAGCTCCACCTCCCCCAAGATTTTCTCCAGGGGCAGAGGCTGTGCCCAAGTTCACCTTCCATGGGCCAAGGCCTTCTTCCTTCCAGTAGGGAAACTGCACATTCTCATGGTGCCAGAGACTCCAAGGGTACCCACATCCAGACCTCCCAGTGCTGAGAAGCCTGTGCACTCTCCATAGATAGGTCTGTTTTCTCACTCTTATCTATAAAAATGGGAAGTGAGGAGTGGACATGATCCCCTCCCTGGAGTACCGATCCACACTGTATGCCCAGCTATGTCCTCGTTCTGGCTTAACCCACAATGTTCACCTTGTTCCAATTACTTTCTCAGTATACTTCCTTTCATTTTGCTCAGTAAGCCTGAGAATAGGCTATGACTCATGATTAGAAGAAAAAACAAAACCCGGAACTACTGCGATCCTTAATTTCTGAGAATTACTCAGCAACTGATCACGTCTCCCACTGCAGGTAGCAACCAGACAAGTGCAGTGGTCTTCATTTAATCATTTGATTTTGCCACTGTATGAAGTTAATAGAATCTTATATCTGATGTCCCTAGGGATTTGTGGGTAGAACGAATAAGGGATTCTTTAGATCCATTTTTCTGCATGGGGAATTGGATATTGTTTATAAACTTTTTATATATCTCTGAGCCTCAGATTTTTTTTTATGTTAGCACCTCTTTCCTTCTTATGTTTCTAGAGACCCTGCCTAGTCTTTAAAATAGTTGCAGTAGTGAAAGAAACTTGGAATCTTATGTGTGCTCTACAAAGGGCATTTTCTTATACAAAAAACCATCTGAAAGAGGTTGTCCCCATAGCAAGAGGTGGACGTCCTGCAACTGAGTGGTTTTTATCTTCAGTTCATGGTCCCAAGACATCCATCCTGTGTACTATGTAAACACTCAGTTAAATCAGGATTTTGTGGATTAATTTTCTCTGCTGCCTCGGACCAGCCTGGGCCTGACATTGCCGGCCGATCCACATGGGTGGTTCTATGCGTGTGTGTGTGTGTGTGTGTGTGTGTGTGTGTGTGTGTTTCCAAGCTCTTACAACCCTTGGCATCTACAGGGTAAGACACAGAGCAGGAAGCAGTCTGCGCAAGGACCTCCTGTGAGTGGCAACAGCAGGAAAGACTCAGTTGTGGCTTGTTTCTCTCTAGCTAAAAGGACCAAAATCAGCTTGTATCTCCTCTGGGTGAGTGCACCGTATTCATGTGGGCAATAAACAATGGGCATTACCTGAAAGGTAGGAACAGGAAGGGTCCAGCTCATACCACATTCAAGTGCTATTCTCAGGAAATGAAAACACCTTCTCTTCTTTAGGGGTAGCTGAGATTGTGCTTTTAAGCTGTTTCTTATATCAGACAAATCAGTTACGGATCTCTTTCTTTTTCAAAGAGTGTACACAAGACAAGATATTAAGTGGATGGTGGTTATCAGCACTGATGCTCAAACACCATCGACTCTGTCTTGCTTCTCCCACTCCAGGTGGCAATCAGGCAAGGTCAGTTGCCTTCAGCTAATCATCCGATCCTTGGTTGCACAAAGTCAATAGAATGTAAGGAGACATGAGGTAAATGTGCTAATATAAATCTTTAGACAGTGGTTGAGTGGCATGAAAGATTTATACCCAAGACCAGTAGGAAAATGCAACATTTTGACCATGCAATAATCTCTAAGGAGCAGGCAGGAAACACTTATGATGGAAAGTGTGCATGAGTAGGGGGAAAACCTGTTTAGGAATTATTTGGCACAAATATGCTTCTTGAACCAAAGAGGACAAAACTATCAATCACTAGAAGAGCAAGATACTTAGGAACTCCCACAAGTTAGTTACAAGCTACTCTTACCTCATGTACTTCTTGTTTTACCTAGCTTTGTGAACTAAGAATTCAGGGCAGAAATAGAAGCAGAATCAGAGAAAATACAGATTTTATTGCTGAGCTTCATGAGTTAAGAGCAGAACTTCAATATACTGCACTCGGAGAAGTGAGAATCTTTGTACTAGGTCCATTAGCACTGAAACCAGGAAATAATTTGCCTGTGGAGACCAACATGGAACAAAGAAACACAGAAGCAAGACATACTGACCAAGACAAATGAACTAAAATGAGGCTATGGTCCAAAAAAGACAGAGACACTATCATAGACATTTCTAGTTAAGGGACTCTCTTATGCCTATGGAAATGTCAGAGTCCGAGGTGTGCTAATACTTTGTCCTGCTTTTGTATTCTTTCAATGCAAATATCCAGACCTAGCAGGGAAGGTGATACAGCAAAGTAATTAAGAGACAGGTTTATGAGTCAAACCAGGTCCAGGTCTGAATCCTGGTTGCATGGCTTACTACCTTTATCAGTCAGCTATTGCCCCAATAATGCTGAGTAACAAATCACTCCCAAACTCAGAAGGATGCAAAAACTAGAATCTTTTACTGACTGAGGTGTCTGTGGAACAGCTAGAGCTTAGCTGATCTAGCCTGGGCTCATCTGGTCTTGGTATTGGAACATTGGTTTAGGTCAGGCATACTCAATTTATTGTCAATTCTTCTGAGACTGACAGGGTACTTGGGCCATGTTCCTGTAACACTGAAGACAGAAGTGTGAGTTGAAAGTCCAATCACAAGCAGTCATATTTTGCACTTTGCTTATGTTATAGCCAGTTACTCCCCATTGACTGAAACAAATCACAAGACCAGCTCCTAAGTCAATGGGAAAAATATTCAACCCTTTATGAGACCAAATCAAGTATCATGGCCAGGTTCAGTATCAGTGGGGTAGGGATGTACAATCATCCAATTGGTAGGTAGGTTAGGGAGAAGAAGTGAATTTTTGAGAAACAGTAATCTAATCTACCATACTGGCTCTGTGACCTTGAACATTTTGCTTAGCCTCTCTTATTTTACTCATCTAAGGGAGAAATAAAAGTGCTCAGCACAAATGGATGTGGGAATTAAATTGTGTAATATATTTCAAGTATTTAGGAAAGTTTCTGGCCCTAAACACTTAAAGAGACAGTCATATCATCTGTCTCTCATCATTATCCTTCACAGATTCTACTGTGTCACCTCCTTGCTAGACCCACTGAATAATTAATATGTGAGTATCATAATATTTAGTTTTCTTAATTGTAAGCAATTGAAATGACTCTGTTAGATTAAACTGGAAAAGGCATTTAATAAAAGAAACATTGCAGAATCAAACTCAGGGAACGGTCAGGAGAGCAGCAGGGAATTTCACTTTGAGACCATCCATTACTCACCAGGATAGAGCTGTCACTGCCGTTGAACCCTGGATGCCCCTCTGACCCTGAACACATGGAAGCTGAATGTTCCTGCCCACATACAGTCTCCACTTGAATAGACTCCCTCATGCTGCTTTTAGTTTTACTGTTTCCTGGTAAAAGTCCTTAGCAGATAAATCCTATTGGCTGAGAGTAGGTCACATGCCCATGAAAAGAGTTTGGGCAAGTGATTCTTGATTTTTGCATTTTAACGTTTCTAGAAGAATTAAGTTATCTCCCTTCAAGACTTGTTTCTTAGGGAATTTCTCAAACATTGAAAAGAGTTTCAGATATGAGACAGACCAAAATTACAAAGGCCATTCCAACTATGGCCTCCAGTTCCCAATTTTGGGTTTTGCCTCTGAATTATGACTTCTGGAAAGTTTACAAAAGGATATCAGTGTTTCTTTGTGAGTAATGGGTGGTCCCAATGTAAAATTTCCTCCCATTTGTTTTGAGGCTTTGTGCTTCTCCTCTTAGTACTCATGCTAATTGTGGGTGATTTTTAGGTTTTCCCATTTTTTAAAAGTAGTTTATCTTACTGGGTTCAAACAACTAATTTGGTGTCAGGCTTCTGGTTTCAATTTTAACCTTTTTGCTCTGGTTAGGATGTATTAAGGTATACATGTACAGGTTAGTAGGACCTAGAACATATTTTCATGATGTCAAACATATCAGGTATTACTATAGGGAGGTGCCTAAATTGACAGATATCTAACTAACATTGTCCATATTATTCTTAGTTGGTCACATAACAGTGATTTTATGGATCTAGTTCCCTGCAGCTTTAGGCTGGTTTGAATCAGCCAGACCCTTTCACTGGTAGAGCAGAAAAAGTGTAAACTCAGATTGAATCTTACTTCTTCAATTTGGCAGCTGTGTGACCTTAGGAAAGTTAGCTTACTATCCTGGGCTTCAGTTTTTGTTTCCTAGGAATATAATAATTCTTACCTTGGAAGGATCTTTCAAGCATTAACGAAATGCATATAAACATTGGGCCAATTTTCTTATCCATTCTTCTGTAGCCAGGTTGGTTTTTATCTCTTGCTTGAACAAGACAAGTTCCTTCCGGTCTTGGGGTCTTTTTAATGCTTTTTGCCCCTTCTAATTGCCATCTCTTTTCACTAATAACATTCATTTATTCATTTATTTAACAAATATGTATCAAGTGCCTTCTCTGTGCCAAAGATTGTTCTAGGTGCTAGGGAGGTATCAGCATACAAGACAGACAAGAATGCTTTCCTTCTTAAAGCTTACATTCTAGTTAGAAGAGACAGTCTTAAATTAGAATGTTAGATGGTAGAAAAGACTAAAGAGAAAAATAAACCAGAGAAAGAGATAGGAAAGGTTAAAACTGGAGCTACAGTTGAAATGAGATGGTCTCTGGTACAGATTACTAATTCTCTGTGCTCCCTGGTAGCTGGAAAGGCTTCCCAGTCCCTCACAGTTAGATGGGATCATATCATTAGTTTGGGCCAATGGCTTAGTGGTAAAAGTGATATGGTCACTTCATTTAGGAATTAAAGAGAAGCTGTACATTCTTTACGGCATTCTTCCTCTGTCACTGAGGCCATGAGCCTGCATGCTCCAGATGGTGCCAATAAAATATGGTAGAGTCTTGATCAACCTCAGTAATTGTGTGAGATGATACAGATTGCCTGACCAACCCACTTTGGGCATATAATATGAGCAAGAAATATATATTTGTTGTGTTAAGCCATTTAAAATTAAATTTGTTAATTTACCACCACATTACCTATCTTATTCTGACTAATAACATTGGTTAGACAAGAACTCACCAAAAAGATGACTTTGAGTCACCATCTAAATGAGGTGAGGGAATAAACAGATTTTTCATCTTCAGATGTCAGCTTAAAAATGATCCTTCTTCAATATTTGCTTAACGCCATGAAATTTTAAAGCTCCACAAATACAGGGGCTGAATTTGTTTTGTTTTGCTTTGTTTTATTGAATTTCCAGCATAGTAGGAATTTAATACATCTTTGAAAGTGAATAAATGAATAAACAAATATATAAATGAATGAATGAATGACACAAAAAATTGTTAGGACACAAAAATGGTAACCATTACTGTTGTATTTAACATTTTATCTCCTTTTGCTCCTCTTATTTTTTTACCTTGTTCTTCAAATAAAAATGATAATAGATGTTTAGGTAGCCTCTTTTGATTGACAGTGATATTAATTATAAGGTACATTTAGATATAAGGGAAATAGGAGTTATATTGGAACTGAAGGGCTGCTAAATATGTCAGTTTTATGTCAGTTGAGGTATAGTTGATAGTAGCTAATAATGGCTAATATTTACTTATTGAAAAATAACTATGCGTCAGTGGTGTACTGTGCCTTCACATGTACTAACTTATTTGTTCCACAGAATGGCTCTATTGGTGGGTCCCATTGGTTCCCCATTTTATAGATAAACTTGCTTAAATCCCCACAGCTGGTAAGTGACAGAGACAGGACTTGAGCCCAGCTATTCTGACCCCAGAGCTGTGTGATTAACAATTCCACCATACTGTTTCCTCCAGGACCTCTAGATGATCTACAGGAAGTTGCCAGGTCCTCAACAGACAGGCTCATTTGTCTCAAACTTATGATTTTCCATTCATGCAACTCAGCTCCTCTTAATATGTCTGCTTCTCTGTAGATCTATCTGCTTCCCTCACCATAAACTCATGGATTCTTCCCGTCTGTGAATCATTCCAAACTTTGCCAGTTTGCTTACACTCTCCTTTCTCATGACCTCAGTGATTCTTCATGCTGTTGTCCTAACATCATGGCTTCTCTCTGTAAATCCTTTCAGTTTCAACCCTGGCTACTAACTCTCTGATTTTTTCAGGACTCAAGCAAGAGTCTGTCAGAATCTTAGAATTAGTTCAAATTTAGGTACCTGCCAGGTCATAACTTCTTGGCTACCTTATACGTCACCTGTGTTGAGCCTGGTTACCAATGGTATAATCATCTGTGGCCAAGGTAGCTAAGCCTTATGGCAGAACCAGTGTTGCCTGAGGATTCTCAGAGTTAAGTGCTTGATTATAGCTGTTTACTTAGAAAAGGTCATGGACATGGCAGGAATCCCAATTAATAGATGTACCATTATCATCTACAGTGAGCCAGGCATCACACAAGACACTTAGACACATTGGATAATGTGATTTTGATGTTTGAAGGTGGACATTATCACCATTTCCATTCTACGGACAGATACTGAGTCTCTAGACTTGTCCAATGGTCCATGGCTAAAAAATAGCAGGTATTCAAGCTCCCTTGACATTTTTACTCCACTAAGCCACATTTCCTTTGCACATGTTTATTTTATTTAAAACTCTCTGCTCCCTTTCTACCTGAAATAAATAGCACACTTGAAAGTCACCACTACTGTCAATATTAGAGACATGTCAAAAGCTGTCACTTAGCCAGAAAGCTGCTTTGGAGTAACTGTGTAATATTATCCAACATGACAAGTTTTCATCCACAGTGGCAACATTAAAGCCAGGAGCATGTGGCTTGTGCAAAACCCCAAAGCCATTAGCTGCAATCCCAGGACCAGAAGGCTGAAGAATTCCCCACCCAACCCAACCCCGTCTCAGCCCTGGAGCGCAGAGGGCACGCTGCACCGGTAGGTTATTTTCATTCACTGGGAAATGTGCGCTGACGTTTGCTTTCTGTGCTGGTGCTCTCTGGGCACATTATCTTCTCAGTGTGGATTGGATGAGGGAATTGAGAAGCAAACAGCAAATTCTTGGCAGCCAGAGACAGGCAGGCAACAGAGAGGAAAGGAGAAAAGCTGTCAGGGGACCGTGGAGGAGTCATTTGACTCTTGTGATGTTTATGTCATTTTTATTCAGTCATCAGCCTGCTGTTTGCAGCCTTGATATTTTCTTAATAAACTAAGGATGAGAGGGAATCGTAAAAATGAAGCGACTGGAAGAGGTCATCTAAATCTCTACCTTTATCCAGATTGTCACTGCCACAGACAGGTTTTTAGCAGTTAAGATACTTCCAGGAACAAGAATGTCCAAGTTCCAGAAAAACCCATTTAAATGGCATAAATGATTTTCAAAAATTCATAATTCTGTTTATCTATGACCCCAAGTTAGAGTAGACTTAAAGTGGGCTTTGGTACAGTTGGTTCTCCACGTTTGCTTTCTGAAGTGTTGGCTTAATCTAAAGGTTGATTTTCTTTCTGTTCACAATTTGGCAGCCAATAGTGTCCAGGCTGCCTTGCTTGGTCACGGAAGAGAGAATACCACGGATCTTCCTTGACTTACCGTGGAGGTTACGTCGCGATACACTCAACATAAGTTGAAAATATCCCAGATTGAAAATGTATTTAACACACCTAACTTAGCAAACATGTTAGCTTAGCCTCACCTGCCTTAAATGTGCTCAGAACACTCACATTAACCTCCAACTGGGCAAAATCCTCTAGGACAAAGCCTATTTTATAATAAAGTGTGGAATAGCTCCTGTAATTTGTTGACTACTCTGCTGAGTGTGGAAAACAGAATGGTTGCCTGGGTACAGAACGGTTGCAAGTGTGTTGGTTATTTATTCCGGTGATGGTCAGCATCACAAGAGAGGACTGCACCACATATTCCTAAGTGGGGAAAAGATCAAAGTTCAAGGTTTTCTAGGTTTCTACTGAATGTGTATCACTTCCACACCATCGTAAAGTCAAAAAATAAGTCAAACCATCATAAGTCAGAACAATCTGTATTCCTAGTAGTTTTCCCAAAAGAACAAAGGAGATTCTCTTCCAAAAGCCCAGCCCACACTACTATATATAAGATAGATAACCAACAAGGACCTACTGTATAGCACAGGGAACTCTACTCAATATTTTGTGATGATCTATATGAGAAAAACATCTAAAAAAGAATGAATGTATGTATAGCAATCACTTTCCTGTACACCTGAAACTAACACAGCATTGTAAATCAACTATACTCCAACAAAATTTAAAAAGAAATAGCATGTCACTCTTAATAAACTACTCTTAAAGCAGAAAAACAAACAAAAGCAAACAAACAAGCAAACAAACGAAAGCCCAGCCCAGATATTCTCTGGCCACATTTGTTCCACTCGAGTTATGTGCCTAGTCCCAATCCGATGACTATGGCCAAGTGAGTGGGCTTTGCTGATTAGCTTGCGTTAATTAAGAATCACCCTTGGAGCTGAGGATGAAGTCATCTCACTCACACTTCAGGCTAAAAGTAGGGGAAAGGGTAGTTTTCTAGAAATCCTGTGTACCACGAGGAAATATGTTCAGGGTAGCAACAACTGATCCCATGAGGCCCTTGCCAAATCTCAGCTGGGCTATTGCCAGTCTGCTCATTGGGTGTCCTGCCTCTAGCATTGTCCCCTTTGGTCCATCTTTGATTCTGCTCCTGATGACAAACAAATGAAACTGAAGTAGCTCACATGGCATCCCAACTTCTTTATGAACTCTTTCCTGTCTAGCTCCTAGTTAATTCCTATCCCCTCTCCAGAATGAACTAGGTGAAGCTCCCTAAACATTTTTCCAGACTTCGGCATCTAACTCACTCTTCCTCATTCTTTAATCCCATTCCCCTCTGGAGGCCTTGCATAACCTTACTGTCTTGGGCCAACTTTGCTTCACTTACTCTGTGCTTTCATGGCAGTCTGAGCTTACCCTCTATCATAGAAACATTCTACTGTATAGAAATGTATAGAAACATCCTACTGATTTGCTTACTTTTTTTTTTCCTTCCCAGGAATGTGAGCTCTCTAAAGGAAAGGTCCACAGCTCTGTTTTTAGATCCTGGGATTCCTCATGCTATCATATAAGCATTCAGTCCCGAACACATCTTTACTGAGTGATTATGATTTGCTAGAGAACTTTGCTAGGCAGTGTGGGCATAGCATGAGCAGAAAACAAATTCACACCCCGGTCTTATAGCCGATTTATTAAAAGAATAAATAAATTGTAAATAACAAAATGTGAGAAGGAGTGTGGGGCATCTTCCAGCATCCAAGGAGGTAGATTGAAAAGAGCATGGAACTGGGTCCTCTCTGTGGAACCTCATTCTCTTTCTCTGATCTGCATTTTCATCACCTCTACATAAGGAGCTCTCCAATGCTTAACATTCAAAAGAAGTTAATTATATTTCTATGAAATTCTACCCAAACTTTCTCCTTTTGTTTTCTTGAAAAATGGGGTGGGGAGTGGTTTTCACCCTGAGATGCTGTGGGAATGCTTGGAGGAGCAACAATCATGCCAACTCCTTGAGAGCATCCAGCTGCCATTTCTTTAAGCAGGTAAGTGTTCAACAGCGGGTAGCCCTTCCCTAGAGTACTGGTCTAATCCAAAAGCATATTTAATACCAATGACTGATGCCAAGGCTGGAAAAAAAAAAAAAAGAATATTACAGTAAGTGGCAAATTTTGTGAATTTAATACCAATTTAAACCTAGCCTTGCCCTTCTGCCAATGCTTTGTTTCAACTCACTGCCAAATAAACTTACACCTAATTTTAAACTAATTTTTAAAGTTGGAAAACTCTAGAGGCATAATTTGTGCTAGTATCAATGATACATTAACCTAATTAATTAAAAGCTGGCTTATAATTAAGAAAACAAATGAACAAAGGACCCTTTTGTGATGCAGTGGCCTCCATTTATTGTCATTTTTTTTCACCTTCTTTGCTCACTTGCTAATTCTCAGAATTCAATGATCTGCACTGGGTATCCCAGTCATTAGTATGAATTAGCAACACTCCACTGTAATTCACCAGAGACAGAGTTTTG
The DNA here is from genome assembly GCF_949987535.1 of Balaenoptera acutorostrata. NCBI lineage: Eukaryota > Metazoa > Chordata > Mammalia > Artiodactyla > Balaenopteridae > Balaenoptera > Balaenoptera acutorostrata. The sequence goes on from NC_080068.1 coordinate 93,416,632, forward strand.
ATAAATGGAGAAAGGGTTTTAAAGTAGATCAGTGTGGTGAAGCCAAATTACAGGAAAGACTAGGTCCCTTTGGTAACTAGGCTTTCCTTTGGTTTCCCTATCCTGCCTTCCCTGCCATCTTATAAAATAAAAAGATAAAATAAATGAAATCTTTAAAGAAAAAACTAAATCTGAACCTAGGTTTTAATAAACTTAACATTAATAAAGAGTTTGCATGATTAGAGTAAGGACTTCTAATCAATCCAGACAGATAAGATCACAGTCATGATTGCATTGGCTGTTATTATTTCCTTTTCATTTACTTGTACCGAATAGAAAATAAAGTCTTGAGATGTCTACAAATGGAAATGAAAATAATGGTTTTCAGTGATAATTTGATAGGAAGTAATTGGCCACCTGAAGAGAAAAACCCTCATCGTGGAAATAATTACAAATAATTGGTTACTACAGGATTGGACTGCATGTGATACACTCAGTACAATAAATACTCTGAAACTAAAGATGCTAACGTGGAGGTTTGAGGGGCTTTAGCAGCAGTGTAAATTGGAGACAATAAAACAGTTTGTAAAATGAGCAGCCAGTATGATTTGATTGGCCAACAAAATCATTTTGAAATATATTTTAATTAGCTGTCAATACGTAAAGATGGAGATTTTACACACTCATCAGGATTTATAAGGGTTTTTCTGGAGAAAAAAGGAAATATCAGAGAACACCAGGCTTTTATTGCCACGATGGCAGCAATCCTATGGAACTAGAAGATACCAGAGCCCAATGGATCCACCACGTGCAGTTAGAAGACAGCCTACCCCTTGAAGATGTTTGAGTTTGTCACTCCAGGGCCAAAAACATCCTGTGTTTATAGAAACCTTCTGCAGTTGATAGTAAGTTTGCATATCTTAATTTATTTTACAGAATAAATACAGCTTATAGAAAAATAAACTGAGGCTTTGTTAAAGTGCCTCCCCCAAGGAGACAAGTTAGAAGCTGAAGAAGCCAGGACATGAATCCGAGTCTTTAGCCTCTTAATCTCCTAACCTTTCAACTGAGCTCTGCTACGTCTTGTCTGAGATCGTTTATGAAAGTGTTCACTGGAGTAATATGTGCACTCAGGTGAAGTAAACATCCTTTATTTGGAGCTTAAAGTACTAGCATTGGTCTCTTAGATGAAATGATTTGTTTTATGTGAAAAATACTAAATGGACAAGAAACTAGGTATGGTTCTAAGCTCTGACCCATATGGATATTTCTAGAAAGTTTCTTGGAGTCATTTGTTTAGTTAGAAAAATAACCAGTTTTAAATTATCACCCCTCAAACAGAGCCTGTTAGGTTTTTCACCTGGTAGGATATACATCTTTTTCTCACTACCTACTTGACTTTCTCTAACTTACGACATTTCACTTTGAGCTGTTTTTCAGGAAAATCAGAACCCTGAACAAGCTGAGTAGATAGTAAGTGAAGCTTCCTGTAAATAAGAGACATAAAATATGACATAAATAGTATTTTGGAATCCTCAAAAACTTCTGAGAATATTCTCAGCAAACATTGTTGAATAGAAGGAAACTTTGTGTTGAACCATTTCCTTGTAGGTGGAATCTTTTCAGTGTCTGTCACTATCACTTTGGCAGGGATTACTTGGCATTAGTTGTGCTGTTACTTAATAGAATTTTTTCCTGATTAACCTCATGACTCAGAAATAACATCTCAACAACAATTTCTCTATCCTTTTATTTATTTTAAGGCCAAGCTAAATGAGGACCCCCATAGCAAAATGGATATGAATAAACAATTTTGAGAGACTATAGGTAAATTGGCCAATAAGCAAAAGAAAAACATATTCAACCTTACTAAACAGAAATACAAATTTAAAATATGTACTTTAAACAAAATAATAATGATGTATTATTAATTGCCTATTAAATAGGCAAAAAAATGTAAAATTATCATATCCATTGTGTCCAAAAGTCCTGGGAAACTGGAATAAGGATACATTACCATATACATTATGCATTGAAAATGTGGAAATAGTTTAAATTAGGATATAATTACATGTTTGGAATTTATCATTTGGAAATAATTAAGGGTAAACACAAATATTTATTTATAAAGATGGCAATAATCACATTTTGTTATACTATTAAAAAATTAAAACAATACTAGTAATAACTTGGAAGCAAATTAAATCACTAAGTATAGTGTATCAGATCAATTCTCTAACATCCATACACTTGAATTGTCATGCAGTCTATGATTTTGTAGAATATTTAATGATATAGAAGTACATCCCCAGTATAAGTTTTAAAAAACTTCTGAAAAATATATAAATATGATCCTATTTCTGTGTATACACAAACACCTAGATGTTAGAAATGTATTGAACCATACACTCTAAGATGTCAACCATGCTTACAGGGTGGCAGAAATATGGGTGATTTTTTTTGTGCTTATTTATATTTTCAAAGTTTGTTTCAAAGACTATATATAAATTTTGTTATTGATAAAAATAGAATGGAGCATATTAAAAAACCAGCTGAATATTATTATTTCTTGACAAATAAATCCCATACAGATTACTTAATCCTACATTCTATTGATTCAAAAGTACCAGGGATTATTCAAAGCCCAAGCTTCTATCACATCTTGCTTGAACCACTGCAATGGATGCCTAATTGGTCATGTCATTCCACAGCTTAAAACCCTTCAGTGGCTTTTCAGTGCAAATAAAACCCAAATTGTGTACATGACTTGGTCCCTTGTCTGACGCTTTCATCTTATCTCATACCACTCTCTTTCCCTCTAATCACAATCACACTGTTTCTCCAATAAACTAAAAATCTTTCTGCCTTCAGGACATTGCACCTGCTGTTCCTTCCTCCTGAAATGTTCTCCCCTTTCTCTCCCTATTCCAGAATTTTTGCATGACTGGCTCTTTCTCACTTTTTGCATCTCAGCTCACCTGTCACTTTCTGAATAAGGAGTAGCCATCTCCTGACAAAAACCCTCTGTGGCATCCACCTGTTTTCTAGTCTTTAGAGATCTTCTCACTGCATCCATTTTTCTTGCTTAGTTATTGTTTCACAGTTCTTAAATACTGATTATTTTTATAATATTAGTTTCTTGCTCTCAAAGTGTAAACAAAGACCTGTTTTTACTATTACGCAAAATAATAGTACATAATAGACCTGCTCACTATTACGTCCCCAAGCAAAAGAAAGATGTTTTGTATGTTGAAGGTGCTTCATAAAGACAAGGAAAGTTTGCCTCCCAGAATACAAGGCTTCCTGTGAAGCTACCCAGCCTCAGAAAGAAAGAAAAGGATGGCTCCAGACGCCAGTAAGGACCTAAGAGCTGGAGTTGGGGATGTCTGCCCTTTGCTTGGGAGGCAATATTATCAGTCATTCTCCCTCTCCTCAGCTCGTTTCTATTCTGTTATCTATTCTTTTTGCAATTCAGGCTCCTGACCCTCTACTTGTTCTCTATATTTTCCCTTCTTCAGAGCTTCTACTGACTCGTTTCTCATAATTTTGATTTGCCTTTAATACCTCACAGAGATTGTTATAAAGCAAAATCACAATCACAGCATTTTAATCCTTATTTCATGTAATTTCCAAGAGCTGTATTAACACCAGTATTAATGCCAATATTTTTAACAAAAAGTGAAATATTATTACTGTCAACTTCTACACCAACAAAAATATAAGACATATATATAATTTTTCTAGGAGTCACATTAAAAAAGTAAAAAGAAGCACATTAACATATAAAGTTAATACCAATACTGTATTTTTTAATACTGTATTTTATTTTAAAAAATACTCCAAAGTATTTTTTTCAACAGATAGTCAATATAAAGATAGTGAGGTATATTTTTATTCTTTTTTTTTTCTATTAAGTTTTTGAAGTCCAGCATATACTTTACACTTATGGCAGACCTCAATTTGGACTAGCCACATTTCAAGTGTTCAATAGCCACTTATGGTTGGAGGTTACTGCATTGAGCAATAGGGTTCTACATTGTATATCAGACTCTGTTCTACTTGAGAGAAAATTAAGGTTATTCGGGCCTTTTGGTTAGAGTATCCCCGAGGCAGATGGTTGGGAAATATAGCCTTTGTTAAGATAAATAATAGTGTCCATGGTGCTGGAGGGATGGCAGTGAGGAGATCCTAAGAAATGAACTTGGTCTTAGGAGGATAAAGGAACAGGGGGAAAAGAGGGACCCACACACGTGAAGAAGGGAGATGGTTAGGCTCTAGGGAAGTAGCTAGAAATTGGGCCTCGGAGACCCTCCCCACCTTTTCCCTGTCCTCTTCTCTTCCAATCCCCTTACCTCACCCTCCTATTATTTTCCTTAAGGTAACGGCTACCACTCTAAGCCAACCCTATCAGGGCCTGCAGAAGTAACAACGAACCCAAATTGGTCCTTCCTGGTATGAAAATGATTACTAAACATATGAGAAGATGATCACCTTAGAAAGAAGAATTGGAAACATCAATAAAATACTTGGGAAAGATTTTAAACAAGGGAGAAATACAGTTAGAACACTTTCAGAGTACCGCTTGGTTCCATCAGTCTCTTTGTGTAACTTCTGAAGTTTTAAATTATTCAGGTTTCAGATTTTTAAAAAATGGTAAAATAATGACATCATGGAAGAAAAAGACCAGTGTTTTGGTGTTCAAAAGTATCATAGTGCAGTCAACATGGGCTCATAAAACTGATATTACCATGACAAATTACATCCACCCTGGTCTCTTTCTTGTCTCAACTCTTATTCTCATTGCTTAAGGACAAATTCTCTCCATGCTTTTTTCATTCAGGTTCCTTAGTGAGAAAATCTTATTTGCCCCACTTTTGCATTTGGCCAAATCATCACTTGCTGGCTTGTTTCTGGATAGACAATTCTTGAGCCAGGTCATCTAGTGGTTCAACCAGCTGAGGCCAGGAGAGGCAATGTGAACCCCTGGGAACTGTGGACAGGTCAGGTAATAAACAATATTTTTTAGCATACTTGTGCATTGGGCAAGCTGGGTGACCAGCTGACTAGCTGCTTGGTTTTCTTCAAGGAAGTAGGGGGTAGTAGATGAGAGTGTGGACAAGGAAATCAGACTTCTGGGTTCAGTTATTGATTCCATCAAGAACAGCTGAATGTACTCAGGTGCTTACTTAACCTCTTTCTCATCTATCATGGAGATACTAATAGCATTGACTTCTTAGTTATTGTGAGGGTTAACGGAGATAACCTATGAAAGCTATTTGAATAGAGCCTGGAATATAGTAAGTGCCTTATAGTATTATTTTTTCTTCTCTCATTTATGCAGTGCTAAGCATACCTTTGGCACACTGTGCTTTGTCTTGCTGATCTTCGCAAAAGCTATGAACAATGGGTATTATAATCCCCATCCCACCTATGAGGCTACCAGGGCTAATGAAGGTTAAGCAACCAGCTTAAAACCACACAATTCATAAATGGCAGGGATGGGAACTACAATGAAGGTTGAATGATTTCAAAGGTCCCAAGAGACCATAAAATATATAATACAAGAACTGAGTGGGAAGAGTCAGCATACTTAGGGGCATTTCATTTCAATGTGTAGTTGATTATTCCAGAATGCAAACTCAGGATCTTATTGGTTTCCAAAAGGTCTCAATCCTCATCCTGTGTCCTATTCATTTACATGCTTATGTTGCCAAAATGCAAGACCTACCACTGAGAGTCCCTGCTCTGTACCTTTGGGTCCCACTGCCGTCAAGTCATCACTGATATGTTGAAAAGGTGTGTTCCAGTTTGCTTTTCAGAGGATGTACTGATGCCTCTTTGGGCCAAGATCAGGCACACTGTTCAAATAATGTGACTGTAGAACCCAATTTAAAGGACCAGGCTCTGGCCTCAGGGATTATAGTGATGGAACAGCTGACAGCGTCCGAACCACTCTCTGCTTGCATTGTAGTCTTGAAATGGTTTGCATGACGGTATGGACTGACCAGAAACCTCTTGGATTTGCAAAACATTTTCTGTCATGCTTTGCCTTTTTAAAAAGAGGTCCAAGCTTTGAACAGTTCCTCCAAAGATAAACTTTGCCTTTGGAGCTTTGGGGAAAAAGGCACACACACACACACACACACACACACACACACACACACACCTGTGTAGAAAATCGTGAATGTATCACATTAAGGGTAGAGCCATTATAAATGTTGGTGCAGTTAAATTCTGAAAATCAGGACTTGGAAAGGGAATGCCTCCTTTGCTGATTGCACTGTAACTGATGCAGCTATAATAGGCTCTAGACACTACTAGAATAGCAGATATCTGTGTGTGACTACAGAGGAATATATAAGAAAGAAAAAGACAGATGGTGTACTTAGGTGCACTTAAGTCTGATTGCATGAGTTGATAATGAATGTTTAAATATGGCACTCCAGTAAAATCAGATACCTGTAGACAATACTGGAATAACTACAGACTTGCTAGAGGGAAAAAATGAAGTTGTGGATTCTAATTTTTGTTTTTGTCATTACTATGATTGTCTATTTACTTGTATGGGGATTTTCATAATTTTCTCAGAGCCTAATCATAAAACAAAAAACAATCAGTAGCATAGAAAATAGATTCTTAGAAATGAGAAGAAACTTAAAGATTGTTTCAGAGCTGTGAAAGCTCAGGTCCAGATAGGTGAGATGACAAAGGTCAGACAATTCTTAGTGACAGATTGAGGATTAAAAGTCATGTCACATATCTCCTTGCCTAGTCATCATGCCACTACAAAGGACCATGCTTTCTCTCCAAGGAGATTATATTAAAACATTATAAATCAAGCAAGAATCATAAATAAAATACAAGCAACATTATTCAATAAGAGATAGTCTTCCACCCCAATGAACAACTTTGGTTTACATATTTCGTTGCCCCCAAACCAGATTAAGTAAAATTTTTTTAAAAACTTAATACAAGTTTGGCTTTTATACTGGCAAGTATGCACTCAATTTTCTAAAGGGGCCCCATTTTTAACACCGTGCCTGCATATGCTGTCCAAACAGCTCTCCAGTTAGACCATTAAAAGTCCAAAGAGTAAAAACTCAAAAATCTTGCTTAGATCTGATGCCAAAAGATGACTGTGGCAGCAGGCGATTCTAGATAAAGGTCCTGGCTTCGCATGTACATAGGGATGATGAGTGAACTGACGGAAGTAATCCCGATCTTCAGTTCATGCTCCACACAGAAAGTGGACATCGATCAGAAGCTGTAAATAAATTGGACCTGACATCTTAAGTGCCTTAAATGTTTGAAATTAAACCTTAAATCGCATCCTTATTCTTAAAGGAAGTGGGTGAGCCTCCCATCAAAGAGACTGGTGGCATAATCAAGATGAGTAATGCTGCCGAATTCTGAAAGGACTTCACAATCTGACTTGGAAAGACAGTCCCTCGTGCAGGAAGCACTAAAAGTCCACATGTCACTTATCGTGAACAGGAATCTAGGTGGTGAAAGATGCACATACTTGAAAATCAGACAGTGCTGACAGATACTGGAAACTCTTTGCATGTTGGTGCAAATGCTTTCCAATCACCATCTCAGAAACAGGTCCACATCAAGCTGTTAGAGATTTTGCGAGAACACAGATGATTTTGAAAATAACTCTTCAAAAGGAAAGACCACTTCATATACAACTTTAAATTACTTCATAACTCTTAATTAATACATTCTATAGTTGTATAAGTACAACTATAAAATTCCTTATAATTCTCACATGAATAGATACATTTAGTAAGCAAATATGATACAAATGTCACCTGTCTAGCTTCCAAAGAATTTGCTTTTTGCAACCCATCAAAATGGCAAAAAGACCATTCATTACAATTTGCAAGGGTGAGGTCAACACTGTAAAACTTGTACACATTCCTAACAGAGGAAGCAATGCTATCAGCGAAATAGAAATTTTGAAAATTTCTGGAAGATAGAAAGCATGTGGAATCAAATTGTCATAGAAATTAGAATAGAGAAAATCATAACTATGGAGGTAAGAGCAGTTCTTGCCCATTTGGATCAGGAGAAAACTTAGCTTAGAAGGTGCAGAAAGAGCATAAGCAGTCAGTAAGGTGATGATGTGGGGAGGAATTAAGGCTTAACTGTGGAAGAGTTGGTCCAGTTTTGCTTCCTCTAGAGTATAACATTGGCCCTTTTTAGCACATGACTCTTAGCTGAAAGTAAGAGATATTCCTGATGAGGGCTACCCTAATGAGGGTAAGCCAATCAGAGGATGCTATGATTTCAGACCTTCATAGTAGACCTGAAAGAATAAAAGTAATAATAATAATAATGGAAAAAGGAAAGGCAGTTCCACCCACTATTCAAAGTGTGAAAGTCATTGACAAGTTTCTCATCCAGAGTAAAGGTATCTTTTCTCTGGTAATTAAGGAGGAGGGGGCAGACTTCATACCTGTTCTGATCGATTCACTAGCTGTAAGGGAAGTCAGCTTGTCCATAAGCCCACTCCAATCAGTCCAGCAGTCAGCCAGTCCTGTCATTGAGTGGACAGAATAAAAGAAGGAAATCACAAACAAATTCACTTTAAATAAGAAATTTGACATAAGCTACAGAGAAAAATTTTAACAAATAGAATTTTAAAATTGAGATGAAATGGCCGATTTTCCTGGAAAAATATAAATGACCAAATTGATTCAAATGGAGGGAAATAATCTTAACAGACTGAAAATCATAGAAAAAATTTGAAAAATAGTCAAGGTCTCATGGTAACCCTCTACCCACACCAAGGGCAATAAACCAAGACAGTTTTACATAAGAGAGTCATCAATGTATTATGAGCAAATATATCCTTTATTTATGTAAAAAATGATCCCAGATCTTAGGATAAAATGCAGAGCTTCTCAACTCATTCTATAAAGCTACCATAATCCTTACAGCAATTCTAGAAAAATATAGATTTTAAAAGAGGTGAAAGAAAACTACTGTCCAATCACAGTTACATATAAATATAAACATACAGAAAATATATAAATATATAAAAATTCTAGATTGAAATTTAGCAAACTAGATCCAGTAACTTATTAAAAGAATATTTCATGATTCAGTATTAGGTAACCAGAGGGTTACTTTAACAAAAGAAATGTCCATTATATGTTAAGTTATAAACAGTTTATCCTAGTACAGTGTATAAATATTATCATTTTGTATGTTTGCCATGAAGTAAAGAGGTTTAAAACACCTTATGTTAACCTGAAATGCTTGTTATGTAATCATATATACAGGGTAATTTCATTTATGTTAAAAAAATGTTTGTTTGGCTTGTGAATGTGTGTGTATATGTGGGTGTTTTTGTGTTTGGAAATAGACAAGAAAATATCTGGAGGGATAAACACCAGTATGGTAACAGTGGTTACTCTGAGGAGGATCATTCTATTTTTGCTAAATGTTTTATCTCTTGCACATAGCATAGTCATTGTCACATAGAAGATTCTCTATTTGCTAAATGAATGAATTAAATACATTAAGTTGAGGGTGAAATACAACTTTCATGTTTTACTAGAGATATCTACATTGCTTAAATATTTTAAAATACACATCTATTTAATTGTATTAAAATGATATCTTAAAGCTATATATGTTCACACACACACACACACACACACACACACACACAGACACACAAATGTGTAAGCATATATTATTTCCTAACGGTCATTCATTACCAAATATTTGTTGGGAAAGTAGTATGTGCCAGGCACTGCCTTAGATGCTTGATATTGACCACTGAACAAAACCAGAAAAATAGATTTCAGATACAATCCTTTATTGATGGATTTATTATTTATAATTATGATTACTTAATCATTTATTAATCCATTAAACTGATTGGTCACTTCATCTCAAATATTCTGTTAGGAGGAATCTATTGAATCTTACAAAAATAAAAGTTCTTTTAATTATATTAAATATATTTTCCTGTATGTATATGAGGGAAATTCACAGAAATTAGCTAGGAAATTGAGTCTTCACACTCATTGTTCCTTCTTCATTATTGGTCAGGATTCACCAGCATGTATTTTAGGACCTTCTGTTAAAAAACAACATGAGTCCATTCTGAGAGAAGGATGGTAAACTGCTTATTACCTATTTAAATTAGAAAAAAATGCAAACCTTTTTAACAAAGGGGAAATGAATCAAAGAACACTGAGTCTGAAATCAGATTGACCTGATTGTAAACGCTGTATTGTATGTGAGCATACTTCTGGGGGGGTGGAATTTAACACTGATAGGGGTACAGGGGGCTGTGCTAACATCTGCTAGGAGGGCTCTTAGGAGCTTGGAGACAGTTATGATGCACATTAGATGAAGTAGAAATACTGTAACTCATGCCACACCATGGAAGAGGAGCTCAGAAAGCTCCAAGAAGTAGGCATGTGAGAGTGGGTGTAAACCTGAATACCCCACTGGGTGGTTATGTTCCGTGGGGGAACCCAGAGAACATTTTGTTTGCCAGATTAATAAAGAGTTCACTGGTTAAAAGGGTGTCAGCATCACTGAGAAACTCACTGATGGTTTTCCTCTGAAATGATATCATCCCTTGACATTGGGAGATGTTACACACTTAGCTCCTTATAGCATTGGAAATGATAGGGTTTCAAATAAAAGAGGCTAGGTGGCAGTGCTTAATTCTCAGAAGGCAAGAGGGTGTAACTATCATAATGAACAACAGGGCTGGAGTGGCATCCAGGAAGTCCTGACCTGTAGGGATCTATGAAGGTTGTGTCCAGAATAATAGCTAAAAGCATACTGCACAGTCTTTACTAACAAAAAAATACCAAGTCTGAATTATCAGGATACTGAGAATAGCTACCCAATGAAAGTCATGATCTCATGTTCAGCTTCTAAATAGAAGCCAATTTTCAAATCTGGAATCCATTGACTGAAAGAGAGACCAGATCTTCAGATGAAAAGATCCTAGAAAACCAGGTCAAATATAGAGTAATATTTCCGCAATACTTCCCAAAGGGGCCTTCAGACATTTACAACAGGGAAAGAAGAATATCCAAATATTTCAAGAAGGGAGGATTCGAGTTAATATCCAGGTTTCATAACTCCTCTGGTAAAGTGGAAGTATATGGCAAAGTAATAAATGATGTTCTGGCCCAGGTCTGGCTCACAGTGTGTCCAGTGGGTCCAAGGACCCACCCAGTGGTTGTTTCCCAGTCTCTGAATAAATAATTGACATAGATATACTCATTTTGATTCCTTTATTATAGAATAAGAGCCACAGTAGTTAGGAAGGCCAAGTGAAACCTCTGAAACTGAAACTCTCTCTCTTGCTAAGACAGCTAGAAAAAAAAAAAAAAAATCAGGAAAATGACAGAAATTAATGCTACCTAAAAAACTAAAGAGTATAGGGTAGTGCATCCTATCATATCTCCATTTGGTTCACCAGTCTCTACCTTATAAAAGTCAGATGAATTCTGAAAGATAATAGTAGGTTACTGCCAACTCAATAGAGTAGTATCTCAATTGCAGATATAGTGCCAGATGTGGTATATTTGCTAGAACAGATAAAAATAGCCTCAAGTACATGGTATTCAGCTATTGATCTGGTGAATAATTTTTTCCCATCCCTATCAAAAGGGTGGATCAAAAGAAGTTTACCTTCAAATAAAAAAAAAAAAGAAACGAAAACAGTATGCATTTATAGTCATGCCCCAGAGCTATGTGAAAATTCTCCCATGTTCTGTCAAAATATAGACTGAGGAAAGCTGGACTCTCTTGACATACATCAGAGCATCCCACTGGTCCAATCTATAATGACATCATGCTAACTGGCATGAATGAGCAAGATGTGGCAAGTAGATGAGAGGCCTCAGTAAGACACATGCCCTCGAGAAAATAGGAGATAACATGATGAAGATACATCAGTGAAAATTTTAGGATTCCAGTGGTTTGGGACATGCTGTGACATACCTTCCAAACTAAAGGACAGATGATTGTATTTTCTATCTCACTTGGTGATGAAGGAAGCACAATATCTCATAGAAGTTTTCAGGTTCTGGAGAAAGCCAATACCACACTTGGAAATATTGCTCTAATCCATACCCTGAATGACCCAAAAGTCAGACGTATTTGATGGGACACAGGGGAGAAAATGGCTCCGTGGAAGTTTATGGCTCCATGCAAGTGGCCCTGCTGCTTGGATTGCATGATCTGGATGACTCTATAGAATGAAGCGTATTAATGTTTGTGAAAGACACTGTGTGGAGTTCATGACAAAATTCGGGGATAAGGATTTGGCTCATTCCACCCAATAAACCACACAGACCAGCTGAAGTTGCTAGCCAAAACAGAAAAATTTAGAACAGGTGGTAGAAGAAAGAAATGATGATGTACTTTAGAGTCACTTAATAGCTTTTTAAAAAATATTTTAAATAAGTTAGAATCTTTCTGAATTTTAGTTTACTGACCTGGAGACTGTATTTGCATTAATTTTGAAACACAGTGCTAGTGGAAAGAATATAATTTGGGGTAATTAAAGTCAGACAGAATCCTGCGTCCATGAGTATCCAAGTTAATCTCCACACTGTGCTGTGTACCCACTATATAGCACAAACTATCACAGTATTTTATTGAAGCCTCCATAAGTGACTGGGCATAGATATGATGATCTCAAAGGAGCAAATGTGGCGTCCAAAGTTTCAGGAAGTAACTAGACAAATTCACAGAGCTGATACCATTTGAATGGTTGATTCTTTTGTTCATTTAGTTGTTCATCTTCCTTTCCTGCTGAGAATCCATTCTTGATGCCTGGAGAATAAATTGTAGTCATCAATTCCCCATGTATATATTTGGATTTGTATATTTCAAGCTCCACTAGTGCTTTCAAAATCACAGAAAAATAATTGCTTTATATTTATCTGTTTATTAACCACATAGGCTTTTTATTAAGCATAAGCTCTGCTTCCTGATTTGTTTAGTTCTTGGTAATTATGTTATGGCGGTTACTTTCAACAACAATAACAGGAGCAATAACAATAATAATAAAACTAAATGTGTTGAGTGCATCTTGTGTACAAGGGACTGTTCTAAGGAATTTTCATGTATAATTCATTTAATCCTCAAAATAGCTATCAGAAGGAGGGACAAATATCATGAAGGAGGGACAAATATCATACCTATTTAATATTTGGGAAAATAATTGAAAAAAGAGCTTAAAAAACCCTATTTAAATTCATACATCTAGAAAGTGGTAGAAATGAGTTTTGAACTCATAAAGCTCCAACTGCTTTGGACATACAATCACCTGCCATACTGCAGAAATGGCGGCCAAACTGTATAAAACCTAAATCTATGGAGCTCTGAATGACTCTCAGTTCTCTTCAAGTGGCTGTATAAGGGTTACAAACTACGGAAAGACAAGGATTTGAAGTGTTGTATACGATGATTGCAAAATAGCTTTCTACTTCACAATAAAATTAGAATTCACTTTTCCTGCTTTTCAAATGGTATTGCTAACTTAGAGTGGGAATGAGCATTATGCAGAAAAAAGGTCTAAGAAATTTGTGTCTTAATCCCAGTCTTGCCATCAATGGCTGTGGAACCACAAGTCATTAAACCTTCTGTGACCAAGTTTTCTCATGTGTAAATAACTGTCAATAATACTACTTCTCAGGACTGTTTTAATAACAGGAAAAGAAAAATAATTAAATTATAATTAAATGGGACTGTTTTAACAATTAAATGGGTTAATGTTTGTAAAGCATTTAACAGAGTGTTCTCATCCCTTATAACAAGCAAACAAACAAACAAACAGCAACAACAATAAAAAAATGAGTGATTTCTAGGGTTGGAATAACTGATCTCATGTCTTTTGAGAGATATAAAGCCAACTTCACATGATTAAAGGGATTTCTGTTCCCAGTAGTGTTTTAAACATCTCTGGGGCAGTTGTGGTAGTCAGAAATATGCATAAGTACATATTTAAATGTGAGAGGAATGCCACTGTCTACTTTTTATAGTCCTATGGGGTTTCCCAGAATAGCTCTTTCCCTTTTAATTCTATGGAGAGTTAAACACCTGGCTTTTAAAAAAAATTATTTCTTCTTCTGATACCAACACTATGGTTTTCCTTTGGAGAAACATCAGTTAGCCCCTTTCAGCATATGCAATTGTTGGGAGAGAGGGCTAATCTTGCTCTTAACTCCAAGGGGGGCACTTTGAGTGAAGCAGTAGAAGTGACCCATGTCTGACCAATCAGAGAATCATATTCCTCTGGCCAGGGTGATTGGTCTGGAGATGGATTTATGAAACAAGCCAGATCAATCTGAGTCAATAAGACTCATTCTGGATTTCTTTTAAAACTATTGGGAAAGAAACACATTTTTTCTACTGACATGGCTGAGAGGATAGGATAGAAATATAACCTTGGAGTTGCTGGCAGCTATCTTGCCATCATGAATGAAGACTCTGCCTGACAGTGGAACAAATACAGAGGAAAGCATAGTTCAGAGATGGATAAAGATTGAGTCCTGAGGATACCACTGATCTCCTGTGGATCCATCTGTATCTGAAGCCAGAATATGATCAAAATTTTCAGTTACCAGGGCCAACAAATTATCATTTTCCCCTAAACTAGGAAAATTGGTGCTATATCATTTGTCACTAAACAATACAAAGGTAGTTACTCTTTTGACTTCCAAGTGTTGAAACTGCCAAATGCATTTGAAATGCTCAGCACTATTGGCAACAAATATTCCAAGCCTTTTAGATATGCTCTGCATGCCTGTTTTAGTTGAGTGCTTGCTCTCAAAATCTAACCAGTGAACTGCATTGCCCAACTTCTGGTCTTGCCACTCTGCCTTTCCCTTAAGAATCTGAATATAGCATTTGAGCTCTTTATAACAGAATGGCAAGATTGTTTTGCATAAACACACGACTTCTTCCAACTCATTCCCAAATGAGTCCTCTCCATCAGTGCATAGAGATGCCCATGGCATATGGCTCCAACTACACTATTACATTTGCTCCCTACAGAGATTCTCTGGGTCAGCTCCAGGAGACAGTAATTACTCCTTGCATGGAAGTAGCTATTTATCACTCAGGGGCTTTTGTAATTGATGTTTCTTACACCAGTGTTTCTTTCTTTTTCGAGGTGTCTCAGAGAACTGCAGACTAACTTTTTTAGGTAACATTTGTTTTTTCTTGCTTACTTAATTTTTTTTTTTAAATTTATTTATTTTATTTATTTATTTATTTTTGGCTGTGTTGGGTCTTCGTTTCTGTGCGAGGGCTTTAGTTGCGGCGAGCGGGGGCCACTCTTCATCGCGGTGCGCGGGCCTGTCACTGTCGCGGCCTCTCTTGTTGCGGAGCACAAGCTCCAGACGCGCAGGCTCAGTAGTTATGGCTCTAGGGGCCTAGTTGCTCTGCGGCATGTGGGATCTTCCCAGACCAGGGCTCGAACCCGTGTCCCCTGCGTTGGCAGGCAGACTCTCAACAACTGCGCCACCAGGGAAGCCCCCTTACTTAATTTTTTTAAGCAAATACTATCTTATTATGAATTTGGTCCATTATTGCAAAGACCCTGAATTCACATCAGACTCATTGCCTTGATAATGATAGATAAACTCTTGTCAAGAGTCACTGGGTATTTGGGGAAAGGAAACCATATTTATTTATTTACAATTATGACATTATCTCCTGAAATTGCAAAGTAGCTCTTTAATACAGACATCAAAAAATCCATATTATAGGCAAAGCACTTACTTTGTTGGGATTTGAAGACTCATCTTTTTATTTTTTAGGCAAAGTACCATGTTGCCTCAAAATATTGACACAAGGAAATGTCATCTGTTCCCACCTCTTTAGAATACTGTATTTAACATTCCACAGACTTGAGGCTCATAATAACTGTGCAAGCTGAAATTACCAGGGAAGCTTCTTAGTTGGCCTAGTGTGAGTATAGAAGAGGAGATTTTAAGCATGTGTCCATCTGATAGAAGATCTTATTTGAGGAACATTATAGCTAAATTGGAGAGAGCACAGGGCAACAAAATGATAAATGGAATGGAAAGGATTATGGAACATATGAGAAGAGATTAAGAAAAATGGGGTCGTTTAGTCTTGAAAGAAGATGAGTCTGAGGTGAATTGATTGAGGAATTTGAACTAGCTAAGGGCCACACTGCAATTAAATTTGATCCATTTGAAGGTGTATCTTCAAGCAGAAATGTATGAAAGGTGAATTAAAGAGCTCTTATTTTACAAAAAGTGTAGTGATAAGCAAAGAAAGGATTTGTAAGTACTAAGCTAAAATAAAATTGTTATCATACTTAAGAAAATATTTGTACTGATTAATTGAAGACACACAAAAGCAAAGTAGAAAGACAACGGGAATAAGCATCTAAGTTCTTGGCATGGTTTTTAAAGGAAACACTTATGTTTATTATTTTCTATTTGTATTTTATTGAAATCAAGATATTTGGGTTAAATTCTAACTTGTTAACATGCTATCTAGTTGATTCTGCACTTTGGTTTCTTTATTTGTTAAAGAGGTGGCAGAGGTAATATTTATACTATTTTATTGGATATTAAACAACTAAATAAAATTTGCAAATCTATTTATACTATAAAATACGTATTATATATGTCTATGTTATACTTATCAAAGCCTTCTTACCAATGTAAACATAGCTAAGTACTGTTTTGAGAAGGAATATATGTTGCAGAAAACCCTTTGTAAAGAATTCACATAATTTACTTGTCCTCTCTATTTAGTTTCAAGGCAACCTGAGGCCGCAATCAAAAATACATAAAATAAACAAAAATATTTAAATTAGGTGTAGTAGGAAAAAAAGTCAGGAAAATAAAATGTAGTGAGGGATAAAGCTAAATCATATATTTTATATGGATAGACTACAAACTTTCCTCTATGTCCTCTATGTTTCCTCTCAACCAAATGGAAAAAACCAAACCAAACCTTGAGAGTTACACAACATATAAAATTCAGAATAAAGACCAATCAATACAGCAAAAAAAAAAACAACTATTCTTGGCACTATGGCCAAAAGAGTATGTTTTCTGAGTGCTCTCCTAGAGAGAACACTACTGTCATAATAAACAAGTTCCTCAATAATACGTCAAATAGTACACACCATAATACTTTTATAGGACTATTTATTTTAGGGTTCAACAGGGTAAACTGTTGGCATAAAATCAAAGCATAATTCATTAAATGCAGTTCCAATGAGTACTGTGTAAATTATTCAGAGTACTCAGTTTTTTTGAACTCATATATAATAAATTCTGTTAATTCTGTTTCTATCAATTTACATCAAATACCTAGCATTTGCCAACATTAAGTTAAGTCTTTGCTATATACAGGAATAAAGCATGGTCCCTTAGTCAATTCTGCTTCTGGATTTAATGGAATAGCTGATATTAGGCTGACCCTCTCACCAGAACCAACTATAAAATCTGGATAAAGTACAAAGGAAAAAACAGTTATTTGAAGATATAGAGAACAACCAAGGCAATCAGGATTTGAGAGACAATATTTCAAGAAGATATTTTTAAGAGGCCGAAAAGCTAAATAAAATATTAAGCAGTTTTGTAATGACTGGGAGATAAAATTGAAATTCAGGGTAATGAAGTAAAGCCTAGGTAAACAGACCAAATTTTCTTGAGAGCCTGGAAGGGCCACTGATCTTGACTGATTAAGGTGATATGATCATATTCTAGCTACTGGCCAGATGAAAAATAAATCCTCTGAAAGATAACATCACCAGACGCTTTAAAATTGTTTTATGACATTTATTTAATTGAATGCTAGATATTGTAAAATACTGACCAAAAACAGGAGAAGGAGAAGAAACACAAAAAATTAAAAAATAAAAAATAAAAACCTTGGGTGAAACATTTATTAGAGTCATCCAACAGACACTTTAAGATAACTAAGATTAATGTGTTAAAAATGTGAAGAAGGATAACATTGAAATTGAACTTAAATATAGGAGAAAAATCAAATGGAAATTCTAGTTATAAAAAAGAAAATAGCAGCTTTTAAGAGATCAATGGCTTCTTTTAATAGAAGATTAAATACAATAGAAGATAAGAGCAGAGAATTGGAAGATAAAACAGTAGGAAATATCCATTTTGAGACATAGAGAAAAAAATGTAAAATATAAAAAGGAGCATACCAGACATCTAGAATACAGCAAAGATGTATAACATACTTGTAAATTGAGTCTCAGAGTAGGGAAAAAAAGAGAGAATGGGGCAAAAACATTTTTAACAGATACAAAAAAAGAAGAAAAACATTTTTCAAAACCAACATGAGACATTAAGCCACAGGTTTGAAGAGCTCCGAGAAACCAAAGCAGGATAAAAAAATATAAAATAAAGCTATGTCTAAGCACATCATAGTAAAATTGTCAAAAAACAAGGGCAAACAAAAAACCTAAAAACCAGAGACCAAAAGACATATTGATTTCAAAGGAGGAGCTATAGAGAAAAGATGAAACCAGAAGATAATGGAATGACTTTTAAACTGCTGAAATAAAATAATTGTAAACCTAGAATCCAATTGCCACCAAGAACATGCCTCTAAGACCCGGCTCCACTCCATGACCAGCAACGTCCAGTGACAGACACCCCATGCCAAACAACTAGCAAGATAGGAACACAGCCCCACCCATTAGCAGAGAGGTTGCCTGAAATCATACTAAGTTCACAGACACCCCAAAACACACCACCAGACGCAGTCCTGCCCACCAGAAAGACAAAATCCAGCCTCATACACCAAAACACAGGCATAAGTCCCCTCCACCAGGAAGCCTACACAACCCACTGAACCAAACTTACCCACTGGGGGCAGACACCAAAAACAACGGGAACTACGAACAAGTAGCCTGAGAAAAGAAGGCCCCAAACACAGTAAGTTAAGCAAAATGAGAAGACAGAGAAATATGCAGCAGATGAAGGAGCAAGGTAAAAACTCACCAGACCAAACAAATGAAGAGGAAATAGGTGGTCTATCTGAAAAAAGAATTCAGAGTAATGATAGTAAAGATCATCCAAAATCTTGGAAATACAATGGAGAAAATACAAGAAAAGTTCAACAAGCACCTAGAAGAACTAAAATGCAAACAAACAATGATGAACAACACAATAAGTGAAAATAAAAATTCTCTAGAAGGAATCAATAGCAGAATAACTGAAGCAGAAGAACGGATAAGTGACCTGGAAGATAAAATAGTGGAAATAACTACCACAGAGCAGAGTAAAGAAAAAAGAATAAAAAGAGTTGAGGACAGTCTCAGAGACTTCTGGGACAACATTAAATGCACCACCATTTGAACTATAAGGGTCCCAGAAGAAGATGAGAAAAAGAAAGGGACTGAGAAAATATTTGAAGAGATTATAGTTGAAAACTTCCTTATATGGGAAGGGAAATAGTCAATCAATTCCAGGAAGCATAGAGAGTCCCATACAGGAAAAATCCAAGTAGAAACACACCAAGACACATATTAATCAAACTATCAAAAATTAAATACAAAGAAAAAATATTAAGAACAGCAAGGGAAAGGAAACAATAACATACAAGGGAATCCCCATAAAGTTAACAGCTGATCTTTCAGGAGAAACTCTGCAAGCCAGAAGGGAGTGGCAGGACATATTTAAAGTGATGAAAGGGAAAAACCTACAACCAAGATTACTCTATCCAGCAAGGATCTCATTCAGATTTGATGGAGAAATTAAAAACTTTACAGACAAGCAAAAGCTAAGAGAATTCAGCACCATGAAACCAGCTTTACAACAAATGCTAAAGGAACTTCTCAAGGCAGGATACTCAAGAGAAGGAAAAGACCTACAATAACAAACCCAAGACAATTAAGAAAATGGTAGTAAGAACATACATATCAATAATCACCTTAAATGTAAATGGATTAAATGCTCCAACCAAAAGACATAGACTGACTGAATGGATACAGAAACAAGACCCATATATATGCTGTCTACAAGAGACCCACTTCAGACCTAGGGACACATACAGAATGAAAGTGGGGGAATGGAAAAAGGTATTTCATGCAAATGGAAATCAAAAGAAAGCTGGAGTAGCAATTCTTGTATCAGACAAAATAGACTTTAAAATAAAGACTATTATAAGAGACAAAGAAGGACGCTACATAATGATCAAGGGATCAATCCAAGAAGAAAATATAACAATTGTAAATATTTATGCACCCAACATAGGAGCACCTCAATGTATGAGGCAAATGCTAACAGCCATAAAAAGGGAAATCGACAGTAACACAATCATAGTAGGGGACTTTAACACCCCACGTTCACCAATGGACAAATCAACCAAAATGAAAATAAATAAGGAAACACAAGCTTTAAATGATACATTAAACAAGATGGACTTAATTGATATTTACAGGACATTCCATCCAAAAACAACAGAATACACTATCTTCTCAAGAGCTCATGGAACATTCTCCAGGATAGATCACATCTTGGGTCACAAATCAAGCCTTGGTAAATTTAAGAAAATTGAAATCATATCAAGGATCTTTTCCGACCACAATGCTATGAGACTAGACATCAACTACAGGAAAAAAATTTGTAAAAATACGAACACATGGAGGCTAAACAATACACTACTAAATAACCAAGAGATCACTGAAGAAATAGAAAATACCTAGAAACAAATGACAATGAAAACATGATGACCCAAAACCTATGGAATGCAGCAAAAGCAGTTCTAAGAGGGAAGTTTATAGCAATACAATCCTATCTCAAGAAACAAGAAACATCTGAAATCAACCTAACCTTATACCTAAAGCAATTACAGAAAGAAGAACAAAAAACCCCCAAAGTTAGCAGAAGGAAAGAAATCATAAAGATCAGATCAGAAATAAATGAAAAAGAAATGAAGGAAACAATAGCAAAGATCAAGAAAACTAAAAGCTGGTTCTTTGAGAAGATAAACAAAATTGCCATTAGGCACACTCATCAAGAAAAAAAGGGAGAAAACTCAAATCAACAGAATTAGAAATGAAAAAGAAGTAGCAACTGACACTGCAGAAATACAAAGGATCATGAGAGATTACTACAAGCAACTATATGCCAATAAAATGGACAACCTGGAACAAATGGACAAATTCTTAGAAAAGCACAACCTTCCGAGACTGAACCAGGAAGAAATAGAAAATATAAACAGACTAATCATAAGCTCTGAAATTGAAACTGTGATTAAAAATCTTCCAACAAACAAAAGCCCAGGACCAGATGGCTTCACAGGTGAGCTCTATCAAACATTTAGAGAAGAGCTAACACCTATACTTCTCAAACTCTTCCAAAATAGAGCAGAGAGAGGAACACTCCCAAACTCATTCTACAAGGTCACCATCACCACCCTGATACCAAAACCAGACAAAGATGTCACAAAGAAAGAAAACTACAGGCAAATATCACTGATGAACATAGATGCAAAAATCCTCAACAAAATACTAGCAAACAGAATCCAGCAGCACATTAAAAGGTTCATACATCATGATCAAGTGGGATTTATCCCAGGAATGCAAGGATTCTTCAATATACACAAATCAATCAATGTGATACACCATATTAACAAATTGAAGGAGAAAAACCATATGATAATCTCAGTAGATGCAGAAGAAGCTTTCAACAAAATTCAACACCTATTTATGATAGAAACCCTCTAGAAAGTAGGCATAGAGGGAAATTACCTCAACATAATAAAGGCCACATATGACAAACCCACAGCCAACATCGTTCTCAGTGGTGAAAAACTGAAACCATTTCCACTAAGATCAGGAACAAGACAAGGTTGTCCACTCTCGCTGCTATTATTCAACATAGTTTTGGAAGTTTTAGCCACAGCAATCAGAGAAGAAAAAGAAAGAAAAGGAATCCAAATCAGAAAAGAAGAAGTAAAGCTATCACTGTTTGCAGATGACATGATACTGTACATAGAGAATCCTTAAGATGCTACCAGAAAAGTGCTAGAACTAATCAATGAATTTGATAAAGTATCAGGATACAAAATTAATGCACAGAAATCTCTTGCATTCCCATACACTAATGATGAAAAATCTGAAATAGAAATTAAGGAAACACTCCGATTTACCATTGCAACAAAAAGAACAAAATACCTAGGAATAAACTTACCTAAGGAGACAAAAGACCTGTATGCAGAAAACTATAAGACACTGATGAAAGAAATTAAAGATGATACAAACAGATGGAGAGATATACTATGTTCTTGGATTGGAAATCAACATTGTTAAAATAACTATGCTACCGAAAGCAATCTACAGATTCAGTGCAATCCCTATCAAACTACCAATGGCATTTTTCACAGAACTAGAACAAAAAATTTCACAATGTGTATGGAAACACAAAAGACCCCGAATAGCCAAACAATCCTGAGAAAGAAAAACGGAGCTGGAGGAATCAGGCCCCCAGACTTCAGACTATACTACAAAGCTACAGCAATCAAGACAATATGGTACTGGCACAAAAACAGAAATATAGATCAATGGAAGAGGATAGAAAGCCCAGAGATAAACCCATGCAAATATGGTCACCTTATCTTTGATAAAGGAGGCAAGAATATACAATGGAGAAAAGACAGCCTCTTCAATAAGTGGTGCTAGGAAAACTGGACAGCTACATGTAAAAGAATGACAGAACATTTCTTAACACCATACACAATGATAAACTCAAAATGGATTAAAGACCTAAATATAAGGCCAGACACTATCAAACTCTTAGAGGAAAACATAGGCAGAACACTCTATGACATAAGTCACAGCAAGATCCTTTTTCATCCACCTCCTAGGGAAATGGAAATAAAAACAAAAATAAACAAATGGGACCTAGTGAAACTTAAAAGCTTTTGCACAGCAAAGGAAACCATAAGCAAGACGAAAAGACAACCCTCAGATAGGGAAAAAATATTTGCAAATGAAGCAACTGACAAAGGATTAATCTCCAAAATATACAAGCAGCTCATGCAGATTAATATCAAAAAGAATAAACAACCCAATCCAAAAATGGATAGAAGACCTAAATAGACATTTCTCCAAAGAAGATATACAGATTGCTAACAAACACATGAAAGGATGCTCAACATCACTAATCATTAGAGAAATGCAGATCAAAACTACAATGATGTATCACGTCACACAGGTCAGAATGGCCATTATCAAAAAATCTAGAAACAATAAATGCTAGAGAGCGTGTGGAGAAAAAGGAACCCTCTTGCACTGTTGGTGGGAATGTAAATTGATACAGCCACTATGGAGAACAGTATGGAGGTTCCTTAAAAAAACTAAAAATAGAACTACCGTACGACACAGCAATCCCACTACTGGGCATATACCCTGAGAAAACTGTAATTCAAAAAGAGTCATGTACCACAGTGTTCATTGCAGCACTGTTTACAACATCCAGGTTATGGAAGCAACCAAAATGCCCATCAAGAGATGAATGGATAAAGAAGATGTGGCATATGTATACAATGGAATATTACTCAGCCATAAAAAGAAACGAAATTGAGTTATTTGTAGTGAGGTGGATATACCTAGGGTCTGTCATGCAGAGTGAAGTAAGTCAGAAAGAGAAAAACAAATACCATATGCTAACACATATATGTGGAATCTAAAAAAAAAAAAAAAAGGTCATGAGGAACCTAGGGGCAGGACAGGAATAAAGACACAGACCTACTAAAGAATGGACTTGAGGACACAGGGAGGGGGAAGGGTAAGCTGGGACAAAGTGAGAGAGTGGCATTGACATATATATACTATCAAATGTAAATTATGTAGCTAGTTAGAAGCAGTCGCATAACACAGGGAGATCAGCTCAGTGCTTTGTGACCACCTAGAGGGGTGGGATAGGGAGGACGGGAGGGAGACGCAAGAGGGAGGGCATATGGGGATATATGTATATGTATACCTGATTCACTTTGTTATACAGCAGCAATTAACACAACAATGTAAAGCAATTATACTCCAATAAAGATGTTAAAAAAATGCCTCAAAAATGAAGGTAAATTAAAGGCATTTCAAACCGTATTAGCGTTCTATTGCTGCCAATACAAAGCACCACAAATTTGGTCCCATAAACAATACAAACTTATAATCATCTTGTAGTTCTGTAGATTGGAAGTCCAACACCAGTCTCACTGAATGCAATCAAAGTGTTGGCAGGGTTGAATTTTCTTCTGGAGACTCTAGAGGAGAATTCATTTCCTTGCCTTTTCAAGCTTCTAGAGGTCACCTCCATTTCTTGGTCTGTGGCACTCTTACTCCATCTTTAAAATCAGCAAAAGTGGACCTAGGCAATTACATTTGTTGCAAAGTCCCTTTTGTCATGAAAGGTAACATACTGTAATGTATTCACAGGTCTGAGCATTAGAGTGTGAACATATTTGGCTGTCATTATTCTGCCTACCACACAGAAAAATAGAAACTTCAAAAATCTGTTGCCAGTTGGCCTTCACTGATATAAATACGAAAGAGAGTTCTTCAGGAAGAGGGAAAATAATTCTAATAATAACCTTGGTAATTCAGGAAGAAACAAAAACTATCAAAAAGATAAATATGTGGATAAGCATAACTGTTTAAAATGATAATAATGTCTTGAGGAATTGATATATATAGAGAGAGTTCAGTGATGTGCTGGAGTCAGCTAGTACTGGCTTGTAAGAACTTACTGTTAAGTTTTCAGGAGTTCTGAAATTTGGTTGTTGAACACAGTATTTTAACTATTATTAAAAATTAAATTGTATAATATTCCAATAAAATAATTTATAGCAACAACAAATGTAATAAATAACCAAAACCCCATAACTTCCCATTCCTTATCTTACTACATTTTATCTATGCTTTGGAGATTATTTATATCTGTTATATATGTTATGATGGAAATACCACATAATGGTGTATTAATGCACAACTGTTTTCAACATGCATTTAGTGATGTCATGCTGTAACTTGGAGTTGGCTCTCATGGGAGTATTTATATCATGAAAATTGGCATATACTACAAATCAGGGCTTGATTTATTGTTTTTGTTAATTGTCTAGAAAGTGATAAAAATGTTGATAAAGCAGATTAACTATCAACCATTTTAGCAAAGAAATAGCTCACGTCAGTTTGTCAAGCTCTGACATTTATCCTTGTTTCATTTTCATCATTCATGTTAATGTAACCAAGATATGAGCCCACTGGTGTTATAACTATATATATTTATCAAATTCAGCCATAGTTTGACTAAGGATACAAGAGTTTGAAAAAATGCAGTGTAAGCATTCTGTGAGAATCAATTGACTATATGGAATTTATAACAGATAAAATTGTACATTTTATTTTTATTTGAAAATTTAGTGCTACACATGCTTTTTATCAAGAAAAACAATAATAAACTCATTTATGTATCTCTGCATATATTTTTTCCCAGGTAACCGGTTGCTAAATATCTCCTGATATATCCTAAAGTGGGCTCAAAATATAGTAGTAGCACAAAAGATGGAGTTAAAGTGTTATTACCTGCATTTTCTGAGAGACAGGAAAGTTATTAATTTAAAATCAAGAATGCAAGTTGTAATTTCTAAGATGGCCATTTAAAGAATTAGTAAATAACAACTTAATAGAATGACAGAAGATAACACAATAGAAACTCCTATCCAGAAACAGTAAAGCATTTTATCCATTGCCATTTAATATAATTACTGGCATATTTGGACTTAAAAGAATCATTTCATTAATTTTTTTATTTAGTCCATTTAATTTTATTTCTTTTTTTCTTTTTATTTTCTCTTGAGTGTATGGGTAGACTCTTAACAAAATTGTTAACATTTCTATATATTGATTTATGGCCTGACTTTTCACTACATGTTATATTGCATGTCATTAAATATTCTTTGAAACATCATTTTTAATGGCAATGTAAAAAGCTCATTATATGTGCTATTATTTATCCTCTCCCTTATTGGTTTGTATTTGCTTTTTATGAGCTATTATGAGTAATGTTATGAATAGCATCCTTTACCACACCTTTTTTGGTAAATCTATGATTATTCCCATAGGGTAGATTCCTAAGAAAAGAATAAAAAGGTATGGATTGTTTTAAGCAATTTATATATATTGCTAAGTGACTTTCAGAAAAGTTGTGCTAATTTACATCCCCTCTAGTAGTTGAAAAATGATCCTTTTTCACTAGAGTTTTATTAGCATTGAACATTATTACTTAAAAATATCTTTTCCAATTTTTAAAATTGAAAATACATATTCATTGCCATTTTGATTTACATTTCTTTGATTACTATTAAAGCTAAATAGTTTTGCAAGTTTATAGGCCACTTATATATCTTCTGTGAATTGTTGGTTCATGTTTTTTGCCTTAATTTTTTCCCTTTTTTTGTGGCCATGCCGCGCAGCTTGTGGGATCTTAGTTTTCCAACCAGGGATTGAACCCGGACCCTCAGCAGTGAAAGCACAGAGTCCTAACCCTTGGACTACCAGGGAATTCCCTTTTGCCTTAATTTTTCAAATGATCTTCCTTTTTAAAAAATGTTCCTGTATTTTCATGATGAGCAACTGATTGGTGGAATTACATATAACAATAGTGATGAACTTTTGTTAAGTATTTACTAAGATCCTAACTTTAAGACTTGTGATAGATACAAAACATATAACATCCCAAGGATCCCATAAGGTTAGTGAACAGCTGTTGATTCATCATATAACCTAACCTAATTCATAGTAGAGTATATAACTAAGGGCCAGGTGTGTATAATAGACAGACAGTAAGTGTATATGCTAGGAAATACTAGTAATTGGCAAATATTTTTGATGGACTTGGGGTATACACTGAGCCTTGAAGGAAGAACAGTGTGTAGATTGAGGGAAGCCATGGCACAAATGGCTTGAAGACAGAATATATGTGTGCAGGTGAGTAGAAAAAGTAGGATTTGTGAGAGAGTACTTTTAGCAGATGAGTCGATGCTGACATTAATTGAGATAACTGGTGGCATTAGACACATGATTTGATTTAGCATCTAGTAGATTGTGATCCCTTTCCATTCAAAATTTATTTCAAGATCCACTATTGAGGCAAAAAACAGCAATAACAACACGGAAGATAGTGATGACCACGGCAACAAGAAAAGAAGGCAATGTGCTCCCCAGAAGGGGTGCTATCCGAAAGTCAGTTTAGTGTCAGCGCTAAACAAGGAAGGCTGAGGGAGACCCTTCCTGGAATAGCTGTCACACACAATAAAATCAAATATAAATGTGTAAGTGATCTGCTGTACCTCTCCCCACTACAGAGAGAAAGGAGAAATGAATCCTTCATGTACGATTTTTACAGACTTCTCTTGGGATCATAGTTTTTTTAGATTATTTGAGCAATTTAAACATTCTCCTCCCAACACTTCCAGTTCCTTTAAAGCAGACAACAAAGTAATTATAAGCATTCAAATCATAATGCAAATAATTTTGGAGTTTCCTCTTAATTGGTACTGGACCTGCCTTCCTACTTTAAATAGTTTAAAGAAAACTGGTCAAAATGTATGAAGCATTGGAAATAGGCAGTGTAGGACAGAGGGGGGAAATAAATGATGTGAGCTCTCCAGGGCTTTCTGTGTGGAAGGGCTTTCTGGCCTGTAGTGCAGGGAGCAGGCACCTAGCACCAGCTAGCAGAGCACTGTAGTCTCATCGAGCAAAGAAGAAAAAATCAGAGGGTCTATAAAATACGTCTATTTGATGTGACATCAAAAGATGTCACATCTCTTCTCCAAACACCCACTAATGGTTTACCACCTCAGGAAAAAAAACATCTATTAGGCAGTAAAAGTCTCACTCCCTGCCATACCTCTGTCCCTAGTCCCTTCTTCCTAGTTCATGAATCTTGAAGTACCTACAGGAATCCCGTTGTGAAGTTCTTCAGAAGCTTGAAGAGCTTCTGAAACTCCAGGCTTTTCCTCAAACAAGGCAGATTCTTTGCCTTCCCTTTTCCTTTTCTTGGAACCCTTTCCCCAAAATACCCCTACGTCCTTGCCATGATATATACATAGATTCATAGATTATTTTTCCCCCTTACTTTATTCAGGTCTCCACTTAGTTCTCACCTTTTACAGACAGGCCCTCCATGGCCACCATACATAACATCTCCCAAATCATCTCTCTCTGCCACACCCCTTACCTCATATCATTTATCTTCATAGTATTTATTACCTCAAGAGGTACTCTTCTTTTATTTGTTCACTGAATGACTCTCTTTAGCATTATTTAAGCTCCGTGAGTTCAGAAATGTGCCTATTTTCTCTACGGCTCTGTGCCCAAGATACATGATAGGTGCTCAATAAACATGAATGGAATGAATGAATGGCTGAAGAGAATTCCAGGCAAGAGGGGCAGCAAGCGTAGACTTTGTAGAGGGCTTGAAAGCAAGGGTTTTATTTAGCTGAAAATGGAATGCCCAGAAGTGTCAGCTTGAGGAGTAAGGCATGAGGAAACAATTCCAGATGAGTCTGGCTTCAGCGTGGGGCACCTGAAGGAGAGCATCAGAAGATAAGCCAAATCAAGTCAGGGAGAGCCTTGAATGCTAACCAAGCTTTGCTTGATTTCTTAATGTCCTTGGAAATCCACAAGAGCAACTGGCACTGAGGACCTTTAAGTGGCGGAGTGATTTGTTTAATGTAGTATTTCCAGAAGATGAAATTGGCATCAGAGAGAAAGAGGCTACCTGAAAGCAAGTAGCTCTTGAGGGTTGCCTAGGTCCAGCTGATTAACAGGATATCATGAGCACTAGCTCACTGTCACAATAATGTGGAGTTTTGGTGATCAAAAGGAAAATCACTAAAATAGGACACTTTTTATCTTGACTGTTGCTTGCCGAGCATCCTGTGTGGATTATCAAAGGGCTATGTATAAAGAAGGTTGAAATACATTATTATCCTTGCAGGACTCCTATTATAGTGAACCATTGATTTCTCCTCCCCAAACCCCAGGGACATTGTGAGCTCAATGCAAGGACCTAATAGGAATTTCTGCAAAAGTGCTCCAAATCCTTTTGGCTGAGTCCCTCAACGGAGAAAGATGTAAGTTAGTGACCTTTGTGCTTTATTACAATTAATAGCCCTTAACATTCAGATTGCCCCTCATTCCCAATTTCATTCTCAGCAATTAGTGACTGCCCTCATTAATTAGTTATTTTACAGAGTACTTTCTAAGAGGCAGGCTCCATTTTATGGATAAGGAAACTGAGGCCCCCAGAGACTAAACAAATTCCCTGAATTTCCACATTAAGTCTGGGGTGAGCAGAAAGTGGGGTGTGGCAGTGTTTTAGTCCATAAGTCATGCTGGGTCAGTTTTATTATTAACATGGAAACTCTTATGTATGCAGTGGTACTAGAATATTGTCACATGATTTTCAACAGGGACACCAACATTTGGTGACATCTAGTTATTAATAATCAGAAGTTATATCATCTAGGACAATGACAGTGATAAAAATGATAACCATTAAGTAATAATAAAAGTCAATTATTTAATGCTTTTAACTTTTCAGACTTTCACATCAATTTCTTTCTCATGATACTTACTATATCCTTACGAATTTAGGAACGATAGTCATTCTTATCCCTATTTTATAAGTGAGCTAAAAAGACAGTTTTGACTGCTTCTCAAATGTTTAGAAGCCATGCCTCCTTCATGTATTCAATAAGATTCTCATTTTTTAATTTATTCATACTTAGCAAATACTTGTATCAACTATGTGCCAAATATTATTACAGGCTCTAGATCTACTTTGATGAATGAAATAGACAGTCTTAGATCTTGTGGATCTCACATTTCAGTAGGGAAGACAGGAAATAAACAAGTAAAGAAATGTATATTTGCAAATTGAGTGAAGAGATAGGAAGGGTTTAGATGTAATATTAAAAAAATGTCAGCAAGAATTCTTCTTAGATAAGATAGATAATCAGGGGAAACCTCTCCGAGAAGATTATGTTGAAAGCTTAGACCAACACTGAGAAGAGAATAGCCGTACAAAGCACAGGAGAAAGTATTTACATGCAGAGGTAATAACGTGTATGAACGTCTTGAAAAAGGAAGCATTTAACATGGAGGAGACACTGAAAGAAGGCCAATGTCTCTGGAGCATAAGATTGATGGTGTAAGAGGTGGCTGAAGGAGTAGGCAGGGGCCATATGATTCATATTTAGATTATAGAAAAGAGTTTGGCTTCATTCCAAGTAGCAAAAGATGGCAATGGAAGTTTTAAACAAAAGAGTGATATGATCAAAATTATGGGTTAGGAAAGAGCATCGTGGCTATAGTGTGGGGAATAGACTGATGGTTAGGTGGGCTGGAGAGGGCAGAAGAGTGCAAGCAGGGAAACACTGAGAGGAAAGCTTTTATTGTGGTCTAGGACAAGGGTGATGTTGGTGTTGATAGTAGAGATGGGACAGATTCAAAATATATTTTTGGAAGTAAAACCAATGAGACTTTAAATGGATTCAATGTTGGGTAGGGAAAAAGAAGCAATTATGGATGACTTCCAGTCTCTGGCATTAGCAACTGATAGATGTCAGAGCCCCTTACTGGCAACAAAAAGGAAAAATATCCAGGTTCCAGATTTCAGGAGAGAACAAGTGTTCAACTTTGAACAGACAAGGTTGGGAGTGAAAATATGTAATTGCGTATGGATCTGGGGTGTAGAGGGATGGCACTCTTGATATTATGAATTTGAGAGTCATCTACATAAAGGTAGCATTCTAAGTCATGGGAATGGAAGAGATCATTTACTGAGAGACTATAAGAATGAAAAAAGAGGGTTGAGGACAAAATCCTGCATTTTTACATGCATTTATTATCTCTTATGCCATAATCACATACTTAGCAAGTCAAATTGACTACTTATTTATTTATTTGTTTCTCAATTTAGTTGTAGTAGATAATAAGATCTACCTTGGGGCACGGCTGGGAGAAGAGAAATAGAAAGTCACGTGATTAGCGCAATAATTACTATGTAGAAGGAACAGAATTAATAATGGGAAATTATTATTTATTTCACTAAAATATTTAATATACTACAATTTCTAATTTACTTTTTGCATTTTACAGTTATAAATTCACAATTTACAATTTTAAATTCATGGTCTATAAATTTACCTCCCCTACACACAGTGAACTCTTTAAGGCAGAGATTATTTTTTATTTATTTTTAATCCCCAATGCTTTGAACACTGCTGGGTACATTTTATATGCACAAAGAGTTTTATGAAAATATTAGAGTCTACTTTATAGTGCCAAGTAGAGAGTTCAAGTTCTAGATGTGTGTGTTAGGTGGAAATGCGTAACAACATGTTTTTAAGCATCTTTTAGATTTAACATTAAAAAATCACTGTAATTTTAAACTGGATTACCTGGCTTTAATTACATTTTAATGATTACATTTTGGAGAGGTGGAAAGGAGGTAGAACAATCAAGATCTGGTGTGTTGTGCTACAGATAACTTTCTTGCAACCTGACAAGTTTATAAGGCACCCTTGGATCCAGAGAGTTATACCCTGGTTGAACTTTCTATTCAGTTTGAGACTTGTGATGCATTTTCATTTACGTGAAGAGAATATAATGCTTCCTCCTTTTTATAAAAAGAGGGAAAACTTTGTTTTCAGTTATATGTGGAATCTAAAAAATAAAACAAACAAATATAACAAAATGAAACAAACTCACAGATACAGAGAACAGACTGGTGATTGCCAGAGTAGGGGGAAGGGGAAAATGGGTGAGAGGAATTAAAAGGTACAAACTACTAGGTATAAAATAGATAAGTTACAAGGATATAATGTACAACACAGGATATATAGCTAATATATTATAATAAATTTGCAAAGAGTATAACCTATAAAATATTGAATTACTATGTTGTACAACTGAAATTAATATAATATTGTAAGTCAGTTATACTTTAATTAAAAAATACTTCAAATTTTTAGTAGATCAATTTATAAAGGAGCATTTTAAAAGAGCTTTATCTTGAGTAACAAACCTGTGGCATAGCCTGCCATGCTTAGGCTTGTATCAATCTTCCATATTATATTTTAAATGCGAAATTTCAAATCAGCGTGAGTTCCATCTTATCCATTCTTTGATTCCAGAAAAAAATGTCCTAGAATAAAAGTCTAAATAACCCACACATGGAAAATCATAAGTCCTCAGGAAAATTTTAAAGTGAAAAGACTTTTAAAAATCACATCTGAAATATCTTATGTAACAAACATGCTTGATTTGTGAAATATTAAACTAACAAGAGCATAATTTTCCCCTCCTGAACGTAAAATTTCTGGGAAACTGAGAGACCATAGTGTCTGGCACAGCCATGGCTGTGAGCAGCAGGAGTGACAGGGGAATTCAGTGGTTGGACCATCAGAGGAGTCAGTTTTTTGGCAGAGAGATGCTTAGCCTGGCACCTGCAGGGAGCTCATTGGAACTCACCTGGATATCCTTTGTACTAAAGGAGCAAACTTGCAGTATCTACTGAAAATTTTAGCAGTTTATTTGTCCTTTTTGTTCAATATGTGTCATTTAACAGAGCCGTTTTGGTGGAGGTCAAGGATGGTTCAAGAACCTGGAACGGGGTAAGGTTTGTGGTGAGACTCAGTCATAGGTAGTATCATAGGTATGGAGTGAAGCACAAGGGTGAGGTGAGGTTGACTTCTGTGCATACTACTTGATAATAATTATAATGAAACATAAAGTTTAATAATTGTAGCTTACAGAGTATTCCTAAAATAATTTAGTAAAACTACACAATTGTTCAATTTTCACCTGGCAACTGACATTTGTCATTGCTTATTTATTTATTTATTTTTAAAAGATTTATCTTATTTTTTAAAATTTATTTTATTTTTGGCTGTGCTGGGTCTTTGTTGCTGTGCGTGGGCTTTCTGTAGTTGCGGCGAGCAGGGGCTACTCTTCATTGAAGTGTGCAGGCTTCTCATTGTGGCAGCTTCTCTTGTTGCTGAGCATGGGGTCTAGGTGCGTGGCTTCAGTAGTTTTGGCACATGGGCTCAGTAGTTGTGGCACGTGGGCTTCAATAGCTGTGGCACACGCAGAGCGCAGGCTCAGTAGTTGTGGCTCATGGGCTTAGTTACTGTGCGGCATGTGGCATCTTCCTGGACCAGGGATTGAACCCGTGCCCCCTGCATCAGCAGGCGGATTCTTAACCACTGCATCGTCAGGGAAGCCCATGTCATCATGTATTTAAATACTTTCAAAAATGTCATTTTCCACGTGGTAGAAATATTAAAAATTTAAAATAAAACTGTTAGACCATGCTTTAAATTTTTCCAATAAAATTTAAGTACAATAATAATAATAAATACTTATCACCATTCATTTAAAACACATGAACAACTTTATTCTTTTAAATAAAGTGGTAAATTTTATTTTATTTTTTAAATTATTTTTTATTTTTCTGGCCGTGCCGCGTAGCATGCAGGATCTTGGTTCCCAGACCAGGGATCGAACCGTGCCCCTTGCAGTGGTAGTATAGAGTCTTAACCATCGGACTGCCAGGGAAGTCTCATTAAAACACATGAACAACTTTAAATAAAATAAAATTCTTTTTACTCTTCAAACTAGTATTTTTTAGTCTACTTTCTCTGAATAATTTTATCCTAATTTCATGTGTTTTGTGCTTGAAAAAC
Organism: Balaenoptera acutorostrata; assembly: GCF_949987535.1. Classification (NCBI taxonomy): domain Eukaryota; kingdom Metazoa; phylum Chordata; class Mammalia; order Artiodactyla; family Balaenopteridae; genus Balaenoptera; species Balaenoptera acutorostrata. The sequence goes on from NC_080068.1 coordinate 93,450,376, forward strand.
TTTATAGATCACCTGAACATACTTCTCTACAATAAACCATGTATATAAATTGAGATTTAATTTTTTAAATGTTTCCTGTAACCATAAGACTGTTAAGTGTTAAAATTACCTTCCACATTAAGTTACGGTAATTGTCTTAAGTACACCATTGATCAAAACAATATGTTATATTTCAAAAATGATCAATAATCATTAAGTATAAAAGTAATAGTTTATTGGAAATTCATCTCTTAATGAGATAGATGTCTTTTTATTCTTTCATTGGCTCATATCTATGAATGAATATTACTTATTGCTAGAATCATATAGTTACTGCATAAATTCTGCTCCTATTTTTGTTTTTTATAGATGTAAGCACTAAGAAATCATATTCACATAAATAAGGGGATGGGAATGGAAGGAGCAATGTTACTCAATTCTTTGATCTTCTTCAGAGATATATGCCAGAATTCGCATAGTCATCTAGCATCATAAATTATTTTTAATCTATTAGCTGACAAGTCCTCCTTAGTTTTGCTGAAAGTAAAGAATTAGAAACCACCTAGCTTTCAGAAAAAAATTTTTCACCTAGTTATTATTAGATTCATTCCATTTTTCAGCATCTTCACCAGTATGTGTCCCTTTGTTTGGTGTCATAGAGTTTCATACGGGGTATTTTACCAGAGGTAGACTCCTGGATTGGTGGGAGCTATGCCTTTCTATCTTAAACAAGAAGAAAAGAGGTTTTAGTTAAAGTAGGTGGAAAGTTTAAAAAATTGCATGATATCTTTAACATTCTCAAGGGGACTAATTTTATATAAGAGTACTTAAGGAAGTTGGGCACTCAGAACTCTTGGAAAGTCTTCATATAACAGCAGGCGTACATGAAGCAGAAATACCACAGACTGAAGCCCCTAGTGTAGCCCCTTACCATTAGCCTCATATCATAACAGCCTGGCAAGAACATCTTCCACTTATTACTACCTGATTTATATATTCGTGTGTTATATGGAAATTAGTTACCTATGGGATATAGATATATGCATTGTAAAGGGTAGATAGTAGTCAAGTATGTAAAAATAGACCAACATACTAAAATGTGTTAGCAGGGAGAGATTATATTAGGGGGGGAATAGGGTAAAGAAAGTCTATAAGGATGGTAACTGGTACATTTGATACAGTTCCACATCTGGGTATCTATCGTTTTTATTTTTTTCTTTTTTGGCCGCGCTGTGCAGCATGCAGGATTTTATTTCCCCGGCCAGGGATCGAACACGTGCCCCCTGCAGTAGAAGTATGGATTCTTCACCACTGGACTGCCAGGGAAGACCCTGGATATCTATCTTAATAAAAAATATGCTAAATAAGGATAATATTTTTGCAAAACAAATATTTATTGCAATATTGTTTACAATGGTGAATAAATGAAACTAACTTAAATACTAGCTCATGATATACTGATTTAATAAATATGGCACAATACTTCAAGGTATATTTTCCAGGTATTAAAATTATGCTTTATGAAGATTATGGAATAAACTCAACAAATTTTTGCTATGTTACTTAATTTATACAAATTAATTTGTTTATGCAAAATTCAATGTCAAATACAATAAAAACTAGGAGAAAAGTATGCATATGAGGAAAGACAAGGAAAATACATGAAGGTAATAATTATCTTGGATTTATATGTTTGTGTGTTTTTTCTCCCTTTTCCTCAAATAGAGGAAATGTGATTATATTGAACTTGTGATTATATTTCTTCTTTGAAGGTGTGTATATATTATATACAGACAAGTATTATAAGTAACTATATATAAATATATAGTTATATCATTTATTATATTAATTTATTTTATAATAAATGTACATATTTTATTAATTTTTAAAAGTAATACATGCATGTAGTAAAATGGCCAAACAGATCAAAAAAATTTTAAACTTACAAAATTAAAATATTTTTAAAATTTTTGTCCAGTTTTATTGAGATATAATTGATACACAGCACTGTATAAATTTAAGATGTGCAACATAATGATTTGACTTACTTATATTGTGAAATAATTACTACAATTAGTTTAGTTAACGTCCATTATCTCCTATAGATACAAAAAAAGAAGATAAAAATTTAAAAAATATTTTTCCTGTGATGAGAATTCTTAGGAGTTACTTTGTTCAACTTTTTTTTTAAAATTTATTTTATTTCATTTATTTATTTTTGGCTGAGTTGGGTCTTTGTTGCTGCACATGGGCTTTTTCTAGTTGCAGCGAGCGGGGGCTACCCTTCATTGCAGTGTGCGGGCTTCTCGTTGCGGTGGTTTCTCTTGTTGCAGAGCAGTGGGTCTAGGCGCGCAGGCGTTTCAGTAGTTGTGGTATGCAGTCTTCATGAGTTCTGGCTCGCAGGCTCTAGAGCACAGGCTTAGTTGCTCTGTGGCCTGTGGCATCTTCTCAGACCAGGGATTGAACCCATGTCCCCTACATTGGCAGGTGGTGGATTCTTAACCACTGTGCCACCAGGGAAGTCCCTCAACTTTCATATGCATGTGTATGCGTATATATATGTATATATATATATCATACTACAGTGTTAAATACAGTTACCATGTTGTACTTTACACCCCTAGTGCTTATTTATCTTATAACTGGAAGTTAGTAACTTTTGACCATCTTCATCCAATTCCCCCTACCCCTACTCTCTGCTTCTGGAAACCACAAATCTGATCTCTTTCTCTATGTCTGAGTTTGTTCATCTGCTTGGTTTTTTTTTTGTTTGTTTAGATGTCACATATAAGTGAAATCATATTGTATTTATTTTTCTCTGACTTATTTCACTTAGTATAATGCCCTCAAGTTCCATCCACTTTGTTGCAAATAGCGGGATTTCCTTCTTTTTCGTGGCTAAATAATATTACACAAATACTTTATCCATTCATCCATTGATGGACACTTAGCTTGATTCCATGTCCTGGCTATTGTAAATAGTGCTGCTATGAACATGGGGATGCAAATATCTCTCTCTTCAACATAGTGTTTTAGTTTCCTCTGGATATATTCCCAGAGGTGGAATTGCTGGATCTTATGGCAGTTCTATTTTTAATTTTTTGAGGCATCTCCATACTGTTTTTCACACTGATTGTACCAGTTTACAATCCCACCAACAGTAAACAAGGGTTTTTTTTCCTCCACATCCTCACCAGCATTTATCTCTTTTCTTTTTGATGCTAGGCATTATAACAGGCATGAGGTGATATCTCATTGTGGGTTTGATTTGCATTTCTCTAATGATTCGTAAAAACTTACAAAAAATTATTTTTTATTTCAATTCAGCTTTCCAGGGCTTAACAACCATTGACTACTATTTGTATATACTTCTAGAAACTTTCTATGAAGATACACAAACATCAATGCATATATGCATAAATGAGAAGATGGTGATCACATGCTTTTACATAAATAAATTCAGTTTTGGGGCAAAACTCATTTTCTTACAGCTGTAGAACTCATGGTAACTTGTTTCTGAAAGCCAACAAGATCATCTCTGATTTCAGGGAAAGCCTAAGCCCTCTTTTAAAGGCTTTCCACTTGCTAAGTCAGGACTGTCCAGGATAATTTCCCTGTTGATTAAATTCAACTTATTTGGGGTTTTAATTACATCTGCAAAATTCCTCTATAACTGTATTATAATGTAACCTACTCAAGGGAGTGGGACCCATTACTCTTGCCATATAATGTAACTTAATCATGAACATAACACCAGGGGGCAGAGATTATGGGGCCATATTGGAACTCTGCTTACCATAGTCTCTATAAGAGATGTTGGGAACAATAAGCATAACGACTTGAAAGAAACACGTGAAAGGAATCCACAGTGTTCTAACCTCAAGTTGGTGCAGAGAAAAATAAGCAAACAAACACACACACACACACTTACAGTTAAACATGGGGTGATAAGTGCAAAAATAGAAGCATGTATAAGGCACCATGGTAGTTCAGAAAAAGGAGCCCCAGTTCTTTCTGGAAAGGGAAAAATCAGAGAAAGCTTCCTAGGAGAGGTATTTCTTGAAGGATGAATAAGATTAATAAGATAAACAAATACAGAACAGATACACAAAGTGAGGAATGATGATCAACAGATAAATATCTTTGACATTTACGTAATAGTATATATATTTAAAATAGTTTGATATTTTATTCATTTTGGACTTTTGCATTTATTTTTTTAAAGATTGCATTATAACATTACTTACCTTGATTACTGATTTTTTTTTTTTTTTGGTGTCTTCTTAAATTCCACATCTGAGGCAAAAGCCTCACCCTCCTCAAACTAGTCCTATCCCTGAGCATCAAATAATAGAAATATGCAAGGAACTGCAATTATTAAGGTATTGCTGAAGTACAAGGTAAGAGTAGGAGAATTGAAGGGAGGGAAGCTAGAAAAACTGGCTGGGGTAAGATGATGAAAGGTCTTGTTTGTTCTCTGAAGATAATCTCCAAAGACTTTACCCTGAGGATCACAGGGATGAGTCATGTTTTGAAACGGGAGAGTGACCAGATGAGACTGTCATTTAGAAAAGATGACACTGACAAAACCATGGAGGCTAGTTTGGAGACGTTTGTTATTTTCTGTTAAAAGAGAACAATTAGGAGGCTACTGTAGTGGTCACCTGAGGTAAGTAATTATACTTATGTTATCCATAGTATTTGGCTCACTAAAAAGTATTTTAATTTGGGGATTCACCAGCAGAAACTGAGAATTTCTTTTTGCAGAGCATGTTAGATGGCTCTTTTGACTCTCTAAATGGTAGACCTTTCGCTAACGTGATTTTTTTAATGACAATCACATTTATGGCTGAAGCATTTCTGTAACTATATGCAGCTTATTTCACCTGAGAATTTTTTTAAAAAACATCCTTATTGGAGTATAATTACTTTACAATGTTGTGTTAGTTGCTGCTGTATAACAAAGTGAATCAGCTATACGTATATATATATCCCCATATCCCCTCCCTCTTGCATCTCCCTCCCACCCTCCCTATCCCACCCTGCTAGGTGGACACATAGCACCGAGCTGATCTCCCTGTGCTATGCGGCTGCTTCCCACTAGCCATCTATTTTACATTTGGTAGTGTATATATGTCCATGCCACTCCCGTCACCTGAGAAATTTTTTTGCTAAGATGCAGTGTTCTGATATGTGATGCCAGAATTGAGTCTGAGCCTATAGTTTTTATTGCATTTATATGCAGTGATGTTATGTTGGGAGTTAGGCACATGAATTCTTACCATAAAGAATTGAACAACCCAGCTTTATAATTGCTTCAGGATCATCGATTGCCTATTTTGTCTCTGTTCAAAGTACCCAAAGGAAATCTTCCTACGGCCATTGAAGATATAGGAGTCTGCAGATGGAGACCATAACTATATAGTGTTGGCTGTGTATTGAATATACAACTAGTGAAAACTGATTCAAGGAAGGGAGCCAGGATTACAATTGGATGCTTGATTGGAAGGGCTGATGTAACAAAGAGGCCAATCTATAAAAGACTATTTTACATAGTAAAGAGGTGGTATTTTTTAAAAAAGTATTTACTGTCTTGCAAGATTCTAAATATGCACAACACAAATGCCAATAAGATCATATAGCCCTTTATATGTCAACTTTATTTAATATCTCTAATACCAGTCCCCATCCCACATCGCCATATTTTCAGAATTTTTTTCTTACAAACTACATCATGACACCAGCCCCAGATTGTTTTCTTGTTTGTTGATAAAAATTGAAGACACCAGGAAGCTTTACTTAAATATTGGGGTTTTTCTTTTTCTTTTTATATTTATTTATTTATTTGGCTGCACCGGGTTAGTTGCCGCATGTGGGATCTTTAGTTGCAGCATGTGGGATCTAGTTCCCTGACCAGGGATCAAACCTGGACCCCTGCATTGGGAGCATGGAGTCTTAGCCACTGGACCATCAGGGAAGTCCAAGGGTTTTCCTTTTTCAATTATAACAGGATTTAACTTTTTTAGTGTTTCTTGTCGCATAGAATAACCGTCAGTTAACTAGAAAATGCCATGATTGATTCTTGAAATTAGGGACAGAAGTTTTAACTTTAGGGTTAATTGGAAACTTTTGGAAACAAAAGTAAACTCCCAAAATCAAACCAAAAATTTTAGTTTCCTTGAAGCTTGTAGTATATATCACTGAACTGACATGTTATAAAGTTTTGTGAATGCTCTGAGCATGCGAATAAAGAGATATAGTCCCCAAAGAAAATTGACCAGAGATTTAAGCAGGATGCTTCCATAGTTGGCACCATTTCAGCAGCTCCAAAAATATCTTCCCATCTCTAGAATGTACTCCATCCTTAAAATCCCACTACACATGACACGATTTTTTATTTCATAGCAGAATTTGAAAAAACAAGGTTGAAAACATAAATCTTCCTAATAGAGTTTACATTTTAATTAAAATTTTATTAAAGTAAAAATTACTGATAGCTGAGCTTTTCCTAGGAGACCACTGTGATAAGAGAAGAGTCCTGATATCCTGAATGGGAGGATGCCTTTTTGGAGGGAAAGGAAGGGAATAGAAAAGGAGACATATTGGTCACGGTCCCATTTTACCTTTACCCATTGTACTTAACAACAAGCATAAAATCTAAATTTCAACTGAAAATGAAATAAGAAGATTTGCTGAAAACTTCAAACAATACAAAAGTGTATAAAGCGCGATGCTTACACTCTACTGCGGATCACCAGTTTCTTAGACCTCTCTCCAGAAGCAACTTGTTAGGAAATGTTGAAGCTTATTCCCCCAGAAATACATGAATATACAAACATATATGCATATATGATATACTAGTATACATAGGGTGTATACATATGTGTGCATTGTGTGTGTGTTTTATTCTCTTTAGTTACCTAAATGAAAATAGAAAAGTGCCTTACTTCTCCTAACAATGTGTCTTCAAGATTACTCCTTATCAGCCGACACAGACAAGCTCATTCTCTTTAGTATCTGCAAAGCTAGGGTTTCTCAATCTTGGCACTACGGATATTTGGGGCCAATAGTTCTTTGATGTGGAGGCCGGTCATGTGAATTGTAGGATGTTAGCAGCATCTCTGGCCTAAACACACTAGTGACAGTAGCACCTTCCCAGTCATAAAACCCAAAACTATCTCCAGAAATTGCCAAATGTTCCCTGAGGTGCAAAATTGCCCTTGGTTGAGAAATGTGGCTTTAGGGGCCCCTATTATATAAATATGTACTCCCTTTCGGTAAATATTTAGGTTGTTCTCAATTTTTGAAATCACACAAAAAATGCTGCACCGAGCATTCCAAATTCATCGTCTCTGAGTACATGTATAAGCCTATCTGTAGAATAAATTCCTAGATGAATTCACGTGTCAAAGAGGATGGGTAATTTACATTTATGGATATTGTCAAATTGCCCTTCTTTTACACCTATTTTGCCTTAGAACTACTCTGTCAGAATTACTTGCTGATCTCTGGGTAGGGAAGAGGATGCTCAATAAATGTTTATATCAGATATTCAAAAGCTCTAAAGACAATGAGAGCAGCAGTCAATTGCATTGACCAAGGCTATGCTGGAGAAGAAGATGACATGTCAAATGTTTAGGGGAGCCTGGGAGAGGAGGAAAGGCAGCCAATTAAGAGAGGATGAGAAAGCAAACATTTATCGCATGTCTTCTATGTGCAGGTGCTGTAATATGCACTTTACGTATCTTACCTCTAGGGTGTTAGGAATTATCATTATGGCCCCTGCAGGGATTGGCTTGGGTCTCTGGGAGTGGACCCAAACCAGGTGAGCAGGCTTAAGTAGTAAACACTGCCAGCATCAGTGCAAGTGCTGTGTCCCTTGTGCAGAGATAAGAACCAACTTCTCAACAGCCTGAAGATAGACTGTTTCATAGCAGGTATATTTCATTGAAATAGTCCATTCCTCCAGCCCTTCCAAGAGTCCTATGATAGATGCTTATGTCATATTTTAATTCCCAAATCACAAACTAGTGGCTAAAATGTTGGATTGGCTCACAGACATGGTTTGGTTGTCTCCTACGTTATTATATAAAAATTGAGCCAACATTTAAAAATCAAGAGATGTTACAGAAAATCTTGAGTTCTGGTTTTTCTTTTTAAAGGGTAAACACCTCCAACAGTGGGTAGGCATTCCACCTGGCAACAACAGGCATTAGATGAGGGAGTAGCAGATGCCTCTTAAGACAGGACATTTGCTCTCCAGTTTATCCTAGTCTCCACCACTCCCTAATGCCTCCTTGACATAAAGGTGTAGGCTCAGCTGCTATTGAAACAATAACCCTGATATATATCTTCCAGTTGAGAAGCTCCTTGTTGTAAACATTCTTTAAATCACAGTGAAAGGAAAGTTTGAAGGGAGACACAAGCAACAAGAAAAATAGTAAAGAAGATAAGCCCAGATCAATGGTTCTCAAGTCTGTCTGCACATTAGAATCACCTTAAAAGGCTTTTAAAAATTATGAAGGCCTGAATCTCACCTTCATTGATTTGAGAAGAATCCCAGGCATCAGTAGTTTTAAAAGGTATTCAACTGATACTAATGTAGAGAAAATATATACATATCTTAGTCCTAAATTAGGTCACTGGGTAACCTGGCACCTATAAGTACTTCAGCTTTGGATTACCTATCCCAAGCCAATCACTTTAACCACATTGCTTATACAGCTGTCACTTAGTAAACCAGTATAGTTACATTCAAAGCAAAGCACACTTCAGGACATAATAGACACTAAGTAAACTTAAGTAATTTTTTACTCACCTTGAGCCTGGGTGGGTCACGGCTCCTCTTTTCTCCCATTTTATCGGACTAACCCAGTCCATCTTATCTTCAGTGTACCATATTAATTCCTCTTTACTGTGCCCTTTCTTCCTCTCATTAACAGTTCCAGTTTTCAAATGAAAAAACTGGATCTTAGAGGGCTCAGTCAACTTAGTGAAGATTATTCTCCTGGTAAAGGGCAGACTTAAGACTCAACTCACATTTTTCTGATTCCAAAAATCCATGCTCTTTCCAACCATACACATTTGTTCCCCAGTACTGTTTGTTCCTGTTCCTCTTATTTTTGAAAGCCCTCTGAATGGAAAGAAAGCCTTTTATTTCACAATGAGAAAAGAAGTTTGAGAGAAAATGCCTCTGAAGGGGGTAAAGTAATAAAATAAAACCACACTGATGTAGAAATGACTAATGGTAGATCCTTTCATGAGAATTATTACAACATTATTTTTCGCTGGTTCAAGAGTTTTTACATGCTCGTTGGAAAAATATTTGGAAAATAGATAAAAAAATAGAGGGAAGACATATACTAGAGAATTATCCCTCTTGAAAACCACTCTTAATATTTCAATGTGTTTTTTTTTCTCATCCATTTATCTCAAAATTGAGATCAAATGATAGATATAATTTTCTCTCCCAATTCATCACCTAGTATTGTGTACTGACTATTTCACCAATTCACTGAAAAGTCTTTGAGTCTTTGAAAGATTTCTAATGGTTGCAAAATATCTTGTGGTGAAGAGCCACTATAATTTATTTAACCAGTTTTAGCAGAGAATGCTAGAGATGGATTTTGAAAGATGTGAGGGTATTTTACTAATGGACAGGGGAACACAGGGGCTTGTATGCTATCTTTATGTCAATATGCATTGACCTGGTTTGCTTCCCAAGAACCACAGCCGTGACTGCCCTGTGCTCAGGGTTGATTATTTGATTTGGATTTGAACTGAATCCAAACTGGAGAGTTTAGATTATGATGGTCTTTCAAGGGAGAAAGGTCAACCTTAAAATAGAGAAAAAAGGAGGAAACAGAATAAAGGGGGATTATTTTATTAAGTTGGAAATGCATAGGTGTTTTCCTTTACTTTGAAAACAACTCTAAGAAGACAGCACTTTTTAACGGGGCACACATTGAGAAATAGAAAATGAATCTGGCATTTGAATATCTTACTTTTTTTTTTAAGAATTTCTTTTTCTTTTTTAAATTAATTAAATTTATTGGCTACATTGGGTCTTCGTTGTTGTGCGCGGGCTTTCTCTAGTTGTGGCGAGCGGGGGCTACTCCTCCTTGTGGTGCTTGGGCTTCTCACTGTGGTGGCTTCTCTTGTTGTGGAGCACGGGCCCTAGGTGCACGGGCTTCAGTAGCTGTGGCACGTGGGCTCAGTAGTTGTGGCTCGCGGGCTCTAGAGCGCAGGCTTAGTAGTTGTGGCGCACGGGCTTAGCTGCTCTGCGGCATGTGGGATCTTCCCAGACCAGGGCTCAAACCCGTGTCTCCTGTGTTGGCAGGCGGATTCTTAACAACTGCGCCACCAGGGAAGCCTCTGAATATCTTACTTCTTAAACTAGCACTGTCACTAATTGATTATGAGATTTTAAACTTTAACATTTAAGCATTATTCATTGGATATATAAACTGTGCATAACACTAGACATTTAGGATATAATGATGGTCAAGAGAGACACATAATTCATCTTCTGGTTGACTTGGAAGATAAAATAACATTATTATGCAACGTGACATTCTCATTTATAAAATGAAGGGATTTCTGTGGCCTCTTTCAGTAATAAACTATTATTTTCTCACCTTATGCATTAATTTAAGAAACATTTATGAAATGACTGCTGTGTTGCATGCATTTTGCTAGTTGTTGCTGATGCAAAGTTACTTGCTCTTAAGGAACACACTGTGCAGTGAAAGTAGGTAATAGAAGCATAATTTACAATAAAGTGCAATGGCTTGCCATTATGGAAGTATGCACTGGGTGATTAGGGTCACATACCGGAAGCATCTGTTTTTCTGAGAGAGAATGGAAAGTCTGGGACAGTGTAGAAGAGGGGAAGAAAATGAGTTTTTATAACACAGGAGCGAAAGCTTTCGTGCAGAAAATCTGGGAAGGGAAGTGTAGCACATACAGCACCACAAGAGTATGAGAGGATATTCTATACTCAGAAAATGGTTGAAATATAAGGTGTGTTTATTAATCTATCCATTCTACAAACATTTATCGCACATATAGAGTGCTGGGGTACTGTGCTGAGCCAGGGGAATAAAATGACGTTCAACAGCAATGTGGGTCCCGATTTCAGAGGGCTTCAAGTTGATTGGTGGAGACACACAATAGACACATAATCACACAGATAAATATATAATTACAAGTAGTTACAAGGGCTGTGAGGGAAAACCCTCAGAGTCACCCCAGTAGGCTTAAGAAGTTTAAGAATCATCTTATGAGAGGGTGCAAAACATTCAAAGTAGTAGAAATAATATGTCCAAAATATCTCTTAAAGAAGGTTGGACATGGTGATTTGGTGGGATGTATAGTGTCACGTGGCTGAAGTATGCAGGACAAGGGGATTTGTTCATGGTGAATTTGAAGCAGAAACTTAGGCCAAGTCCCAAGGGCCATCTTGGGCCATGATGATAGGTACTTACTGAAGTCTTTGATTATGCTTTACCTTTAATAATGTGGTCTTCAAGTCCTATATTATCTGGTCTCTACCTAGTCCCCAAGTTTCTTCTTTTACTGTGTTTCTCCTCCTAAGTGAACCTCTGGAAACTTCTACCAGTTATTTCCTTTATAGGAACTGCTCTTCCCCAATTCCCATGGTTATCATGGTACTCCCAGCCTCAGCTCACACTCCCAGCCTCATCACAGATGCTGACTTCTGGTGACTCGTTTTAGGAATCCACACAATCCAAGATAGACCAATCAAAGTACCCCTCGCTTCAAACCAGAGTATATGGGTCAAGGGTTTTTTCAATAAGTTTGTTCCTGAATCATTAGTCTTTATTTAAAATTGCAAAGGATATGTGATAACTCACACCGTGAGTTACACTGAGTGCTAGTTATACCATTAAAAAAATTGTTTTCACTAACAACTTGAGCGGAGAAATAGTACAGGATCTTCTGAGCCTTCATAATTGTGTCTGGAGTGTACCTGGAACAAATGGTATTTCCTGTAGACAAAAATGTCCAAGAGAAAAATGTCACCCACATCCACACCACACTGCATATTTATGGGTTAGCCTAAAGGAGGGTGGAAAAGATCTGACATCTGTAAGTAAAAAATACTTTATCAGGGAATCTCTGGACCCAGGAGCAGGCAAAGGAAGTATGAATTCCATGGGTCAGGTTTGCACTCTGACATCTCTGGGAATAGCCTTGAGGAGTCTCTACATACTGGGGTCACCAATACCAATGACCTTGGCATTTTTCTGTAAACTGTCTCAGTCAAGTACACTGCTGAACCTCAAGAAAAGAAGAGAGAGAAAAATTTTTTCCTCTTCACTTAATAAAAAGAGGCACACGTCCATACCAGCACTTTACAGCAAAAGAGGGCATAGAAGACTCAGGAATTTTAGTAATTCAAGCACCAGTAACTTGCAAAACACATACATCATCCCATTGATGGAGATTATCTTTCCTGGGGCATTTGGGGTTCTCTGATGGAGTGGTCATTCTAGAAGGAAACAAAAGCTTCTTATAAAACATGTCTAGAGAAAATTTCTCCTCTAAGAAGGCTATTTTCTCAAACCAAGTGTGAAGAGGACGTATACTTGGCTATCCCAAATACAGAGTAGAGAGGGGACAGATGTTATAGTCAGACCACTTTCACACTTCCTAAGAAGTGAGATTTGCCATCTGTAATGCTGTCTTAAGGTGTATGCTTCTAAAGGGAGATTTTGAATTATTACTCCATGAACGAATGAAATGCTAATTTGGAGGGGATGATGAGGAGAGATGTTAAAAAGGTATAGCACATAAAAAGCTCCAAATGAGTGTGTGGTTAACTAAATTTAGTAAAATTGTGTTAAACATGTGCAGGACTTTTCAGAGCCTTTAATAAATAAATTTATGTTGTGAATCTCAAAAAAAGTATAACCATACCATGATTTCCAAAGTTTACTTACCTAAGGAAAGCTTTTATTTTTCTACTCAGTTTCTTGAAGTTCTAATTCTTAAAATAATACCACTAAATACTAATTGAGCATTTAATATGTTCTAGGAACTGCTGTAATTGGTTTACACAAATTATTTAATACTCATGACAAGTCTAAGATGTAGAATCTATTACTCCTCTCATTTTGCAGAGAGGAAAACTATGGTTCTGTGTATTTAGCATCTTCCCCAAAGCACATTGCTTTTGTATGGAGATGTTTTGCTTTGAACCAAGGCAGTCTGACTCCAGAACTTTTGTTGTTAGTCACCTGATCTTGCCACCCATAGTTGCTTAGAATAGCATGAAGAAAAGCTGGCAAAGAATATAGAACTCCCTAACAGTGCTTGCCTTCTATATGAATAGGTCTTTTATTACCTGGAGCTATGCTGTTTTAGAACATGTGATTTCCCTAAAAAATAGGGAAATAGGATTCATGACAATGAGTCATGTTTTAGAGGGATCCACCATTATTTCTACAAGGGAACTTACCAAACAATTTATTTTTAAAAGACAGCATCATAGAAAACCTTAGCCATGCTTTCCTGTTGTCCCTTACCTGGGGAGGTGGGTGGGTGGGTTTTTAATTAATTCCTTTTGAAAATGAATCTTTGGGGACTATACACACATTTACTACAACACAAAATCAAGAATACACCTGGATTCTTTCTAGGCTTTCCATCAATTTTAGATCACACTCTAGTCAGGACAAGCTTTGTCCCTAGATTCAGGAACTCTAGGAATTATTAAGTGGAATAAGAAGCATACTAGAATCTCCCCAAAAGCCTATCATTGACCTTTTCCTGATTCTATATTAAAGTCCCTGACTTATAGATAGTTACAAACTTCCTGACTCAATTGGCACTTAGTCCTGGGAGACTAAGGTGTTCTTTGTGATACCTGGTGGGGTTACTTGGTTTGTATATCTGTCCCTTGTGATGTTTTTAATTGTATGGCACTGTAACCATTGATATAACTCATCCTGAACTTGGAAGAAGGTGGTGGGAGAAATCTGGGGGGAACGGATCTTCTTGAGAATGTTATTGATGGAGAACATGTTGAGGGAGATATAATGGGTTAAAGTTAGGATTTCCCTTCATTCTTTCACTATACCACACTCTAGTTTTAATATTGGTAAAATCCTGAGAAGTAGATGCAATTCTTTTACGATAAGAAAAAGTTAATTTGCTACTACATTGCCAGGTGAGGAAAGCGGGACTAATTTCAATCAGACACCCTCTGATGATCTAATATTAGATTTGGCATGCATAAACACAGCAGGGATTTCTGTACTTTATGATGTTGGACTCGTGTGAAAGGAGGCATGAACTTAGATGAGCTTTTTCTGGACACCCCTCACCCAAACCTCCAAGATATATTGACATCTAAGAAAACGCTTTGATTTAAAGATAGTTTTATATTTTACAAAGCAATTTTATGCATGATGACTTCATTGAATCTTCACAACACTCTATGATGGTTATTATTATTTCCCTATTTTGTGAATGAGGAAAGAGTATGAGAGAAGTTAAATAACTTGCCCAAGTCACAAGTTAATAAGCAAACGAACTTCAGACTTCAGAATTAGGTCCCTGTCTGGCACTCCTTTTCCTATACCTTCCATTAACAGTCCCAAACTCACCAACATTCAGAGAAGTACAAACAAGGAAGCATCGTTTAAACCAGTAGAGATTCCACACTGACTATTAAACGATCACATGTATTTTTTATTATAATATTCAAATATGAAGGGAGATACGTGATTTGCTCTTCTCAAATTTGTCTGGTGGATTGAAAATCCAATATGGTTTGCTTGTAGCAGAGTTTGAAAAGTTTCAGACCTTTCTATCTAATATTTCTACTACAAGTAAGCCATATTTTGTTAAAATGGAAAAAAAATTTTACGTACCAAGTTGTTTATTGATATTTATTTTTAATGATGACACAAAGTAAATATTTCTCAAAGACCATAGTGACTTAATGGTAGACAAAGCAATTGAATATTATGCAACCATTAAAATAACATTTACGAGATGCTTTTAATAATACGGAAAATTCTTTTTATGAAGATAAGAAGAAAAGCAGAATATACAAGTGTATATATTTGAGAAATAAGCATACAAAGGAAACAGAAGGAAATAACTGGAACTCATCAGTATTTGGAATGATGGAATTGTGAGTAATAATATATGTATTCTTTTTTCTGCTTCTATGCATTTTGAAGGTTTTACAAAATGACCATTTTTTCTTTGTAATTTAAAACCAATTTTTTAAAAGTTAACAATGCGTTTTTAAAAAATCAGGTGAAAGCATTTGGTGCACTAGTATGATATTTTGGCTAGCATTTTTTCCTGAAATCAGGGAACCTGGCTGTGTTCAATTTGTAGGTTATGCTAACCGATCTCTAAAGGATCTTTCTGCATCTCTTTCCTATGATTATCAGACCAGAATGACTATTTACCATCTTTTGGCTAGCCACATTCAATTCTTCCTTCCTAAGAGCACCTTGATGTCCTTTCGGGGCAACTCTTCATTGTATATAGTCAGGGTGTGAGGTAGGGCTGCTTTTCCATTCTTTCTCCTCCTCTAGGTTACCCATATGCTGAGGCCTTGAATTTTGACCTAGTGGCTCTAGAAGAGAGTGTTAGGTAAAGATCATTTGATTTCCAGCTGGTCAGACATTTCCTGCTGTGGAACTACTGCTGTGTTTCCTCCTAATACTTTGGAGCTCTTTTGATGCCTGTTCATTTGTAAGCCTAGTTCTCCAGCCTTCTGTCAGTTCTGTGACTTCCTTCTTATCATTCACTTCCATTGAATTGATCTAGAATCGGGTTCCATTGCTTTGAATCCAGAATGCTGGTTAATGCACACACTGACAACCATTCTACATGGTGAGTATCAGCAAATACTTTCCTTCAGGTCCATAAAAGTTAGCAAGAAAACATTTCAGCATCCAAATAAAATTAAAATAAAGACTAACTGCCGTAACATAACACCTCACCCAGAAGGACCTAGTGAAAACACCACAGGCCACAATATATCAATTCAAAACTTTAAAATGTTCTAATGTCGTAAACACATTTTAGGCTTCCATATGATCTGAGAACTAATTCCCAGAGTAGCCATGAATGGGTGGGCTCAGAGAGATCAGAATGTCATTTTCCAATTTGAAGCAGAATGCTGCAGTACATTGCAGGGTTCTTGATTATCTTATGCTCCTAGATGCGGGTTTTTTGTTTTTTTTTTTCTGGTTGTTAACACTGGCTGTTCTTCAAGAATTTTGTTGAGAAGGACATAGACTTTGGCCAGTTTAAGCTCAGTGTTCTGAAGATAACCTGCTAATGCTCCAATTCCTTTGTAATTAAAATATTCCTGGAGTGGTGCATTGGATTTGTCATAACTCTCTCGTGACAGCGGAGCCAAGCAGAAGACCCAAGACTGTTTCCTACAGTCTTTTACATAATAACATTCCCCAGGATAGACACTCACCTCCTTCAAGCAGCTTTAACTCAATGAGGCAAGCGTTCTCTTACAGGGTCCAGAAACCAAAGCAGCTTTTAAAACAGGAAGCTGACACAATTGGCTTTGAGTTCTGTCCTAAAGAGAGATTTTGTCAGCTTTGGTTCTATTTGCTTAGCTAGTGGGTTAACCAAGATAAAATGTTTGACTTTCAAATAGATTTCCTCAAAAGAATACAAACAGGGCTTCCCTGGTGGCGCAATGGTCGAGAATCTGCCTGCCAATGCAGGGGACACGGGTTCGAGCCCTGGTCTGGGAAGATCCCACATGCCGCGGAGCAACTGGGCCCGTGAGTCACAGCTACTGAGCCTGCGCGTCTGGAGCCTGTGCTCCGCAACAACAGAGGCCGCGATAGTGAGAGGCCCGCGCACCGCGATGAAGAGTGGCCCCCGCTCACTGCAACTAGAGAAAGCCCTCGCACAGAAACGAAGACCCAACACAGCAAAAATAAATAAATAAATAAATTTATTAAAAAAAAAAAAAAAGAATACAAACAAAGCCACCATCCCTTCAAAAACAGCAGTGAGGCAGGAGGCTCCTGGTTGTGATGGGGTCTGGAGAGCTTGCGTTTGTTTCCCCCTGTATAGATTATTAGTCTCTCTCCCTCCTTCCATCCCTTCTCCTCTCCCAGCTTACCTGGGGTGAGGAGGGCAGGAGGTGCTGCCAGGTCTCCTGAAGAGGTGACAGCAGGAGGATGACACAGCATATTTAGGACTCCGGAAAATCAAGAGCCTCTGCTTCCGTTTTAGATCTGAAGTAATGCCTTCTGTGTTTCCACTTATAATGCTGTCTAGTCCCAGACATAAAACCTTTCCTCCTAATTTCTTCCCAGCCATGCCAATTCTCTCCTCCAAAGCCTGGGCGGTGTTTCCTCATCCCTTTTGTCAGCTGAAGACTGTATTACTGAACTTCAGCGGTCATAAGATGAGCTCAACCTGCCTTTCTCCACCTTCCTTTGCCCTCAGCTGGCTAGTACTGCTTCAGGCACTAATTCTCTTCCCTGCCCTGGTTCTCCTGCCTTCAGACACCCTTTTGCTTAGGTGCCCTTTCTGGTTCTACTCACTAAAGTTAAACCTTTCTCATGTCCTCTTTTTTTTGCATCAATTCTTTGTTTTTACTATCCTTCCTAGGGACCAGGTATTATAAGCACTGAAATACAACAGTGATGTAGAAACACATGGTCCCTGTTCTCAGAGCTTACCATTTAGTAGAGAAACAGAAGATGAATTACAGTGCATAGAATAAGTGGTAGATGAAGACGAGCGCTATGGGGATAATGTCAGGGCTCTTCCCATTACATTGTTGGGATGGGGGGATGTCTTCCTTGATAAAGTAAGAGCTAAATGAGCGGGGAGATTAAGTAGGAGTCAGCTAGGTGAAGTAGGTGAGTCTAACAAACCAAGGAAACAGGTTTTTTTGTTCTTATTTTTGTCAATTGTGTAGTTAATGCATACATATCGTGAACTTTTTGGAAAACAGAAAATGATAAAGAAGGGACAAAAACAATTATCTTAAGTCCTTATCACTCAGATATGAACCATGAACATTATGGCACCTTTCCTTCTTATCTTGGGTGTGGGTGTGTCGGGGGATGAGGAAGTAATGAGCTAGATTTTGTATTTTTCAAATTATTTACTGAATATACAATTATAAATACTGCTTTTTTTTTCCACTTAAAATTGTACTGTAAACTTTGTTTCGCTCCATTAAAGCTTTCAAAAATATCATTTAAATGGCTCATTTAGTCTTTCTACACGAGTCCCTCCTGGTTCCTCTCCCTCCTGTGGTCACACCAGTAATCTCTCTTGTTCATGCCTCCAAACCAGACTTGCCTTCTTAGCACTCCCTAGGAATAGATAATATTGGTCACACTTGTAATCCCCATCGTTCGTGTGAATTCAGAATGGCCCAGTGCCCCCAAAATGGTTAGATGAAAGGTGCCTAAACCTAGGGCATTCCAGGCATCAATTCACTGCCTTTGGGACTCTCTTCTGTGTGTGGTCACTAAGTGTTTCTGACGAATCTATCAGTTGATGTTCCTTTAAAACATAAACAAGAATCCAAAGCCAACACACCTTGGCTAAATCTACTCTGAACCTTATTTTCCTCCTTTCATTGGGCAACATCTCAGTCTGTCACACTGTGAATTATTGATTTTGCCAGTCCTCGTTTGTCCTGGAACTTTCCCTTTAATCAGGGTTAGGGAAGGGGTTAGGACATCATGTGCCTGATATTGATAGCTTCCCTTGCTGAAATAGTTAATTCATAGACAACTGCTCTTCAAATCCCTGCAAGGAAGCCACCATTATCACATCTGTATTTCCCCCTGTCATTATTATTATCACCATCATCAACATTATCATTATTATTGATACCATTCACAGTATGCTCCCTATACGCCAGTCATTGTGCTTAGTGAGTTACTCATGTTATTGAAATTTCAAAATAACCCCATGAGATAAGTGGTATTTGCATGCCTATTTCCAAGAATTAAGAAAAAAAAATAGTTAGTAAATGCCTGGGCTAATGATTGAACCAGATTTATCTGATTCTGGAGTGTGGTGTGTGACCTTAGGAGAGAAAGAACATGAGAAGGGGTGTGTGTGTGGTGGGGGGGCAAGTGTGTGTGTGTTTGAGAGAGAGAGAAGGCAGAGAGAAGGAAATTGGGAGAAGCATAGTTAGAAAAGAGAAAGACTAGAGAATATCGTCACATTCGGTGTATTTGAGAGAGCTCATTAGCCTTTTCGTTTCTTACTTCACAAAGGCCATTAGGCAAAAGCCTAATGTCTGTATTGGCACTGAGAACCCAAAGAATTCTATGGAAAAGGAAGATGTTATTCATTTGCACTCATGGATTCTATTTCTCCACACATATTACTATTATACTGGTTGCTCTCTTCTCTCTACTAAATACAGGTCTTTCTGATAGTTTTCCTTACAGCCTCATTTAGTCCTGGAATCAAATGGAAGTCCAAGCTGCTGTATTTTAAGCTTAGATGGGTGATGATACAGCCAGTTGGCCAATGGATTTCTTGAGGTATAGTCACATACTTTTATTTCTATTTACTTTTCTGTTTTCTTTTACTTTTCCTCCACCTCTATCATGGTACCAAATATAGTAAGGAAAACATACAGATATCTAATTTTAATCATATTTAAAATTTTCTGTATGTTATGATGTGTTGATGTCTTAAAATACTTTTCTGGCTGGGAAGAGACTCCCCTTCAAGGGCTAGCCAATGCTTAGAGACAGCAAAGGGCCCAGCCTGGAGCTGACTTTGATATGCAAACTCACCAATCCAGAGCCAGACCTCCTCTATCTGATTCCTACAGCCCAGGAGGCAATATTCCTCTGCCTTAATCATCCCAAGGCCAAGTGCTAGGCAACTAGAGATCACCCCTCTAGCCCAAAGGCAGTCAAAACTATTCAATCTATCCAATCCTAAACTATTTACCCCTCCCTAACATGTCTTTCCTATGGAAATCCCAATAAAAGCCCTCAACCTATCCCCTGGTCCTGCTTCTGCTTCCTGAAACCTGATGTTCCTCCTGTAGCTCTTCAGTAAGTCATGCCTCACTAGAGGAACTTTGAATAACATTAAATCTTTCTTTCAATGAACTGACCTCTCCATATCATCACTCAGTCACCTTAAAAATTAAAACCTGGGCACAGAAAATGTTTAAGGTATGATATTTGTGGCAGATGTATTCTAAGGTGCCCCCATGGTCTCCATCTCCTGGTGTGCATGTCCTTGTGGAATTGCATACCCTAAAGCATGAGCAGGACCTGTGACTTTCCTCTACCCAGTGGAATATGGCAAAGGTGATGGGATACCACTTTTACGATTATATTACATTATAAAAGATTCCGTCCTGCTGGGATGCTCATTCTTGAGACTCTTTTTGCTGGCTTGGTGAAGTAAGTGGCCATGTTGGAGAAGCTTTCATGGCAAAGAACTCTGGACAACCCCTAGTTGTTGAGGGCGGCCTCCAGCCCACAGCCAGCAAGGAGCTGGGGTCCTAAGTCCACCTCAAAGAAACAGATTCTGAGAACAACCTGAGTGAGTTTGGAAATGGATTCTTTTCATTTGAGTCTCCAGGTAAGAATGCAGCCCACTTGACATACCTTGAATGTAGTCTTGTGAGACCGTCAAGCAGAAGATTCTGCTAAGCCATTCTCAAGCTCTCACAGAAGCTATCAGAGAATGCATGTGTGTTCTTCTAAGCTGCTAAATTTGTGGTAATTTTTATGTAGCAATAGATAACTAAAAAAGCATTTGAGGGCCATCTCACTTGTCTTCCTTTCCTTCCTGATTCCTTCTAACAGAAGTCACCAGTAACCTCCATATCACCAGCATAGTGGATCCTATTGGTCTTTATATTACAGGTCCTCTCAGTGACATTCCCACCTACATCTTTTGAAACTCTGAGATCATTTGAAGCTTTAAACCCTTTCAATGACTCCTTGTCATCTACAGAATGATCCTAAATTCCTTAGTCTCCCCACGGCTTCCCTGAAACATCTCCAACCTACTGCTATAGCTTTAATTCCTGCCCTCTTTGTCTTACACTTGATAGGCATATACTGCTTAACTTCTTGAAGTTAACCACATTTACTATTCCGTTTCTTATGTTATTCATTTCACACCTCTGTAAAAGCCTTCCCATATTTATTCTCCTAACTCTTATCTTATTTGTGTGTCATCTCTTCTCCTTTTCTGAATTTTAAGTATATTTAAGAGCTCCTCTTGTGTTGCTACAATGTATTATGAATTCATCTTCCATTAGTTCTTATCATATTAATCACCTATTTATATATAACTGCCTTTCACTATTAGACTAGAAGTACTTCTAGGGCAGAGCCTGTGTCTAATTTCCAATGTCATAAGGAGTGCTTGAGGAATAGAAGGTGTTCACCTGGACCGAACTTTGGTTGACCAGATTGATAGCAGGTATAAGTACAGTAGTATTTATGCTTAGTAGTAAGGTATGCTTAGCTCCTATAAAATGTTGAAACTTAAGATATTGCATAGAGAATTGGGAGAGATGGAAGTGAGGAGGCAGGGTACTATGGGAATCCATTGCTCCTAGCTGCCCCATTGGATTACTTTGCTGGAACCACTGTGGGTTTACACTTCTAGAGACTGCCTCTGAGGATTTGGTCAAAGCAGCTAATTACTGGTTATTAAATTCTTTCATATTCATGCCCCAACGTTGTTCAAGTTTCTCCAGTTATTTTAGCCACGTTTTCAGAAAGCCTTGCTACTTCTTTTAAATATATCAACCTAATGTGTATGAAGCAGTGGTGGAGGCGGTGGGTGGAGAGGTATGTGTGAGGGAGACTGACAGGGAGAAGAATCAGATAAAGACAAATGCATGCAGTCACACGTGAATCCATCGTAACGTTCCTGTCTAGCCACAGCTTGCTTGCTCTGAGTTCACCTCTCTGAAATGTACGCTGGAATGAAATTTGAAAGAAAAGTGAAGGATACCAGGTGTGACTGGGGTTAGGCTAGGCATTGCAAAAGGTCCCTTACTGGTTGTCGACTGGAACAAGTCAAGGCCTAAATTTTCCCTTTTCATTTATCTTTAACGCAGGTTGAGTTTACAGATAATTAGAGAGTATCTTGGTTGTTTTCCTTTGATGTTTTCCTAGCTCATGGAAGACTGTGGTACACAAATAAAGAAAGCCAGGAACGAGAATTCTGCAGGTTCACTTTCTTTGCTTTTTACCCAGCCCTGAAATACAGCTAAGGCTCAGTCTCTTGGAACTTCAGAGCTAAATCCTGGTGTCAGCTCTGGGATGAAAGTTACTCCCAGTGAATTTTGGAAAAGGGAGAACCACAAATGCCAGGCCACTATTGAAGTTAACCCATGGGATGACGATGAAAGAAATACAAGGCAATAAGGTAGAGCAAAACCAGATTCTACATCTATTCTAAAACACTGTAAAATTGGGGCTACATGGAAATCTGTATTTGGGGAAAAATGCTACATGCATTTGATTCAGGCAGATATATTTAGTATAGACAGATGTATTGAAGGATATGTTTGATGAAGCCAGATATATAAGAGCAGTCAGATGCATATGTATCTTCCTTTCACTTGAAAGGAAATAGCAAAAGGTGAAAGTAAATATACATATAAATGTGCGTGGTGACCAAGGAGACACCAACATTTAGACATTTACAGATGAGGAAAACTCAGCTTTTCAGTACTAAACCTTACAATCTACAAATAGTGGATCAAAGAGAAATGCACAAAACCACTTACAGAAATTAGTAAATATTAGCCAGATTGGGAGTTCTGACCCCTGCCTTTTTATGTTTTCATTGTAATGTCTTAGATTCCTCTTCTATGCTTCTCTACTAATATTAGTTGTAAATGTTTAATTCCTTAGTTTAGCTAAACTTATTGTTTTATTTTAAGAAATAACATTTTATAACTATTTACAAATTTAAAAATTTAATTTTTAAACACAATACCTATCTATTCTCATATTGAATCAGAAAACATTAAGAACAAGAGAAACAAGGAAAAAAACCTGTTGGGACCATGTTTTCATTCTACTCTGTGTCTTTGTTCTCTCTTTGCTGAAGTGAAGATCTGATCAATTTTT
This sequence comes from Balaenoptera acutorostrata, assembly GCF_949987535.1. Lineage (NCBI taxonomy): Eukaryota > Metazoa > Chordata > Mammalia > Artiodactyla > Balaenopteridae > Balaenoptera > Balaenoptera acutorostrata. The sequence goes on from NC_080068.1 coordinate 93,473,484, forward strand.
CACACACCATAAGTAATGCAGGGAGAATAAGGAGAAGGTAATTTATATGAACAAGCCCATGAATGAGTTATAGCCAATGTCTCCTGCTACCTCCACACCCCACTTTTAGTGCTGGGAATTGGAGGGAAGGAACAGCATAGAAAATTGACCATTTAGAACCATACCAAACCAAGAATAACACTCTACAAAATAGTAATGCGACACTTTACAAACTAATAAATACTAAATCCATTTCTCACCCCCTTCTCTTTCATATTTCCCTGGTGATGAGAACCATGACGTAGGCTCCCCTTACAGCAGAGCCAGGAGAGTCTGGCAGGAGTTTCTCTAAGTTAAGGAAATGTCTAGCAGAAATATAATTCCTTTTCTTATACAGCATGATATAAAAGTATATATGAATAAAGATATACTTTATTGGAATTGAACACTGTAATTCATCAGCATACGGCATGTGTGTTGTTATACTGGTAGCACTTGTCTATTAAACTATGAAGTTCTCATCATCATTCTAGCTTTTATAGTTCTTTGAAATAAAAGTTCCAGAGCAAAATAATTTGGCTTTCAGAAGTGGCATGAGGGGGTTCGCAGGGGGAATAGAAGGTATTGATCTGTGATTTTCAACTGTGGCTTTTTAGATGAATCTGTGGAACTATTTACTAGTGCCAAGGTGGCAAGGTTTGAATCCCACCGCCAGAGACACACTGGGATGGGGATCCAGCATCAGCGTTTGTCAAAGTTCCCCAGGTGATTCTCATGTGAGCCAGGTTGACAAACCCTGGAACAGGAGAACCAAGGGGGCAGAGTGTGAGGGACTGCTAGCATTGCCAAAGAAAGTCCTTTCCTGTGGCAAAATGGACTGAGGGCGTGTGAGTTGAATCCCATTAACAGTTCAAATCAGTCAACTTATGCATCATTGCTGTGGTTCTGTGCCGAGCACACTTTTTGATATAGCGTGTGGCTCCTTGTGTTGGTCAAACTACTGAGCAACTTTGGGCTGATCGTGTTAACACCAGAGATTTGGTTTCTGAGACACTTAGGTATTTCATTGTATCTGAATCAATGAAATGGCTTCCTAAATTAGCTCCTAGTCTCCTCTACGATTGATCAGTACAATTCGTTTCCCAAAACCTGCTTAGTTCGGAGACCCTGAAACTTTGGGTTTAAAGATTGTAGGACAGATAAAACCACAAAAATCCAACTGAAACATTGCACCATGTGACAAAGACCTTCTGGCTTTCTTTTGGAGCTATCCATTGGAAACACTGTTATTAATTCTGTGGCCTAAATATTGTCTCAGTAGACACAATTTTGGACAACTCTTTTCACAATTTGACTAATTTTGGTTAACGTTTTGGAAGGAAGTGCTGGACCAGAAATTATTTCACACATTTTCAAAAGAAACTTTTGGGCTTCAAGTCATTTTGAGCTTGTATCACCATTCAGGATAAAGTGAAATAATCACGACTCTGAGCAAGATTTGATGCTACGTGATCTATACATGTCATTTAGTCTCTTTGGGTATCTTCAGTGCAAAATAAGAGGGTAGGGTTATATTGAGATAGCTCTAGATTTCTTTTAGCTCTAAAATAATGTACACCTATGCTACTATGGTCTTTTTAAGAAATAAAATTTATTTTATAACTGTTTTAGGTTTACAGAAAAATTGGGATGATAGTACAAAGAGTTCACGTGTTATTAACATCTTACAGACTATGGGATGTGCTTTAATTAATGAACAAATATCAATACATTGGTATTAACTAAAGCCAATAATTTATTCAGATTTCCTTAATTTTGACCTAATGCTCTTCTTCTGTTCCAGGAGTCCAACCAAGATAACACATTACATTTAGGAGTCACATCTCCTTCAGCTCCTCTTGGCTGTGACTTTTCTTAAATGTTCCTTGTTTTTTAATGATCTTGATAATTTAGAAGAGAGCTAGTCAAGTACTTTGTAAAATGTTCCTCAGTTTTGTGTATTTTTCTCAGGATTAGATTGGGCTAATGAGTTTTGAGTGAATAGCATAGGATCAAATAGACATTTCCAATCCATCCTATCAAGGGTACACACTATCAACATGACTTATCACTGTAGCTCTAGACCTTGATTACCTGCCTTAAGTAATATTTGTCAGGTTTCTCCACTGGAAAGTTACTCTTTCCTGCCCCTTCTCACACTCTCTCCTCTTTAAAAGGAGGTCTCTGTGGGCAGCCCACACTGAAGGAGTGGGAAGCTATACTCCACCTTCTGGAGGGTGGACTAACTACATAAATTGTTTCGAATTCTGTGAAAGAGATTTGTCTCTTCTCCCCATTTATTTATCATTTATTTATATCAGTTTAGACCCATGGATATTTATTTTATACTTTAAGTTATAATCCACTATTACTTTATTTATTTTGTTGTTCAAATTGTTCCATCTTAGTCCAATAGGAGTTCTTTCACTGGGCCCTTGGGTCCCTTTCACATATCCCCATCATTGATCACTGTGTGTGTGTTTAATTTCTGTCACTACCATATGTTCCTGGTCCGCCTTATATACTTCCTGCCCTTGGAGAATCAAACATTTCTCCAAGGAATTCTGGCTCCAATTATTGGAGAATAGTAATAGAAACCAAGATCTGGGTTCTAGATGTACTTCTTGCTACTGGAATGCTGTTGCTTCTAGGCAAGCTCAGCTGCCAGAATGAGGAAACGTATGTTTGTGTATATTAACTTGTGTATACACAAATAGCTATAAATATTTCTGTGTCTAACCATCTGTATCTATATTAAGCTAAACACAAATTCATACTGATATCTCTGACTCTAATCCCTTACAACATAGATCATTCTAGACTTTTCTTTTTGCCCACCTATAACCTCCCAGTCCAACAGTGAGAAAACTGGCTCCCAACATCTGCCATCCATTTATTTAATTGTTCAAGTATATATGTATTGCAGTATCAGAGCTGTTAACCCATACCCCCATGGGAAATAATGTTAACTAGAGTACAGAGCTTATGTATAATTTCTTTTGCCTTTAAACTTGGAGACTCCATGCACTTCCAAAGTTACTTAGATTAGATTAGCATCTTTTCCCCTCATCCCTTCAGTGAGGTTGTTTTATACATTTGTAATTAGATTGTTTTGTCACATTCTGCATGCCATTCTAGGATACTTCAGAATCCTAGATTTTTAAAAAAATTGTATGTATTAAGGTTTATTCTTTGTGATATAAAGACCATGGTGTATTTTGATCCCTGTGTTTATGGGCTATTACTTGCACTTCAATGATTCATCAATAAATAAAATCATGTACATAAACACCCTTAATATATCTTCTAGTGATTTTCCAGAGAGTAAGACTTTCTAGAAATGCAGATCTCATGCATTGTTGCTACCTGATCTACACATATCATTTAGTCTCTTTGGGTATCAGTATTCCTTAATGCAAAATTATATATATTATATGCTATAATTAAAATATATTGTATATAATTATATAATATATAATATACATACTATAATAACATACTATATACTATGTTAATATATTATATTATAATATTAATAAAAATATTATTATAATATAATAATTATATAATACTATTATTATATTAGTATAATAATTATATAATGATATAATACTATTATTGTATTAGTATAATTGTATTAAAATAATAATAATAATATAATTATAATATAATAATTATAATAATAGTATTATATTATTATTATATTATGCTATAATATTAATGATATATATAATATAGTATATTAATAACTTTGAGACCCTCTTCCCAGCTTCCTGCATCTTAGAATCTAGGATCAGAAAGCCTCCCTTGCCGGATTACTGCGAGGGTGAGATGATCAAGTTTCCTGCTGGGATCTCTGGCTTTCTCCGTAGTTGCTTCTTTCTAACCTTTCCTTCCTCACTCAGCTCCAACCACCTTGGCCTCTTTGCTCTTGCTTGGATGGGTCAAGCCCATTCCTGCCTTAAGTCCTGAGCATTTGCTCCTCCCATTGCTGGAACTGTCCTTGCATTTTTATTTAACTTGTGCTGTGATTCCCTTCAGTTGTAAGCTCCCGTGCACTTGGTCACAAGGTCTTCCTGGTCACTTTTTGTCCAATAGCCTGTCTTCTCAGTCACTCTTTAATCTTTACCTGCTTTATTTTTCTTCATAGTACTTATTTATATCTGAAATTACATTGCATATTTATTACTTTACTTGTTACCTACTTCACTGAGATCTGAGTTCCCTGAGAAGAAAGATGTTGTCTTCCTCACTTTAATATTCCCTGGCTTATAACAACAATATATTAGGTGCTCAGTAAACATTTATTGAATGAATAAGTAAATAAAATAACATAATGTGAGTACAACACTTAGCTCATAATAGTTATTTAACTGACAGTACCTTCCTTTGTCATTTATTCTAGAGAAGCACTTTTTAATTGTCGTAACACTGAAAACATGTAAAACATAACTTATTCCTTCCCACGGTTTATATCCCTGAAGTCTGGTTAATAAAGACCTAAATAATCTGATTTCATCTGTTGAACTGTATGTTCTGGGTGTTGTTTTTCCCCAGCCCAGGCCCTCATGCACTTGATAAGAGGCCATAGCATTTTTAAATGCCCCCTCTCTATCATTAGTCATGCTGATTTCTTGGGTTCTAGATATGCTCATGTGTCCAATTGTATCTGGAGTGTTTGACTTCCTAACACCAGCAGAAGCTACATCCCTGCATTTGCTTTTCACTCTCGGATCTCCAGCCTGTAACAGTGTCTCTCTCGGTGGTTATCATTTGCCAGGCAGGACTTAATGTTGCTCTCAACTAGAATGGAAGATATTCAGTCTGGTTTGACTTCCCCATTCTTCAAATGGAAAGGTCCTGCTATCACGGATTTTCTTTAAGATTTTGCAGACCAATAGTCTAAGATTGAGGTAGAGAATTGCCTGTCCTACTTTAAAGTTTAGTAAAGTGTACAATTGGGAAAAGTCTCTGACCAAGCTTGACCTTTCTCTGAATTGTCGAGGCCCAGGCACGCAGGACCGGGGGAGACATGGAATTCAACCTCTCATCACAGCCCTTTTGACAGACAGGATGAGAGGGTCTAATCACAATGGGAAGGGTTTCAAAATGATGAGGAGCAGGGCAAGAGTCAAAAGACTGAGAAGGGAACTAACAATCATCAGGTATATATTGTGTACATGACACTACGCTTGGGTCTAAATCAGGAGCAGTTAAGTAGCTTTCAGAGCAATAAATGCCTAGCAGCTCACACACAATGCTGGCTTAGGGATATCTTACTGCTTTACCTCTTAAACCCTCCTATGGTCTGAATGTTTATGCCCCCCGTCAAAATTCATATGCTGAAACTTAACTCCGGTGGTGATGGTATTTAGGATGTACAGTCTTTGGAATGTGATTAGGTCCCCCTCACAAATGGAATCTCTGGTCACTTTACAGAAGTGACCAGAGAAATCTCCCTTACCCCTTCCACCATGTGGGGTTACAGTGGGAAAGAAAAGAGGTTTCAGTGAAGCAGGCCATCACCAGGCACTGAATCTGATGGCACCTTGATCTTGGATTTCCCAGCCTCCAATACTGTGAGAATTAAATGTTTGTTATTTAGAAGAAACTCAATTATGTTATTTTGTCATAGCAACCCAAGTTGACTAAGACAAGCCCTCTTTCTTGACTTTGTCTGGGATAGTGGCTCCCAAACTTTAGACATTTGGATATATTACCTGTACTACTTTGGTCATATCTGAGTACCATCTGTACTATTATTTATTTTAAAATTTTTTCTAAAATCAATTTACTTTTAACAAATTATATCAATTTATTATAAAAGAAAATGTTACATTGTTTATAAAACCATTTTCTTTGACCTACAGAAAGTAACTATTAATTTAAAATTATTGCTGTATCACCTAAAATAATATCATATGTCACCAGTGGCCTGAGTCCCTACCATACTTGGAAAAAGACTAGAATCCTTTCTTCAACTTCAGACTATGTGAATGACAAGTTTGGGGTCTCAATTTCTGTCTGACTTTGTTATGACACTCGATCACCCAGTTGGTCTGAACCACAACTTGTCTCTGCCCAATTCTATTTGCCTCTGACTCCGATTAATTACTAGGAATTTCCTCATCCCCAGCCAGTTCTGTGGACTAGCTTGAGTTCTATTTTTAGACTTGGTTCTAAAGTTAACACAGGTCTGATATTCTCTGCCACTGTAAAATGCAACCCTCCCACCCAGGGTTCCTTTTCTTCTTCCTTAAAGATTTAATTTCCCCACCAGAGCTAGGCATCTTTAGGTTTTCCCACCTGGCATATGGAAGCTACAAAGGAAAAAGAAAAGCAGAAATGAAATCATTCTTAAAATGTCAACTCTGAGCCAAATACAGTTCTAGATGCTCTATAAACCTGAACCCATTCAATACTTTCAAACCATTCACTGTTAATCCCCATTTTACAGGTAAGCAAAATGCACTAAAGAGAATGTAGGAAATTTGCAAAGGTAATGCTGCATTGGTAAAGCTGAGATGCAAACCAAGTTGCATCTGACAATAAAGTGTGTGCTTCTTCCAGTAAAAAACCTGTAGAAGAGAGTCCACTGACATTTCAAAGATATGATATGCAGAGTTGATAATCCCTCTTAAACTGACAAAAACTCAATCATTTTTGTGATTCAAATAGCTACAAAATATATGTGTTTCTGATTCAAGCTGCACTTAAGGTATGAGAAGACTGTTTTCAAAGAGCCATTTAATGTTCAAGAGCTTTATAAATAGGATCAGGTGACTCAAGGTGGCTAACTGTGGAGATCTATTTCTTGTTTCAGTCTTAAATGTGCTGAAATGATATCCAATTCATAATGCTACTATTGATATGCCCGGAGGGTAGAATCCTGTGACTAGTTAATCTCATGTTCCCTCAGAGCATAGGACTGAATAATCTTTCATTGTGTGAGGGCACCATAATTCATTGGAACAGTTCTCTCTTTTTGGATATTTAGGTTGATTTCCTTTCTTTGATTATATGAATAATCATATTATTATTAGTTTTAAAGTTCAATTTGATAGATAACGATGATATTTCATTTTTAAATTGATTTATTTTACAGTTTATGAGTTTAAAAGTGAGTGTGTATGTATATGAGACTTTATTTTTTTTACATTTTCAGTACATATAATTCTGCATTGCTCTATTTGTTTGGTTGCCTTTTTCTCATTGACTTGCTGGCTTCATGAAGACAGAGACCTTGTTTTTGCTGTCCAACGCTATATTCCCAGATCCCAGAATAGTACCAGGCACACAAAGAGGACAATTAAATAACAGAGGTCCACGGTGGTTTACCAAAGAATTATGTCAATAATGTTAATAGAACTTTCCTTGGAATGAAGAAGTTACAGGAACCAGCACAAAATTTGAATGTAAAGTGCATTTTTCCTGGTCAGACAAGTCATCCTGAGTTCAGGCTACATGATTTCTAGGTGTCATTTGGATCTTACATAGCAGACGTGGGTCTGAATGTCTCCTTTCTCACTGTAAACTTTTAACTAAACTATAGAGAAACATAGGAGTTTGACACTCCCCCTTTAGGCCTTTAAGTTTTGAATGACAAAATTCTCTAGAGAAGTAAGAAAGAAGCAAGTGAATAAATATTTCCTTAAAAATAAGAAAGTCCAAATTGCAAAAAGAATTTATGAGTTATGAAGAAGAAACAACTTAATAATGAGAAGCTGTTATATAGATCAACGTTTTACCTTTTCCAACCTTTTACCAAAAAAAAAAAAAAAAAAGAACACAAATGTTTACATTGTGAATCAGTTTTGCTAAAGTTTGAAAGGGTCACTATATAACCCAATTAAAATTCTCAAAACACATGCAGGCACTCCCAACCACATACAAAATAGTTAATAAACTTTGTTCCATCCTCAGAAAAAAACTGCTTAGGTGTGAGGGGGTCCTTTTGTAGCTCCTACTATGAGCCCAACACTGTGTTCAAAACTAAATATTTATTAACTCAGTTAATTCTCTGAGTCAGTGATTGTTGTTATTCCAATGGAAAGATGTGAAACCGAGACACAGAAAAGTTAAGTAATCTATTCCATGACAGAAAGCCCCTAAAAGGCAAAAGTAGAATTTCAACCCAGGCAGTCTGGCTCAGAGTCTGAATTCTTAACCAGTAAACATAATTCCACAGCCAAACATTCTACTTCTTATACATGTTTATGTCTAGTTTTTTCCTCTTTGTAATAAAAGTTTATAATTTTTAGTGTTCATTATGTCCTGGGCATCAATCTAAGTGATGTGTTACACATACTAACTCATTTAGACTTCAAAACAACCTTGTAAGAGATGCACTATTATTATTATTATTTTCATTTTGCAAATTAAGAAACTAAGACAAACTGAGGTCAGGTAACTTGATCTAAGTTATATGTTTATCAGAGGTAAATCCAGACATTGACCAAGGCACCAAGGGACTGAAACTTGCTCCTAACCCTTCTGGATGCTCTATTTCTCTCTCCCCTTCCCTTTCCTTCTCACTTAGGCACTTACTCCTCCTACTTCTTTTTTTTTTAATCTCCTCTCCTCTCCAAATCTCCCTACCTCTTCCTATTCAGTTGAAAGATTATAGCCACATATTGTCTTCCAACCTTTTGTTTTTTAGTTTATAATATACTTTCAATTGAAATAGTTACCAGGCACCCACCATCTCCCACTTATTTTAAACTTATTTTTAAGGAGCAATATATAAGTCTTACATAAGTTGTTACATAAAACAGAAAATGAAATTGTTCTCATTAACATTTAGTTCTCTTCTCTTCTGTAGGCACAGAATTCTCTACTTTCTAGTCCTCATTATAATTAGATGGGATCATGTGACCAGATCGCTAATAGACTGTGAACAGAAGTGACACCTGTCACTTTCAGGCTTGGCAGTGAAAAAGTCTCATATGTGGATGGCAGAGCAGCAAAATCAAAGAGCACTACATGGAGCACAATTCCAATAGAGAAATGTTGGGAGCTGTAACATTTCTCATTCCTTTGCATAAGAAAGAAATAAAATGCTATATTTAAGACACTGGTAATTTTTTTACAGTTTAGTCTCATCTATTCTGATTAATATTATAGCCAAAACTTACAGCTAATTTAATGTCTTATATAGTTTTATTACAAATTTAATTAAGGACAGTACAAGAAAAGGAATTGATAGGCTCACTTTACTTGTGAATGTAGATTTTTAAAATCTACATATATATGATATATATTATGTTATATATAAACGAATCCAACGAGTTTTATAAAATATATTGTGATCCCTAAGTTAGGTTTATCCCTGGAATGCAAGGTTGGCTTAACATCAGAAAGTCTACCAATATGGTAACATATTACATTTATATAGGAGAAAAATCAAATGATTATCTTAATAGATGAAGAAAGATATTTAACAGATTTTAACATGTATTCATGATTAAAAAATCCTTACTAAACTGAAAAGTTAAGGACACTTGCTATCGTAGTGTGACTGATGGTAAACAGACCCTGAGACAGACATTTCCCTTTAGAAAGTTTATTGAGGAGTGCTCTGATGAACAATACTGGGGTTTGGGGGAGTGAAGAAAGCAGCATTGGACAAGAGAAGATCAACTGCTATGAAATTGTAACAAAGGCCTCACCTAATCCTGTAAGGAGCCTGGGTACAGCCATTCAGAGTTGAGCTCATTTGAAACAAGATGGTGATAATTCTATACAACCAAATCTACCCATCATTAGCTGTAGTGGGTCCCTGGGAAAGGGCTGTGATCTTGTGCAAGGAGGGTCTCTTCAGCCAAGGTCAAGTTTTGGAGGGACTTGGATGAGAGCTGTTGATATGCCAGCAGCTGGAGAATGAGAGTTTCAGTACTGAAGGAGAGGTTCTGACCAGTACACAATAGCATTCACTACAAATGGTAAAAATATGACAGAGAAATTTAAATATAGTCTCTATAAGGCAACAAAGCTCACTATTACATTTTTTTAAAAAACATAGTACAGAACGGGACTTTGCTGGTGGCACAGTGGTTAAGAATCTGCCTGCCAATGCAGGAGACATGGGCTCGACCCCTGGTCTAGGAAGATCCCACATGCTGCAGAGCAACTTAGCCCATATGCCACAAATACTGAGCCTGCGGTCTAGGGCCTGCGAGCCACACTACTGAGCCCACGTGCCACAACTACTAAAGCCCTCACATCTAGAGCCCGTGCTCTGCAACAAGAGAAGCCACCGCAATGAGAAGCCTGTGCACTACAATGAAGAGTAGCCCCTGCTCCCTGCAACTAGAGAAAGCCTGTGCACAGCAATGAAGACCCAACGCAGTCAAAAAAAATAAAAAGAAAAAAAGTTATGTTGAGAGAGAAAAATGTACTTCAATATAGTCAATCAATTAAAACAAACAAACAAACAAACAAACAAACAAACAAACATAGTACAGGATGTCCTGAGGAATTTCTTAGAAAATTAAAAGAAATAACAGGTGTAGGGAGTGAAAGGGAAAATCTCAAACTACCATTATTTGTGGAAGATCTGATCATCTACATAGAAGAAAGAAGTAGCAAATAACTCTATCAAATGAGAAAGTTTAATAAGCTAATCGTATATAGGATCAATTTAAAGTAATCTAAAAATCAGCTTACAGTACACTAAAAAAATAAATGCAATTCATGTGTAGATAAAAACTATTCTGAATCTAGGAAATAACAAAAAATTCACAAAACTACTACGGTGATCAACAGTATTCCATCGATGGGATGAACTAATGTTATAAATTTTTCCATAATCTCACATTTTAGGTACTTTGTAAGTATATTCTCCAATTTATATGGAAAAATAAAAATGCACACCATGTATTAGAATTGAAAAAGACGAACATGCATCTAACTATATATTGATTTAGTACTAAATTTTAATCATAAGGAAAGATTTCCTCAAGCATCCATATAGAAAAACCAAGTCTACTTTCTAAGATAAAAACTTTAAATGAGCCTCAGGCTTCTTAGAAAACTATAGTAAAATATACAGAATTCTAAGGAAAAGAAAGTATTACCTAAAATTGTCATGCCCAGCCAAGATATACTCAAGCAGACAGGACAATAGACATACAGGACAAAAGACATATAAACTTGAAAAAACTCAGAGAAAATGGAATCCATAATTTCTCCTTTGAAAAAATCTACTGAATGCTAACCAAGAGGTGGATTAAAATAAGAGCCCAAAAGTGGGAAAATATCCATAAATCATTAAATCTATTTAAATGTAGAAATAAGACTAAGTGACTGGAATAACTATGGTTACAGAGCATAATATAAATTGTAGAAAATTTGAAATACAATATGTGCATCAAAAAGGATAATTAAGGGAGGGTTAAAATATGAGGAAATGTATGAGTCTATTTCATATTTGACAACAAGGAATAATTCAAGTTTGTCTATGTTGAACGTGAGCTTAAATTCTTCATGCCTCAGCTTCTTAATATTTTCAATATTTCTTGCCTTAAACCCAGACAAATTTAAAGGATTCAATATCTCATAATTTAAAAATCAATTTAAAAACTTTTTAAGTAAAATATATTAATTCCTTTAGATTGACTACATTTTCTTTAATACTCTTTAAATTCAGGTAAAATTAAAGTCCTTATAAATTTAATACCAGAATATTAGCATGTCTTGTTGTGTATGTATCTGTCTACCTTTACTATGTCTATTTAAATAGATTAAAAAATATGAGTTCTTATGTGCATGGAGGCCTCACCAAATATTTCTGGCAAGTAAGATTATTTGGAGGTAATTTGGTGTTTTATTACTTATGCTTTTTATAATATAATATAATAATGTGCAGATATATTACTAAAACAATAAAAAGATTATACTTAATGAGATAAGTAAATATGATTAAATGAAGACCTATTAATAAAATATTAGGAAATTCTATTAAGAAAATTAAGTAAGGAGAAAAGGAGACTGATTACAAAGTTAAATATAAATGCAAGAAATTTTTACATATCAAATAGTAGCCAACTAGAAAACAAAATGAAGAAAAATTTCATTTCCAAGAATAACAAAAATAATAAAGACCCTGGGACAAACTTAACATTTAAATCTGATTCTGGCATTACCTAGAATAAAGATGAACTAATTTATAAAAATGTACACATAAAGATTTTTCTTCCTCATAGTTATATTTATGATTGAAAAAAGAATGTACAATCTAAATACAATATTAATTAAAATAATATCACATACTTATATAATTCTTACTGTGTACTAAGCATTTTTCTAAGTTCCGTACACTTATTAACTCGCCTTATCCTAATGTAATCTGAGAGCAGTATTAGCTATCCCCATTATACAGATGAGAAAAATAAGCTAGAGAGAGGTTTAAAAGTAATCCAAGTGCTCATCAGTAGTCAATGCATTAAATAAATTATGGCATTGTCATACAAGATAATCTGATGGAATCAACATGATAAAATAAATCTCTATTAATTGACATAGAAATGTGTCCAATACATTGCTAAGTGAAAAATTAGACATCAATATAGCACTGGCTATGTGATTAATTTACGTAACAATTTCTCTATATTTATCTATATTTCTATGTTTACTTTTGGTCAGATTCATAGTTCATCTATATTAACCGATTTCCATTTGTATAAAGAGATACCTGGAAAAACATTTTCAAAGTGATGACAGTTTCTCAAAGAAATTTGGGGTGATTAAATTTTTATTCATAATTTTATGGATTGCATGAATTTTTAACTGTTTTCTCATTGACAAAAAATATCACATACTTATGTAATTCTTACTGTGTACTAAGCATTTTTCTAAGTTCTGTATACTTTAACTCACCTTATCCTAATGTAATCTGAGAGTAGTATTAACTATGATTAAATGATTATGAAATATATAGCACAGATATGGATACAGATATATTATAAAATATTATGTATGTTTTATATGTTTGTATGATATAATTAATTTTCATGTATAGTCTGAAATAATACACAGAATAGAGCTAGTAATATTTATGTAAAAGGATTGTAGGCAACTTTAAAAATATTTTATTTATCTGCATTTTTTAGTTTTTTCCTCAATGTGCATATTATACTCATGTAATAAGCAGTAACACTGACCTATAAATACATTCAAAACAAAAATGACAGCCATATATAACTCATGTTGTAAGTAATCCTTTTTGATCTATAAACTCAGTGAATATAGATGTTACACACGTTTCTTCAAAAGTAGCTGTTGTCATGTGTGCTTCTAAAAAATCCCCACATTGGACCCTTCTCTCTTTGTTCTTTGTCCTTACTAGCAATGTCTGCATCTTTGAGTTTTTCTTCATTCTGCATTTTTTCTGCAGATCCTAGATTTTAAACTTATCACTAATTCTATAGTGTTAATTCTGCTCTTTATTGCTTTTAATGCAGATTTCTATTCTATTATTGCATTTTTAATCTCCTTAAAATCTTTATCATGTCAAACTCCTGTTTTTATTTCTACCTGCCTCTCAGCCAACTTCCTTCTTATCTCAACTTATTTTCATATAATCTCATCTTTCATCTCTTTATTCAGAGGCTGTAGTTTTCATTTCTATTAAGATTACAAAGCAGACAATTTCAGCAATTTCTGTTTCCTTCAGTGAGTTTTTAAATGGTTCTTTTGCTGCATCTTGATCACTCTTTCCTCCTTTTAATGTGCACAACATTTTCATTGGAACCACTTATTTTTCCGTTTTCAGTGTTGTTATCTTTAAACAAACGGGTAACTATCGATGGTTGACTGAGGACTATCATTTCCTTCCACTCAGCCCTAGATTACTGTTAAAGTCTTCTTCCCAGGTCTGGAGCAAAAAGTTGGTTGATATTTATGCCTCAATGTCAAATTTATGGTGTCTAGGGGTCAGTGATGATGTTGAGGTATTTAACATCTATTCTTGAGGTATCCTTGACTTGCTGTGAGGAGGCAACATACTGTAGTAATTAGGATATTAGATGTACTGTATACATGAAAATGGTGCATTCAAATTCTGGGTCTACCAATTGTTAGAAGAGTCATTTAACCTCTACAAGACCTACTTTACTCTACCTGTGAAATGGACACTATAATAGCACATGCCTTATTGCATCATATGAGAATTGATACTGATATCAAACCTATATTGTTCTGAAGTACTTCAAACATTAACTTACAGAATTGTCCCAACTATTTTATACTCATTTTATAGGTGAAGAAATTGAGGTAGCAAAAAATTAAGCAATTTGCCCAAGGTTACGTAGCTTGTAAGATGTAAAAATGGCATTAGAATCCAGGCCACCTGGTTTGCAGTGAGTGCTCTGTATTTAGCATCTGATAAATGTTTGCTATTATTATTACTAGGAGGAACATGTATTTATAGATGATTGAAAGTAGTGAGAGGTCCTTCTATTTCCTGAAACAATAAAGGCAAAACTTGGAGTTCTACTAACATGCATTTTTTTTTTCTTTTCACATTCTATTCTAAGATGAAAATATGCTATAGCTTAACTTCTTTGCCAATGGATGTGTAGGATTCCTGAAAATTGTAATCCCTGAAATTATTTAGAAGATGTCCAAACTGGGGAATCTGAAGTCTGGAGTGGAATATATGTACATGTGCATGTGTGTGTGTGTGTGTGTGTGTGTGTGTAATCCTTCTCATATGATACACACATCACTCACAAACACACATACACAGCTACTTTAGAATCCATGTTCCATGTTCTATTTGATAGGGCTGTAGCTATACAATATATCTGGTGGTTGGTGGTTGTCACAGATTCTGCTTTTCCGAGCCAAGGCATAGGCAAGTGTGTTGATGAGCCTCTGCATTGTCCTTCACATTGGCAGTTTTGATCTCCTGCAAGTGACAAGGTATATGTTAATGTCACCGGACAATTGTTTTTCTCTTTTCCACTCCATGAATATTATAATTAGAGGAAATTCCTCTAAGATTTTGGCAGTAGATTAGTTGTCAATCTTAGTTTCTTGGTTTATTATGCACTCTCATCTCTTTCTGTGTTTTCCTAGATATTTATGATGAAAATCACGAAGTCTAAGATATGGAATGCACTTCAATCGCTTTCTTAAGCAGCTCTCTCCTAACTTCCACCTCTGCTTTCCAACTGCACACACACACACACACACACACACACACACACACACAGTTGGAGGACTTGAATATATATTAATGTCAATGCAATATAACAACAATGAGAATAATGTTAACATTATATGAAAAAAAAAAGAATAGAATAATGTCCTTGAGAAATCTTGCTCTGCGCCCTTAGGTCTGTGATGGCAGGAGGGTCTAAATCAAAATAGATATTGATGCAGATAGATTCGTGGATTGGAGGGTTAAAATTTTTCAGAAAATTTCTCTTAATTGCCAGAATTATCAGCAAAAAGTAAGATATGAGGCCATTTACAGAGAGTGAAAGAGGTTAAGACTGGGCTTGTGCTATAAGAGACCTGGAAAAAGTTTGCAAAAGCTATTGCTTGAGATGGAGAAGAGCCATAGTTTTATTAGGATAAACATCTGCCCAGTGTAACAGACAAAAATAATGGTGGCTTAAACAAGGAAGAAGTGTATATCACTTTCATGCAATAATCTCTGTGTAAGCAACACAGACTTATTTAGTGACCCCATAGTCTTGGGGAACAAAACTTTCTGTTTGCTTGATCTGTGTTTTTTTGCCTTTTCTGAAATCATCCAAGATCATTTTCCACCCATGTCTACATTTCAGGCAAGAAGAGGGAGGATGAAGGGCATAAGGACAGCAAATCTGCTGCCTTTAAGGCCACTCACAGGAAGTTTAAAACATTCCTTTATAGAAAGCTCAGCATGGTCATACCAGCTGCAAGGGAAGCTGGGAACTGTAGTCATCAGCTGGGCAGCCATATGTACAATGAAAACTTAGTAGTTTCCTTACTAAAGTAGGAATGTGAGAATGGAAATTGGACGAAGCAACAGTCTATGACATAATCAATGGGGGCCACCTGTTCACAGGTCCCAGCAAAGTTGTGGAGGGAGCCAAGTGTGTTTTTGAAAGTTTTACTTTTTTTCAGTTACCCTCACTTTCAGTGTTTTCATGATTTTCCCCAGATGCTTAGGGACTTTATCTGCTATGTGGGGCAGGAATATTAAGGTCTATCTCAGCTTCCCATTTACATTATACTTTCAGGTGGTCAACTGACCTCTGCTTGGACATTTCCAGAGCAAGAACTCAGGACTCCATTGGATCATTGGACAATTCTAATTTTCAGAGTTTTCTTTTTTCAATTAATTTGATGATGTTGTTATAAATTAAAATATGCAAAGTCCATTGCATATTCATCAGTCATTCCCCCTTTCTTCCCTGCTAACAAACTCCAATTTGTTCAGACAGTACGTGGAGATCCTTTGATTACACGGCATTTAGACTCTTTCCCCAGAATGCATTATGATTGATGCAGTCATCACTGTATCATTTCCCTTGGCCAGACATGTTCCCCAGTTAAGAGACAATAGGAGAAATCAGGGAACTGGTGAGCTAGAGATTCTTCTTACTTAATTAAAAAAAAAAAAAAAAAGTAATTATGCTAGTAATATTGGTTAAAGAAATGCAAAATTTTTTAAAAAATTATGGAGAAAGCAGGCAAAATCAACTAACAACTTAGTTAGACTGGTTGGATACCACATACATTGATGCTATACAATTAGCAATCTTAACTGACTGCAGCAATCAGATTTGGAACTTGGAACTCAGCTAGAAACCAAGAAATTAGAGTTGGTGCCTGGGGAAAGGATACACACTGACCTAGCTGCATTCAAGAGAGAATTTCTGGACCTAGAAACACAGTGGTCCTGGAGAAAGTAGAGAGGGTTAAGAGGTCCAGGAAATTAATGCAAAGACAACATGAAAGAGACAGGTAGGGAAATAAGAGTACATCTAGTAGAGAGACCATCAGGTAGACAATCCCTGTTGGATGACTCACAAGGAGGATGAAAAACTGTTGGGTTTGTTTAATCCAAAACAGGGGATTCCATTCTTTAAGAGACCTCCTTAGGCCTATAAATAAATAAATATAGCAAGAACCTAAGGAAGGAATTTAGATACAGAACTTTTCAGGGACATGGTTTTTGGAGCTCTAGTCCTAAGAAAGGACAGCATGTATTTGAACTAGAGTATAGAACCATTTGAAGGTTACTTCTCAACATTGGAAAACACTGGCATAGAAACATCATCCCCTCACTCTTCCTTACTCTTCGTCTCCTCTCATTTATTCCAGGGTCACCTGTGCCTTGATCTTTGACTTCATTCTTTATTTTGCCTATGATGCTGCCTTTTAGATTCAGGGCTTACACTTGACTGTCAACACTCCCTAAAAACTTTGCCTCTAATATTCTTTAGCTCTTTGCTTATTTATTTGTTTTCTGGCAGCTTACAATTTAATCCCCAGCCTGAATGTAGTTCTGTGTAGCTGGCACCTTGGTCAGGCTTGCCCACGCCCCAGTCTGGGTGGGATTTGATAAAGGGTCAGGCAGATTGCTGTCATCATGTGTTGTTGTCCTAGCTTTGTCACTTTCCCCAGATTGGGGATATCTGAACCCCAAGATACTTTGGTGTATCAAGAACCAGTTTCAGAGATAGGGAAGATTCTTTCATGGTGAAAAACTGAGGCTCCCTGCTTTATTGGTAGAAAACAATGAGGCAAAGACCAATTGCTACCAGTGTTACAATAAACAGCCTTCTGAGAACCCTGGTGACATGCTGAGGAGTAGTGGCTGCTTTGTTGATATTCTCACTTTGGGTTGGGCATTTCTAGCAATAGAGAGAGTGGAATGTTTTATTTCCCTGATTATATTAGTTGAGACAATACCAGAGGCTTGATACTCCACTTGGCATCTAGTCATATCATCCTGTCTTGTTCTACTTGTCAAACAAGTTTGAAACTGTCACCAGCATCCTGACCAATTCACCCTGCCTTGTATTTCTTGGCCCCAGACATCTGGAGAGTTGAGGCCCTGCCATCAGATCTCAAATTTTCATTCTCTCTAAGTCCCAGCAATGGCATGTCCCTGCTTGAAAGGAAAAGATATTGGATGTATGATCATCCCGTCTCTGAACTCCCAATTCTCAGTCACATTTCATTTTCTCCTTCAAAAATGATTAGGTGCTCTGCTAGAGTGGTCTTTGTGCCCTGACCTGGACTTTTCACTATGTTTTCTGGCTTAACTCGCTCATACTTTCTCTGTGTCCCCTTTGACATCAATAAGTTATTCCTGTTCTCTTCCCTAGTATTCTCAATTCCTTTTTCATTCTTTCTACCTCTCAACTTCTGTCCCTCCTTTGCATGCGCTTCCAATTTCTAAAACTCTTTATATATCCTATATGGTAATTTTCCCCTAGTGGTGGCAGGAAAGAGACAGCAAGCTATTGCAAGCTTTCTTTCCAAGATTCATAATTACATTTCAACAACAACAAAAAAATATTGATTGCTAAGCATTCTCTCACTGGTGATAAAGTGATCAAAAAGGTAGTTCCCATCCCAGAAGTGCTCACTGTTCTATGTAAGACAAAAACAAAAACAAAACACAGAGAGATGTATGAACAAATGCAATACAACGGGGTAAATATCATAGGAGAGTTATGCATAGAAACTGTAAGAATGTTAATGGTGGGGCAATATATTCTGGCTGAAGAGTAAGAGAAAGTTATAGATGAAATCCAATAATTAAATGCCTTTCCCCCAATATACTCAAGAAACATATTGCAAAGTATAGAATGCTAGAAATAAGGGTATTCCTTGTTTTATCTGTGAAAAAAATAGACCTCAAGACTCTGAGTGACTTGCCCAGAGTCACTGAACATGTTATGATAATGCTTGGATCTTATGTTTCAGGAAGATTAACACTAGTTGCTCCAATAGACAAAGCCTCACAATTCAGCAGCTTAATATAACAAAAGGGTCTCCTTCTTCCCTTATTTGAAACTGATGTGGGCTAGGTGGTCTTCAGCCACTGTGTGGATGTGCTATTTGCAACACATGGCCTCCAAAATTGTTCTAACAGGAGAAGAGAGAGGTAAAGGAGACATACGGATACTTAATTTTTGCCTTGCCCTTGAAGTGACAGATGTCACTTTCTCTCACAATTCATTGGTATACACAAGCCTTAATGCCCTGATATGAGAAATGTATTAGAATACCTGAGATTCACTGGGTGCAAACTATCTTTGCCACACCTGACCTCCCTTGGGAATCCTGCTTCTACTATCAATAGGTATTCTTCAATGCATGCTGCTGGTGATGGTAGTGGAGCAGGATGATTGGGATGGATGGATGGACAGATGGATGGATAAATGTGAGATATCTTTTACCTCATTGATCATCATTATTTCAGCTGATCATCTTAGCTAGGCTGGTGTTTACTTTTTTCCTTACATTTTTAATGCATTGACACTGATGCTTTTCAGCTGAAGGGCATGACCATCGTTGTGCCCAATGGAATTCAAAAGAATTTTGAAAGTGCAGCATGGGACATCGTTGTGTTAATCATTTTGTGACTAGTACTGCAGAATAAAATGACTGGTATAGTAAATAATAGCATTAGAGCTATCTTTAAAAGAAAAGGTCAATATTATACCTGCTTGCTGATAGGAGAGATTAATATACTCTTGCTATTATTAATAATAGTAATTAGACTCTATTGCTTTAGCTGATCCATAGGTCCCATTTACAGCAACAGCCTAATGTTCTTCCTGAACATGACTTGGCATATTTCAGCACATCATTGCAAATCAGTGCCAGGATCTTCTAATCATTTTATTTGCTTTTTGGCACTTGGATTTTGTATTTGTATTGGGCTTACTTTTTCACCACTGAAACAGTTAGCAGGGAATTTTATATGAAAAGTGGAAGACCTTTTCATAACAACATTTCCTATTGGGGGGGTGTAACTATAGATCTTTGTATATTTTGCATCATTTAGCACAGCCGCTGTTCATATTACGACAACAGGCATCCTTATCAGGACAATTAACACTTGCAGCAGAAAATTCTTCTTAATCATGAGGGAAAAAAAAGTTTAAATTGAGGTTGTCAAACAAGGAAACCTTCTCAGTATTAGAAGCAGAGACAGAAGAGAGGAAAATGAAATACTGGCTGTTTGATGACCAGATAATCAACCGCCTTTTTGTTACAATTTCTCTCTCAAGATCACATTTGAATACTGTGCAAAGGGTTTGCAGGCATAAAATGTGCCAGGACGGATGATCCTTTTTTAAAGGCAAAACATATGCAAGGTAATTTTAGGAGTTCCCTCGTGCCTGTAAATCCCCTCCATGTTCTTTCCTCTGCTTTGGATTCTCACTAATATTTCCAATTTTGGATTAAGGCACTAAAGGCCTCTGTTAAAATAAACCAGTGTTACCTAGCAAGGGTAAACCATTTCCTCTTTATCACTAATGTCTTACTGTGAATAATTAAATTGAGATTTCTTCCCATAGTGAAGCCTTAAGAAATAATAGTGGTGATGTTTGAAAACTGAAAATTGATGGATGGCATGTCAGAGTATACAATACCAACTGAGTTATTTATCTATTTGTTTCTTAGACTAATCATGTGAGATAAGGTTGGCAGAAGGGAAGGTCCTTCTCATCAAACAGAGGAAGAAACTGAGGCTCTGACTGGTGAATGAATTCAAGGAATGGATTAAAAAGTAAGTAAGCAGCGGGGAAGGGGAAGGAGAAGTGAGACAGCATACAGCATATGGGAGAGTCAGTTCTTACTGAACTGGTATCGAGCATGTTGAATAGCTAAGGCGACTTTGAGGGTTTGAAGGGTCTTGAGGATGTTTACACTAGAGAAAGAGGCTGCTAACAGTAATTGCATTATCTACCTTTTCTTAAGTGTCTATTACCTGCTAAGCACAAGACTAGACTCTTCCACACTCTATTCCATTTCATCTTCTCTATAATCCTGCAAGGCGGATTATATTCCAAATTTACTGATGAGGAAACAAGGATTTAGAAAATTAAAAAATCTTTCTCAAGGTGACTCAAATAAAAGTGGCAAAATATTTTCCTATTCCTAAGCACCACATTCTCACAGCCACACGGTACCGTGCAAGAAAACAAGCAAAGAAAAGGTCATGGCTGGGCCTTGAAAACAAATTTCCCTTTCTTCACATCTGTCTCAGGCTTGGCTTCTCTGCCCTTCACCTTTCCATTAACTCTGTAATCCTGCAAAGAACAAAAATTGGATCACACCCTGACCAAAGGGAGGGTTTAAAAATTTCTACCTGGATACACTTTTTCAGCTTTCAAAGTTTCTCATCTCCTTTCAGGTTCATTCTGTGGAATATTTCACATGTTTATTTCAGTCACTTTTCTATTGCTGCTGAAGTAAAATAATGAGTTTGGTTATTTTTTTAATAACAAGGCAGTTTTTCCTCCCTTATTGAGGAGTATGGTTGTCTAATAGTTCCTTCCTATGTCAAAAAATTACCCCCAATTACCTTTAGATACAAAGCAACCAGTCAAAAGTTTCTGACCTGATTTTCCTCCCAAGCAAGAAGTCATTAAGGGCAAAGAGTGAGTGATATAATAGAAGACAGGCAGCTTAATTTTCCCTTAGCATTTACTACCACAGTTGCGGTAAACCCGAATTACACTCTCCTTGATTGAAAGGTGGCCACCTCTTGGGTGAAATATGGCAGCTGCCTAACAGTGTACATTAATAAAACATGATCGTTTAAGAAGCAGAGTGTAATGATGAGCTGACATATTTAATTGACGACGCAACAGGGGCTCAGCAGGCTCAGGGGCATTTTTTGAATTTTCATCTTTCTGTTGAGTGACCTTGAGCGGGCTGCTTAATTTCTCCATTACTCAGTCTCCTCATCTGTAAAATGGGGATGATAACACTTACCTAGCTCACAGAGGCATCATTAAAATTAATTAACTCCAGCAAAGTCCTCGGAGATCCCTGGATGAATGGTGCCATGTGATTAGAAATGATTAGTATCCTTATTATTCTGACAGTCGACCATAAGGCCCACCAATCAAATACAGTTCTAACTGAACTGAACAGAGAGATGGATTCTGCAACTGCACTCGGTGGCAGTTTGCCCTGAAGATAAAGTCTGTCACACACAATGTCTCCCCAGAGCAAGCTTAAGCTGGTAGCAGTATTGATGTAGGTGGTCTGCCTGCCAGGATGCACAGGGACAGTTTAACTAGAGCTAATTATGACCAGCAATAATGTCAGAGCCAGAATTCACCTCTGATTATGAGGAGATGTTCAAAGAAACTATTTCTAAACCAGATAATCAGGCAGAATTTTCTGCACCGTTGGTATGGGTAGCATTCTGAAAGATGTCAGGGCACCTCAAACTTCAGAGCAAGGAGACTTGCAATACTTTTCTAGAGGGGAAGAGAACCAGAGAGAATTGTTAAGCTTCCAAACTGCCCATTGTGACATTCATCCCTTATTTATCTTGGCTATTTTTTTGACTGTTATCCAAATGTTATATGCTTGTACTTAGGATAGGAATGAAGGGGTGGAGGGAATTGGCAAGCAAGATGAGTTTAAGATGGAGCTCCCAACTTCACAGGAGCTTTTGATCTAAGAGAGAGCAAGAGAGATGTGTGCAAATGAAATATAGAGAGTAGAGGAAGTGGAACTTTGAGGATGCTGTGAGCCAATGCTGAGTGTAGGTGCTTTGATGGGGTGTCTTGATGTTCTTAATCATAACATCATACGGGAGAAAATTGTGTGATGTGACAGTGCAAATGTCCTCATTTCCATGACTACCACTTTAGTGAATGTTACTATCATTTCTCCACTGGGCTACTCTGATAAAGTTTTGGCTGGTGTTCCTGTCTCAGCTGTTGCCCTCATGTAGTCTTTTCAACACACACCAGATTACTCAGAGCAAGTAACTCTTCTGCTTGGGTCTTTTAAGACTTCCTTCCCCATTGCTCTTCGGATCCAATTTAAACTCTTGCCATTGCTTCCTGTTTTTTTATTGCTCACCTCTAAACTAATCTTATTCCAAAATCCAGCTGTTCTCTAATCTCCATGCATGCTAGTTTCCTTTCAGTTCCCTGAAAGCCAAGCCCATTCCTGCCCCAGGGCCTTTGCATGTGTCTTTCTTGCCTGGAAGTTGTTTCCCTCGGTGACTTCCACTGGCTAGACAACAATCCTTAGAACTTTTCAATGTAAATATCACATATTCAGAAAGCCTTATCGAAATCATCTTTTCCCCCTACATTGCCAACATTCTCTTCATTGTTGTTCCCCTTCATAGCATTTTTAAAAATCTGTAGGTATTCATTCATTTATTCCCTCATTCATTCGTTTACTTGTTGATGGGTCTGTCCCTTAGAGAAGGTACCTCTCAGAGGGAAATAACTTGCCCTCACCCCTTATTACCGGTGCCCATCACAATACCTGGCACAAACAAATATAAGTTTTCATAATGTTGTTGAATAACCACTACCTTTTTAAAGCACATTCTGCATGTCCTGCACTGTACCATGTACTTATACACAAATCTCATTTTTCCATGCAACAACCTTGAGAGGTTAGTATCACTTAGTCGTAGTTTTCATACAGTAAAATTAAGGTATAGGAACACTGAGAGGTGCCAAAGATCACAGCTTGGATTTAGTGAGAACTGGATTTGAACACAAGCCTCCCTGGTTCTGAAATCAGGGCAGGTCCCATTGTTCCCTGATTTGGGAGGTTGGATGAGCAATCCAAATGAAGATCGATCATAAATCCTCTCTCAGTGGCACTGAACATGGATTGGCTTAAAAGGCAGTTTTAGGAAATTGAATCTAAGAGAAAGTCCCAAATTGTGAAGGACATTTGTTACGTATTGAGAATTCAGCGATGACTTTCTAAAGGAGGGTTAGTAAAAACCTTGAAAGGGATAAGCCAAAACAATCTATTTCTACCCTTCTTAGAAAAATTTCCCATTTATTTTCCAACTGCTTCTTGCCTGTGAGCACCTCAGTCTTTGGCTTCTGATTATTGTTTCCTGGAGGAAAGTTTAGGGAGTGTGAAAATCATTTCACTCTATATTCATTTCAATTCATTTAAGAACCTTGCATATTCAAGAGTCTAAATAAATAAATAAATAAATAACAAAACCTTTTGAACTAAAACATGTAAAAGATTGTGGCTTATTTTTTCTCAAACTTTGACATTTAACATGTGATATTTTGTTTGTGGGTTGAAACACTTTCATAATTAATACAATCAAACAGGGTAACTTTTAAAAATGAGATAAACGTTCAAATAGAAGTGTGGTTCTTTCCTTGCCAAAATTAAACACAAAGCATTTGTGTATAGATGGGCAGGATTTTCTACCATAATAAGAATACACTCCCAGAAAGACAGTTTTTTTGTTTTTGGTTTGTTTGCCTTTTTTTTTACTCCCCTTAGGATTGTTTTGCTGAAAGGTTTCCAGTTGCCTATGATGATAGTAAAAAGATTTAAAAATAAAGTCATATATGTATTTAAGTCATCAAATATCAACCAGAGCAATCAAAACAACCACAAGGCACATGAAGATGAAATTTCAAATATTGTGGCACAGCTGTGGACTGCTGGGCAACAAAGAACTCAACTAAAATCAGAAGTGTTAGTTAAAATAGAATTATATGTCTGTGTCCCAGAGACTAGGATGCCTTCAGTACCAAGAGAAGTACTGGGTATTAAAAGATAAAACAAGTCTTTCTTGACTCTTAGGGACTGGTGGTGATGACAGGGAGAGCAATTATAAAGCGGTCAGATTTAGGATGGAAGTAGTCACAGTATTCTATGTGAAGACAGAAGATAGAGCCCTACATCCAGCATGGCAGAATCATAACAGACTTCCTAGAGGAGGCACTATCTGCACTGAATCTTAAAGGAATTTTTTAATTTTCAAGAACATCACAGCAGAATAAGAGTACCTGAAGCTTCCTTTTGCTTGTCAGCACACTCCTTTCTATTGCAACTGGATTTCTCCTCTGGTGGAGGACATTACTTTCCCACCCAAGTTCCAAACTCATATTTCTTTAGACAGGAAATTATTTCTCTATTTCCAGCAACCATTTGAAAAATTCTAGTGAAAGATCCTGATTTTCCTTGGTTAAGTTTCCTTCCTAGCCCCAAGCCAATCAGTTTAGCCAAGGAAGTGGTGTTCTCTAGCTTTGGCCCATTCAATGTACCTAGAATACTAGATATCTAAGATGGCAGCTTTTATTTAAAACCTGTGATGTAATATGCTGATGAGAAAGGCCTTAAAAGAGAAGGAGAAAGAAGCTTTTACCAGATGAAGCATAAAGGATTGTTAACTGAATGAAATAGTTGATACTTCTAGGGACTATCTCCCAACCTACTAGTGGTTAAAGTAATTAAGCCATTCTGGCTATATTTTAGGTCTCATTTACCTACTGAAAGACTGTCAAGCAAGAAGAAACGAATACTTGCTAAGTTATTTTCTGTGCTAAAACCTTTACTAGGTGTTCTACTTTCGTCATCTCATAAAAATTCCTACTACAACCTTCGAAGATAGGTAATAATTTGAGGAACAGAGAGGTTAAATAACTCTTAGATGATCACATGGATTAGGAAGTCACAGAGATTTAATTTGTTTTTAATTAACCATTCTATGTTCCCTGCTCTACACCACGTGGGGTCTTCAGAAAACAATGTTTGTAGCATAATGCATAATCTTCCAAATGACCAGAGGTGTGCAAATAGGAGCATTATTTTGCTTTCTTTTTTGCTGACTTTATGATAAGATGGCCTTCTTTTTTCAGATTTTAATGTGCTGGGTCAGGAGAAAATATATAATGAGTGCTCTGGATTTTCTGTCTTTTGAGCTGATTCTGTAAGACGTGTCACATGTCTCTTCCTTAGAGAGAGTAATTAATGGAGTGTATTGTTAGTTCCATATGATACCATTTCTGGAAAAATTTCTCTTTAGGTACACAGTGCAGGAGTGTGGGGAGAGGGGAGGAGGGACACTTGTAAATTTCTGCATTCATATTGAACATTTTGTCAATAGGATGGCACAAGAAAACATAAATAATGAAACAGGAAATACCCCTTCATCTTTAAAAATACAAATATCCCCTACATCTTTCTGTTAGGTTGCATGACAATTCTTTTGGTAGGGTGACTATTACTGGTTCTCCAGTTGTGGACTGGCAGAATATGGGGGGGTGTGGTGGGATATCCCTGGGTTATTCAGTAAGTCAATAAACTGCTTCTTAGGTTAGTTCATTGCTTATTTTATCAACCCTACATAGGGTTCCCTAGAATTTTTTTTCTCCCTCAGGTAAATATTAGGCTTAGTTACAGATGCAAAAGAGATCTATAAATAGAGAAGGAAAAAAAAGGCGTATCTCGTTTTATTACTCTTTTGTGTAACAGCAGTAAAAGTTTTGTAGGGAGTATTGTATACAGTAAAACAGTCATTTGTCAAAGGGTAAACTTACTGAACACCAATGCTCTGTTTTTAAAAGATCCCTTGTGTGCCATGAACTACACAGTGTTCGTAAAAAGTTGTACTCGAGGGTTAGATATTCTTGCTTCCTCAATTACTAGAGTTTTCTGAAGTCTCTCAAGGAAGGAGATTAAACATTTATTGTCAGGAAGCACCAGGTTGCACTTTGTCCCATGCTTTGACACATTCATTAGCCCAGACTCTAAATTTTCAATTACTGAATCCATAAAGTACTACCAAAGAAAAAAAAGTTAGAAGTAGAGAAAAAGAGAAAAAAAAGCAACAGCCAGAATTTATGCACTGCTATTTTAAAGACTTTATTCTTGTCCTGTCATTTTAGTTTGGCCATTATAGGCTGTGTGTTCCCTTAATGAATAACGCCTGGAGTTATATTTGAGTCATAAACTGTCCTGAATGATTATTTACTATTTGATATCATAAGATAATATGAAATTTGCTATATTTTAGTCTTTAGCCTTCAATGGAGAGTTGATATGACTTGTAGTAGATGAGGAACATGAAATAAATTAAAAAAAATTCCTCATGGTGAATTGGTAGGGATAGAACATTTTTAGATAATGATGCACACATAAGAAGAAGGTAAAAGACAATTTCTATGACATGGCCATTTAGAAATTCTAATTTAAAAGACTAGCATCAACCATATGTGCAAAATTTAATAGAGTTAAAAAATATAGACTGCTGGCTTCAATTCTAACATATAAAGTGATTGAAAGCTGTCACCACCAAGCTGACAACAAGAAAAGCTGGGCAACCTGAAAAATCACTGACTTTTTCTTGGACAAATCAGCTTCCTGAAATCTCTAGAGGTAGGCACATCTAAAGAGATACAGCCTGAATCTGCTTATCAGGAACAGAAGTCCTGGGGCCATAATCTGGCAATAACACTTCAGTGGTAATCTTGATGATTTGCTTGCGGCTGAGTATGGACTAGCAGGATATTGAGAAATACCTGGTGACCAAAGTCTTGGGGGAGGTGGGGCACAGTTCTCTGGGTTTTACCTCCAGGAACTCCACCAGGTTTGTATAAAGATCCAGGAAAAATACCCTTCACGGCCCTGGCAAAGGGAAGGGAAGAGTAATCATTATGAAATATACCCAGAGCCTTCTCCATAACAAAGGCCTACTCTTTGAGGGGGAAAAAGCCTTGCCAGAGCCTAATCCCAGCTGAGGGAATGGAATTCCTCCCACTCCAGACTTCTTGTCTCACCTAAGGAGGAAAATACAGTCTGCAGGGTTCAGTGTTCAAGGAAATAGTTTGGGAACACTGTGGCTATGGAAGGGAATAAAGGGCTTGTGGTAGAAAAACTAACATGGGAGGAAACAGTTATGAAGGTCTGAAAAAAAGCCCTGAAAAAAAAAAGGTCCATTAAAGGGCTGAAAATTAATCAGAAGATTATAGAACACTCTGCTTCCCCTTCACTTTACCAGTATACAAACAGGGTTCTGGTACAATAACCATGGGTTTTACCTGGAAAAGCTGTATGTACAAACTCCTCTGAGGAATAGCACATAGAAAAGACCAAAACAAGGACATTAGAGGAATTTAAAGCCTCTAGCATTGACAGATACAAGCAACCATTAAACACAGTCGAAATCCTAGCCAAATTAATTTAAATCTACATATTAAAGGCCAATTTCTCAGTTCCTATTAGTAAATACAACATGTCTGGCTTTCAAGAAAAAAGTACAAGGCATGACAAAAGGCAAAAGCAAACAGTCAAACAACAACAAAATTCTGAAGAGACAAAGAAAGCATGAGAATTAGATTCATATATAACACAGATTTGGGAATTATCAGACAAAATATCTAAAATGACTACAATTAACATGTTAAGGTCTCTAATGAAAAAAAGGAGTAAATATGAAAGAACAGATGGGTGATGTGCGTAGAAAGATACAAACCCTAAGAAAGAATCAAAAACAGTATAACATAAATGAAGAATGCTTTCTGATAAATTTATCAGTAGACTTGACATGGCCAAGAAAGAATCTGTGAACTTGAAGATAGGTCAATACCAAATTCCCAGACTGAAATGTAGTTCTTTTCTCTCAAAGAATTTTAGAAAGAGAACAGACATTCAAGGACAGTGGGACAATACCAAAAGGTATAACATATACATCACTGGAATAGAAGAAGAAAAGAAAATTGAGCAGAATAAATACTTGAAGTAATAAAAGCCAAGAACTTTCCAAAATTAATGAAAGACAGCAAACCACAAATCCAGGAAGATAAAAGAACACAAAACAAGATAAATAGGAAAAAAACTCACTATATATAAGCATATTATATTAAAACTGAAGAAAAAAATTAAAATGAGAAATCTTGAGCCAGAGGGACGGAAAAATAGAGGGACAGGAATAATAATTACTGCAGACCCTTCATCAAAAACAATGCAAGCAAGAAGACTGTGGAGAGACCTTCAAGATGGCAGAAGAGTAAGACATGGAGATCACCTTCTCCCCCCCACAAATACATCAGAAGTATTTGTGGAACATCTACAAGTGGAACAACTCCTACAGAACACCTACTGAACGCTGGCAGAAGACCTCAGACT
This sequence comes from Balaenoptera acutorostrata, assembly GCF_949987535.1. Classification (NCBI taxonomy): domain Eukaryota; kingdom Metazoa; phylum Chordata; class Mammalia; order Artiodactyla; family Balaenopteridae; genus Balaenoptera; species Balaenoptera acutorostrata. The sequence goes on from NC_080068.1 coordinate 93,502,617, forward strand.
TCCCAAAAGGCAAGAAACTCCCCATGTACCTGGGTAGGGCAAAAGAAAACAGGAAAAACAGAGACAAAAGAATAGGGATGGGACCTGCTCTGGGAGGGAGCTGTGAAGGAGGAAAAGTTCCCACACACTAGGAAGTCCCTTCACTGGCTGAGACAGTGGGTGGTGGGGGGAAACTTCAGAGCCACAGAGGAGAGCACAGCAATAGGGGTGCAGAGGGCAAAGCAGAGAGATTCCTGCACAGAGGATCAGTGCCCCAAAACACTCACCAGCCTGAGACGCTTGTCTGCTCACCCAATGGGATGGGTGGGGGCTGGGAGCTGAGGCTCTGGCTTCAGAGGTCAGATCCCAGGGAGAGGACTTGGGTTGGCTGTGTGAACACAGCCTGAAGGGGGCTAGTGCATGACAGCTAGCCGGGAGGGAGTCTGGAAAAAAGTCTGGAACTGCCTAAGAGGCAAGAGACCATTGTTTTGGGGTGTGTGAGGAGAGGGTATTCAGAGCACCACCTAAACGAACTCCTGAGACAGGCATGAGCCGTGGCTATCAGCATGGACACCAGAGATGGGCATGAAACACTAATGCTGCTGTTGCAGCCACCAAGAAGCCTGTGTGCAAGCACCGGTCACTATCCACACCTCCTCTCCCGAGACCCTGTGCAGCCCGCCACTGCCAGGGTCCTGTGATCCAGGGACAACTTCCTCAGGAGAACACATGGTGTGCCTCAGGCTGTTGCAATGTCATGCCGGCCTCTGCTGCTGCAGGCTCACCCTGCATTCCGTACCCCTCCCTCCCCCTGGCCTGAGTGAGCCAGCACCCCCTAATCAGCTGCTACTTTAACCCTGTCCTGTCTGAGTGAAGAACAGACGCCCTCAGGTGACCTACACGCAGAGGCGGGGCCAAATACAAAGCTGAAACCCAGGAGCAGTGTGAACAAAGGAGAGAAAGGGAAATCTCTCCCAGCAGCCTCAGGAGCAGCGGATTAAATCTCCACAATCAACTTGATGTATGCTGCATCTCTGGAATACCTGAATAGACAATGAGTCATCCCAAAATTGAGGCGGTGGACTTTGGGAGCAATGGTAGACTTGGGGTTTGCTTTCTGCATCTAATTTGTTTCTGGTTGTATGTTAATCTTAGTTTAGTATTTAGTTTATTATCATTGGTAGATTTGTTTATTGATTTGGTTTCTCTCTTCCTTTTTTAAAAAATATATAGACATATATATATATTTTTTTCCTTTTTCTCTTTTTGTGAGTGTGTATGTGTATGTTTCTTTGTGTGATTTTGTCTGTATAGCTTTGCTTTTACCATTTGTCCTAGGGTTCTGTGTGTCCTTTTTCTTTCTTTCTTTTTTTTTTTTCTTTTGTATAGTTTTTAGCTCTGGTTATCATTGGAGGATTTGTTTTCTGGGTTGGTTGCTCTCTTCTTTGTTTCTTTTTTTTAATTACTTATTAATTTTTTAATATTTTAAATAATATTTTTAATTTTAATAACTTTATTTTCTTTCTTTTTCTTTCTTTCTTTCCTTCTTTCCTTCCTTCCTTCTTTCTTTCTTTCTTTCTTTCTTTCTTTCTTTCTTTCTTTCTTTCTTCCTTTCTTTCTCCTTTTTGTTCTGAGCCATGTGGCTGACAGGGTCTTAGTGCTCTGGCCAGGTGTCAGGCCTGTGCCTCTGAGGTGGGAGAGACAAATTCAGGACATTGGTCCACCAGAGACCTCCCAGCTCCATGTAATATCAAACAGTGAAAATCTCTCAGAGATCTCCATCTCAACGCCAAGACCCAGCTCCACTCAACAACCAGCAAGCCACGTGGCTGGACACCCTATGCCAAACAACTAGCAAGACTGGAACACACCCCATCCATTAGCAGAGAGGCTGCCTAGAATCATAATAAGGCCACAGAAACCCCAAAACACAACACGAGATGTGGAACTGCCCACCAGAAAGACAAGATCCAGCCTCATCCACCAGAACACAGGAACTAGTCCCCTCCACCAGGAAGCCTACACAACCCACTGAACCAACCTTAGCCACTGGGGGAAGACACCAAAAACAACAGGAACTATGAACCTGCAGCCTGAGAAAAGGAGACCCCAAACACAGTAAGTTAAGCAAAATGAGAAGACAGAGAAACACACAGCAGATGAAGGAGTAAGGTAAAAACCCACCAGACCTAACAAATGAAGAGGAAATAGACAGTCTACCTGAAAAAGATTTCAGAAAAATGATAGTAAAGATGATCCAAAATCTTGGAAATAGAATGGAGACAATACAAGAAACGTTTAACAAGGACCTAAAAGAACTAAAAAGCAAACAAACAATGATGAACAACACAGTAAATGAAATTAAAAATTCTCTAGAGGGAATCAATAGCAGAATAACTGAGGCAGAAGAATGGATAAGTGACCTGGAAGATAAAATAGTGGAAATAACTACTGCAGAGAAGAAAAAAGAAAAAAGAATGAAAAGAAGTGAGGACAGTCTCAGAGACCTCTGGGACAACATTAAACGCACCAACATTCGAATTATAGGGGTCGCAGAAGAAGAAGAGAAAAAGAAAGGGACTGAGAAAATATTTGAAGAGATTATAGTTGAAAACTTCCCTAATATGGGAAAGGAAATAGTTAATCAAGCCCAGGAAGCACAGAGAGTCCCATACAGGATAAATCCAAGGAGAAACAAGCCAAGACACATATTAATCAAACTATCAAAAATTAAATACAAGAAAAAATATTAAAAGCAGCAAGGGAAAAACAACAAATGACATACAAGGGAATCCCCATAAGGTTAACAGCTGATCTTTCAGCAGAAACTCTGCAAGCCAGAAAGGAGTGACAGGACATATTTAAAGTGATGAAAGGGAAAAACCTACAGCCAAGATTACTCTACCCAGCAAGGATCACATTCAGATTTGATGGAGTAATTAAAACCTTTACAGAAAAGCAAAAGCTAAGAGAATTCAGCACCACCAAACCAGCTTTACAACAAATGCTAAAGGAACTTCTCTAGGCAGGAAACACAAGAGAAGGAAAAGACTTACAATAACAAACCCAAAACAATTAAGAAAATGGTAATAGGAACATACATATGGATAATTACCTTAAATGTAAATGGATTAAATGCTCCAACCAAAAGACATAGACTGGCTGAATGGATACAAAAACAAGACCCGTATATATGCTGCCTACAAGAGACCCACTTCAGACCTAGGGACACATACAGACTGAAAGTGAGGGGATGGAAAAAATATTCCATGCAAATGGAAATCAAAAGAAAGCTGGAGTAGCAATTCTCATATCAGAAAAAATAGACTTTAAAACAAAGACTATTACAAGAGACAAAGAAGGACACTACATAATGATCAAGGGATCAATCCAAGAAGAAGATATAACAATTGTGACTATTTATGCACCCAACATAGGAGCACCTCAATACATAAGGCAAATACTAACAGCCATAAAAGGGGAAATTGACAGTAACACAATCATAATAGGGGACTTTAACAGCCCACTTTCACCAATGGACAGATCATCCAAAATGAAAATAAATAAGGAAACACCAGCTTTAAATGATACATTAAACAATATGGACTTAATTGATATTTATAGGACATTCCATCCAAAAACAACAGAATACACTTTCCTCTCAAGTGCTCATGGAACATTCTCCAGGATAGATCATACCTTGGGTCACAAATCAAGCCTTGGTAAATTTAAGAAAATTGAAATCATATCACGTATCTTTTCCCACCACAACGCTATGAGACTAGCTATCAATTACAAGAAAAAATCTGTAAAAAATACAAACACATGAAGCCTAAACAATACACTACTTAATAACCAGGAGATCACTGAAGATATCAATGAGGAAATCAAAAAATACCTAGAAACAAATGACAATGAAAACACGATGACCCAAAACCTATGGGATGCAGCAAAAGCAGTTCTAAGAGGGAAGTTTATAGCAATACAATCCTTCCTCAAGGAACAAGAAACATCTCAAATCAACCTAACCTTATATCTAAAGCAAATAGAGAAAGGAACACAAAACAAAAAAAAAACCCCAAAGTTAGCAGAAGGAAAGAAATCATAAAGATCAGATCAGAAATAAATGAAAAAGAAATGAAGGAAACAGTAGCAAAGATCAAGAAAACTAAGAACTGGTTCTTTGAGAAGATAAACAGAACAGAGAAACCATTAGCCAGACTCATCCAGAAAAAAAGGGTGAAGACACAAATCAATAGAATTAGAAATGAAAAAGGAGAAGTAACAACTGACACTGCAGAAATACAAAGGATCATGAGAGATTACTACAAGCAACAATAAGCCAATAAAATGGACAACCTGGAAGAAATGGACAAATTCTTAGAAAAGCACGACCTTCTGAGACTGAACCAGGAAGAAATAGAAAATATAAACAGACCAGTCACAAGCACTGAAACTGAGACTGTGATTAAAAATGTTCCAACAAACAAAAGCCTAGGACCAGATGGCTTCACCCGCGAATTCTATCAAACATTTAGAGAAGAGCTAACACCTATCCTTCTCAAACTCTTCTGAAATATAGCAGAGGGGGGAACACTTCCAAACTCATTCTACGAGGCCACCATCACCCCGATTCCAAAACCAGATAAAGATGTCACAAAAAAAGACAACTACAGGCCAATATCACTGGTGAACATAGATGCAAAAATCCTCAACAAAATACTAGCCAACAGAATGCAACAGCACGTTAAAAGGATCATACACCATGATCAAGTGGGGTTTATTCCAGGAATGCAAGGATTCTTCAATATACGCAAATCAATCAATGTGATAAACCATATTAACAAATTGAAGGAGAACAACCATATGATCATCTCAAGAGACACAGAAAAAGCTTTTGACAAAATTCAACCCCCATTTATGATAAAAACCCTCCAGAAAGTAGGCATAGAGGGAACTTGCCTCAACATAATAAAGGCCATATATGACAAACCCACTGCCAACAACGTTCTCAATGGTAAAAAACTGAAACCATTTCCTCTAAGATAAGGAACAAGACAAGGTTGTCCACTCTCACCATTATTATTCAACATGGTTTTGGAAGTTTTAGCCACAGCATCAGAGATGTAAAAGAAATAAAAGGAATCCAAATCGGAAAGGAAGAATTAAAGCTGTCACTATTTGCAGATGACATGATACTATACATAGAGAATCCTTAAGATGCTACCAGAAAACTACCAGAGCTAATCAATGAATTTGATAATGTAGCAGGATACACATTAATGCACAGAAATCTCTTGTATTCCTATACACTAATGATGAAAAATCTGAAACAGAAATTAAGGAAACACTCCCATTTACCACTGCAACAAAAAGAATAAAATACCTAGGAATAAACCTACCTAAGGAGAAAAAAGACCTGTATGCAGAAAACTATAAGACACTGCTGAAAGAAATTAAAGATGATCCAAACAGATGAAGAGATGTACCATATTCTTGGATTGGAAGAATCAACATTGTGAAAATGACTATACCACCCAAAGCAATCTACAGATTCAATACAATCCCTATCAAATTACCACTGGCATTTTTCACAGAACTAGAACAAAAAATTTCACAATTTGTATGGAAACACAAAAGACCCCGAACAGCCAAAGCAATCCTGAGAAAGAATAATGGAGTTGGAGGAATCAGGCTCCCTGACTTGAGACTATACTACAAAGCTACAGTAATCAAGACAGTATGGTACTGTCACAAAAACAGAAATATAGATCAATGGAACAGGATAGAAAGCCCAGAGATAAACCCACGCACCTATGGTCAACTAATCTATGACAACGGAGGCAAGGATATACAATGGAGAAAAGACAGTCTCTTCAATAAGTGGTGCTGAGAAAACTGGACAGCTACATGTCAAAGAATGAATTTAGAACACTCCCTAACACCATACACAAAAATAAACTCAAAATGGATTAAAGATCTAAATGTAAGACTGGACACTATAAAACTCTTAGAGGAAAACATAGGCAGAACACTCTATGACATAAATCACAGCAAGATCCTTTTTGACCCACCTCCTAGAGAAATGGAAATAAAAACAAAAATAAACAAATGGGACCTAATGAAACTTAAAAGCTTTTGCACAGCAAAGGAAACCATAAACAAGATGAAAAGATAACCCTCAGTATGGGAGAAAATATTTGCAAATGAAGCAACTGACAAAGGGTTAATCTCCAAAATTTACAAGCAGCCCATGCAGCTCAATATCAAAAAAACAAACAACCCAATCCAAAAATGGGCAGAAGACTAAATAGACATTTCTCCAAAGGAGATATACAGATTGCAAAGAAACTCGTGGATGTTCAACATCACTAATCATTAGATAAATGCAAATCAAAACTACAATGAGATATCACCTCACACCAGTCAGAATGGCCATCATCAAAAAATCTACAAACAATAAATGCTGGAGAGGGTTTGGAGAAAGGGGAACCCTCTTGCACTGTTGGTGGGAATGTAAATTGATACAGCCACTATGGTGAACAGTATGGAGGTTCCTTAAAAAACTAAAAATAGAACTACCATACCACCCAGCAATCCTGCTACTGGGCATATACCCTGAGAAAAGCATAATTCAAAAAGAGTAATGTACCACAATGTTCATTGCAGCTGTATTTACAATAACCGGGACATGGAAGCCACCTAATTGTCCATCGACAGATGAATGGATAAAGAAGATATGGCACATATATACAATGGAATATTCCTCAGCCATGAAAATAAATGAAATTGAGTTATTTGTAGTGAGGTGGATGGACCTAGAATCTGTCATACAGAGTGAAGTAAGTCAGAAAGAGAAAAACAAATACCGTATGCTAACACATATATATGGAATCTAAAAAAAAAAATAAAAAGGTTCTGAAGAACCTAGGGGCAGGACAGGAATAAAGACGCAGTCTTAGAGAATGGACTTGAGGATATGGGCAGGGGGAAGGGTAAGCTGGGACGAAGTGAGAGAGTGGCATGGACATATATACACTACCAAATGTAAAATAGATAGCTAGTGGGAAGCAGCCACATAGCACAGGGAGGTCAGTTTTGTGCTTTGTGTACACCTAGAGGGGTGGGATAGGTAGGGTGGGAGGGAGGGAGATGCAAGAGGGAGGAGTTATGGGGATATATGTATATGTATAGCTGATTCACTTTGTTATAAAGCAGAAAGTAACACACCATTGTAAAGCAATTATACTCTAATAAAGATGTTAAAAAAATTAATTAATTAATTAATTAATTTTTAAAAAAGGAAAGGAAGACTGCGGAGCAAAATATTTAAAATATTGAAAGAACCATCCATCCCCACACCACGAATATAGTATTCTATATTCAGCAAAATTATCCTTTAAAAGTAAAGGAGAAATACTTTCTCAGTCTAATAAGAACAGATTTATCTCCAGCAGCCCTACCCTGCAAAAAACCTTAAAATTCTTCAGGCAGAAAGAAAATGATATGTTATGAACTGAATGTTTTTTGCACCCCCCCCCAAAATTTATTTTTGAAGCCATAATGCCACAGTATGGCTGTAGTAGGAGATGGGGTCTTTAAGGAAGTAAGGTTAAATGAGGTCATAAAGGAGGGACCCTAATCTGATAATATTAGTGTTCTTAAAAGAAGAGACACCAAAGTGCATTTTTTCTCTCTCTGTCTCTCCTCTCTCTCCCTCTCCTCTCTCTCTCTCCTCTCTCTCTCTCCTCTCTCTCTCTCCTCTCTCTCCCTCTCTTAGAATGCTTGGAGAAATGGCTGACATAGGGATGTGGGAGGAAAATACAGCACAGTAGTCTGCCCCTTAACTGCAGTTTCACTTTCTGAGGCTTCAGTTACCTATCGTCAGCAGATGTCCAAAAATATTAAATGGGAAATTCCAGAAATAAACAATTCATAAGTTTTAAATTGCTTGCTATTTTGAGTAGCATGATGAAATCTTGCACCATCCCGCTTCATTCCACCCAGGATCCCCAACCATCAATGTCATCTACTCCTCACTTCCAACCATCAATGTTGTCATGTTTTGATGAGCCAGGATCACCTGAAGCAGATGATCCTCCTGGCATGTCATCAGAAGGTCAACAGCAGCCTAAGTCTATGTCACAATGCACTTCATCTCATCACATAGACATTTTACCATCTCCCATCATCATAAGAAGGGTGAGTACAGTACAATAAGATCTTTTAAGAGAGTGAGAGAGAGAGAGAGAGAGAGAGAGAGACAACATTCACATAACTTTTAGTACAGTATATTGTTATAGTTGTTCCATTTTGGGGATTTTTAGGTACTTAACAGATATTTTAATTTTATTTTTATTTTTAAATATTTATATTTTATTATTAATTATTATTGTTAATCTCTTACTGTACCTAATTTATAAATTAAACTTTATCCTAGGCATGCATGTATAGGAAAAAACATAGTATATATAGGGTTTAGTACTATCCACAGTTTCAGGCATCAACTGGGTGCCTTAGAACATATCCGCGTGGATAAGAGGGGACTACTGTATGAGTCTGAATTTCTTATAGTGCCAGAAAGTAAGGAAGTTTCCCCCCAAAAGAAAAAACAATCCACAATAATAGGTGTATAGCAGAGGGTCATGGGAGACCACTGAAAGTGCTCCCAATAGCCAAATATGAAACTCTTTGAGCAACAAAATAAGATGATGTGATGGCTACTTTTATGAGTCAACTTGGCTAGGTCACGATAACCAGATATTTGGTCAAACACTATTTTAAATTTTCCTATAAATATATTTTTTAGGTGAGATTAGCATTTAAATCATTAGACTTGATTAAAACAGATCACTCTCCATAACGTGGGTGACCTAGCCTGCCAGCCTACCCTGCAAATTTTGGTCTTGCCAGACTCCACAATTGCATGAGCCAATTCCTTAAAATCTCTCTCTCTCTCTCTCTCCACACACACACACACACACACACAACCTATTCATTCATTCTGCTTCTCTGGAAAACCCTGACTATAATAAAGGTACTGAGTATTGGATTATGATCCTACATATAAAAATCTCATATGCAGAAGAATTCCAAATAAGTGATGTAGACAATACCCTCTCAAATAAATGGAGTTTAACCACTCCATTCCTTTAGTATGAGCTGTCCTTAATGACTTGCTTCTAAAGACTAGTGCACAGAGAGAGAGAACATATAATTTTACAGTGGAGAAACCTGACAAACTCTACTTTGACCAAGTGACCAAAATTAACCTCAACACAAGTCACATTGAGAGCATGCACTGTTAATATGATTGGATGAGATGACACTTCACTTCTGTGGTCTCCATAACCCCAGTCTAACCATGTGAAAAAACATAAGACAAACCCAAACTGAAGAACCTTCTACAAAACACCGGACCTATACTCATCAAAACTGTCAAGGCTACTAAAAACAAGGAAAGCCTGAGAAACTGTTATAGCCAAGAGGAGCCTAAGGAAACATGATTATTAAATGTAATGCAGGGTCCTGGATGAGATGCTGGAACAAAAATAGTTCATTTAGGTAAAAACTAAGAAAATCTGTATGGAGAATCTGTATGGGTTGAATAAAAATGTATCAATATTGATTCATCAATTCCGACAAATATACTATTGTAAAATGTCAATGACAGGAGAAACTGGTTGTGGGCTAAATGGAACCCTCTGTACTATCTTCACAACTTTTCTCTAAATCTAAATTTATTCTAGAATAAAAAATTTATTAGAAATACATATGCACTAAAGGAGAATAATATTTTGAGTAAATGATGTAACTATTATGGAAAAACATCAATTGCTTTCTTCTCTTGAGGGAAGAAGTGAACTTAACAGGAATTTCAGTGGAGGCAGGTTCTCCCAGGTAAAGGATCCAAATCTTCAGGGTATAGGAGCTTTGATTGTCTATCTTGGCAACTAGTATTGGCTTGTGAAATTAAAACTTAAAATAATTACATGACTTCTGCTGTAGTTTTCAGATATAAAGACTAATAAAAGCATTTGATTGCCATTTCTTAAAAAGCATACTGAATATACCCATTAGCACACTTTCCATGCTTAGTGTTGATGGAAAATCCATCTTTAACCATAAAGCAATTGATTTTCATAAGTGTCTTTTTCATATGTTACTGATTTGTATTCTGTAAAGCCCACTATTACAGGACAGTTTGTTTGAGTATAACTTGCTCTCTCCTTTGCTTGGGCTCTCTGATTTATTCAAGTTACCAAAGGACAGAAATAGATGCAAGTTTTGGCCATATCCATTCTCTTCTCCTACAGGGAATACTCACTATTGAGCAATGAACATTTTCAAATGCAAATGACCCTCCAAATTAAGGCAGTCCTCCTTAGAGCCACTACTAAACCACCACCTGTGTGTGTTCCTATTCAAAGCTGGTCTACTCAGCCCATATGCATCTCCTCCAGCGTTTTATTTGACAATCTGTTTCAGCTTTGCGAGGGAGCTAGGAAATTATGTATTGCTCATTTTGTCAAAGTCATCATTGATGACAATTCCGGCATCAAGAGGCTCAGTTTATTCTGCAGATGTTTTTATCAAACAGAAGATAAATCATGGTTCCCCATCTTGTTTTGTGTCGTACTTCTGGGAATAATGGAGGGCACAAATAAAAACGCTTTCATTAATAAAGAAAGAAAGGAGTAGACTCCAGAGGCTCACCATGCTTGACTTTCAGATATGATGAAAATCATATCACACCCTGGTAAGAGATCATATTTAGCACCAATGTAACAGGCTTGGGGTGGGGGTGGGGTGGAGTTAGGGGAGGTAATCTTAATTTTTTAAGAGATGCATCTCCTCTCATTCCTTTGAGAACAGTGGGCCCAATTCATTTAGAATTCCAATACAGATTAATGTTCAGCACAGCACCTTCTAGAAAGAGTCACTATAAAATACTCCTGAAGAAAAAAATGATTAATCTCATAGGTAAATCGTCAGGAGAGATTGTCTTGAAGTTCTCATGAGATGTAGCTAGACTTTCTGTGATTTTTGATGTAAGTACCGGGTCCCTGGATTTGGCCTGTTGAAGTCCAGACTCAAACTTAAAATTGGGGGGAGGGGGAAAACATGTCTGTGAATTTGTCTTCACCTTCTGCTGTAAGGTGTAGTTAGCTGATGAAAGTAAACCAAGACTCTTAAATAAAAAGAAATATTTAATGTAGCCTACTATGTGCAAGGCACTGGTATTCTATTAGGATTTCTTATGTGAGATTAAAATGGCCAGACAGGCTTCACCAGATTCTGCATAGTCTCTAGAGCAATATGGAGTGTATAGACTTGAAATCAGGGACTGGTGTGATAATTATCAGTGGAGAATGAGCAAATGTTAAGGTGCTCATGGCCCTCCGTGATGCAGATGACAGCGTTGTGAGAGGCAGCCAAGGAGAATATGATTTTAAAAATTCTTTAGCGAATGTTGGGAACGAGAAAGAGAAAATGTTAGAGAAGTAGCTGACAAAGAGGAAAACACTTAATACTCCTTTACTTCTACCATCATTGTCCCCAGTGACGTTAACTACGCACCAGACACAGTGATAAGTACTTTAGTTATTACTTGTTATCATCACAACTATGTTTTGAGATATTATCTCATTCTATTCCAATATTAGAAAAAGAAGCTCACAAAGGTTATTTGCCCAAGACTACACAGTTAGTACTTTCCAAATCATGTTGGACAGTGGCTAAGGCCATAGGATTTGTATTCAAGTGGTCTTTGGTTTGAATGTGGACAATCCAGCATTTCTGACCATTAGAACCTCCATGGACTAGATTACTTTTAATCGGGTGAATGTGTACTTAATTGGCATCACCAATTTTTTCATATATTCCTTCACCATCTATTTATGGAAGATCTACTATCTGTCAAACACTGTGCTTAGTTCTGGACAGCAAGGATAAAATATATTATCATCTTCTCCAAAACAAGGAGACAAAAATTAGTGTAGCAACCTCTTGTTCTCCTTGGACTATCCATGGACAAATTATTTCCTTTCTATATCAGTGCCCCTTTCAGACTCTAACCAGTCTCTCCAGGAAACCCTTAGATATTTTGCATTAGCATTGTAATTTATTATTTAATAGAAATATAAATTGCAATGCAAATAAATATTATTTATTTCCCAGTTTTCTCCCATTTGTCTGAATAAAACATAAGCTGATCAATATATAAAATATCCATAAAACTAGGCCACTGCAGTGACGATTCGTGCTGATTTTTTTTCTCCCTTTTACCTTACTTCCACATGATTTAACATTAAAGTTAAGGCAAGAGCAGCTACCACAAAAGAACAGGAAAAGCAAATAAGATTTTAACAAGCTTTCAATAGACTGACAAAAGGAGATGGGAAACTAGAAGCATGACAATAATAAGCAGTAACTCTGCAAGAAATACAGCGTCCAAATGGACCCTGAATGAGAAATTTACTTATTTATTTGCATATTTCAGTTCAGTTTTGTGTTAACTAGTTTTTTCCCCCTCTTGTTTGGAAAACCATTTGGATTTATTGCATCTCCTGGGGTTCTTCTGCATTTTTTGTTTTTCAACATTCAATCTCCTTATTTTAACATGTCTTTATGTTCAGATTTTTCAGACACTGTTTACTCTGTTATTTTCCCTTCAAATAGTAGAAATCATGAAATGAACAGTTAAAGTTACTGTTAGTGCACAAATAACTTCAGACAGATCGTAAACTCCCTAGTGATCAAGGAACTATATAATGCTGACTAGCTCCAGCAGTGACAGCAAAATTTTCATAAGCCAGATGCTTAGTTTTTAGCTCAATCCCAACAATTTATCCTCACCATGTGAGAATTCCCCCTTACTTTTCCAAAAAGCCTATTGTCTTTCTGACCCTCAGAGAAATTCAGCAGTTTCTGAGGTCTTTCCCCAGCTTTCCTTCTTTCTACAACTGCAAATAACTCAAAATGATGAGGGCACATGGCAAAGGACAAACACACATAACATTTTTTTTACCAGCCATAAGCAAATTCAGATGGAAAATTTTAAAACAGGAGTTACTAAAGTCTTTTTGGATAAGACACTGCCACTTGCAGTATGAGTGCTTAGACTTTCTTGTAAGCCTAGGAGGTGGATAAGGCAGTCTTCATTTCCTAAAGAGCAAGAATGGATTGCTTAATGAACTAACATTTTGGATATATCATGATTTAAATCACCATGACTTACAATATCTGAACTAGACAAAATGTTAACTATTTTTTTTTAAGTTACTGATCTTCTTAACCCACAAAACTGTCTTTAGATTTAGCATTTACAACATGAGACAAGCTGTTGAATTTGCTTCAAGTTTTTGTTTTTTGTTTTCAACCTTGCCTGTATAACTCCAAAATCCATTGTATGGATACACTGCATTTCTTAGAACCTCTCTCTCATATACATGAAGAAATTAAATCTCAGAAAGATTTTGTGTTGAGAATATCATATGCAAAAATACAAGATGAAGAATAAATTAACCAGCCAGGATGGTAACAAAAAAAATCAGCATCCCCTGAAACTAGTGGTTGCAGATATTTAGCTCAATGTGAGTCAAATGTATGAGGGAGATTCCTGCCCCTGGAGTGAATACGATCTGTGACTGGGGCAAGAGACTTAGAGAATCCAGAATACAGGAGCTAATGGTTCTGAACTGCTAAGAGCCAGTCAGGCCATACTAACATACACAGGTGTATTAGTTTCCTAGGCCGTCATAACAAACTACTATAAGCTGGGTGCCTTATAATAACATAAATTTATTACCTAACAGGTGTAGAGCCTAGAAGTCTGAAATCAAGGTATGTGCAGGGCGATGTTCTCTCTGAAGACTCTAAGGGAAGATCCTTCCTTGCCCTTCTAGCTTCTTTTGGCTACTGGCAGTCAGTGGCATCCTTGGTTTGTAGTTGCGTTCTTTTGGTCTCTGCCTCTGTCATCACATGATTTCTCCCCCATGTGTTTGTGTCTCTGTCTGTCCAAATTTCCCTCTTCTTATAAGGATGCTAGTCATAGTGCATTTAGGGCTCACCTCATACAGTATGACCTTATCTTAACTTCATTACATCCGCAAACACCCTGTTTGTAAATAAGGCCACTTTCAAAGGTTCCACATAGACATGAATTTGGGGGAGACACTATCCAACTCAGTATACTAAGATTCCAAGTTCCATATCAGGTGATGTATCTCTAGGAGGCATCTCAGACTTAACATGTCCAGCCTGAACTCCTGATCTCCTATCCCAAAATACACGTTCCACCTAGTGTCTCTTCCATCTTTGTTCAACAACAACTGAATCCATCCAAGTTGCTAAGGACTAGAAACAAAGAATTATCCCTTTTTAGGGTCCTTCTTTCATAGCCCACATCCAAAACATCAGAAATTCTTTTGATGATTGCTGGAAATTATATGTAGACTCTGGCCACTGCTCACTCCCTCTACTGCAAATGCTCCTTATGAGCTGCCACCATCTCTCACCCGTATCATTCCAATAGCCTTCCAACTGGTCTCTCTAATTCCACTTTTCTTCCCTTACAGTGTAATTTTAAGATACCAGTTGGAGTGATCCTTTTGAAACATAGGCCAGATTACCTCATTCCTGTGCTACAATCCCTCCAGTGGCTCCCCATCTCATTCAGAGTAAAAGTCAAAAACCCAAAAAGGCCCAGTGTAACTCTGCCCCCCAACCTATCGGCCCTCATCTTCCCACCTCCCTTTTTCTGCTCCGTTCACACTGCCCCCTTGCAGTTTGTCAAACATGCTAGTTAACTCCCACCTTAGGGTCTTTACATTCCCTCTATCCAAAGACATGTTTGAAGTCACTCAACTCCCTACATTGCTGGAGGAGTCAAGGTAAGTTGGACATAATCTTGTTCAAAATACTGTAAAATGAATGCTTGTGTCATTCCTAGTTCTCTGAACTAGAGCAAAGAAAACTACTATAGGCTATGATAAAGAAATACCTCCTTTCAATCACTTGAATGCTTATAATCATAAAAATAATAACAATATGGTATTTTCAAAATACTTTTATGCATCTACTGGAAACTTTGTTAAAGTGACTTTTTAGACTGTAATGTGGTTTATAAACGGTTAGTAAGTCTTAGATCCATTAGGATATTGAAAAGAAAAACTTTGAGCTATGGCAAGGAAGAAAACAGTGTGTAATTATGTGATGGATAGAAAAAATTTCTTCCTTGTCCTTCTCCAATTTAAGCATATCAATTCAGAGTGCCTAATCCTGGTCCCATAGTCCCATTAGTAGTTTATAGAGAAAGAGTGGATTTATAGGAAGTCCCAAGGCTCCTTCCAACTTTTTCCAACCAACACCCCTGGATCTGTCATCTGGATTTATTTTCTGACAAAACATAATTTAATAAGAAAAGATTTTTCATAAACTAACAGAATTACCCAAGGAAACACAAGATGGAGTCAGACAACTAGTTAGACTTAGACTCAAAAGAATAGCAGACATTGTTTATCTATTAAAACGAAGAGATAAACAAGGTGTCAACCAAAAGACACAAGGATTTAAAGAAGAAATTATAAAACAAAAGTCAGAGATGAAAGCCAAGCAGGAAGAGCTCAGAAAGGATATGGGAGAGAACAATGAAAACAGAATAGAGAGAAAAGGCACATAAAAAAAACAACAGTAAGACATAACTTCAACAGAAAATGCTGTCAAAAATATTGCAAATGGGTTTAGGGAAATTGGAAGAGAATAAAATAACATTTAAAATTGATTATAAAAAATATACTCGGTGGAAGACAGAAAAAGGAAATTGAATATTTGTAAAAAATGGTGTTTCTGAAGATGAGAATAGAACATGTGGAACATAAAATATTAAAATATAAAATGAAAATAAAACTATTGTGAAATTTAGGAAAGAGCTTGTATTTGTAGATGAAAAAAGTACACCTGTCCCTAACCCATCAACACCAAAATATACTAGTGAAATAACTGAACTGCAAGAATAAAGAGAAGAGTTCCTGTTTCCAGTCACAGGGATCCAGGTTATTTGGATAATTTTGCTAAAAATGACAAAAATTGCTGGATAAGATATTTTAAAAATTCATCAAAGTATTGGATAGCTGAAAAGATGACGAGGATCTACTAAGTCAAAAATTTATGGGAATATAGAACCCAGAGATACAAGCAGTGTCCTGTACTGGAATAAAGGAGTGTTTGCTCTGAGGGCATTTGTTACTGCTGGCAAACTTGGGCCTTTGGTTAGGCAAGAATGTCCCATCCAATACTGAACAGGAGACACCTCCACATTAACTTGGGAAGATAAAGGTGAACAGGAAGTAATTCTCTCCTCAGAGAACACAGAAAAAGTTGCCTTGATGCTGAACAGATAAAGGAAGGAAAAGAAAAGTGTATTAACAACAGCAACAACTCTGAAGAGCTGTGGTTATTTCATTGCTGTTGCTCAGATTTGTAGATCAGATTCATGCTGCCTGGGACTCCAAGTAAACCACAGCTTTGATTTAGGGTCATCGTGGATTTATAGAACCTGGTAGAAAGTAACTTCATCCTAGGTCATAGAGAATCCATGACCCAAAATAATTTTTCAAAGACAATGTGTAATGCACAATCAAAAACGTTCAAACACAAAAGGAAACCACAAAAGAATCAATAAAACTAATAATTAAAATGGACACATAAAGATTTTAAGCATGGAAGCTATTTGACATGGTTTATAGTTACACTGTGCTTACCGTACGGTTTCCAAGAAGCAGTGGCTCTAACTAAGGGAAACAATGAAGGGAATTCCCAGGATAATTGTTGTGCAAGAGGTCTAGTGGACTTTAAATTTAGGGTAGAAGAGAAGGGCAAACAGTTCTTAGAAGAAATTATTATGAAATGAAAAAATGATTCCATGAGCTTGTTTGGAGTTTCCTTGGACCCTAAGTGCTTAACAGCAAGTAATGTACTATTATGAAATAAAAGGCATTTGAGCTTCCAAAAAGACCAAGTCTTATATAAGGAGGAAATGTTACTTTGGGTCACTGAACAATATATATATGGTCACAGTGATTTCATTTTCAACTTTCAGATCAAACTTTGTTCAAAACTAAATCAAGATTCAAAAGTGAAGAAAATAAATGGCATAAACAAGAGCAATTGAGAAAAGATAATTTGATCTAGACTTACAAAATATTATCTTTTAAATGGTGTAGTTCAGTGTTTCTTACAGATCCATTTAGACCATCTAGGTAGAAGCTAAACGCTTTAATAATTTTCAGCATTTAGAATCAAACTGTAGGCAAAACTAGACAGTATAACTATGACTGCTAAATTCAGTGAAAGTGGTGCAAATCTTAACAATGTAAAAGTAATAGTATTGCTGAGAGAACTTGGTTGAATAGAGAAGAAGAAATAAGTGTGGTATAAACTGAAAGTTACCTCATCATTTAAATTGGTTGCTAAAAATAGTTATTTAAAGTTGATAAATACATGTTTTGTACATAAAGTTGATAAGTACATAGTTGTCCCCATTTGAACTGAAGTGGATTACTCACAGCAATTATCTGATGAGAGGGAATGTGGATAAGTCAGTGGAGTGGGAGAAGTTTCTGTTTTATATCTTCTGTATTTTAAATGATTTTTATATCATTTGCAGTTATTATTTATATAACAATCAACTGTAAATATAATTTAGCTTGTGGGACAGTCGACTCATTAGTTTTCCCACACACGCTGTCTGAGTGTGTGGTTAGGAAGAAACTTAAACCTCAAAGCATCCTCCCCCCATTTCAATATTGGTGACATCAAGATTAAATGTGTGGATTCTGGAATCAGACAGACATTGCTTCAAATTCAACACCTATTACTACATTTCCTAGTTTGTAAAATTCAACTCAGTGTTATTGTGGGAATTACATGAGAGTATATTTATATATGGCACTTAGCACAATGACTGGCACTGAGTGTGGGTTCAAATGTGAGAAATAACAGCAAGGTATTGGGACACCACTACTTTGGGGACTCACTCTTGGTCAAGCACACACTCCCCCTGAGAGACAACATGTGTGTGGACATGCACATGTGCGTGTAGTTGTGTTTTTTAGGTTCTTTATTTGGTTACTTATGAAGACTATCAAAGTTAAGTATCCCCTCCCCAACTTTTATCCTATAAAATACCAACATAATAAATACACTTTGGAGGTTTATGAATTTTATTGTTAGGAACTATGACTTGTAAAATAATCTTTTACAATTAAGCTAATTTCCTAAAGCTCACTCATACTTACCAAACTTTAGGTTTTCCTTTAATTCCTTCAATACTAAACCCCTACTCTTTCTTCATTTCAGCTTCTTGCCAGTGAGGTTTCTGAGACCCAAAGGATGGAATGTGAACATGATTAGTTTGTTGGAAAAACTTTGAGTTAGAATTAGGGAACTATAATTTGAGATCCAGCTGTGCTCATAGAGAGCTGTGGGGATTGTAATAAGTATCCTACTCTCTCTGGGTCTTGGTATCTTGATGTAGCAAGTGGAGTTAATGAATCCTGGTTTACATAGTGCTCTCATATGAATGCATCGAAGCTTTACAGTACAGGGAAAGAAACATCAAATGTATCATGTATCATTTCCATTACTCCTGGTTTGAAACATCTGGACCTTTTTTGTGAGTGACATTTTATGCTGACAAAATTTAGTGTGTTCTGAACCATCTTTTCTTTGAGTATAAATGCTTTCTGTTAATATTAGTAAAGACTATAAAATCACATTTCCCCCCATTCTTATTAAGCATATAGTAGATATTTAATAAAAATAATGTTGATTAATTAATTAAAGGCAGAATTCTGGGGCTGGCAAGGGGAAGAGAAACTATAATATAAGCTATTTTTTTTTTCTCTTTCAGGATAGCAAAGGGACAACAAACCTTATACTATGGAAAGATTTGGTTGAAAAATGATCTTCTATTGACTAGCAAGTTCTGACAAGGCCCACTGTGTGGGTGTATGGAAAATTGAAAAGAAAACCTAAAGGAGTCTTTTGGGAGAAACTGCTAACAGGTTAAAAAGTTCAAACTCTCTGCTCTGGCATACAAAACCATTTATGACTTGACCACTGTCTCTAGCAGATCATATCCTGGAACTTTACACACTAGAAATATTTAACATCTTTGAGTTCTTCCACTATAGTTAATGCCTAAATAATTTAATATAATCTTTCTATTATTTACATTTATTGTTATCTTTGTGTATGATGTAGAATTTCCCAATTCACAAATGCACATACTTTTTATCCAAAAATGTCTATTCATCAGTCAAAACCCAGCTCAGCACTCACCTTACCCAAGAATCTTCCCTTCACACTGCTGACCATCCTCATACCCTCACCCTTCCTCCTGAAACCCTCCAATCTCAGATCTTGAAACCTGTTCTTTTTGTTTCACTTAGCCCCTTTCACTGTATAGTCAATGGTGTTTTTGCACTTTTATTTTTTGCACATCTGTTTTTTTTCCTATACTGAAGCAGGGGCTAGGCACTGATTTGTATTCATGGGTATAATTCCAACATTGAGTCAAATGTTTGATGAACAATACCCATTGAATTTGTGAATGAGTAAGTGGACTCCAACACTAATCATTCTTATAGCTTTATTAGTATGAATTTGAAACCAAGCAGAACACTATGGGGCTCTCTTTGGTACCAAAGCCTTTCCATGTCCCCCATGTCTTGTTTGTAGGAAAAAGACTTCAGCCTCCTAGACCTTCCCTGAGTCCCAAAGGGTAGATTCAAACAGGCACTAATCAGGGAAGTGAGGGAATGCAGAAACAAAGGAAAAACAGTCAAGACACAATAGTACAGCTATAAAGCAGAGTCCTTGGTCCTCCTCAAGGAATATACATAACAATATATCTTTGAGTTCTTCTACAGGAACTAAAGCTCCCACCCAGATGGGGGATTGTAACTATATGCTGAGAGAGCAGACTGGTTGGACCCAGAAGGCTGATGATCGAGATTCCTAGAACACTACCCTGTTACCTCACTGCCAACCAATCAGAAGAAAGTCACACACTCTGCAGCCCTCCCCCCAAATTTTTCCTTTAAAAACCATCCGGGAATTTGGGTTCTTTGAGCATGAACTGCCTGTTCTCCTTGCTTTGCCCTTGCAATAAGCATTTCTCTGCTCCAGACTCTGACATTATGGTTTGTTTGGCCTCACTGTGCATTGGGCACATGAACTTACATTCAACAACAGATTTACTAGTTAACCCAGTATTTTTGCTGGTTTACTAGCAGCTCTACTGAGATCTAACCTATATACCATATCATTCACCCATTTGAACTGAATAATTCATTGATTTTTATTATATCTTTCTAGTTTGAACTCCCCACAATTTTGGCAGAAGACAATTCTCCTGGAAATCTTGCATGGTCCCACCAAATAGTTTTAATTTAAGGATAAATAAAGAATGAAAAGAGACAAGAAAGAGGGAGGAAGAGAATGTGTATAATTATTTCAATGCTTTCTACAATAATATTGAAATGAAACATATGATGTCAATGATGAGTAAAGGAGACATGCACTTTAAATCCAATTTGTTATGTATCTCATCTAGGAACAATTAAGTTAGTCCTCTTTAAACTTCATTCTTTACTACTTTCATTATAACCCTTTCACACACTGCTTGATATTTTGTATTTTGTATGTGTCTGTGGAAGAGCAAGAACTGGGAATTATACTTTTGTATTTCTCTTCAGGACTTGTACTATTTTGCACATAGTAAGGGCAAAATACACATGCAGTGCATCACATTGTAAAACAAAAGAGGAAAATGGAAGAAATGATGTATCATCACACAGAAAGTATATGATGAGAATCTTAATATCACAGCCCCATATTGGCTTTAAAAATCTGAATATTTCAGGTAACAGTTTTTAAGTCTTACTAATTTCATTTCTTCAGATTACTACAGATTTGTCCTTTAGCTACTTTTCACTCCAGAGGAACAAGGTATGAGAGTGTAGCCCTCTATTTATAAAGATCAATTTACCTACCATTTCTTGATGAGAGGTTGACAAGCTTTAAATAGTCTCAGGCAACCTCCCATTACATTTTATGGTAGGAACCTAAAGAGAATAAAGTATTCAATTGAATCCCGAAGATGTTTTCAGAAATAATTATCCAAGTAGAGGTACTGAAATAGCACCAGAAAAGTAAGCTCACCCTCAGTCTGTTCCAAACTATCTCCTCACCCCTCCAAAGGAAAAAATATGGAATAAGAAAGTTAATGCATTAGCATAATTATTTGAATCTTGTGAAACTACTTCCATACCCTTGGAGTTTGGAGGTCAGTCTAATTTCTTGATTAGCTGAATGTATATTAAATTGGATCTCTTTGAATTTTGGGAGTTGTCCATCAATAATTAACAACCTGTTAATTGAATGTAAATGTCTCTGTCCCCTAACCTGGGAATGTTTTATTTCTCACTCCTTTCATTTAGTGCTTACCCATCCATATTCTACATTTCTTGACACATTTTTTTATTAAGTGCTCATTTATCAGTATTCAGGTATTCACTCCTATGTCACAAGCATCATAATACTCTTTATTACACCCCTAACTGCATATCCCTCCATATTACACATTCCTTGCCACCGTAGCCAGATATATTCTATTGATTGCAAGGCCATTTACCTTACAACTGCCTTTCAGTGATCTTTTGTTGAAAGTCTTGTTCTACAGCAAAGTCATTCCCCCTGCAAAACAACAAATAAGCAGGGTGCTGCATTATGTCCCCTTTAAGCAATAATTGGTTGCTTTGCAACTCTTTGGCCTGATGCTTCCTAATTTGTAATGCACAAGGCTCTGTTCAAAAGAATAACATATTCCATTTCTGTTTACAGAACTAACACTTGATGCAAAAAGAGATAGAAAAGAAGATTGGTCCTTTATTGGTGATAATTATACCAACAATACTGAGCAAGATATGGAAGGGTTAGAAAGAAGCAAATGAACTTACTTTTTAAATTGAGTTTACTAGATATAATCATATAGTAAAGTACAAATCTTTTAGCTGTTCAATTAAAACTACCTCATTTTTTCCAATAATTTAGGGGTCCATTTTTATATAATTTTGCATAAGTATTTCAACCAATTTCCATAAATTTGCATTTTTGTTCAGGAAGCCCTAATGCCAATTATGTAAAATAAATGTAATTAATTAATGTATTCCACAGCAACTGCATTCAAGCCTCGTTTGCAGTCAGAGACCTCAAAATGGCTGACTAAAGGGAAGGATAAACCAGAAAAAGTTCATCCCACAGCCCTCACCACAAACTGAAAAGTGAGGTCGAGGAATGCTTCCCAGAGAGATTAAAATACATCAGATATGAGATGCCTATGAAGCTTTGTTTCAGTCAATCTAATTCAATGCCTAAAAATAAATAAAGAGAGAGAGTCCTCCTCGTGCCAACATCATCATCTGCACGTAACCATCACTTTTGTAGCTAATCCTCAGGCTGACTTGGCCAAGTTAACCTGTAAGTATAATTCTGCTCTTGCCAACACATCCCTCTGCCAGAAGAGGCATGGGAAGAAGACACTGCATGCGTTACTCATGCCGTAATATGAAACTCTGTTTTCCAATTCAGAGTTAATTCAGGAAGCAACAGAAAAACATGCTGTTGTCTTTTTAAGCACATTTAAGTGTATGTGCTCATAGTTCCTCATTCTGTGTATATATGCTTTCCCAGAAAGTTCATGCCCACCAGGTATGTGTTGCATGTTTGCTAATAAATAAAACCTGCTGGGAACGCATTAGCTCCAGTTTAAAAGCCATCTGCTGCTTGTAAGTTCGAGAGTGACCCGCTCCCTATTTTAATCATCAGAATCTCTCATGAATTAGAAAACTATAACTGGCCAAACTGTATTGCCTATGGGGTTGCTTCAAGTTCAAGTCTGTGTATTTAGAAGTCTTATTACAGTGGGGATGAGGAAAGAACTGAATGGCTGGCCTCCTAACTCTGAGTTGCATGTGAGGCATATCTTAGTTATTTCTTAAATTGATTCTTGCCTGAATGCTCCCTTAGGGCTTAAAAATAGATGTTCATATATCATAATTTAATAAATAGTCAGAAGGGCAGGCTGTCCCTCCTTTGAAAACTTGGGAAATCCTCAGTTGTTTGAATTTCAAGTCGCACTGTGGGAGGCACTGGTTTGTCCTAGGCTTTCATTCATTTAGCATTGACAGCTTCCTGGGGGTGCTGGTGGCTCTGGGGTGGTAGGTCACACAGCTGTGAGGAAGCAGTCCTGTCCTTATATGACTCCCTGGGATCCTGCGCCGATAGTCTTGTTTGCACAGTTGATAGATGTCTGTGTGGCCACCAGATTTCTATATACAAAAGGCAGAGTTCTATGCGTTGCACAGACCTGCTATGTGGGACCTGCTCAGTGGGGCAAGGTAGAGCCTGTCAGGCTGGGGCAGAGTAATTGAAAAATGTACCCTGGCCTACCTAGGTCATGTGTCTTCTGGTGAGCTCTATGTAGTATTAAGCTTAACCAAAGGCTTCTTGTTTTATTTCCCATATTGGGGCCAGGTTACCATAATCATCATTTCTTATAAAGCAACTGGTTCTCAGAATTTTTATCTTAGATGTTTATAAATGCCTTACTTTTCACTGTCTTATGTCAGTGCAGACACAAGGGGCATTGTGTATATTTTCAATACAATACTATATATTAGCACTCCATTACGTCCACTCTGGATGAAATTGATTGCTTGGAGGTGATCACTAATACATACACCCTGTGAGAAGGCAATGTAATGAGCTGTGACCGAAACCCACGTGTCCATTGGCTGCGGACTCTCTCCTTGCCTGCCACCAAATCCAGTGGCAGAAACCACAGGGCTTTTGTCTTATACTTAATTTTTAATAGGATCTGATGTCCCAGAAATTTAGAAACTTCTGAAAGTGAAAGGAAGACCTGTTGCCCCAGACATAACCTAATATTGTAAACGTAGTGAATCTCAAACTGGATTTTAAGTATTTCTTGTGATGAGGTTTGATTGGTTCTTGAGAAAATCAACACTTTTGGGAGGAGAGTGGGTCTTCAGAAAGAGGAGAAACAACCCCTTTCGTGACAATTGACTCCTGGAAAAAGACCCCCAGGAGAGCAGGTATTCTGACACTAAAGGGGTTTGTGTTTGTGTGGTATGTGTGCCTGTGTTGGTCTGTGTGTGTTTGTGTGTGTATTGTTTGGGAGAGTGCTTGTTGTAATGGAGTATTTTCAGTATTCGATGTGTTTGCCTCTCTGTCCCTGATCCCATCCTCCTAGACCCAGTTCCACTGAACAGATAAGAAAATGTGACCATGGGTAGGAGTATTTGATTATAGTCTAGTGTGATCCAAGTGAACACTTTTGAATGAGAATATCAGGTTACTCAGCAATGCTATAAAAGTACTGAACTTTGCAAGGCAAAGATTATTGCTTTGGAACTTTTGGTGATGACAACTTAGATGCCCTCCTTGTCATTTATGTACCTTCGATTGGGTTTCTTCTATGTAATGAATCATGTAACAGATGACATCTTGGAATAAGATAACATAAAGGTGATCTTGTCAAACTACCACCTAGATAGCATTTTATTTTCTTACACATCTATAATATGGACCATTTTACAAAGAACATAGTTTATCTTCACAACAGACACTTAAAGGAAATAGGTCTGGGTTAAGTTGGAAAAAATAAAACTTAGAGATGATAGGAGACTTGCACAGACCCATGCTAATTGGCAGATTTTAGGTACAGACTGAAACCCAGATCATATACCATCATCTTTACCGAAACACCTTCATTTGTATCCTACCGTTGTCTGTTAAGGATGATGAATCCTGTTACCAGAAGATCCCTGGTTAGTCGAGAAGGGTTATGGGGGGTGGGGGGTAAAGTAAATTTGGAGGAGTAATCATTTTGTAGGTAAAAAAAAAAAAGTGTGAGTGAGAGGAAGGGAAGTGTCAAGGAAGACATTTGCTGGCAACAGAGAGAAAAGGACAAAAATTGCCTGGGGAAAGGACAAAAAAAAAAAAAAGAAGCGTAAGAAAGGAGACATGCAGAAAATGTATAAGTGAGGCAGAAGTTTTGAGTGTGCAATATAAAATCCTCCATACCCATATTCCTCCCTAACACAGTTTTGAGAAAATTCTATATTGCTGATGAACATATTGATGTGAGTAGGTTCTAGCTAGGTGATGAGATACACTAGGTCAAAGTTGATGTAGAGCGGAAATAGGGCTTCATATGGGCTTACAGCTGTTACACAATTATTTTGAAATCATCTGTTTATATGTGTTTCTTAGGCTGGATTATAAGCTGCTTGAGAGTGACTTCTTCACTGTTTTATCTCTCATATCTATTCTAATATGAAATGTGACATTTAGTAGGTGCTTACTACATTTGGTTTGAAATTTTCTTACTGTCTGAAGCTACATACTGTTTGAAAGTTTTTTCATAGCATCCCTACAAGGGGATGTCTAGAATTAATAATAGTCCCAGCACCTGAAGAAATGTATTATGCCCAGAGCTTGTTTTTATACTTAATTATTACATTTATTTCTTTCCTACTTTATTCTAGAAAGGGTTTGTGATGGATATATCCTTTAGGGGTATTTGTCTTGTTTGTTTGCTTGCTTTTTTGTTGCAAATAATAAAAATCTATTATTATTTCTGAGCAAAAATAAATTTACTGGAAAGATATTAGTAGCTTACAAAATTAGTATATAGACCATAAAACTAGAACACACACACACACACACACACACACACACACACACACATATCCACACATACTTTCAAACAGAATAAGAACAATCAGGGCAGGAAAAACTATTCAGCCAGTATATCAGGGTGCCAGAGTTAGAATAAATCAATACCAACCATGTTTCATTCAGATCTTAAAACTCTTTTGCTGAGATTCAAAATTCCAGGAAGAAGAATCTGATTGGTTGAACTTAAGTATTATGCTAACCTACTTGTTGGCTATACTGAGTTGGAGAGAAAAGACCTCTGGGAGAAGCCTATCGTGTCTCCAGGGACTCCACTGGCTTCTAAAGGGGAGGGAATGAATGATTTACAGTCCCATCAAGACTGATATCAATGGAGGAGAGTTAACCCCATAAGGGAAATACAAGAGTTTTTGGAAAGCACCTATGCATGCTAGGCAGACAGAAGAGTAAATATACACAGTACGTGAACACATTCTCCAGTGGTTCTTTCCATCCTCAGAGATCAAAAACTATGAAAGCAGCCGAAAGTGAGACCATGAGTAAGAGACAAAATTAGGAGTCAAATACCTTCCCACCACCAAACACACTCCCACACACCACAAACCCACTAGGATTCATAGAGAAAGTTCTCCAAAGAGGTGGATAGTACCACTTCAGCAAAAGAGTAGATTTCAGAAATGAAACAAAGAAGACTCTTCCGGATTGGTTCTTGATTTCTTTTGTGTTTGAATTGTTTCCCCCAGTTGTCTTGAAGCCAAGCTTTCTTTCAGTTATTAAAGAAATTGTAATTTCTACCAAATGTTAATATCCTTTCCCAATTTCCAACAGTCCCCTATCTTAAAGAGGTTATCTAGAGATTTAAGAGTATCTAAATAGAATGTTGAATGTTGATTATGAATGGCTAAGGAGAAACCAATACTGAGGAGTTGTGAAAACTGGGATAGCTCAGAAGTCATTCATTTCTGTCACTGACAAGTCACCAGGCCACTGTAATTCAAAATCATTAGTCTTGAAGCACAAAGGCAAAGCAATAGAAAAGCAGCAGGCACTGGAGTGTTTCAGGAGGATAGATTCTTTCTTTCCATGCACTGGTCATATTCTGACGACCTTACAGATTTTTATTTAATATAACACATGCCAGCAATACCATACTAGATTCATGCCAACCTATTTTAAGTATGCAGCAAAGCTGCAAATTTTGCTGATTCAGGATTCTATAGCAGGAAAAGAAATTCCGAAAATCCTGTTTTGAGGATACCATTCAAAAGATTACCACGCAAGACAGCATTTGTTACTCTTTTGTAGGAAAGATTGGAAGGCTCCTAAAGAAAGTTTTCTGAATCTTGAAGAGATAAAAATATAATATGCCAAAGTATCAAACTGAAGTAAATCTGAATTTGTTAAATAAACATGTTTTGCAAATCCAAACCATGACCTATTATGCCATCTTACATGAATTGCCTGAAAACAGCTTTTCAAATGTGCAGAACATTTAACAGATCACTGAAAACCTAAATACCAAAGAGTCCACTGAGGTCAGATATATTTAGCTATCCCCAGTGCCCATGCCTGCTTTCACCATTTATGTCTGCTGCTAAGCCAAGGACTTTTAATGGAGCATTTTAAGAAATACTCCTTTTGTAAGTCAAAACAAAAACAAAACAAACCCCCCCCTCAAATCTTGATGCAAATCTGCATTGGAGGATGCAAACCTTTTTCCTAAAAATGTGCATTTATGCCTGGGGGTTAACCTTAGGCTCTGTCAAGAATACATCCAAAATGAGGAAGATGTGGTGTGTAGGACTAGAGGAATTTGGAATAGTGCCTTGTGAAAAATTATCACTCCTCCCTCATCCCATTAAAATATATTGTTTAGATTTAAACTGCACAACTCCTATTAAAAAAACTTATTCCATAGATGAACCTCATTTAAAAATGAGAATAAACATGTATCTAAGGAAGACAGCAGAAACAACTCCCAGAAGTGTGACCTTGGAACATTTCAGAAACATGTTAGTTCTTACTCTGGGTCTGGTCCAAATGTCACTGAGAAAGAGAAGGTTGGGGGAGCTCTTTGGCAAGATCCCACCTATTTTGCTATCAAATGTCTCTGCTTCCTCCAACTAGATGTATTTTCACCACATCAGTCATATTTCAATATTGGGTAGACAGATGAACTTGTCCCATTCAATCACTAATATTGATTCCCTCTAGCAAAAATGAAACTTTGATAAGTGTCCATCAACAGATGAATGGATAAAGAAGATGTGGCTCATATATACAATGGAATATTACTCAGCCATAAAAAGGAACGAAACTGGGTTATTTGTAGTGAGGTGGATGGACCTAGAGACTGTCATACAGAGTGAAGTAAGTCAGAAAGAGAAAAACAAATACCGTATGCTAACACATATATATGGAATCTAAAAAAAAAAAAGGTCATGAAGAACCTAGGGGCAAGACAGGAATAAAGATGCAGACCTACTAGAGAATGGACTGGAGGATATGGGGAGGGGGAAGGGTAAGCTGGGACAAAGTGAGAGAGTGGCATGGACATATATACACTACCAAACGTAAAATAGATAGTTAGTGGGAAGCAGCTGCATAGCACAGGGAGATCAGCTCGGTGCTTTGTGACCACCTAGCGGGGTGGGATAGGGAGGGTGGGAGGGAGGGAGAGGCAAGAGGGAAGAGATATGGGGACATATGTATATGTATAACTGATTCAATTTTTTATAAAGCAGAAACTAACACACCATGGTAAAGCAATTATACTCCAATAAAGATGTTAAAAAATAAATAAATAAAATTTAAAAAAATGAAACTTTGAGTTCCTTGGCACCCAATGTACTATCCATATGCAAAATTAAGGACAGAGAGAATTAACAGGTGCTCTAATCAAACGTTTTTAGAATGGATTCAGTAATGGACCATGTTCCATTATGTTTCTCCTCTAAATGCTATGGAATAACCTCTGTTTGAGTACAAGCATTCTTTCCAAGTTAATGATTGGTAATCCCAATAGAAGGAATGGCGATATCATCTAAATATTGTATAACTATATTTCTATCATGTTAAGCCAAAACTTTGTGCTGATCCAAAGGGTGTAATTTTATTTTTGAGAACTCTATCAATTTTCCAAACTGGCCTGTGAATGTAATATTAAATAGATATGAGGCACCATGACATATGTGGACATCTTTCTTGTTAAAATCCATTAATAACCATATCTAACACAGAATAAGTCACTTTAAATTTGCATATTAATTTGGAAATTTATCATCAAAATATTTGGAGATATATATTTTTAACATGCACACATTAGAATGCAAGATACTTTTGAAAAACATGGAAAAACAGGTACTTATATATGGAGCTATTTTAATAAGGGCTTTTATATCAGAAAAGTATACCAAGGGTTGGTAATGTTCTCTGATTACCCTGGACTGTATAGGAAAGATACTTGTGTTAGTGAAAGTGGTAAAGTTATCCTTGATGAAACAGAAAGAAGAATAAGAGTAGGTCATGGGAGACAGACTTGTTGACCTCTTTGAGATTTTTTCCACTCTTGTATGATGATATTTATTATAGAAAACCATGGCTATTTCTTAATAATCAAAAATACCTCTTCCCCACTATGTTTTGGTCCATGTACACTGGTATTATGCACATGACCTCAAATCAATATAGGCATATATAACTTGTAGATTCTTACTGGTAGAAAACAGGTCAACCAAGAATTTTGAAGAGGGTCAGGGCTGGCTAATCCTCTACAAGCATGCTACCTGGTTATCATAACAGTAAGTTTCAGATCAATATCTTTCATGCAAACTATTGGGTTTGTTTATTTTCTAAACATTTATTTGGAAGCAGTCTTTGAAAGTGCACACATTTGGTTCTGTAAACCTGGTAAGTTCCAGCCCTCCATCCTGCTAGGTATTCTGACCATCACCTTGCAGGAAACATTCACTCAAGGTAAATGTGACAATAGGCCAGAGGTAGAGATTGGTGGCTGTTATGGTCTATAGCTGGCAACCAGAAATCTTCCTAATTGGTGGGCTGGCACAGGAACTTAAGGAACTGTTTCTTAAAGTGCAGCCTAGATTTGTACACCCTGTTAATGCAAGGATTAGAATTTCTCTAATATATTTTTTGCCAATCTAAAATATTTTGAATATTTTACCAATGAGAACTCATGTCTAATATTAACCATGATATTTAATAGCATATTGATTTTGACAACTTTTTTTCCTGACAATTACCAAGCTACTTAGTAAAACATTGTTATTAATTGAGATCAGGGTAAGAGAAGCACAGGTAGAAGCCAATTCTAGAATAAGAGTTTTTAAATTAAAAATGCTAGATACCTTTGAAGTGTGAATTCCTGATTAGAGCAGCCATTTGCATGTGATTATAGCTTAACCAATTAACAAACCTGTAACAGTATAATATAGAGGGCTATGCTGAAATATTTTAAAGTACATTTTATTCAGCTCACCAACAGCACAAGTTCTGGCCACTTTGACTCCATGCCTAACTTAATACCAGTTATTTTTTGCACTCTTGTCTCCATATATTACCTCGTGTCTAGGTATCTGCAGTTCATCACTTTTACAAATTTCTTAATTCCTGTAAACAATATCCAGTGCTATAAGGCAATGTACAGTAGTAAAGCTGGACTCAAATATAGATAAAATCTCCAACCTTTAAATATTAAGTTAATCATAGATACAACTTTCATTCTTCAATATGTATGAACTAATACTAATAAGTTCTACCTAATAATAATGTCTTTTGTGGGCATTTCTCATTATTTCATTTGTCTTTGATAAAGCAATGGACAATGTCTTATACTCATCAACACACACAGATTTTACAGAGAGCTCTGCCCATATTACATAATCAGCAGATATATGTTTATGGAGGCTGAACAATGATGGTAACTCAATGTCTTGCCTCTTAGAGTGGAGATGTTGAGAACAAATGAAATAGACATCGTAGTTTGCTTAAGAGTTAAACTGTCGCAGTCCAAGTACTAGTACTAATTAGCTGTGTGTCTCGGGCAATACTCTTACTCTCTATGAATCTCCATTTTGTCATCTGTGAAAGAGGAATGAGTAATAAGGTTATTTTGTAAAGTTTAAGTAAGAAGATATATACCATTCCTAATGATACGTTTCACTCATAAAATTTACTAAAAATTTGAATTAAAAAATGAATTAACTGCCTAATAAGTGGTAACTTATCTTACAGTTTTTTCTCCCTGACAATACAGTATAATAAACATCTTTCTAATGCTGGATTGCAGTACAGAAATGACTCATGAATATAAAGCGATTACATTATATCAGACTTGCATACATACAATTTTGTTTTAAGGGCATTATTTTGCCCCAAAGAATATCAAAGTAACTGAAATTATTATTAATTTTTGATAGGATTTTAGCATATATTACTTAGATTAATTTTATAAGTTCTATGCTCTCAAAAACATTATCCTGTGTCTTCATCATTAATAAACAATTATGAAAATGAGTCACTATCTTCATTATATTAATTAATGGACTCTTTGCTTTTAACCCATATAAACTGAACTAAATTTTACTGAATTAATATGGAATCCCTCACCTTGTATTGATAATATTGAACAAAAATATTTCTTCAAGATATTTTTTTTGGATAGCTGTTATGTTCTAAATGGTTAAATGGTGTGTTAGAAGCCTGTGATCTCATTTAATCTTCACATCAGCCCTTCAAGGAAGGTATTACTGTATCCATTTCATAGATGAGAACCTGAATGTCATAGACATTTGTACTCTTATTTTACACATATTGCAACTTATGATAACCAAACTTCTACTGTTGTCTATCGAAAGTTCATAAGCAAGTGTCATTAGTGATCTTATTAATAAATGCAGTGAGCATTTTGACTTCTAGTATTATTTAACTTTGGCAAAAGTTAATACTGTGATCCCTTTTCTTTTGAAAATCCTTTCTGATTGTTTTCTCTCACATCATTTATCCGATTCCTCCTATATCATTGGTCATTACCTCAGCTTCCTTTATGGATCAATCTCCCTCTGCCTCTCCTTTAAATATTAGAATTTCATGAGGGTCTATCCTCATCCCTCTTCTCTCTCTCTCTAAACACTCTCCCTCCCCCATCTCATTTACTCTGCTGACTTCAACAGTTGTCTCTATACTGACCACTCTCCATTAACATCTCCAACCCAGATCACACCCCAGAACCCTGAAACATATTCCCAGCTGCTCACTGGAACTGACTCCTCCACAGGTGCTTCGAATCTCATGTCTCCCAAACTAAACTCTTCATCCTCCCATACACCAACTTCCCACCACCAAGCAACACCAATCACAGACACACACACCCACACCCACACACACACACACACGTACTACTCTACTCTGAAGTTGATCTTCTGAAAGTCCAGTGTCAGTGAAAGGCACCATTATACACCTGATTTTTCCCCTCAAAAGTTTCAACCCATAAATCTAAGCATTGGCCAAAGTTCACCTCCATGTTCCCACCTAATATCATACAAGTCATGCCTCTTCTGCATTCTGACTACTACATTCTGCCACCAGGAAATCCTTCCTAAAGATTACTTCCTGCTTAAACTCCTGAACTGTTTTCCCCACATCTTCAGGAAAAAATTTCTAGTATGAAGTCTACTCATGTTCCCTAAACTTGCTTAATCATAAGTAAGTTCTTGTTAAATGTCCAGGTTCCTAAGTGTCACACATGGAGAGTCAATCTACCAGTCAGTCTGGGAGAGGAGTAGGTTGTTGTGTATCTCTACTTTTTAACAAGCTCCTTGGATTCTATTAAACAGACAAATTTGAGAAATAATAACATATAAGTTCCTTTCTATTCCTGTAGCTGCCCAATATTTTCTTTACATGCAGTCAATATTTAGCTCACCAATACTTAATATCATATTATTTTGCTGGATGAGTTAATGAATAAACTTGTCAATTTGGGTTCTGACTCCAAAGAGTATAATTTTCTCACACATTAGAGAGGATAACAAAAGGCTAAAAGTAGACTACATTGGAGAAGGAGGATTTAGTGTTGTGTTCTTGGAACTGATGGTGGGTGGGGTCATACAGAACTACCACTCAGTTTATTTCCATGGTGTAAGTGTATGATTCATTCATACATGCGGAAAATGTGTTGACCATCCACCATGTGCCAGTCAGTTCATAAGCACCAGAAAGAGAGTGATGATCAATAACAGATGCATTTCCTGTCCTTATGGAAGTCTTATTCTAATGAGGAAGACTGAAAATAAACCACTGAACAATGTATGATTACAATTACACATTGGGATGAGTACTCTGAAAGAAAGAAGAAGCTCTGTCAATACAGGGAGTTGTACTTCAAATAGCTGAAGAAAGTCTGACTGTGAAGGTGATATTTAAACTGAAGGATGAAAAGATAGCACTATGTGAAGAGCCATTTGGAAAATGTTGGAAGGAGAGGAAATGTCAGGGTCAAAATCTCTGCGCTAAGAGAGCTATGTGTGTTCAAGGAATCAGAGAGAATCAGTGTGTCTGGAGCTTACTGAGCAAGGCAAGGAGTAACCTGACATGAGGACAGAAAGGAAAAAAGGGTCCAAACATCCACATCACACCAGGGACAGATGAAAAATGATCAAAGGATTTGGGGCATTTTTGACTATTCCTTTTACTTACTGAATCATCCATTTGGAACATAGAATTTTATGCCAATGATTCAACAGTGGGATAGCCCACATTCCAGAATCTATTAAAAATTATACATAAGGGAATCTTTTTTATATTTGTACCAGGGATAGGAAATTTTGCTTAATATTTCTTATTTCATAATTTTGTTTTTCTTATTATGGTTATATATAGCCTTTGTTATAGAATACTCAGTTTGCAACTCTGATGAAAAGGATATACCAACAATGGTATTTGCATAGTACAGAAAAGGGATATTTGTATATATGTTATTTTAAATATCTTATATGAGATTAGTTTTAAAATAGGAACTATTATTTCATAAAAACATCCAATGTGGGAAATCAATATATACCAAGACCAATAAGCAATAATAATGTAAAATGAGAGATATTTCTTGAAAATAAAATTTCTCTAATCATAAAGAGATAATTTTACAAACACATGATGAAGAATCTACCAAAAGATAAATTCTCTCCACATTAAGGAAGTTTGACAAAGATATCAGTGCTTACATTTGATTAGAATTGGAGAAGAAGCTTCATTCTCAGTGGTCACAGTTTTTGCAGTGATAGGAAGAGTCCAGCATTGGTGAGTATGACTTTATAGTCTGTGTAAGCAAGAGAATAGTTTCATGGTCACAACTAGAGACAGAAAGAAGAGTAAGATATTATTTTAATGTGAAACCTTATCCAGAAGTCACATTTTGAATTAAAAAAAATACTATTTGTAACATATGTACTTTAAAATATAATACACAATATCTGTCTCAGGAAGTTAAATTTTCAGACATAAATTTTACATCAAGAGTACTGATAATTAGTATTCACAAACATTCTAATATAATTCATTTAAGACTATAACACATCAATGTAATTTGTAGATGTTGACTAACTTTCAGAGACCTTGATAGAAAAAAATCATCCATTACAGAGACCTTGTGTTTTTATATCTATTACAGTCTATTAAATATGAGAAACACTTGAAAAGAATAAGAAAAACAAACAAATCTCTCCAAAGTCTTTTTCTTATTTAATTAGGAAAATCCATGAAACTCTATATACTGAATAATTTTAGAGTCAATTTTTCATCGGAACTTCATTACTGAAGAAGAATTATTTAATTCACCAAAAGAAAAAAAATCAACTAACAGGGTTTACTTATACAGTACTTATGGAGTGTGCAGCATTGAGCTGGATGTTGTGGAAAAAAGAGGATGTGTTAATAGTGAATCCCTGCCTTTAAGGAAATTACAGTTTAGTTGAGGAATTGCATTAGCTCAATGGTAATAATCATGGAATAATGCATTGAGGAGCGGAGATGATTTAAAACGTTTCAAAAAGAAGCTAAGAAAGGTTGGGTCTTAGTAAACAAGTAGGATTTTAAAAGTCTTGAGGATATAAGGAAAAGAAGATTAACATTTCTTGAGCCCTACTAGGTTCTGGACACAGCGCTAAATGCGTCTTACACATTTTTAAATTTTAATTCTCATAGCAGCCCTGTGAGATGGGTAAATTTATTTCCAGTTTGAAGTGGAAGATGCTAAAGCTTAAAGTGAGCTCATTTGCCCGTACAAATGCTACAGCTTGTAAGTGGCAGCAACTGGGTTTAAATACAGACCTCTCTTGCTCCAAAGTCTGTGAAGTTCTCCCAATCCCAGTATTCCAGATGTGAGAAATGCTGGGATGAAAGATAGAGGCAAGAAAGAGCATTCATGTGAGAGGGAAGAGGAGATAAATCAGTGGGTGCATACATAGGTGTGACATTACTTCCTCAAGTACTTCTGATTTCAGAGGTTTTCTTGGGCCTCTTTTACCTCTTTAGTGGAATAATTTCCATAAACCAGTTTCCTCTAACTCAGTCAGCAACATTACTCTGCATCTAAGTGCTCAAGTCATCCTTGAATTCTTTTGTATCTTTACTCTCTTACCTAATTCACTAGGAAATTTTATTGTAACCACCTCAAATGTGTATCTACATCTACATTTGTGTCTCTATCTCTGTCTAAACTCATCTACTTCTGCACTGATATCTATCTCTATTTATGTATAAATATATTTCTATATCTTTGTCTCTCTGTATCTTATCTTTAAATCTATTACCTATTTCTATATCAGTTTCTATATATATTTCTATCTCTATCTCAATCTATATAACTATTTCCATATTGATTTCTACGTGCATACATATATCTAAATCTCTATCTCTATTTAAATCTATACCTATATAGATCTACCTCTAAATCTATCTCTACATCTCTATCTGTATCTCTACTTACAGCTATTCCTAAACCTATACCTATATCTATATCTGCATTCACCTTAAATCTATCTCCACTGGATTCAAGTGAGTCTAAGTCATCATCATCTCATACTTGAATTACTGTGATAGTCTCCTAACTGTTCTTCCAACTGCTATTCTTACACTTCTATAATCCTTTAAATATGTAAATTACTTCATGCTAATTTCAAAAGCTTCCAATGCCTTCCCTTACACTAAGAATAGTATCCAAATTCCTGCCCATGGCCAAATGACTCTACTTTTACTATCTCATCTCCTTAAAGTCTCTCCCTCAATCTTCAAGATCCAGCCACACTAGCCTTCACTCTTTTTTCAAATACATCAATCATTTATGCGTCAGGGGTTTGTACTTGCTATTCCTTCTGCCTATTATGGTCTGCTTTTAGAAGTTAGCACTTTAGTTTCTTCTTTTCATTCAGGACTCAGTTAAAACGTAACTTCCTGAGGAAAGCTATCCTAATCATGCAATATTATATCAGAGACCCTGTGGTAGATTAAAGATGGCCATGTATGCTTTGGCACTTCTCCATTGAGAGTGGGGGTGCCCATGTAACATCTCCTTGAGACTGGGTGGACTCCGTGACTGCTCATATAAAGAGAAGTTGCCAGTCTCTTTTGGACTCTGGTGATAAGAGACTGGCAACTTTCACTCACACTTAGAAGCAAGTCACCATGTAATTAGTGTGACTCCTCTCTGACCACCATACTGTAAGGAGCCCAAGCCACAAAGAGAGATTCAGGATGAAACGCTGTGTGGAAAGAGAAAGGGAGAGAAAGACAAAAGAGGGAGAGCAAGAGAGAGGCCCTGAGTACTAGACATGTGAATGAAAAAGCTGTTTTTAGAAGTGGATCTTCCTGTCCCAGCTGCCACTATATAGATCACAGACAAATCACTCAGATGAATCCTTCCAGAATTCTCAACTCACAAAAATTGTAAACAAAACACAATGTTGTTTTAAGTCACTAAGTATTTGAGTAGTGTGTTGCAGAGCACTAGTTAACCAGACACATGCCAAGTATGGTTTGGTTGATCACATTACACTTTCCTACTAGTTAACACTACTGGAAATGTCCTTTTTTCTTCCTTTACTCCCACTTTCCCTCCTTCCCTTTCTTCCTTTTACTTTTCTCCCTCCCTCCCTCTCTTTCTTTCCTTTCTTTTTTTTTTTCTTTGTTACCTGGCTACTTTCTCAACTCTTTAGATTACAAACCCCACATGAACAAGAACTTTGTGTATCTTTTTCCCCATTGACCTCTGGTACATAGGTATGTGCCTCACAGATAGTTGGAATCAGTAAATAGTTATTGAATAAATAAAATAAGCATATGCATTTAATTATTCTACCTACACAGGGTTGGTAGTTTATCAAAATTATGACAACCATCCTTTACATAAATAAAGAAACAAACACACAAAATCCGGCCAAAATAATTCCAAATATAAATGGGGAAGAAATACATGATATACACTATTCTGTAGTTTTACAATGAGATGGGTTTTAGCAGAACAGGATGCTTGAATTGGCTGGAAAATTATACCTCTCAACTGCCCTTTGGTATTAGATGTCAGTGGGATTACTAATGGTAATGACTTTCAAAGGAGGAAAAAACATCCACTGATTTTGAAGCAGCTTAAAACACATGATTTGGCTTCTCAGTACTAGATCTTGTAGCTGGCAGAGTCCCAACCCTATCTTCCTCAGCTACCTGGCAACCTGGATCAGGCCATGTGGATCCTGGCTGCCCGGCTGCCTCTGATCTGAGGAGCTGATGCAGAAATAACTTCCATTGCTCATAGATGACTCTTCACAAGGGCAGAATTAATATTGCTCTCCAAATACCAACTCGTGGCCATTTGAGAACTCCTGCTGCGGAGAAGATGAGGTTTTAAGACATAAGAAGATGTCCTCTCACATCTTCACCCTTTGTGCTTAGTACAAAGACAGCAAGGGGGGCAGAGCCTTAGAGAGAGGTTCCTGTCACCCATAAGGTAAACAAAGTGAGCCAGCCACTTCAGAGACACTTCCTAGGCTACCTACCCTGTCCGTACTCTGTTCCATCTTTAAGAAATTCTCTCCTGCCTCTAAGGTCACAGAGGTGAACTGTGCCCTACCCAGATTCTAGCCACTCTGACCTTTTTTTGGCTTCTTCAGCATGAGGTGTAACTTCCAGGCTCAGGGCTTTTGCACAGACTATTCACTCTGACTAGAACATTCTTAACACTCACCTTCCTTACTTCACTAAAAATCAAGCTGAGGCTTAAATGTCACTTCCTCTGGGAAGGCTTTTCTATTCCCCGAGCAAGGTTATGTATCTCTGCTATACACTTTTATTACATCCTTCATAGCAGGGAAACCTCTGCATTTAAACAACTAGTCTACTGTTTCATGTGTTCTCTGATTAATCAATCAATTCATTGTATTGTGTTCTCTGGTGTTAGACAGTGAGCCCAACAAAGGCAGAAATCAGACATCTTTTGTTCTTTTCTGTATCCAGAGGACTTAGCATGATTCCAAGCATAGAATAGGTATTTAGTAACTAGTCGTTGAATGAATGAATGAATGAATGTTCCATAGGTGAATGGATTGCAGGGATGCTATCTTTTATTGATTTTTCCCCTTTGGATTTGGAACAATATATGTGTCCCTAGTAAAGGTGAGAGACTTTATGCCTAATATATATATTTTAAAATTTCTAACCTCACAGATCATTGATTTGTTCAACTGCAGACATTGTTGCATCCTGTGTTCTAGAAATGATCATGATTTGAGGCAGCAAGTACATAAGAATTTCCATTTTCTTATTCATAAATTTCTTACAAAGTTGTCTTTTCTTAAAAGGATTTTAAACCCTCAGTGCTGAATGGTGAGATTCCAAGTACATCCTTTTAAGGGGCTCCATTGTGATAAAGGGAACTCAGAAAACTTAATTCAAATCTGAATCTCTGCTAAAATTAGTTTCCAGTTATTAAAATTTATTTCAGTATCTAGCTCAGCCTATGGTATATGGCAGGTACTCAATAATTGGTGGTCATTATCAATGTGATTATTGATTATGAGTCACCATTCTAATCATCTGGGCAGTCCTCCCCTTGCCTCATGAGCTTTTTGTCTATTCCTTACATTTTTGTCAAGTCCCTTCAAATGGGTCCAGAAATTTTTACTCTGACCCTGATCCATGAACTCGGGCTTTCTTCTCCCTGACTATTTTTCTGATGCTACCAGTTTGCTTCTCTTCCAGCAACTACAGAGCATTTGTGTTGGAATTCCATTTACTGAAGCTCAGCTCATCTGTTGGAAACCCCTAGCTACTTTTTGGATCACTATCTTAGTAGATCATTTTGTCTGAAATTAGAGGTTATTGTGACCCTTGGATATCATTTTTATGTTCTCTGATCTGGAACATTAATATTACAGTCACTTCATCTGAGCATCTCTGATTTCTAATAGTTAAGAGCCTAGATTCTAGAGTCAGACAGACACATTTTAAAGAATAGATCCTCCACTTATTTTCTGTGAAAACTTGGGAAAATTATTTAGTCCCTAAGTGCCTCTTTCCTATTTTGTAAAATGAAAATCAATAATAGTACCTACTTCACAGGGCTTTGGTCAAGATAAAGTGAGATGACATGATAGTAAAAGACTACTGACAAGCCTGTTCTCCCTGGTCTGTCTACCTGCGACCATGATTTCTTGTTTGGTCTTAATATCTGCCCCAAGGTTTTGTTTGATGTGACTGGTTCAAGTACTTGCCCCAGTATATGACCTGAAGGCAAACATATGTTAATGGTCTTCTGGCTCTTTGGGAGCTAAGGATTGCATGGGTAACAATATTTTAAGTACTATTTGAGTTCACTTTCTAGGATAGGCTGATCACAGTAGCAAATATTATTTTTGTGATTCTGTCACTTGCTGGGCAATCTCTCAAACAAACTAGACAGTGGATTTTTAATTTAAAGTGATATAAATTAATTTTTATTTTTAAAAGTTTTGTTAATAAGACTTCTGCTTCTAGGAGATGGAGTAGACATACTTCCCTTATCATCACACTAAGTACAATTAAGAATACTAAACAATATATATAAGACTAAAATAAGAAGACTCTGAAATATAGAAAGAAGGTGACAGACTGTCAAGGAAACTTAGGACCTAAGGGACGACATGGTGGTTAGTTACCTTGGTTTTCTTTTTGCCTCATATATCCTGACTCAGAGCTGATGAAGCCAGCAACCTGGAAATACCAGCCAGCACTGAAAAAATGGCCCCAACAAAAGGCTGCTCTTTCTAGCCAAAGGACCAGGAAAAATGGCAGCCTAATAAGACAGCTAAACAACACAGAGAAAAGTCTGGTCCAACCCTACCCATGCCAGCAAAGGCTGAGTAGGAATCCACTTGAGGATGTGAGGAGGAAATATAACACCGCTGCTGGGATGGAGTTGGAGAAGGTTAAGTAAGAAGCAAGAATTTTAATCCCTACTGGCAGTACAAAGCTCCTCACCCACAGTGTAAAGGCAGACCACCTGGGAGCCTGGATTCCTATTCATACTTGGCAGTAATGCTCCCAATCTCCACTCAGATGGTATCAGAGGTAGGTTAATGGAGAGTGGTATCTTTCATCATCACCCAGTGGTAATAAAGCCACCCCCACTGCTGTCAGTGGGGACTACATAGGGAGTCAGAACTTCCACCTCTGCCCAGCAGTAATGAGGAGCCTTGCCCAACCTGAGTGTTAATGGAGGCTAAGTGGCAAACTTGGAATTCTATTTCCATGTGGCAGTAAAAAGATGGTACCTTCTCCTTTCCCTCAACAAGTCATGCCCAAAAAGTCCAGCTAAAAGTGAAGTTTAATAATATCAAGAATTGTCCAATGTAATTCAAAGATATCCAGGTTTCAATAAAAAAATCACTCATCATATCAAGAATCAGGAGGATCTCAAACTAAATAAAATACAATCAAGAGATGCCAATGCTGACATGACAGGGATGTTAAAATGATCAAACAAAGATTTTAAAGCAGCAACAGTAAAAATGTTTTAATGACCAATTACCAATGTGCTTGTAACAAATGAAAAAATAAAAAGTCTTAGCAAAGAAGTAGTCTCAGCAAGGAAATGGAAGATATAAAGAAGGACTAAACAGAAATTTTAGAACTGAAAATAAAATTACTGAAATAAAACCTTAGTGAATAGGTTCAATCACAGAATGGAGGGGACAGGGAAACTCATCAGTAAATGGAAGACAGAGGAATAGAAATCATCCAATCTGAACAGCAAAAAGAAAATGGACTGAAAAAATCAACAGTCGTTGGGATCTGTGGGACTATAATCAAACACCTAACAGTCTGGCCACTGGAGTTTAAGAAAAAGAGGAAAAAGAGAACAGGGATGAAAAAGTTACACATAGAAATAATGACCAACAAGTTCCCAAATTTGTCAAAAGTCATAAATTTCCAGATTCAAGAAGCTGTGTAAACTCCATACAGGATAAACCAAGAGGAATCCATGCAAAGACACATTATAATTAAACTTTTGAAAACTAAAGACAAAGAAAATATCTGGAAAGTGATCAGAGAAAAATGACACCTTACCTGTAGGGGAAAAAGAGGTAAAATGATAACTGATTTCTCATAAAAAATGATGGAAGCTAGAATAAAGTGGACAATATTATTCAAGTGGTGAAAGAAAGGAACTTTCAACCTAGAAAACTATACCTATCAAAAATATCCTTCAGGAATAAAAGGGAAACCAAGATATTCTTAGAGGAAGAAAAACTAAGATAATCTCTCACTCTTGGACCTATTCTATAAGAATGGCTAAAAGAAGTCCTCTAAGCAGAAAGGAAAATAAAATAAGGAGCCCTAGAACTTTGGAGAGGAAGAAAGAGCAAAATAAAGAAAATATGGAAAATACAATAGGTTTTCCTTCTTCACTTGAGTTTTCTAATTTTTTTGATGATTGACACAAAAATTTTAACATTGTGTGATAAGGTTCTAAATTTATGCTGAGAAAATATTTAAGACAATTATAAATAGGAGAGTGCAAAGGTACTTAAAGGGAGGGAAGGTTTACATTTTAATAGGTTTAGGTTTCATATGTCTATATAATATATATATGTATATAATGCAAACATTAATTAAAGGAAAGCAGGAATGGATATATTAATATCAGATAAAGTAGACTTTAGAGCAAAAAAAAATCACAAAAAAAACTGGTAACATACAATGATAAAAGGGTAACCGCACAAATGAACACAGAAATTGTAAATGTGTATACACAAACAACATATATGCAAAATGTGTGAGGCAGGAATTGATAAAACTGAAACAAAAAATATACACTCATCATTATACTTGGAGACCTCAACATCCTTCTCTCAGCAATTTATAGAAAAACTAGACAGAAAATATATAGAAGAACTCAACAGCAGTGTTTAATCAACAGTATCTATTCAATATTTTTAGAACACTCAAAAACAGCAGAACACACACACCATTTTCAAGTGCCCATGAATCATATCCTGAGGTAGAAAGCCATAAAATAAACCTCAAAAATTTAAACTAGTTGAAATTATTCAGAGTTCTTTTCTCTGACCATAATGGAATCAAACTAGAAATCAGTAAGATAATTTACAGAAAATTTTTCAAACATTTGGAAACTAAGCAGCATATTTGTAAATAATCCATGGGTCAATAGGAGAGTTTCAGAAGAAATTTTAAAATGTTCATTTAACTGAATGAAATTGGAAATACAATTATTAAAATTTGTGGGACACAGATAAAGCAGTGCTAAGGAGGAAATTTGTACAACTAAACGCACACATTAGGAAAAATGTCTCAGATCAATAATCTAAGCTTCCACTTCAACCCATAAAAGAAGAACAAAATAAACTCTAAGCAAACAGAA
Organism: Balaenoptera acutorostrata; assembly: GCF_949987535.1. Lineage (NCBI taxonomy): Eukaryota > Metazoa > Chordata > Mammalia > Artiodactyla > Balaenopteridae > Balaenoptera > Balaenoptera acutorostrata. The sequence goes on from NC_080068.1 coordinate 93,545,311, forward strand.
GGAAGGAAATAATAAGAGCAGAAATTGGTGAACTTAGAAACACAATAGAAAAAATCAATGAAACCAAGAGATTATTCTTCAAAAAGATCAATAAAATTGACAAACAACTAGCAACATTGAGGAAGGGAAAAAGAAAAAAAAGAAAAAAGAAAGGGAAATAAAGCAGGGGATACCACTACAGATCATGCAGATATACCAAAAAATAATATGGATATATTATGAACAATTCTTCATGTATTGAAGAATTATGAACAATTCTTCATAATTTTCTAAATTAGAAAATTTAGATGAAATAAATCACTTTATTGAAAAACAGAAGCTACCACTATTCATCCAATATAAAATAGATTGTGAAATAGATGACTGCAATTACCCTATAACTATTAAGGGATTTGAATTCAACTATTAAGGAATTGAGTTTGAAGTCCTTATAAAATCTTAATACTGCTTATTTCATACAGATTTGAGCTAAGAATATTTAAAAAATCATACCAAGTATCACTTTATGTTCTTTAGTAATCTGATATTATATTCTGATTTTTTTTTCTCCTAAAAGTTTTATAGTTTTATATTTACACTTAAACCTATGGTGCATTTGGAGTTAATTTTGAGTAAGTGCGAAGTCTGTTCTGTTTTTGACCAATGATTTAAGTATGTATCACTACCAGCTAAAAAAATCTAAAAAACTAAATATCCAAGACCAGATAACAGTTGATTTTCAATAGAACTTGAGATTCAGCTTTTATCATTTTAACTACACCATGGCCATGACCTATAAAGCAGAAGCCCAATAAAATGAATCCTGCTGCTGTGATTCAGTGAAAAGGGCTCAGGATAGGGACTCCTAGTCTAATTTTGGTATATTATATCTAATTATCTGTCTTACCTTGGGCAATTACTTAAATTCCTTGAATTGGCAATTGGAAAACGTTGCATGAGATTATTTTATGGTCTTTTCCTTTTAGCTATAACATTTTTGATTCAAATGCAGTGTATCTCATCAGAACTAGATTAAGGAGCAAGGAAGCCAAGGTATTTTTGGCAAATTGGATTTTCCACTTATGATAACACCAGTATTAATCTCATCCCACACACTCTTCTTACAAAGTGATGTTGACAATCCTCTACTGAGAGGTGAGGTCTCTGGTCCATACGATCAAACCTGAGCATACCTTTGTAACTGCTTCAACTACGAGAACATGGCAAAACTGACACTTGCCTGACTTCTCAGGCTAGGTTATAAAATGTAATATAACTTCACCTGGAGCCCTTCTCTCTCTCTCTCGCTTTCTCTCCCTCTCTCTATGTAATTGGACTTTTGGAGATCTGATCGGCTGTGTAAGTAGGTCTGAAGATGCCATGCTGGAGATCACATAGGACACCGCTTAGGGTTACAAAAAGATACATGAGGAACCCTTGTTATTCCCACATATCCAAGTCTTTCTAGCTGGAGTTCCATACACATGAGTGAGGAAGTTTTCATGACGCTAGCCCTAGCCACCATCAGTCTATGAATTCAGAACTGCAGAGTTGAGCTGCTCTTAAATTTCTGATTCATATAAATCATGAGAAATAATAAATGATTATTGTTGTTTTAAGTCACTAAGCTTTAGGGTGGTTTGTTAAACAGCCACTGTTACTAGAATAGTGCCCACCTAAGGATTCCTAAAATATTACTGGATATATAGAGAAATGGAGAAAACTGTATTTACTAGAATGCCTTAGAGTATATGAGTGTATGAATAAATTATTGAATATAAGTCGTCCCGCTGATAACCACAACGTCTTAATAGTGTCAACATTTGAGGGGTGTATATTTTGCATATTTGTAAAAAAAAAAAACCCTAGAGTCAGAGGAATAGGATGGTGGAGTCAAAATATTTGCTAATCATATCTAAGACCAACACATTAGAGTTAGTTCATTTTCATATAGTTTTCTGAGCAAGCTTTATAGTCATAAAGCAATGACCATAGGGGAGTCCCTGATAGAAAGGGAACTTCTCCCCTTGCACAATGCAAGAACCCTTAGCTTTCATAGCTCTAGGGCATGTGTTCCCACTGCAGGGATACATGGTTTTCCTCTGTGTTAAATCTTGAAGGTAAATTTTCTCATTAGAGACTCTAGAAATCTAATGAAAGGCTGGGCTCTGGATTCAAGCCATAAACGTGCCCTAGAGCACAGTCAGGTAAAGAGAGTAATATAATCTGACACAAATCTATTGCATCAGATTATATCTTTGTGTCAGATTACATTATTGTTCAAAACAATTCACTCCCATCTTTGTAAGGAGTTTACATGTCCTTGTGTTTATAGTGTAACTTGCTGTGCCAGTGTGTAGGTGGCATATAATTTCCTGTCCCATTGGAAGACTTGCCCAGTGTAATCTGAGTGAACATGATGTGTGCCATGTTGGAGCAGAAGCTTTAAATATGACTGCGTGGTTCACCTTAGTCTCTTGCTTCTGCTTTCTGCTCTGAGAGTGGCACATTCCAGATAGAAGTTGCTCCTATAGTCCGGAGGTCTAATTGACAAGACAGATGGAACAGAGCCACTGCTGGAGCAGAACTCTATTGGATTAAAGCCTACATGTAAAGTAAACAAGAAATAAACCTTTGTGTTACATGACACTGAGATACTGGGGTTGTTTGTCACTCCAGCAAACTACCAAATACACACACATATTGGGACACTAATTAGATGTGCACCCACCTAGAGAATTGGAGTACTGTGGCCTTTTACCCTTACTCAAAAGGGATGTGTGAGTGTGTGTAAGTATATTAACAGGAAAGTTTTGTCTAGACAAATTAAATAATTTTATATTGGATAATTTAGTTAGTTATGTTGAATAATCCCATACAAGATATAAGTAATTTGGAAAGGCTACCGTTGGTTGCTTTGCACTTATTATATGAAAGTCAGTGGAGTGAATTTAACATACTAGTCTAGATTTGACAGTGCTTTTCAAAGGCAGTATTATAAACAGTTGGAAGAGACTCTGCTTGGGGTTGGTAAGGGATTGTACTCATAAAGCCTGATTTCAAGTGACAGAAACTCAAATCATACCAGCTTAAGCAAAATAATAACTAATATTATTATATAAATTAACAGAATGCTTTTGTGTGTGCATGTGTGTGTGTGGGAGGGGTGTTTGGGAGGAAGATTGTATAACTTGAAAATATAGTTTGGGGCATGGTTGGATTCAAGATCTCAAACGATGTCATCAGTGTTTTCTGTTTGTCTCTCTCTCTCTCCTTCCTTCTGTCTTTCCTCCATTTCTTTTCTTATGTTCAACTTACTCTGGTCCATCTCTATCTCTGAACTATACCTCCCCTTGTTTTGGCTCTATTCTTAAAGCTGAGGGTGGGAGTCTGTTCAGAAGCCACAGTGACTAAGAATATGAGATAAAGTTGTATGAAGAAAAATTAGGGTTCTATTTCCAGAAGAGAGAATAGATGCTAGGCAGGAAAATTTTTTTTTAAAAATCTATTACAGAGGTAAATCCCACAAAGATTGTGCTCAAGGTAGCACAGATGTTTGCAAAGTTGGTTTTGAAGAAAAGTGGAAAGGGTTCAATGGAAGTCATTAGTTTTGCTGAGTGAGGTAAGCCAATTTGGGGCCAGAGTTGAATTGTTCAGGATGACAAAGGGGAAAAAGGAAGGCAACCTCGTCCCAAGCACAGTAAACAAGCTCTCTACTAAAGGAACATTAAACAACTATTTTAAAATCTCCGTTTGAAGAAGGGTTAGTGCAAACTTATGAGCTTGGCAGAGGAAACTTAAAACTTGCTTCAGTACTGTCTCTAGACAGTGCATTAGGTTCTAATCATATTAAAGGTGGAAGAATTAAAGTTCTCTTCATCAAAAAATGGTGTTAGTAAGTCACGAACATTTTGCCACTTTGATTCTTTTGGTAGCATTTTCTGTGCATGGTTCAGTGCCTTTGTCTTTAGTGAAAAAAATTCAAATATTTAAAAATCTTTTTAAATACAGTCTCCCAGGTGTCTGTTGCAGCTTCAATCCCCTTTTCTTTCTTCTATTGTTCTCTTAATTGTACTTCACAACAATTAGTTGGTAATTCATATGCAAATATATACAAATGAAAAGGGACTCAATATATGTGATTTTTACTACTAGTTAATTTCTACTTTGGGGTCTACAGATAAGATCTGCAAAACTGATTTTTTGTACCCTTATTCCTTGGAGCATAAAAGAGAAAGGGTGGCATGAAAGCCACCTAAATATCTCAAAAGCTCTGCCATTGTTAAGATTCTTCTTTAGCTTCGCAAGTGTTTTTTAATTATTTTTTTCCCTGTCTGCCTTGCTTTCACAGAGAATGTTGTGTTGAAGCTTCCATTATGTGTCAGTTACTAGTTATTTAGAATCCAGAATGGCATTTGAAGTATTATAATCAGCATGGAAATGGGCTGGGAAAGGAAAGGAGTAATCATCAGAAAAATAAATGGAATTTGATTGACTGATTGATTGAAATCATTGTTTTAAAACATTACACAATATTTATTAAATTAAATATTAAATAAGTTAATTTAATAAATAAATCAAATATTTAATTTATTAAGTTACATATTAAACATCATGAGTGGAGGGAGATCTGATGAATAAATTAAAAATACTTTTAAGCTTCTGAGAAACGTCAGATAACTGTTACCTGTTGATGTGTAACAAACTATCCCAAAACATAGTGGCTTAAAACAACAATTTATTTGGATCATGACTTTGTGGATGAGGAAGTTAGGAAGAGCTTCCTAACTTCCTTAATTTTAACTACCCCCCTGGGGTGGAGGGGGTAGTTAAAATTGAACGATTATGATTTTCACCCATGTAATAGATTAAAGATGTCTGAAAAATCTTTGCTGTCCTACCCTTAAGAAAAGAGTCTATTTTCCATCCCATACAATCTGAGCATGCCTTAAGTGATGTGCCTGACCAATGAATACAGCAAAAGTGGCTTTCTGGGATTCTGAGGCTAGGTCAGAAGGTGTTTTGTAGCTTTCACTGGGCTGAAGGAACACTCATTCTAGAAACTCAGCTTCTCTTGCTATAAAGAAGTCCAACCAGACTGCAGACAGGCCCACATGAATCACAACCAAGTTACCCTGACAATAAACTAGGCTAAACTCTCAGCCAACATCAGCACCAACTTGCTAGCCCTGTGAGTGAGCCACCTTGGACCAGTCAAGTAACTCCAGTTAACACCTCATGGAGCGGAGATGAGATACCCAATGAAGCTCTTCCCAACTTCCTCATCCACAAAACCATGATCCAAACATATTATTGTTTTAAGCCACTACATTTTGGGATAGTTTGTTACACATCAACAGATAACAGGTACACTAGACACAGATTAAAAAGAACAAAGAAAAATAAAAAACAGCCGTCTTTGTAAAAGCAGTCATACTACATGTACAATTTCCATTGCCAAGCTAAATAGGTGATCTATTTATGGATGGCTTAAAAACAGGAAGCAATTAAATCCAGTTTACAAATGCTAAAAAGAGCTTTTAATTGGTAAGTTTTCCTTCCCTGCATTTAACCTTGGCTCTTTCAGTCGCTATTCACCAGTGGAAGCCCGGGAGGAGAGGGAGGAGCACAGTGGTGAGGATAAATGTGCCGCCCAAGACTCCAGTGTCCTCTGTACAACCTACAGATGCCTCAGTGACTAATCTTCATCTGCAGATAATTCAGAAACAGGGCAGATCCCTCGGATTTGAAAATGGGAACTAAAACTCATCCATCTTCTCCTGATGGCTAAACAGGCTATTATTAGCAGGCCAGATGATTTAATAGGCCGGGGATGGAAAGGCACATGTTGATAATTAAGCACTCCAGAGTTCTATTCCAAAACGTGTCCTTTAATAGCATGACTAAGGTTTGTTTGCATTTTAAAACCTTCTCTTCTACTTCCAAGACTCTGGAATGTGTTCAGGCATCAACATAAGCTTTCTTTTTCTTTAATTTAATTTAATCTACTTATTTATTTTATTTTTGGTTGCATTGGGTCTTTGTTGCTATGTGTGGGCTTTCTCTAGTTGTGGCGAGCAGGGGCTACTCTTTGTTGCGGTGCGCGGGCTTCTCATTGTGGTGGCTTCTCTTTGTTGTGGAGCACAGGCTGTAGGCACACAGGCTGCTGTAGTTGTGGCACTCAGGCTCCGTAGTTGTGGCTTGAGGGCTTTAGAGCACAGGCTCAGTAGTTGTGGCACATGGGCTCTAGAACGCAGGCTCAGTAGTTGTGGCGCACGGGCTTAGTCACTCTGCCGCATGTGGGATCCTCCTGGCCCAGGGCTCAAAACTGTGTCCCCTGCATTGGCAGGTGGATTCTTAACCACTGAGCCACCAGGGAAGTCCCAACATAAGCTTTTTTGTTGGCTAGAAATTATGTGTGTCAAACCAATGCTCAGTTGTTTTGGTGACATGTTACATGGAATTACCTGTTCTGAACCAGCTTTATAAATTTATACGTGAATTCTAAAAAGAAACAGATCCACTCCTTCAGCAAATAGGAATTGAGGTCGAATAAACTGTGGTACCAAACACAGTGTGGTACTGCGTTTTAGCGCTGCCTCTGCCTGGTGGCTTTTGACCTTGAACAAGTCAGAGCATCTTTGATACCTTACTCTGATCATCTGAAAGTGAAGAATACTTGATTCTAAGGTTCCTTCAAGCACTAAAGTTTGTTCGTTCTACAAACTTCATTGTCAAACTGACTCATTCTCTCATTTAAAAATATGTTTTGGGGGTAGTTGAGTTAATAGGAAATGGATCATTTTTGCTTTAAGCATGTGCATCAATATTCTCAGCCTTCTTTACTTCTTTCTTTAAATATTGCTATTTTATATTAGTAAATATTTATCTTATAACTGTGTGCTTAGCACTGAGCTGAAAGCTTTACAAATGTAATTGGATGCATTTCTTATGACAGCTAATCGAGGTAAGGTATAATTAGCCCTACTTTACAGGTGAGTTGATTGGGACTCAGAGAGGGTTAGTGTTACACACAAGAGTGGAGGAGCTAGGACTCAAATCCAGCTCTTTGTGATGCCAAAGCCCATACTCTAATGCATTTGTTCTACAACTATTTATTTTAATGCCTACAGTCAGCCTGAAGACCAGAAGAGGCTTGTAAAGCAAAAAAGTTCGGGTATATATATGTGTATATATACGTATATGTATACATATACATATGTATACGTATACATATATACATACATATATGTATGTATACATATACATATATTTACCAGAAACAGTGTAAAATTGAAGACTGCAACGTCAGCAAGCTCAGTGTGAAAGGACCTTCTGCAAGGGATGATGTTTACATTGATCTCTTGGGTAATTCTTTTCCATCCTTAACTTGGAATAAGCTTCAGGGACAAATTGAACTACAGTGCAGGGGGAAAAACTAAAATACTTTTCCAGAAAAATATCCTTCCTGCTCCTTGGAGGTAAGGGTGCTTGATGTTATTTTTGGTGTACTGTGGTACTTCCAGGGAAGGGACTTTATTTTTTTAAGCTGGAGAATTCCCATCTGGACTTTGCTATCTGTTTTCTGTTTCTGGAGTTGCATACTCAGATGCTTCCTCAATAGTAGACTTCCACTGTTCTGAGAGAGTCACCCCTATGATCTTTCAATTAAATAAATGTAGCACAAGTCCATACCTCTTCTCCAAATGTGTGCATCTGAAGCATGTCTTTTTTACTCCATTAGGGCTCAAGCTCAGGCTGAAGAAGTCTTTGGTGCTCCTCCCTGCACACAACCATAAAGGGTTGGGCAAACAGGAAAATTTGCAGAAATAAAAGAGTCTCCTAAACCAGTGTAAAACTTTCCAAACATTTAGAACATATTTGATCGATTTAAGTGATGCTGATTGAGGCCAGCATCAGGAAAGACTAGAAGCAGACATGAAAGACATATTGTAGCAGATGTTATTGTCCACATTTCAACCATATCCGCTAGGCTCCTGTTATGGACTGAAAGTTTGTGCCCCCCCCCCCCAAATTCATAGGTTGAAGCCTTAACATCCAATGTAGTGGTATTTGGACCTAGTCCTTTGGGAAGTAATGGGATTAGGTCATGAGTATGGGGCTCTCAGGATGGAATTTGTGCCCTTATAAGAGGATAGAGATACATCTTTCTCTCTCCCCACATGCACATGAACTGAGGACATAGTGAGAAGTCAGTCGTCTGCAACCCAAGGAGAGACACTTCACCAGAAACTGAATTGGATGACACCTTAATCTTAAACTTCTCAGCATCCAGAACCATGAGTAAATACATTTGCGTTATTTAGATCACCCAATCTATTTGGTAATGGCAGCCCAAGCAGACTAAGACAGCTATCCTTTACCATTTCTTTGCATTCTTCCCTTAGTTTTGGTATGTTTTGGCTTCCAATAGCTACCAGGGAGATCTCTTCTTAGAAGACAACTCTCGGGTATTCTCCTGACCCCACTCAGACCAAGATGACCACAATGTAATTTACACTCCAGAGTTCTCCTCCAGCAGCAGGATCGGGATAGCACCCTATTTTAACTTCTCCTTCCCTATTCTTCCTCCACTTCTTGACAGCTTATCCTAGGAGCAGTTCCTTAATAAACCACATTCAAGTGAATCTTGTCTCAGGTTCTGCTTCTGGAGACATGACCTAAGATGCTTTCTATAAAAAATAGAATGACTGTTCTGTTGACCTGGCTACCAACTGGCTTGTAGAGGTTGGATTCAGGAGATAGCTTGAAATTCATGAGGAATCCCTATCACATCTTTACCTTTGTGTACAAATGTGGATGATCTGGAAGTTAGAGGCTTCTTTCAACTCTAAAACAACCAAAGTGAGTTAACTGCTTTAACAGACCCTCCTGGGATGCCTGCCCAGACTGTAATCTGCAGTCTCATCTCAGAGAAATGCTCTCCCACCTCTAGGGTTACAGAGGTGAGCTGTCGCACTATAACATGCTTTATATGAGCTTTGCACATGCTGTTCACTCTTTCACTCTGCCTGAAACTTTCTTATTGCTTACCCTTCTAGCCCCACCTCTAGTAATCCAGCTCTCCCAGAATTGTATGTTTTGGAAAACGTGGACAAATATATGAAAATATCTGAACTACTAAATCTGTGAAATACCTGATGACTTATATTGACCCTCTTTTAAAAAACCACTGATTAAGCTGTCTTGTTCTACATATTTGAGTACCAAGACTATATCCCAGTTGGCATGGCTTCTGTGTTTACTCATTGATTCTTTCTCTACTGACTGTTCCAACTCTCATCAGCATTTGCTTATTAAACGGGCTCTTTTGTCAGCCAACATTCTTCTCTGTCCTCCAACCAGCATCATTAGTACCACCTAATAGCTTATTAGAAAAGCAAATCCTTAGGCCTCATCTCAGGCCTATTGATTTAGAAACTTTGAGGATGAACCCATCAGTCTGTGTTTTGGTAAACAATTTCTGCCATTTGGATGCATATTAAATTTTGAGAACAACTGGTCTAAGTATTACAGGACTTTAAGTCTTGGCAAATTCTAGAAAAAACAAAACAAAACAAAAAACATCCCAAACAAACAAGCAAGCAATCTTTCCTCAAGATCTTGGCTCTTAGAAATCATAAGGGCTTTAGCTATCAGATGATTTGTATTAAACTGCTGGAGTTCCAATAACAAAGTACCACAAACTGGGTGGCTTAAAGAACAGAAATTTATTGTCTCACAGTTCTGGAGGCTGGATGTCCTAAACTGAGGTGTCAGCAGGGTTGACTCCTTCTGAGGGCTGTGAAGGAGAATCTTTTTCATGCCTCTTGCCTAGCTTCTGGTGGTTTGCTGGTGCTCTTTGGCATTCCTTGTCTTAGGACAGCATAATACAATCCTCATATAGTGTTCTTTCTATGTCTGTGTGTCCAAATTTCCCCTTTCTATAAGAATATAAGTCATATTGGATTAAGGCCCACCCTAATGACCTTATTTTAACTTCATTAGCTCTGTATAGACCCTACCTACAAATAAGGACTGGAGGTTAGAACTTTAACATCTCTCTCTTTTTTTTTTTTTTGGTGGGTCACAATTTAACCCACAACATGCTTAAGTTTGTTTTTTCCTGAGTTATATCCACTCTCCTAGTGAGGCAGTGGTGACTACAGCTGAATGGTTGGAGGACAATGAGATGATGAGAAAAGTTTTGAAAAAAAATTAATTACTATCTTGTAAAAATAGTTTAAGTAGAGGCAGAAAGACCAGGAACTCAGTTCATCACAATCTCCAAGACTAATTGCATTAGTCTGCTGAGGCTGCCATAACAAAATACCACAGACTGGGTGGCTTAAACAACAGAAATTTATTTTCTTACAATTCTGGAGTTTGGAAATTCAAGATCAGCATGCTGTCATTGTTGGGTTCTGGTGAGAACTCTCCCCTTGAGTTGCAGACGGCCTCCTTCTTGCTGTGGACTCACTGACTTCCTCTTTATGAGAAGACAGAGAGTAAGAGCAAGCCCTCATATCTCGTCTTATAAGGGCACTAATTCCATAATGAGGACCCCACCCTCACTACCTCATCTACTTCCAAAGGCCTCATCTCCAAATACCATCACATTAGCAGTTAGGGCTTCATATATGAATTTTGGGGGGACACAAACATTTAATCTGTAACACTTATCCAGAGAGATTCTGATTTGTTTCATCTAGAGTGGAGCCAGTCCATCTGAAGTTTTAGAAATTCACAGGTAACTGTGATGCATAGCTAGTTGTTCAAACCTTCATCCTAGCTTTTTATTTCTATGAAAAAGTCCAGTAATTATCTACTGCTAACACAGAAGAAGAAATGAGACTTGTCAAAGCTATAGCATCTTGCTCCGCTGTCCTGATTGTTGTGTATATGTCTTGTCAACCCACCTCTTCTGTAAGCACCTGAAAAAATGTCACTCCATTTCTGATAGCCCTTCTCCAAATCCCCACAGTGGTGGCTACTTATTAAGTTCTTAACAAACATAAACTGATTGGTCAAATAGAATCGTGGATTCTTTACTTCAACCTCTTTGCTTCAACAACTATACAAATAAAAGATCAATACATGCACATTATTAATTCTCTTCTGTGATAGAGAAATACAAGGAACACATGTTGGAAATTTCATTATGTCTAGCTAGGTAACAGAGGCAATGAAAGGCAAACTCAGCCTCTATTTAGTAATTAGTCTCTCTACTCTCTATATATCTTTTCTACTCTGGATGTTTAGTAAAACTACTCTGATGCAACTGGCCAAAGCTTATCCAAGTGTTGCTGTGAAATGTATTAGGGTTGCAAAAGGGATCAACAGAGATTTCTTTCCTACACAACTACATTATGGAAGGCGAGTTAGGAAAGGCATTCTCAAACCCCTCTCCCTCCCTCCACTTTGATCCCTTGTTTAAAAATAAAAGTATTTAGGATGTCAAGATCTTAGAAAATGTGTTATAAAAATAATGACTGAAAGTCAGTCTCCCCTCCCCAGTTCCCCTCCACGAAATCAGAGTTAAACCACCTACATGCTACTAAGTTCTGGAAAATAACAGTTTCCTATCTGTCTACCTATTATAGGATTTTTCTATTAAGCCCAGAACACCCTGATTTGTTTGGAGAGATAAATTCCACCCCCAGCATTTCTTTAATAATCCTTTTATACTTTTTCCTTATCTCTCCTCTTGCTGCTATTGTTTGATAGTGCCACTTAAACAGGTCTTTCCACAAGGTTACTCAAATTAAACATTAGCCAGCTCAATAAGCAGCTACAGAAAACTACTGACGGTATCTAGCAAGATAAACATCCACACACCAAACTTTTGAGATTTCTTTATTTCTACCTTGATTGTCTCAAGGGAATGTTTATCAAGATCACCTGATTTACTTTCTCTTGCGTTTTTAGATATTAGGCCTTCTTGTGCCAAAAGGACCATGGGGCATTGATAATTTCCTAGATTTGACTGCATTTTGATGATAGTAAATTTAATGTTTACATCAGTGGTCCCCAACATTTTTGGCACCAGGGACTGGTTTCATGGAAGACAATTTTTTCCACAGAAGGCAGGGGGATGGTTCAGGCAGTAATGTGAGAGATGGGGAACGATGGGGAGCGTCAGATGAAGCTTTGCTCGCTTGCCCGCTGCTCACCTCCTACTGTGCGACCCGGTTCCTAACAGGCCAAGGACTGGTACTTGTTCACGGCCCAGACATTGGGGACCCCAGGTTTACACAGTCTGTTCTTAGGTTCGAGAGAATGAAACTCTACCTTCAGAAATTCATGTCTTTGAACTAAACAATAGGAGATAGGAAAGAAATGATTTACCCATTATCTATGGTTTTCTAAGTAAGGCAAACACAAAACAATCTAAACAACAAACAAGCAAAAAACAACAACAACAAAGAACAACTTCTTGGCTAACACCAAAGTGAGAATTAGAATATCAGAGATATTCTAGGAAACTTAGATACTGGCTAAGAATACTGGATGCCTAAATGGTAGGGAGCGGGGTACTACAAAGGGAAAATAAGATCTATAACAGGAATGTTACAGGTGGGAGGTATCACAGGTATTCTTAAGCTGCTTCATATTTAATCAAGGGCAAACCCTTCTCTAAGGCAGGAATCCTCTCTTTGTAAGAGTGAAATGAGTACAAACTTTACATTTAAACATTCTTCTGGGGAAATCTGCTTCCCCCATGGTTACTTGTGAAACCAAAATGATATTGAATGTCATTAAGCTCAGTCTCATCCTCTGTAAAATGTTCATAATAACATACATCTAACAGTGTTGTTGGGAAAATAAAACGAAGTAATGCTTATAAAGTACCTGGCTTGTACAGAGACCATACAAATACTAGCCTGCATCCAACACAACAATCTTCCCTTGGCCTCACCATGTCTAATTTAGAATTTTGTCTTTTCTCCTGCCCCAGGAACACATGAAAGAAAGGATGTATCATTCTGTCAGAGCATAATAAAAACTGTACAAGAGTCACCTGACAACTGGTAGCTGATTTTTCTTTTTTAGTAGTGCAATCTGCTTTTATTAACACATTTGGTCTGATTAACTCATCTCTGTTTCCTGATGGCCAGGTCGGAAACTAACAAGGCTCCAGTGTAAGGTTACAGAAAGTCCAGCCACCTACAAAGCTTGGGAGTCTAAGGGAGGCATTGAGTATTTATGGAGTTCTGCTTGTTTTCTCTCCCTCTGTGCTTCCCACACCCTTCAAAGGACATAAGAAATGCTGAGATTGGGCTTTGAATATGTGGGACTGGTGATTTCCAACAAGAGCACTTTTTTTTTTTTATCATCTTTATTGGAGTATAATTGCTTTACAATGGTATGTTAGTTTCTGCTTTATAACAAAGTGAATCAGTTATACATATACATATGTCCCCATATCTCTTCCCCCTTGCATCTCCCTCCCTCCCACCCTCCCTATCCCACCTCTCTAGGTGGTCACAAAGCACTGAGTTGATCTCCCTGTGCTATGTGGCTGCTTCCCACTAGCTATCTATTTTACGTTTTGTAGTGTATATATGTCCATGAAACTCTCTCACTTTGTCACAGCTTCCCCTTCCCCTTCCCTGTATCCTCAAGTACATTCTCTGGTAGGTCTGTGTCTTTATTGCGGTCTTGCCCCAAGGTTCTTCATGACCATTTTTTTTTCTTTTTTTTTTTTCAGATTCCATATATATGTGTTAGCATACGGTATTTGTTTTTCTCTTTCTGACTTACTTCACTCTTTATGACAGACTCTAGGTCCATCCACCTCACTACGAATAACTCAATTTCATTTCCTTTTATGGTTGAGTAATATTCCATTGTATATATGTGCCACATCTTCTTTATCTATTCATCTGTTGATGGACACTTAGGTTGCTTCCATGTCCTGGCTATTGTAAATAGAGCTGCAATGAACATTTTGGTACATGACTCATTTTGAATTATGGTTTTCTCAGGGTATATGCCCAGTAGTGGGATTGCTGGGACGTATGGTAGTTCTATTTTTAGTTTTTTAGGGAACCTCCACACTGTTCTCCATAGTGGCTGTATCAATTTACATTCCCACCAACAGTGCAAGAGGGTTCCCTTTTCTCCACACCCTCTCCAGCATTTATTGTTTATAGATTTTTCAATGATGACCATTCTGACCGGTGTGAGATGATACCTCATTGTAGATTTGATTTGCATTTCTCTAATGATTAATGATGTTGAGCATTCTTTCATGTGTTTGTTGGCAATCTGTATATCTTCTTTGTAGAAATGTCTATTTAGGTCTTCTGCCCATTTTTGGATTGGGTTGTTTGTGTTTTTGATATTGAGCTGCATGGGCTGCTTGTAAATTTTGGAGATAAATCCTTCATCAGTTGCTTCATTTGCAAATATTTTCTCCTATTCTGAGGGTTGTCTTTTCATCTTGTTTATGGTTTCCTTTGCTGTGCAAAAGCTTTTAAGTTTCATTAGGTCCCATTTGTTTATTTTTGGTTTTATTTCCATTTCTCTAGGAGGTGGGTCAAAAAGGATCTTGCTGTGATTTATGTCATAGAGTGTTCTGCCTATGTTTTCCTCTAAGAGTTTGATAGTGTCTGGTCTTACATTTAGGTCTTTAAACAATTTTGTGTTTATGTTTGTGCATGGTGTCAGGGAGTGTTTTAATTTCATTCTTTTACATGTAGCTGTCCAGTTTTCCCAGCACCATTATTGAAGAGGCTGTCTTTTCTCCACTGTATAATCTTGTCTCCTTTATCAAAGATAAGGTGACCATATGTGCGTGGGTTTATCTCTGGGCTTTCTATCATATTCCATTGATCTATATTTCTGTCTTTGTGCCACTACCATACTGTCTTGATTACTGTAGCTTTGTGGTATAGTCTGAAGTCAGGGAACCTGATTCCTCCAGCTCGATTTTTCTTTCTCAAGATTGCTTTGGCTATTCGGGGTCTTTTGTGTTTCCACACAAATTGCGAAATTTTTTTTTCTAGTTCTGTGAAAAATGCCAGTGGTAGTTTGATAGGGATTGTATTGAATCTGTAGATTGCTTTGGGTAGTATAGTCATTTTCACAATGTTGATTCTTCCAAACTAGGAACATGGTGTATCTCTCCATCTATTTGTATCATATTTAATTTCTTTCATCAGTGTCTTATAATTTTCTGCATACAGGTCTTTTGTCTCCTTAGGGAGGTTTATTCCTAGATATTTTATTCTTTTTGTTGCAATGGTAAATGGGAGTGTTCTCTAATTTCACTTTCAGATTTTTCATCATTAGTGTATAGAAATGCAAGCGATATCTGTGAATTAATTTTGTATCCTGCTACTTTACCAAATTCATTGATTAGCTCTAGTAGTTTTCTGGTAACATCTTTAGGATTCTCTATGTATAGTATCCTGTCATCTGCAAACAGTGACAGCTTTACTTATTCTTTTCCAATTTGGATTCTTTTTATTTCTTTTTCTTCTCTGATAGCTGTGGCTAAAACTTCTAAAACTATGTTGAATAATAGCAGTCAGAGTGGGCATCCTTGTCTTGTTCCTGATCTTCATGGAAATGGTTTAAGTTTTTCACCATTGAGGATGATGTTGGCTGTGGGTTTGTCATATATGGCCTTTATTATGTTGAGGTAAGTTCCCTCTATGCCTACTTTCTGGAGGGTTTTTATCATAAGTGGGTGTTGATTTGTTGAAAGTTTTCTCTGCATCTATTGAGATGATAATTTGGTTTTTATCCTTCAGTTTGTTAATATGGTGTATCACATTGATTGATTTGTGTATATTGAAGAATCCTTGCATTCCTGGGATAAATCCCACTTGATCACGGTGTATGATCCTTTTAATGTGCTGTTGGACTCTGTTTGATAGTATTTTGTTGAGGATTTTTGCATGTATGTTCATCAGTGATATTAGCCTGTAGTTTTCTTTTTTTGTGACATCTTTATCTGGTTTTTGTATCAGGGTGATGGTCACCTTGTAGAATGAGTTGGGGAGCATTCCTCCCTCTGCAATACTTTGGAAGAGTTTGAGAAGGATAGGTGTTAGCTCTTCTCTAAATGTTTGATAGAATTCGCCTGTGAAACCATCTGGTCCTGGGCTTTGGTTTGTTGGAAGATTTTTAATCACAGTTTCAATTTCAGTGCTTGTGATTGTTCTGTTCATATTTTCTATTTCTTCCTGGTTGTGCATTTCTAAGAATTTGTGCATTTCTTCCAGGTTTTCCATTTTATTGGCATATAGTTGCTTGTAGTAATCTCTCATGATCCTTTGTATTTCTGCAGTGTCCGTTGTTACTTCCCCTTTTTTATTTCTAATTCTATTGATTTGAGTCTTCTCCCTTTTTTCCTTGATGAGTCTGGCTAATGGTTTATCAATTTTGTTTATCTTCTCAAAGAACAAAGTTTTAGTTTTATTGATCTTTGCTATTGCTTCCTTCATTTCTTTTTCATTTATTTCTGATCTGATCTTTATGATTTCTTTCCTTCTGCTAACTTTGGGGTTTTTTTGTTCTTCTTTCTCTAATTGCTCTAGGTGTAAGGTTAGGTTGTTTATTTGAGATGTTTCTTTTTCCTTGAGGAAGGATTGTATTGCTCTAAACTTCCCTCTTAGAACTGCTTTTGCTGCATCTTATAGGTTTTGGTTTGTCGTGTTTTCATTGTCATTTGTTTGCAGGTATTTTTTGATTTCCTCTTTGATTTCTTCAGTGATCTCTTGGTTATTAAGTAGTGTATTGTTTAGCCTCCATGTTTTTGTATTTTTTACAGATTTTTTTTCTGTAATTGATACCTAGTCTCATAGCGTTTTGGTTGGAAAAGATACCTGATATGATTTTAATTTTCTTAAATTTACCAAGGCTTGATTTGTGACCCACGATATGATCTATCCTGGAGAATGTTCCATGAGCACTTGAGAAGAATGTGTATTTTGTTGTTTTTGGATGGAATGTCCAATAAATATCAATTAAGTCCATCTTGTTTAATGTATCATTTAAAGCTTGTGTTTCCTTATTTATTTTCATTTTGGATGATCTGTCCATTGGTGAAAGTGGGATGTTAAAGTCCCCTATTATGATTGTGTTACTGTCAATTTCCCCTTTTATGGCTGTTAGTATTTGCTTTATGTATTGAGGTGCTCCTATGTTAGATGCATAAATATTTACAATTGTCATATCTTCTTCTTGGATTGATTCCTTGATCATTATGTAGTGTCCTTCTTTGTCTCTTGTAATAGTCTCTGTTTTAAAGTCTATTTTTTCTGATATGATAATTGCTACTCCAGATTTCTTTTGATTTCCATTTGCATGGAATATCTTTTTCAGTCTGTATGTGTCCCTAGGTCTGAAGTGGGTCTCTTGTAGACAGCATATATATGGGTCTTGTTTTTGTATCTATTCAGCCAGTCTATGTCTTTTGGTTGGAGCATTTAATCCATTTACATTTAAGGTAATTATCGATCTGTATGTTCCTATTCCCATTTTCTTAATTGTTTTGGGTTTGTTATTGTAAGTCTTTTCCTTCTCTTGTGTTTCTTGCCTAGAGAATTTCCTTTAGCATTTGTTGTAAAGCTGGTTTGGTGGTGCTGAATTCTCTTAGCTTTTGCTTTTTTGTGAAGGTTTTAACTTCTCCATCAAATCTAAATGAGATCCTGGCTGGGTAGAGTAATCTTGGATGTAGGTTTTTCCCTTTCATCACTTTAAGTATGTCCTGCCATTCCCTTCTGGCTTGCAGAGTTTCTGCTGAAAGATCAGCTGTTAACCTTATGGGGATTCCCTTGTATGTCATTTGTTGTTCTTCCCTTGCTGCTTTTAATATTTTTTCTTTGTATGTATTTTTGATAATTTGATTAATATGTGTCTTGGCATGTTTCTCCTTGCATTTATCCTATATGGCACTCTCTGTGCTTCCTGGACTTGATTAAATATTTCCATTCCCGTATTAGGGAAGTTTTCAACTGTAATCTCTTCAAATATTTTCTCAGTCCATTTCGTTTTCTCTTCTTCTTCTGCGACTCCTATAATTCGAATGTTGGTCCATTTAATGTTGTCCCAGAGGTCTCTGAGACTGTCCTCAATTCTTTTCATTCTTTTTTCTTTTTCTTCTCTGCAGTAGTTATTTCCACTATTTTATCTTCCAGGTCATTTATCTGTTTTTCTGCGTCATTTATTCTGCTATTGATCCTTTCTAGAGAATTTTAAATTTCATTTATTGTGTTGTTCATCAGTGTTTGTTTGCTCTTTAGTTCTTCTAGGTCATGTTAAATGTTTCTTGTATTTTCTCCATTCTATTTCCAAGATGCTGGATCATCTTTACTTTCATTATTCTGAATTCTTTTTCAGGTAAACTGCCTATTTCCTCTTCATTTGTTAGGTCTGGTGGGTTTTTGCCTTGCTCCTTCATGTGCCGTGTGTTTCTCTGTCTTCTCCTTTTGCTTAACTTACTGTGTTTGGGGTCTCCTTTTTGCAGGCTGCAGGTTCGTAGTTCCCATTGTTTTTGTTGTGTGTCCACCGTGGCTAAGGTTGGTTCAGTGGGTTGTGTAGGTTTCCTGGTGGAGGGGAGTAGTGCCTGTGTTCTGGTAGATGAGGCTGGATCTTGTCTTTCTGGTGGGCAGGTCCACGTCTGGTGTTGTGTTTTGGGGTGTCTGTGGCTTCATTATGATTCTAGGCAGCCTCTCTGCTAATGGTTGGGGTTGTGTTCCTGTCTTGCTCGTTGTTTGGCATAGGGTGTCCAGCAGTGTAGCTTGCTGGTCGTTGAGTGGAGCTGGGTCTTGGTGTTGAGATGGAGATCTCTGGGAGATTTTCACCATTTGGTATTACATGGAGCTGGGAGGTCTCTTGTGGACCAGTGTCCTGAACTTGACTCTCCCACCTCAGAGCCACAGCTCTGATGCCTGGCTGGAGCACCAAGAGCCTGTCATCCACACGGCTCAGAATAAAAGGGAGAAAAAAAGAAAGAAGATAAAATAAAGTAAAATGAAATAAAGTTATTAAGAAAAATGGAAAATAATTATTAAAAAAAATTTTTTAATTAAAAAAAAAGAAAGAAAGAAGAGAACAACCAAACCAAAAGACAAATCCACCAATGATAACAAATGCTAAAAAGTATACTAAAAACAACAACAACAACAACAACAAAAACACGGACTGACAGAATCCTAGGAGAAATGGTAAAAGCAAAGCTATACAGAAAAAAATCACACACAGAGGCATACACATACACACTCACAAAAAGATAAAAAGGGAAAAAAAATATGTATATCTTTGCTCCCAAAGTCCACCTGCTCAATTTGGGATGATTCGTTGTCTACTCAGGTATTCCACAGATGCAGGTACATGAAGTTGTTTGTGGAACTTTAATCCGCCGCTTCTGAGGCTGCTGGGCGAAATTTCCCTTTCTCTTCTTTGTTCGCACAGCTTCTGCAGTTCAGCTTTGTATTTGGACCCACCTCTGCGTGTAGGTCGCCTGAGGGCGTCTGTTCTTCACTCAGACAGGACGGGGTTAAAGGAGCAGCTGCTTCGGGGGCTCTGGCTCACTCAGGCCCCGGGGGGAGAGAGGGGTACGGAATGCAGGGTGAGCCTGCGGCGGCAGAGGCCTGCATGACGTTGCACCAGCCTGAGGTGCACCGTGCGTTCTCCCGGAGAAGTTGTCCCCGGATTACGGAACCCTGGCAGTGGCAGGCTGCACAGGCTCCCGGGAGGGGAGGTGTGGAGAGTGCTTGCCCACAGGCTTCTTGGTGGTGACAGCAGCAGCCTTAGCGTCTCATGCCCATCTCTGGGGTCCGCGCTGACAGCCGCGGCTCGCACCCATCTCTGGAGCTCCTTTAAGCGGCGCTCTTAATCCCCCCTCCTCGCGCACCAGGAAACAAAGAGGTAAGAAAAAGTCTCTTGCCTCTTCGGCAGCTGCAGACTTTTTCCCGCACTCCCTCCCAGCTAGCTGTGGTGCACTATCCCCCTTCAGGCTGTGTTCATGCCGCCAACCCCAGTCCTCTCCCTGGGATCCGACCGAAGCCCGAGCCTCAGCTCCCAGCCCCGCCCGCCCCGGCGGGTGAGCAGACAAGCCTCTCAGGTTGGTGAGTGCTGCTCGGCGCCGAGCCTCCATACGGGAATCTCTCTGCTTTGCCCTCCGCACCCCTGTTGCTGCGCTCTCCTCCGTGGCTCCGAAGTTCCCCCCTCTGCCACCCGCAGTATCCACCCACGAAGGGGCTTCCTAGTGTGTGGAAACCTTTCCTCCTTCACAGCTCCTTCCCACTGGTGCGGGTCCCGTCCCTATTCTTTTATCTATGTTTTTTCTTTTTTCTTTTGCCCTACCCAGGTACGTGGGGAGTTTCTTGCCTTTTGGGAGGTCTGACGTCTTCTGCCAGCGTTCAGTAGGTGTTCTGCAGGAGCTGTTCCACATGTAGATGTATTTCTGATGTATTTGTGGGGAGGAAGGTGATCTCTGCGTCTTACTCTTCCGCCATCTTGAAGCTCCTCCAAGAGCACTTTTAACGTGGAAAACTACTGAGAATTCCACGTCTCCTTTTTCTATAATATGAATATACAGATTCCCAAAGACACCTAGAAAATACATCAGAAGAAAAACAGGTACCCCTATATTTTACTATACTATGTAGTACAGAATAATAATAATTATTATAACATAGAATATGCTAGTATATTATATATACAAGTATATAATATATACTTTATTATAGTAAAGCATTATATGTTAATACTATACTATTATTTAATATTTTATTTTTATATAGTAAATACATATTACTATATATTTACTGTATATTCTTTTGGAATACATAGTAAGATGCTCTTCTCAATAGAGGGTAGAAAATGTGGAAGAAAATGCAAAATCAATTGTGACAACCTGTTCATGAGTAATCAGTTTTCAAGTAATGTGGAATTCAGGGGGAAATAAAGAAGTGCTCTGTGTGTGTGTGTGTGTATGTGTGTGTAAATAAGGACAAGGAGAAGAAAGGAGATAGAAGAAAGAGGAGAGCAAATTCTGAAGGCTTCCAATTGCTAAGGATCAATCCATGTGCCTCCTAAAACCCTCCATGGTGACTGCTTAGGTGAGAGCAGAGAATATTTTCTTTTTATCTTTCAGTCACTGCCTTTGTAGGTATAAGAATAAGAATAAGAATATTGATCACTGGTTTCTCAGTCAAAATGTTATTTGTTGTTGGAATTCGTTTCCCTGTCGCTTGATTTTTATGTCACTCTTCTCAAGCCCTCAATCTTCTTCAGACATGGTCAATGTACTGGCAGGTCCCAGGTAGACATGATGGTTGGGACATTCTTGGAAGACACCCAGCCTGTCCATGGGGATAACCTGCTAGGATTCACACCTAAATTCTCAACCCCCTTCTGCTTGCTACTCTTGATATAAAAGAATACTCTTGACAAGAGTGGGAATTAGTATACTGTGCTTCCCTCCCCTGAATTGCACCCTGATAATATCACATAGGAAAGAGAGGAGGGTTAAAATACACAAATCAATTCTAAACATGTGAAAAATCTCGAGGTCATAGGAAGCATTGTTAACTATAAGAGGAGCAAATGGCAAACCAGGGTGAGGCAAACCCCGGTGCCATCCACATACAAAAAATAAAAATATGAATTAAGAGTAAAAACTCAATAGAAAGGATAAATAGCAACATGTATCCATCCAACAGGGATTGCTGACCTAGAATATAGAGTTTGGGGATGTCCCCACAAGAGCACAGAAAGAAATTGAGAGATGAAAAAGAAAAAAAATAAAGAGTTGGAGGATACAAAGAATAGAATTAGCAGTTTTAACTTTTTATATGATTCCTTAAAGGTAAGAAAACTCATAAATGGAGGAGAAAATGTATTTTAAGAAATGAGGGCTGAGAATTCATAAGAGTTAGTGGATAACGAAAGACCTCAATTTGAAAGGGATTATAGAGTGCCAAGTAGTTAGATTAAAAAAACCCTATATATAGACAACTTGTGGTGAATGACAAGAATTAAAAAATGGCAAAAATAAAATATGCTAAAACTCTCTAGATAAAAAAAATCATGAACATTAAGTTTTTCAATAGCAAAACAAGGAAGGATAATGGGGTAATATTTTCAAACTATTGGAAAAAAAGAACATCAAACTTAAAATTTTTAATAAGCTAGAAATTATTTAAATATACATAAACAAATAAAACTATTTTCAGTGTTCATAAGGTTTGCCCCACATAACCCTCTTTGAGATTATTTTTGGAGAAAGTACTTAGATAGTAAGAGAAATCCTAGAGGAGATAGATATAGATAGATAGATAGATAGATAGATAGATAGATAGATGGATAGATAGATATAATATGTAAATGACATTAAGGATGAGTAAATAGTTCAATCAAGTTTATTGTCCAAAGAAGCAAGGTCTCTGTATGGGGGAAGATATAGCTATTAGTAAGTTTAAAATGATATATTAGTGAATATTTATGTTAGGCATAATTAACTGGAGATTAAAAATAAAATATATATAAAGAAGACATAAAGGAAATTAAAACATACAATACTTAACCACTTAACGATAATGTAAATGCATTTTGAAGAGGGAAATTCATATGCATCCAATGTAAAAAGTTGGAAAAACAAACAAAAAAAGAAAGCGAGTGAAGCAAGAGGAGCTGATCATAATCTTAGCTGGATCTAGAGTATAGCATGGGCATGTAACCTCCATGAGGTCACGGCTTTTAGTCTGCTTTATTCACTGCTGTATCAGAGTGCCTGTAACAAAGACTAGCACATTACAGGTACTCAATACATCGTTAATAAATGAATGAATAAACCCCAACAATACAGAGATAATAGTTCCCAAAATGTGTTTTCTTGAAAGGATTCATACGGTACAGATATCTCTGGCAAAAGTGATCTAGGAAAAAAATGAAAGCAAATATACAAATCAACAAAACACAGAATGAAAAAAATATTGTATGTATATATATATATACAAAAAAGATTTGGAAATAATTTAAAAATTATTATAGCAGCTATACACTAATATATTTGAAAACCTAGAAAGAAGAGAGATATTTGTATAAAACTATAAAAAAAGCCAGAATTGAAGCAAGGGGAATAAAAAACCTGAGTAGACCAATAACCATTACAGAAATTGAAACGGTAATTTCAGGCTCTCCTCCAAAGACGCCTCAGTTTCAAATAGCTTCATAGCTGAGTTCTTCCATGCTTTCAAGGGATAGATGGTTCCTATGTTATAAAATGCTTTAAGGAAACTAAAAAAAGAGAGAAAGACACCCAAGTTTTTATGAGACTAGTAAAATATTGATTTTGAAATTGGATAAGTAGAATACAAAATAAGGCATTTATAGATCCGTTTTTTGTTTTACCATATAAAGAACTAATCATACAACTATTTTAATAGGTACAAAAAATCATTTACTAAATTTCAATGTCTATTTTTGACATAGACTCAGAAAATCACCTGTAGAATGAAACTTCCCTAGCTTAATAAATAAAGGCCTTAGAGTTAAAACCTACAACTTCTTATTCAATGGAAAAACTTGAGTCACATTCCTTCAAGTTTATGAATAAAATAATGAGGTTTTTTAATAACCACTCTTGTTTAACATAGATTTCCTTACTTATGCTGTGAGAAAAAAATAGAAATAAGAAATGCAAAGATTAGAAGAGCACAAATACAATTTATGATTTAGGTAAGATGATCTGTGTAGGAAATCCAACATACTCCTAAAATAAAATATTAGATTTACCTGAGTAATCTGTTAGATTACCAGATACAAGATAAATTTATAAAGATCAATTGTGTTCCCTTTTAACCAATAATATTTATCTAGAAAAGAGTATACAATACATAACATTCAAATAACAATAAAAACCTTATATAAAGTATCCAGGAAATAATCTGACAAGAATGTAAAATACTTTTAAAAAGAAAAACTTAAATTATGTGAATTGACCTAAAAGAAAATCTAAGACAAGTAGAAAGATTGATATATGCTATTAGATGATTGAAATTCATTTTTTTTTTTTTTTTAAATTTTATAGCTACTTTATTTATTTATTTATTTATTTTTGGCTGTGTTGGGTCTTCGGTTCATGCGAGGGCTTTCTCTAGTTACGGCAAGTGGGGGCCACTCTTCATCGCGGTGCAGGGACCGCTCTTCATCGCGGTGCGCGGGCCTTTCACTATCGCAGCCCCTCCCGTTGCGGGGCACAGGCTCCAGACGCGCAGGCTCAGTAGTTGTGGCTCACGGGCCCAGCTGCTCCGTGGCATGTGGGATCTTCCCAGACCAGGGCACGAACCTGTGTCCCCTGCATTAGCAGGCAGATTCTCAACCACTGCGCCACCAGGGAAGCCCGAAATTCATTTTTAAAGGGGCAGTTTCCAAATTTCATCAATTGATTTAATATAATCCTAAAAAATTCAACTTAATATTTTGACAAAATTGAAACATTTATTCCAAAATTTAAAAGAAAGATGAAAGTGCTATGTAGAGTATATTAAAAAGAAGAGCAGCAAGAGAGAATTCTTTCTGGAAAGTTATGTTGCAAAGCCATAGTTAAAAAAAAAAAAAAGGAAAAGAAAATATATATGAGCAGTGTGATAAAATAGAGAAAGCTAGGAAAAAGAATTTAAAATAAGTCCCATTTATATATCACAATTTGGTTTAAATCATTGAGGAACAAAGACTGGCTCAATTTATAGAAAATAAAAAGAAACCTTGATCCCTATCTTACACCATATAAAAGAGCTCCCACCCTGTCCCACAGGTGGATTAAGCACTTAAATATGAAGAAAAATCTATAAAGCTCTTAGATAAAAAGTAGGAGACATATTTGTCCCTAAGGGTGATGAAGCACTTCTTAAACAAGATGACAATAGCAAAACATAAGAAGAAAAACTGGTAATTATGAATACTTAAAAATAAAGGATATCTGCTTAAGGAAACCACTGATAAAGTTGATGATGATAGATAATAGACTGGGAAAATTATTCACAGTATCACAAGCCAATATAGGATTAATATTGAATAGAAAAGAAACTCCTGCAAGTCAAGGAGAAAAGATAAGAAAAAAGAACTGATTTTAAAAAGTAGTTAAAAGATATGAATAAAGAATTATTAGAAAAGAAAATCAATAAATCACTATTATTAATAGTAGTATTAAAATCCTTCCTGCTATTATTAAGACTTTTAGCCTGGAGAAGCAAAATGCCTCAAGGGAATGTAGCATAGTAGCTTTGAGAATGGAATAGAGTTCTAGATTGATGGGATAGCACTGTCCCCAGAGCTGTGCAGACTTTTCTGGAGCTTCTGTGCATTTGAAGTCTCATACACCTCTTCAGAGAGCTAGAACTGAATAATAGGAAAATGACAGATAATGCTTAATAACCAAGAAGATAGTCCTGATGGCCATCTGTGAGCATTTTCTGGGCTTTTCAGAAAAGGTCGGTTTAGAATTGGGAAAGGTTCTTAAGAAACATGTTTAGAGGCATTGCGATAATCTGTGGGTGAACAACCAAATGAATGTCATTTGGTGCTGTTATAAACCAACCTTTTTAAACATCAGGTTCAGCCTGGAAAATCTGAGATCTACTAGTGCTAGATGTAGATACTAGACACTTAATGCTGATTCTCTAAAGGGAAATAGAGCATGGTCTCCATCCTCTCAGGATTGGAAACCTTTCCTGCCTCTCTAAAAGAAATTATTATTATTCTTTTAAGTTAGCTAAAATCACAATGGTGAGCTAACAGCTTGATCATCAATAGCTATAAATATTGTTTGATGGTGATAACAATAATGAGCCTCAGGCAAATTTAAAAAAAAAAGACTTGAAGCTTGGGGCTGGCAAAAGGGTAAATGAAATTTCTAACTTAAGAATTAAATTAATTAAATTAAATTATTATTTTTTGTACTTGTGTTTGTAAATATTTATTCTCTTTTACCATGGCTAATTTTCAGAATCCTGCTATTCCAGAGTTGACAAGGACCTTAAATTACCCCGTCCTCATTCACTACTGATGCTTTTAGGTATTTAAACAGATTATATTTTATAGTATAAAATATAACGCATCCAAATTCCAGCTGTTTATTTTTACAGACGTTTACAAGCTGATCTTAAAATTCATATAGAAATGCAAGGGACCTAGAAGAGTCAAAACAATCTTGAAAAAGATCAAAGTTTAAGGACTCACGCTTTCCAATTTCAAAACTTAGTTCAGTACTGGCATACATACAGATAGATGTATAGTTCAATGGAATAAAATTGAGAGTTCAGAAATAAATCCATGCATATTTGTTTGATTGATTTTTGACAGAGGTACTAAGACAATTCAATAGGGGGGAAGAATAGTGTTTTCAACAAATGGTGTGGAACAACTAGATACCCACATGAAAAAGAATAAAGTTGAACACACACTTCACACCATATACACAAAATTAACTCAAAATGGATCATCCATAGACCTAAATATAAGGCCAAAGACTATAAGACTCACAGAAGAAACCTAAAAGTAAGACTTTGTAACCTTGGGTTGGACATGGCACCCAAAGCACAAATGAAGAAAAAAAAAATTGAAGTAAATAAATATTTGTTCTGTAAATGATACCATCAAGAAAGTGAAAAGACAATTCACAGAATAGGAGAAAAATATTTGCAAATCATATTTCCAGTAAGGGACTTTTATCCAGAATATATAAAGTACTCTTATAATTTAATAATGAAATGACAACCCAATTAAAAAAATGGCAAAATATTTTTCCAAGACATTGGAACCATTGCACATTGTTGGTAGAAATGCAGCCACTTTGCAAAAGAGTGTGGTAGTATTTCAAAAAGTTAAACATAACTTTACCATATGACTAGTGATTCCACTTCTAAAATACACCAAATAAAAAGAAAAACATATAGCAACACAATACTTGTATATGAATGTTCACAGCAGCATTATTTATACCAGTCAAAAAATTAAAATGACGCAGATGTCCATCAACTGATGAATGGATATACAGAACGTGGTTTATTCATACAATGGAATATTTATTCAGCAATAAGGAGAAATGAAGTATAAATACATGCTACAACATGGATGAACCTTGAAAACATTATGCTAAGTGAAAGAGGCCAGTCACACATGTGGTATATTGTATGATTTTATTTATATGAGATGTCCAGAAAAGACAAATTCATGGAGCCAGATGGTAAATTAGTGATTGCTTAGAGCTGAGGATTGTAGTGGGGGATAGGTGACTGCTAGTGAGTATGAGGTCTTGTTTTGGAGTGATGAAGATGTTCTAAAACTAGATTTTAGCAATGGCTTCACAACTCTATGATTATCCTATAAACCTATGTATGGTATATTTTAAATGAATTTTATGGTATGTGAATTATATCTCAATAAAACTTTTAAAAAATGTAACTCATCCTTTTAGCCTGCTTATATCTTTTGGGGACCTGATTTGGTCATTTAATATATTTTCTATCCCTCTCAGTTAAGTGCAGATTGCAAATGTGATATGTATGTCATCTAAATCATCATCCTAGTCATTGACAAATAATGTAAACCAGACTAGAGACATTAGTATCCTTCCACTAGGCTGGTATTAATCACTGCTTCTTGCCCATGTTCATTCCATAAGGTAAATCATTCATTCACTTATTTATGAGCACCTATTATAAGGCAGACATTATATTAAATGATGAGTGCAAAAGGATGTTAAGTGCCTGCTCCCTGCCCTTTAAGAGAAAACAGCCTATAATGTGAGCCAAACAAACAAGAGATAAGTTCTAGAAGAGTCGTATCTGTTAGGATTTTTGGGTGTAATCAATAGAAATCAACTCTAGTTAATTTTTTTTTTTTTTTCCACACACACACACTGTATTTTATTTTTACAAGAGATAAATAGACTGACACCAAGCATTGTACATGGATGACCACAACAAAAGCAACAATGATTGCAATTACCAAACATGAAACACAGTTATACTATGTCATAATATTGACATTCAGTCCAGTAATCCTCCACTGTAACAGCTCCTTTACTTTGCAGTGAAAATTGATTTGTATATTCTTTTCCTCTGAGTCCTTGTGGGATTTTTTTTTTTTTAATTCAGACAGAAAGTCACAAAAATTATACTCATCCTCATCAGTTCACTCAGTCCCATGTAATTAATTTCTTTTTTTTTCATCTTGATCTTTTGTTAGCACTTTTATGAGTTCATCAGTTTTTCATTAGAGTTCTGAAAATGCTTATTCATTCAGTTCAGCAGTACAGTCAGTTACCAGAAACCTGTACTTGTCAGAGTCTTTTCCATGAATTTCTTGAAGATGAAACCCTTTTATAGGAACATATTTGCAAAATCATCAGAGTACACCCAGAACTGTCTGTAAATGACAAAAGACTTAAAAATGACCATGGTTAAAGATTTGATGAAAGTTCATAATAATGCAGTTGACAAGAAAAGTAGTTATTTCTGAGATATACATTTTAAAGTAATAACTAGGATTATTACTTATAACATTATACCAGAACATATAAGATTTTTAGACGTTTCCTGTAATGTCTGAAACATTTATATTAACATATTTCCATACATATTTCCATACAAATACAAATATAAGATTTTTAGAAATTTCATGTAATGTCTGAAACATTTATATTAACATATTTCCATACATATTTCCATACAAATACAAATATAAGATTTTTAGAAATTTCATGTAATGTCTGAAACATTTATATTAACATATTTCCATACATATTTCCATACAAATACAAATATAAGATTTTTAGAAATTTCATGTAATGTCTGAAACATTTATATTAACATATTTCCATACATATTTCCATACAAATACAAATATAAGATTTTTAGAAATTTCATGTAATGTCTGAAACATTTATATTAACATATTTCCATACATATTTCCATACAAATACAAATATAAGATTTTTAGAAATTTCATGTAATGTCTGAAACATTTATATTAACATATTTCCATACATATTTCCATACAAATACAAATATAAGATTTTTAGAAATTTCATGTAATGTCTGAAACATTTATATTAACATATTTCCATACAAATAACCCAATGATAGTTTAGTATTAGTTGTTTTGTTTGTTTTTTTATACTGCAGGTTCTTATTAGGCATCAGTTTTATACACATCAGTGTATACATGTCAATCCCAATCGCCCAATTCAGCACACCACCATCCCCACCTCATCGCAGTTTTCCCCCCTTGGTGTCCATATGTCCATTCTCTACATCTGTGTCTCAACTTCTGCCCTGCAATCTGGCTCATCTGTACCATTTTTCTAGGTTCCACATACATGCATTAATATACGATATTTGTTTTTCTCTTTCTGACTTACTTCACTCTGTATGACAGTCTCTAGATCCATCCACTTCTCAACAAATGGCTCAATTTCGTTCCTTTTTATGGCTGAGTAATATTCCATTGTATATATGTACCACATCTTCTTTAGCCATTCGTCTGTTGATGGGCATTTAGGTTGCTTCCATGACCTGGCTATTGTAAATAGTGCTGCAATGAACATTCGGGTGCACGTGTCTTTTTGAATTACGGTTTTCTCTGGGTATATGCCCAGTAGTGGGATTGCTGGGTCATATGGTAATTCTATTTTTAGTTTTTTAAGGAACCTCCATATTGTTCTCCATAGTGGCTGTATCAATTTACATTCCCACCAACAGTGCAAGAGGGTTCCCTTTTCTCCACACCCTCTCCAGCATTTGTTGTTTGTAGATTTTCTGATGATGCCCATTCTAACAGGAGTGAGGTGATACCTCATTGTAGTTTTGATTTGCATTTCTCTAATAATTAGTGATGTTGAGCATCTTTTCATGTGCTTCGTGGCCGTCTGTATGTCTTCTTTGGAGAAATGTCTATTTAGGTCTTCTGCCCATTTTTGGATTGGGGTGTTTGTTTCTTTGATATTGAGCTGAATGAGCTGTTTATATATTTTGGAGATTAATCCTTTGTCCGTTGATTCATTTGCAAATATTTTCTCCCATTCTGAGGGTTGTCTTTTCGTCTTGTTTATGGTTTCCTTTGCTGTGCAAAAGCTTTGAAGTTTCATTAGGTCCCACTTGTTTATTTCTGTTTTTATTTCCATTACTCTAGGAGGTGGATCGAAAAAGATCTTGCTGTGATTTATGTCAAAGAGTGTTCTTCCTATGTTTTCCTCTAAGAGTTTTATAGTGTCCAGTCTTACATTTAGGTCTCTAATCCATTTTGAGTTTATTTTTGTGTATGGTGTTAGGGAGTATTCTAATTTCATTCTTTTACATGTGGCTGTCCAGTTTTCCCAGCACCACTTATTGAAGAGACTGTCTTTTCTCCATTGTATATCTTTGCCTCCTTTGTCATAGATTAGTTGACCATAGGTGCGTGGGTTAATCTCTGGGCTTTCTATCTTGTTCCATTGATCTATGTTTCTGTTTTTGTGCCAGTACCATATTGTCTTGATTACTGTAGCTTTGTAGTATAGTCTGAAGTCAGGGAGTCTGATTCCTCCAGCTCCATTTTTTTGCCTCAAGACTGCTTTGGCTATTCGGGGTCTTTTGTGTCTCCATACAAATTTTAAGATGATTTGTTCTAGCTCCGTAAAAAATGCCATTGGTAATTTGATAGGGATTGCATTGAATCTGTAGATTGCTTTGGGTAGTATACTCATTTTCACAATGTTGATTCTTCCAATCCAAGAACATGGTATATCTCTCCATCTGTTGGTATCATCTTTAATTTCTTTCATCAGTGTCTTATAGTTTTCTGCATACAGGTCTTTTGTCTCCCTAGGTAGGTTTATTCCTAGATATTTTATTCTTTTTGTTGCAATGGTAAATGGGAGTGTTTCCATAATTTCTCTTTCAGATTTTTCATCATTAGTGTATAGGAATGCAAGAGATTTCTGTGCATTAATTTTGTAACCTGCAACTTTACCATATTCATTAATTAGCTCTAGCAGTTTTCTGGTGGCAGTTTTAGGATTCTCTATGTATAGTATCATGTCATCCGCAAACAGTGACAGTTTTACTTCTTCTTTTCCAATTTGTATTCCTTTTATTTCTTTTTCTTCTCTGATTGCCGTGGCTAGGACTTCCAGAACTATGTTGAATAATAGTGGTGAGAGTGGACATCCTTGTCTCGTTCCTGATCTTAGAGGAAATGCTTTCAGTTTTTCACCATTGAGAATGATGTTTGCTGTGGGTTTGTCATATATGGCCTTTATTATGTTGAGGTAGGTTCCCTCTATGCCCACTTTCTGGAGAGTTTTTATCAGAAATGGGTGTTGAATTTTGTCAAAAGCTTTTTCTGCATCTATTGAGATGATCATATGGTTTTTCTTCTTCAATTTGTTAATATGGTGTATCACATTGATTGATTTGCGTATATTGAAGAATCCTTGCATCCCTGGGATAAATCCCACTTGATCGTGGTGTATGATCCTTTTAATGTGTTGTTGGATTCTGTTTGCTAGTATTTTGTTGAGGACTTTTGCATCTATATTCATCAGTGATATTGGTCTGTAATTTTCTTTTTTTGTAGTGTCTTTGTCTGGTTTTGGTATCAGGGTGATGGTGGCCTCATAGAATGAGTTTGGGAGAGTTCCTTCCTCTGCAATTTTTTGGAAGAGTTTGAGAAGGATGGGTGTTAGCTCTTCTCTAAATGTTTGATAGAATTCACCTGTGAAGCCATCTGGTCCTGGACTTTTGTTTGTTGGAAGATTTTTAATCACAGTTTCAATTTCATTACTTGTGATTGGTCTGTTGATATTTTCTGTTTCTTCCTGATTCAGTCTTGGAAGGTTATACCTTTCTAAGAATTTGTCCATTTCTTCCAGGTTGTCCATTTTATTGGCATAAAGTTGCTTGTAGTAGTCTCTTAGGATGTTTTGTATTTCTGCGGTGTCTGTTGTAACTTCTCCTTTTTCATTTCTGATTTTATTGATTTGAGTCCTCTCCCTCTTTTTCTTGATGAGTCTGGCTAATGGCTTATCAATTTTGTTTATCTTCTCAAAGAACCAACTTTTAGTTTTATTGATCTTTGCTATTGTTTTCTTTGTTTCTATTTCATTTATTTCTGCTCTGATCTTTATGATTTCTTTCCTTCTGCTAACTTTGGGTTTTGTTTGTTCTTCTTTCTCTAGTTTCTTTAGGTGTAAGGTTAGATTGTTTACTTGAGATTTTTCTTGTTTCTTTAGGTAGGCTTGTATAGCTATAAACTTCCCTCTTAGAACCGCTTTTGCTGCATCCCATAGGTTTTGGGTCGTCGTGTTTTCATTGTCATTTGTCTCTAGGTATTTTTTTATTTCCTGTTTGATTTCTTCAGTGATCTCTTGGTTATTTAGTAACGTATTGTTTAGCCTCCATGTGTTTGTCTTTTTTACGTTTTTTTCCTTGTAATTCATTTCTAATCTCATAGCGTTGTGGTCAGAAAAGATGCTTGATATGATTTCAATTTTCTTAAATTTACTGAGGCTTGATTTGTGACCCAAGATGTGATCTATACTGGAGAATGTTCCGTGTGCACTTGAGAAGAACGTGTAATCTGCCGTTTTTGGATGGAATGTCCTATATATATCAATTAAATCTATCTGGTCTATTGTGTCATTTAAAGCTTCTGTTTCCTTATTTATTTTCATTTTGGATGATCTGTCCATTGGCGTAAGTGAGGTGTTAAAGTCCCCCACTATTATTGTGTTACTGTCGATTTCCTCTTTTATAGCTGTTAGCAGTTGCCTTATGTATTGAGGTGCTCCTATGTTGGGTGCATATATATTTATAATTGTTATATCTTCTTCTTGGATTGATCCCTGGATCATTATGTAGTGTCCTTCCTTGTCTCTTGTAACATTCTTTATTTTAAAGTCTATTTTATCTGATATGAGTATAGCTACTCCAGCTTTCTTTTGATTTCCATTTGCATGGAATATCTTTTTCCATCCCCTCACTTTCAGTCTGTATGTGTCCCTAGGTCTGAAGTGGGTCTCTTGTAGACAGCATATATATGGGTCTTGTTTTTGTATCCATTCAGCCAGTCTATGTCTTTTGGTTGGGGCATTTAATCCATTCACGTTTAAGGTAATTATCGATATGTATGTTCCTATGACCATTTTCTTAATTGTTTTGGGTTTGTTTTTGTAGGTCCTTTTCTTCTCTTGTGTTTCCCACTTAGAGAAGTTCCTTTAGCATTTGTTGTAGAGCTGGTTTGGTGGTGCTGAATTCTCTTAGCTTTTGCTTGTCTGTAAAGCTTTTGATTTCTCCATCAAATCTAAATGAGATCCTTGCTGGGTAGAGTAATCTTGGTTGTAGGTTCTTCCCTTTCATCACTTTAAGTATATCATGCCACTCCCTTCTGGCTTGCAGAGTTTCTGCTGAGAAATCAGCTGTTAACCTTATGGGGGTTCCCTTGTATGTTATTTGTCGTTTTTCCCTTGCTGCTTTCAGTAATTTTTCTTTGTCTTTAATTTTTGCCACTTTGATTACTATGTGTCTCGGCGTGTTTCTCCTTGGGTTTATTCTGTATGGGACTCTCTGCGCTTCCTGGACTTGGGTGGCTATTTCCTTTCCCATGTTAGGGAAGTTTTCGACTATAATCTCTTCAAATATTTTCTCTGGTCCTTTCTCTCTCTCTTCTCCTTCTGGGTCCCCTATAATGCGAATGTTGTTGCGTTTAATGTTGTCCCAGAGGTCTCTTAGGCTGTCTTCATTTCTTTTCATTCTTTTTTCTTTAGTCTGTTCCGCAGCAGTGAATTCCACCATTCTGTCTTCCAGGTCACTTATCCGTTCTTCTGCCTCAGTTATTCTGCTATTGATTCCTTCTAGTGTAGTTTTCATTTCAGTTATTGTATTGGTCATCTCTGTTTTTTGTTCTTTAATTCTTCTAGGTCTTTGTTAATCATTTCTTGCATCTTCTCAATCTTTGCCTCCATTCTTATTCCGAGGTCCTGGATCATCTTCACTATCATTATTCTGAATTCTTTTTCTGGAAGGTTGCCTATCTCCACTTCATTTAGTTGTTTTTCTGGGGTTTTTTCTTGTTCCTTCATCTGGTACATAGCCCTCTGCCTTTTCATCTTCTCTGTCTTTCTGTAACTGTGGTTTTTGGTCCACAGGCTGCAGGATTGTAGTTTTTCTTACTTCTGTTGTCTGCCCTCTGGTGGTTGAGGCTAAGAGGGTTGATGGGAGGCTCTGGTGGTGGGTAGAGCTGACTGTTGCTGTGGCGGTCAGAGCTCAGTAAAACCTTAATCCACTTGACTGTTGATGGGTGGGGCTGG
Source organism: Balaenoptera acutorostrata (assembly GCF_949987535.1). Lineage (NCBI taxonomy): Eukaryota > Metazoa > Chordata > Mammalia > Artiodactyla > Balaenopteridae > Balaenoptera > Balaenoptera acutorostrata. The sequence goes on from NC_080068.1 coordinate 93,579,602, forward strand.
GTTCCCTCCCTGTTGGTTGTTTTGCCTGAGGCAACCCAACACTGGAGCCTACCCGTGCTCTTTGGTGGGATTAATGGCAGACTCTGGGAGGGCTCACGCCAAGGAGAACTTCCCAGGACCTCTGCTGCCAGTGTCCTTATCCCCACAGTGAAACAGAGCCACCACTTGTCTCTGCAGGAGACCCCCCAACACCAGCAGGTATGTCTGGTTCAGTCTCCCCCAGGGTCACTGCTCCTTCCCCTGGGTCCCGATGCACACATTACTTTGTGTGTGCCCTCCAAGAGTGGGGTCTCTGTTTCCCCCAGTCCTGTCACAGTCCTGCAATCAATTCCCACTAGACTTCAAAGTCTGATTCTCTAGGAATTCCTCCTCCCGTTGCCGGACCCCCAGGTTGGGAGCCTGACATGGGGCTCAGAACCTTCACTCCAGTGGGTGGACTTCTGTGGTATAAGTGTTCGCCAGTCTGTGAGTCACCCACCCAGCAGTTATGGGATTTGATTTTACTCTGATTGCGCCCCTCCTACCGTCTCACTGTGGCTTCTCCTCTGTCCTTGGACGTGGGGTATCCTCCTTGGTGAAGTCCAGGGTCTTCCTGTCAATGATTGTCCAGCAGCCAGTTGTGATTCTGGTGCTCTCGCAAGAGGGAGTGAGAGCACGTCCTTCTACTCCGCCATCTTGGTTAATCTTTCAACTCTAGTTAATTTAATTAAAAAATTATTTGAAGGCTATGGAGTTGCTCACAGTACTAAATGGAAATCTGAGTAACTAAGGCTTCCAAATGGATAGGAGCCAGAGGGACTCCATGATAAAAGTCAGGGACCAATCAGTGGTTTTGTCCGGTTAATCAGCACTAACGATTCTCCATCCTTAAGTTCTCCACGCAAGATCTCAAGTTTCCAAGAGAGTAAGCTCAATTGGCCTAGCTTTATCTCAACTCCCCAGTTGGCTAAGGGAAAGCAGGGCATTCTGGATGGCAAACCACCCAAGAATTCACATCACAGGGAAAAGAAAATTAGAAAAAGAGGGCATGGATTCTGAGCAGACAAAAAAAACAAAAACAAAAACAAAAACACAGTAATGACCACTAAAATAGCTCTATATCAGGAGAATGTAGAAGCACACAGTGTTAGCATTGGAATAGCCCTGAAGGATTTAGGAAGTCTTCTGTTGGAAGTGGTGCTTTAACGGAAATATGAAAACAAATTATCTGTGTGAAGTATGGAGCAGGGAGCTACGGTAGGAAATCAAGAGGCATTTTTACACAAATGGAGTAATATATGCCAAGCCATACAGGTTTTAAAAATCATGAGTCATTGAAGGAACAGAAAATTACTTTTCAACTGGGGATATTAGTATGGCTAAGGAAGTGGGCACCAATAAAACTATGAAAGTTTTTCATAGTCTTACTGGGATGGAGTTTGACCTTTATTTTGGAATTCAGGAGAATCAACTGAGGATCCCCAAGCAGGTAAGTGATATGATTAGATCTGCAGTTTAAAATTCTGGCTATTGTGTGTAGAGTGGTTTGTGAGCTGGAAGAAGAAGGCAGACTGGTGAGGAGGTTACTTCAAGGCTACAGTTGAAATTTGTAAAGAAGATGGTTCAGAGGGTGGTAATAAGGATGCAAAAAGGGGCTGTGCTCAAGAGTTGTACAGAATAAAGAAGCCTAGGGCTGGATGAGTAACTGGATACTGGATACAGATTTGGGAGGGACTTGTGGGGAGAGAGGAAGGAGTCAAGAATGTCACCTTGATTTCAGGTCTAGGGGAGTACTTGAATTTCTCAAGAAGACTTTTCACTGTTATGTTTACTAGAGTAGCTTTTCAGGATCCCTAGTTTGTGACCGTCCTATCTTTTAAATGACAATATAGAAACTGCAAGTCCCTCACATATATATTTGACACTCATGTTCTAGGAATCCCTATTCTGATTCTATTTGTTTCAGACCCTCTGAAGTTCTTAGAGGTTAAAGCCTAGACTGTCTTGTTTCTTCTGGCACAATGCTCTGTTGCAGAGGCTTTGCTGTCTTAGTACCTGAGGTAAATCTAAAAGATGCTGTGGTTTTGTCGTTCATGCAGCCCTGAAACATTTTTTTTCAAAGGCAAGATAGAACACTCTCAGTGCAATGCCAACAAGGCTTATTACTTTGGATAGTGCAGCGTGCCCGGCTGCGCTGGCAGTGTGGTATAACTTTGGGTCGCTGCCAACCGGATGAAATTCGAACTGGCCACACAGAACTGAAGGGTTCTCTCTTGCAGTACAAATCCACTGATCCAGGAGTGCAATTTTAACTTTCTAATCAATTCAACCAAATGACCTTTCATCAAATGGAATCACCAGGTTAGAAAGGACGCCAAGAGGTCATTTAGTCTAACCCACTTGCATCCAGGCAAGACTTAACATGAGTCCATGGAAGAAGGTAAATGCTTAGGTTTTTCATAAAACATCTGCTGGAGCAGTCCCCGAGGTGTCACTGTTGTGAGTCTTGTGAAGTCAGGAAGGCTTTCTAAGGATGACACACAGTTTTCCCCTGTTGCAAGCCACTTTCCTCTTGTTCTGGACTCATTAGAAGTAAGGGAATCTGCTTCTTGTCACTCACACACTTCTTCATATACTTGAGAACTATTATTAATTCCTTATTCAGCCTTCTTTTCTCTAGGCTAAGTAAACTCCTTTAGCCTTTCCTCAGAGGGAATATTAGTCAAATCTTTCATCATTTTAGTTGCTGTCTTCTGGACCGCCTCCAAATTTTCCATAGCGCATTTTATCTGGAAGAGCTGAAATGGAATGCAGTTGGGTAAAATTTTCATTAATTCAGATCCTGCCAATTTGAAATTTGTGATAATTCAGACAGGGATTTGTGTAACCAACACTTCCTTGATTGTGCAAGTTCAAGGCAAACAAGATCAAGCGGAGGAGGAGGAACTGTGGAAAATACTCGGAATTCTCATGGGAGCTGATTTTTTTCCAAGTGTATCAGTGTGCACTTTCCCACAGAGCCACTTGCAGGCCAAGTGTTACCTGGACATTTTGACGAGTTCCCTAAAGACATCCACTGAGCTGCAGAGCAAGGCTAGATTGAATTGTTGTCCCTGTGACTGTATGTTCTCTCTCCTGTGAGTGTGCTTATTGGGCTAAAAGCCTTGAATTTATCAGTCTGATACTGTTCCAAAATTCTAGGCTATAAATCACCATATTTTCTGTAAGTATTCTAAAATAACACAATTATATTTCAATTTGGTGTTGGGCTTTTAACCAACTCAGTGCAGCTATTCTTTCATGAATCTCTATGATAATTCTTTTTCTGTGTGCAAAGATTGCACTAATTCAAATTTAATTTTGAAATATGTTCACCTTGCAAGTCCAAGTTATTCACCCATTTATTCATTGAATGAATATCTATTTCATGGCTACTTTGTGCCCAGGCATAAATGTGTTAGCTATTTTCAAAGAAAAGTTAAGTAGCCCTTGTACTCAAGGCCTCTTTCCTGGGAGTGAATGTTATAATATAGGTGTCAAGAGAGTCACTGAGAGGAAGAGGAGGAGCACACAGTGGTCCCTTGAGAGGCCGTGGAAAAATTCATGACAAAGGGGGGGTTCTGGAGAGGTGACCTTATCTCTAAGGAGGAGCAGGAATTTTCCAGATGGACAAGGTAGAGGAAAGAGCTTGTACAATATCACAGAAGTCTAAATTCTTCATTATATGGAAACAGTTTAATTAGATTTCACTTATGGATGTTACAGTGACTGAGTATTTTTGCTATGAAAATTCTGAAAAGGCTGTCTTGCTTCCCTTAGTGTATACATCTTAATGGTTTTGAAGAAAGAAAAGAATCCATGAGTGATTCCAGAACATATGCAGAGATTGACTATCTTAAATGAAAAAATATAGACCAAAGTATCTGTGTTAATTGGTGATGATGGATGGATTGAAGGATGCAGCTTAGATGTCCAGCAACAACGAGTTTCCTAAGATTGCAGAATTTAACCCTCTGTATTAAGTAGGGCTAGAAAACCCTAGGTCTCACAAAATAGAGACAGGCCCTTTTCTCTGGGTTTATTGGAAAGAGATCAGGTTTCGCTCTATATAGGGAGAGCCACAGAGAACCCAGAAGCAGCTGATCCATAATGGGCCCAGCTCTTTATCCCAGATTCATCTGTCAGGCAACTTAGAGGAACTAAGAGTCCAGAAGTGTTTCTCTAGTAAATTCCTCTAAAAGAAATCATGAGGACTGTGGAAAAAAGATTCCAGTTAAACATAATCTGCCCCATTGTCCATAGTTTGGTTCTGAGTTTCTATAATACAAAACCAACACAACTCCCTAATCTAATCAAGTGCATTGTAGCTCTCTGCTCATATGAGAATCAGGGGAGAGAGCTTTAGGAATACTACAAGACTGGGGACCAAATCGGTAAAATTTGGATCCTAATTCTGTCCCTTATTAAATTAATGTCCTTGAACAAGTGACCCAACCTCTCTGTGTAAAATGTGGATATAACAGTACCTATCTCATAGGATTGTTGTAAGGCTGAAATGAATCAATATATGTAACATTTTATTTATTTAAATTTTTATTGCATATGATTGATTTACAATATAGTGTTAGTTTCTGCTTTACAGCAAAGTGAATAAATTATACATATATCTACTCTTCTTTAGATTCTTTTCCCATATAGATCATTACAGAGTATTGAGTAGAGTTCCCTGTGCTATGTAGTAGGTCCTCATTAGTTATCTATTTTATATATTGTAGTGTGTACCTGTCAATCCCAATCTCCCAATTTATGACTCCCCATCTTTCCCCTCTGGTAACCATAAGTTTGTTTGTTTTTTTTTTTACATCTGTGACTATATTTTTGTTTTGTAAATAAGTTCATTTGTGCCATTTTTTAAGATTCCACATATATGCGATATCATATATTTATCTTTCTCTGCCTGACTTACTTCACTCAGTATGACAAACTCTAGGTCCATCCATGTTGCTGCAAATGGCATTATTTCATTCTTTTTTATGGCTGAGTAATATTCCATTGTATATATGTATGTAACATTGTTAAATGAGGATTGGCACATAGCAGGTGCTAGACAAGTGTTTACTCATATTAAGTGTGTTTCTAATATCTAAAGGCTAAATGACTTATGGAAGGTTCTATTCATTCTTTCATCAATTCAAAATTAAGAAGCAACATATACCATGTACTATTGTGCAAAAGATTAGACCAATGCTTCTCAAAACTTTGTGAGCAATTGGTCACCTAGGGATTTTGTTTGAAAGCAGATCCCATTCAATGAGTCTGGGGTGGAGCACCAAGATTCTTTAGTTCTTAAAGTTCCCAGATGAAGCCAATATTGCTGAAGGGTGGACCATATTTTGTATAGAATGGGCATAGACACTTGTACTACAGATCTATAAATCCATTTGGGTGGGTCTAAAGAAACAGGCTTAAGTGCTGCTTCCAGGTACTGACATGTGGGTTTGGCTACAATGGCATATTTCTTCATTTCTCTAAGTGCTTTCTCAATTCCAACCTGTGTAATGCATTTGTGTCTTTCCGCTTGTGATTTACAACTTATAATCTTCTGATCACTTTCTCTCTTAAGTCCTTATTTAAGAATAGAGCCAGAAAACATCTTTGGATCAATTTGCAACCCTGACAAAATCTGGTGTTTAGGGACAGGTTAAATCAATAAAGATTTCCTTTTGCACTGGTTTTCAGACTTTAGCATGCATTGGAATCAACCAAAAGATTTCTTTAATCATAGATCACAGGATCCCACCCCAGGAAGTTCTGACTCAGTAGCTCTGGGATGAGGGTGAAGAATTAATATTTCTAACAAGGCTGGTGTGGCTGGTTTGAAAACCACACATTGAAAGCCTTGGCTTATACTGACAAGGTCTGGGTGTCTGTGAAGAGGAACTGACACTATTCAGAAAAGAATGGCCAATCATATCATACCATCAAGTTCAGAAATAGCACAAACGCAGTGCACATGTAACCAAAGGTTAAGGGAGTATAGAGGAGGATAAATTCTATTTCTTCAAAACCTACAGCAGCTAAAACCAGCTCACAGCATCTAAAGCCCTTATTTAGTGTCAACGGGGAAGACTGCATGAAATTGAGGGAAGCAATCATGTGTAAAGGCCAAACCTGGTCTCTCTGTATTTCAAATGATACAAGTAATAATGAGGACCAGAGAATTTGCGAATTTTCCATTGGAAAGTGTCATTAGGGGATCCTGGTGTAGGTATCACTATGTTTCAAATATCAACATCATCTCCACCTCCTTTGTAGAGGTCAACATTCCTGTGACTGGATTTTGAAGCCTCTATACTGCTTTGGTTGCATTTATAATTTTATGTTACCTGCTTACACGTCCCTAGACTTGGAGCTCATGGAGGCAGTGATCATCCTTTTAGCTCTGTTTTCAGAGTTTATCACAGTGCACACACATATTTTTAACATAGAGTACACACTTGTCTTCAAAAATTTTGATAAAAGTTGCTCTGCATCTAATACATCTTTGTTTCTGTTACAAAGTCAAGTGTTAAATATGTACAGTAAATACTTAGATTGAGAGCAGATAGCTGTTGGCATTTTGCCATGCAAGTACAGAACATTATATTTACATGAAAACAGCATTTCTCCCCTGCACAGTTATTTCAGTAGCATGATGAATTCATGTATAAGGAAAACTTAAAATTCATTTTAAAAAATTTCTTAGTAAAATCTCAAATGTTCATTAACAGAAGGGTGATGTTTAAAATGGGGTATATTTACATGATGAAATATTATACAGCAATAAAAATGAATGAAAGATAACTACAGTCAATCTTCATTATTCTCTGATTCAATAGTTGCAAGTTCCCAACTTGCTAAAATTTGTATGTGTAGTCCCAAAACAAATACTTATGGCACTTTGGGGTCACTTATGGACATATGGGGTGAGAAGTTTGAGTTGCCCGATGCACACGATACTCTGCCTTCTTGTTTCAGCTCTCATGCTGTAAACATATATCCTTTTCACAGTCTGCTCAGTGTCATACTTTTCTCACTTTTGTGCATTTTGTTGATGATTTTACTGTTTGAATGGCCTCCACGTGCAGTTGCTAAAATGCTTGCAAGTGGCCCTAAGTGCAAGAAGGCTGTGGTATGACTTATAGAGAAAATGCGTGTGTTATATAAACTTTGTCCAGGCATGAGCTATAGTCCTGTTGGCTGTATGAGGTGAATATTAATATGTTAAATAAGCTCTCTTTAAACAAAAATACACAAGAAACAAGATTAGGTATTAATCACTTAACAAAAATGTTGTGACCAGAGGCTCATAGGAACCTAACCCTGCATTTCCGCTAGGAGCAATCTTTCACTATTGGCTAATTCAATATTCACAGTGACTTTACAGAACACGACTACTGCAAATAATGAGAATCAACTGTATGTGCAACTAGAAAAATAAATCTCGATAATATAATTCTGAGTGAAAAAAATGACATCTTGGAAGACTACATGGTGCCCTTCTCAAAAAATTCAAAAACAAATAAAACTAAACAATACTTTGCTTAAGAATAATTTAAATAAAACAAGGAAATACAAAATTTCAGGTAATCATTGCCTTGTGGAAGCACAGGGATAGGGTTAGGTAGAAGGAAATTGGTAGATGTAAGGAATTAGGTGATGGGTTCATCATGAGTGCTAGTTATCTTCTTATTACCTAGCTAAGATAATTAAATAAATAAATGGAGGAGGTCATGCTTGAAGAACAGCAATGTGTTATAAACCAAGGATTACAATTGAATCAATTTTTTGCCCTGTCCGTTAAAACGTGTCTGCACGTTTTTCATACCCCAAAATATATATGATGAATAAATGAATAAGCAGATATATTTTTCCCCACCCGGTAAGTAATTTACCCCCTAAATCCAGGCTTTCTGTGTGAGACTCTGAAAGAGGGATCCCCATAAAAATTGGAGGGCACTCTGCCACAGAAAGAAATGATGAGTTCTCACACTTTGAGACTAGCACCTGGATTTCTCGTGCCATTCCTGAGAGTTCAGACACTTCATCTATGGATGGATCACTAATGGAAAGGTGTTTCATAGAGCACAGCAGAACCCAGATTCCACTGTGGAATTCAGATGTATCCCTGACCCAAGCAGTCAAAACTCAAATGTGAAAAGGAGTGGAATGATTGTTCAAACTGAGATAGCAAGCACAGACGAGAAAAGACTAGATCTAGCTTGATTTCAAGCTGTAGATGAGAATAAAAACCAGCTTTAAAACCCAGAATTCTGTGGAAGTTGGTGATAGAGAAATGCCTGTTGTATTGAGAAAGGTGTGGAAAGTGTAAAAGTTGTTAAGTAAGAGGTTACTGCCAGTTTGCCACGATGGCTAAACGTCAAAAAATCTGATGGGAAGCTAGTGTGGTTGGATTTGGGGAAGGGCACGTACTGTAACACAACAAAGGATATCCTCTTAAATGAGAAATCAAGGTGTGTCCTCACTGGAGGCTTGCATTTGATATACGAACACTATATTCCAGCAGCCAGTTCCCTTGTAGCAGTGGATAATTTGGGGTGATTTGTATAATGCACCTTGCTGTAGCATGCAAATGACAGCACCTCCTCCCCTGGCTGGTCTGCCATGAAGTCGGACTGATAGAACGGAAACAAATGCCTGATATTCACATGGCATTTAATCGCACCTTTGGTTTGATTTACTAATGCTATTGTCTTTCCATTTTATGTTAAGAAATTATTAGCAAGTAACTCAGCCTGAATACCAGAATATGTTGGATCAATTTAAGAGACAATATAGGGCTTCCCTGATGGCGCATTGGTTAAGAATCCTCCTGCCAATGCAGGGGACACGGGTTCGAGCCCTGGTCCGGGAAGACGCCACATGCCACAGATCAACTTAGCCCGTGAGCCACAACTACTGAGGCTGCGCTCTGGAGCCCGCAAGCCGCAACTACTGAAGCCCGCGTGCCTAGAGCCCGTGCTCCACAACAAGAGGAGCCACCACAATGAGAAGCCAGTGCACCGCAACAAAGAGTAGCCCCTACACTCTGCAACTAGAGAAAGCCTGTACGCAGCAACGAAGACCCAATGCAGCCAAAAATAAATAAATAAAATAAAGTTATAAAAAATAGACAATATAGATCACTGGGATTTCTTTTGTCAAACGGAACCTTTAGACTTGCATATTAAAAATGTATATATTTCTGTTTCAAGTGTGTAAGCAATGCATTGCTCGCTTTTATGCAAAAGGCCACCAAGAAGGCAAGAGGAGAGAAAGAGGAGAGACACGGATGGCAGGGAGGGGATAATAACTGTTGTTGCCCATGCAGCTTATATTTGACCATGGATGTCTTGTTTTGTGGAAGGGACGTGCATTGTCCTTTTTTCCCTAAAAGGCGGCTTGGCATATTCTCAATGCTGTCATCTATGAACTCAGAGAAAGTCTACCCTCTACTCTTTATACGAGCATACTATAACTAAAATATATTCCAGCTATATCTAACTACTCATATGGCCACTTTTGATGAATACACTTCTTGAAAATCAAACTCAAGACACATTCTTTTTCCCTTTGTCATCGTAGGATGTAATTTCCACCCGTGCTTGTTTTTCTGTGTCATGTCAGTTCTGTTTTTTGGTGTCCCACTGTTTTGCTATACAGTGCATGGACAGAAGAGCTAAGTAACTGTCAGTGTGACTGCAGTTTTACCTTTGGGGCCCTCTTGCTATACCCACACACAGGTGACTAACCCAGGAATGGTGACATTCCTTGCATGTGAGGGATTGGCCATGTGACTCTATCAACTGGCAGTACAGCAGGCAGCTGAGTCACACCGGTTAACCTTACAGCTTGGCAGTGTGAGTCGGAGAGGGGCAGGTGAAACAGGACCCTAGGCACTCTATCCCCAAAGAGTATGGCTCCGGACTGTGACTGAACAAACAAATCTAAAGAGAAAGTGTGGACCAGGGAAAGAAGGCGCTCTCTGGACTCTCATTCTAGCCCTGCCTAACCTTGGGTTAGGCACGTAAGACCTTTAGGCATTCATTTTCTCATGTTTAAAATTGTGTTCCTTTTCCACCTTCCACATACATATATTGCGAAGACCAATAATAATAGTAACAAGTACTATCATTTAGCAATTTAATGAATGGCTTTTGTACACCCTTGGTTATTAGCAAAAAAAAAAAAAGATTAAAAAAAGCCAAGCAAACAAACAAAAAACCCAAAACCACAAACACACACACATACACAATAGCACTGAGGCTGAATGCACTTGGAAAAAAAAAACAATTTGTACAAAAGCAGGTTGGGCAACAACAACAGCAAAATGATCCAAAATTAAATATTTTCTGTCACTGGTTTTTCCAATGTTGGCAATGTGAGTATACTGCAAGGTAGATTCATAAGCTTTTATGGGCTTTAAAGTATTTTTTCCATGTTACAGATTTTGTTGTTGTTTTCCTATGTTTTATTGTCTTCACATTTCTAATTTACTTCCAACTGAGTTTTTCTTTTCTTTACTATTTATAGTCGTGGAAACAAGCTCATTTGGTTGGCTTTCAAGGGCTATCCCATCATTGGACATTTTGTTTGTTCTGATGAATCTTTGTTATTGTCATCTAGGTCACTTCGATTTATACAGTTATTCAAAACATAAAGTGCCTACTTTGAGTTAGCGAAGCAGGACTGGTCAAAATAAGAAGAAAATATATAACAGAGACTGAAATGGCCTCTGTTCTCATTGCGCTTGCAGAGATACTCAGCATCTACTATGTGCCAAACACAACTTGGCTGAGGCTGTGGTAGTCACCCTGACAGGCAGAATGCTCACCTTCATGGAGCATACAACCTAGTAGCAAGAGACAGACTCTAAATAAGTAAACACATACATAAGATCAGAATGTAACTTCTGCAAAGAAAATCAAGCCACATGATGTGTTAGGGAGTAACTCAATGTGTAACAATCAAACTAAGGCTGGAAGAAGAATGTGTTAGCCATGATCAGATCTAGGGAAAAGGTATTCCAAGGGCATTTATAGCAAATTATCTGGAATAGGTGTTTTTATAGGGAGGAATATGAAATAAGATTGAGCAGATAGTTTGGGAAGATTCTTTGAGAGCTGTAAATGTCATGGTGAGGCAGTGTTATGAGTTGAATTACGTCCCCTCAAAAGATGTTAAAACCTAACCCACCACGTATCTATGACTGTGACCTTATTTGGAGATAGTGTCTTTGCAGATGATCAAGAGGAGATGAGGTCATGAGGGTGTGCCCTCATTCAATATGACTCTTTCTGTATAAAAAGGGGAAATTTGAACACAGAGACAGACAGGGAGAATGCCATGTGAATATGACAGTGGAGGTCAACATGCTCTCTGATCTACAAGCCAAGGAACATCAAAGATTGCCAGCAAACAACCAGAAGCTAGGGGAGATGTATGGAACAGATTCTCCCTCATAGCTCCTAAATGGAACCAACGCTATCCATATCATAATTTCAGACTGCCAGCCTCCAGAACTGTGAGACAATACATTTCTGCTGTTTAGGCCACACTGTGGTACATTGTTAAGGCAGCCCTAGCAAATTAATAATGGAAACCAACCCCAGATCCACAGTGCTGTGCTAGGAGATGTTCCTGTACCTCAGTGCATGTCATAGCCTCAGACTGAATATGAGAGGAAGCCAGTACAATTCAACTGAGTTTGGCAAAGTAGATAAAACCCATTGAACTAAAACATTTGAAGTTTTTCTTTGTTTTTTTTTTGGGGGGGGGTGGTTTGGTAAGCAACAGGAAGCTCTTTGAAAGTTTTGATAGATAAGTAAAATGATCCAACCTACCTTTTGACCTCACTTTCCAGCTTAAGGGTTGTTTATAAGCCCATTCCACTTCTTTCCATACCCCAGCACTGATTCCAGTATCCTGAGTGCTGGTTCCTCCGTCCCCTGATGTAAACTGGGAACCACTTGAGACCAGGAATTTTATCTTAGAGTTCTGGATTTCCAGTACCTCTCTGGGGCCTGATGTCTGATAGGTGCTCATTAATTACTAGTTTGGTGGCAAATGTCATTATTTTCTCATTTTTACTTTGAGATAATTTCATACTTTCAGAAAAATGTCAAAAAGTGCATTAAGAACCTCATACTCCCTTCTCCCTGGTTCCCACGTTGTTAACATTTTGCCACATTTGCTTTAAATCATTTTCTTCCTCTCTCTATATAAGCATTCTATTTTTTTTTTTTTTCTGAACCACCTGAGAGCAAATTACATTCATCAAGCCTCTGCTCCTGAAAGCTTTAGTTTTTATTTCCTAGGAACAAAAGCATTTTTTCTATGTAATCATCATAAAGTTATAAAAGTTAGGAAATTAAACATTAATAAATACTTTTATTTCAGCTAATATTCAAATATTTCCAATTGGTTCTCCAAAGAAATTTATTTATTTTTTCTGAATCAGGATTCAATGCTAGCTCATCTATTTAATTGTCATCATGTTTATTTAGTCTCCTTTCATCTGGAACCGTTTCTAATCCTTTCTTTGTCTGTCGTCATATCAGTGTTTTTGAAAAGTACAGAGCAGGTATGGTTTTTTTTAGTTTTAAATTAATTTTTATTTGTAACAAAATATTATGAGAAAATTTAATTTTTTTTTAATTTTTAATTTTTTAAACAATTTTTAAAGGTGACTTTCCATGTACAGTTTTTACAAAATACTGACTATATTCCTCATATTGTACAATACATCCTTGAGCCTACCTTACACCCAATGGTTTGTGTCTCCCACTGCCTCACCCCTATACTGCCCACCCCCTCCCCCTACTGGTAACCACTAATTTGTTCTCTATATATGCGAGTCTGCTTCTTTTTTATTATATTCACTAATTTGTTGTACTTTTTAGATTCCATATATAAGTGATATCATATCATACAATATTTGACTTTCTCTGACTTTTTAAAAATTTAATTTAATTAATTTATTTTGTATACAGCAGGTTTTAATTAGTTATCTATTTTATACATATTAGTGCATATATGTCAATCCCTATCTCCCAGTTTGTCCCACCAGCACCCTCACTGCTTTCCCCCCTTGGTGTCCATAACGTTTTTTCTCTACATCTGTGTCTCTATTTCTGCCTTGCAAACTGGTTCATCTGTACCATTTTTCTAGATTCCACAGATATGTGTTAATATACGATATTTGTTTCTCTCTTTCTGACTTACTTCACTCTGCATGACAGTCTCTAGATCCATCCACGTCTCTACAAATGACCCAATTTCGTTCCTTTTTATGGCTGAGTAATATTCCATTGTATATATGTACCACATCTTCTTTATCCATTTGTCTGTCGATGGGCATTTAGGTTGCTTCCATGACCTGGCTATTGTAAATAGTGCTGCAGTGAACATTGGGGTGCATGTGTCTTTTTGAATTATGGTTTTCTCTGGGTATATGCCCAGTAGTGGGATTGCAGAGCAGTTCTGTTGTAGAATCTTCTTCAATATGGTGTGTCTAATGCTTTCTAATGATTAGATTTAAGATGTGCATTTTTAGGCAGGAATGCCACAGAGGTAATTATGTGCCCTCAGAGCATCACATTAGGAGGCACAGAATGTCAGTTGATTTGTCCCATTTTGGGTAATTTTAACTTTGATTTCTTGGTTAAAGTTATGACTGTCATGTTTCCTCACTTAGTTACTACTTTCCTTCTAATTAATAAATAGTCTTCTTTTCCAATTTGTATTCCTTTTATTTTTTTTCCTTCTCTGATTGCCATGGTTAGGACTTCCAAAACTATATTGAACAATAGTGGCAAGAGTGGACATCCTTGTCTTGTTGCTGATCTTAGATTAAATGCTTTCAGTTTTTCACCATTGAGAATGATGTTTGCTGTGGGTTTGTCGTATATGGCCTTTATTATGTTGAGGTAGGTTCCCTCTATGCGCCCTTTCTGGAGAGTTTTTATCATAAATGGGTATTGAATTTTGTCAAAAGCTTTTTCTGCATCTATTGAGATGACCATATGGTTTTTATTCTTCAATTTGTTAATAAGGTGTATCACATATCACAGTAAAACTGTCACTGTTTACAGATGACATGATTCTATACATAGAGAAACCTAAAGATGCCACCAGAAAACTAATAGAGCTAATCAATGAATTTGGTAAAGTTTTAGGATACAAAAGTAATGCAGAGAAATCTCTTACTTTCCTATATACTAACAACAAAAGATCAGAGAGAAAAATTAATGAAACAATCCCCTTCACCATTGCAACAAAAGGAATAAAATACCTAGGAATAAACCTACCTAAGGAGGTAAAAGACCTGTACTCAGAAAACTATAAGACACTGATGAAAGAAATCAAAGATGACACAAACAGATGGAGAGATATACCATGTCCTTGGATTGGAAGAATCAATATTGTGAAAATAACTGTACTACTCAAAGCAATCTACAGATTCGGTGCAATTCCTAACAAATTACCAATGGCATTTTTTACAGAACTAGAACAAAAAAATCTTAAAATTTATATAGAGACACAAAAGACACTGAATAGCCAAAGCAATCTTGAGGGAAAAAAACGGAGTTGGAGGAAGCAGACTCCCCGACTTCAGACTATACTACAAAGCTACAGTAATCAAGACAATATGGTACTGGCACAAAAACAGAAATATAGATCAATGGAACAGGATAGAAAGCCCAGAGATAAACCCATGCACCTACGGTCAACTAATCTATGACAAAGGAGGCAAGGATATACAATGGAGAAAAGACAGTCTCTTCAATAAGTGGTGCTGGGAAAGCTGGACAGCCACATGTAAAAGAATGAAATTAGAACACTCCCTAACACCATACACAAAAATAAACTCAAAATGGATTAAAGACCTAAATGTAAGACTGGACACTATAAAACTCTTAGAGGAAAATATAGGAAGAACACTCTTTGACATAAATCACAGCAGATCTTTTCTGACCCACCTCCTAGAGTAATGGAAATAAAAAGAAAAATAAACAAATGGGACCTAATGAAACTTAAAAGCTTTTGCACAGCAAAGGAAACCATAAACAAGACGAAAAGACAACCCTCAGAATAGGAGAAAATATTTGAAAACGAAGCAACGGACAAAGGATTAATCTCCAAAATATATAAACAGCTTATGCAGCTCAATATTAAAAAAACAAACAACCCAATCAAAAAATGGGCAGAAGACCTAAATAGACATTTCTCCAAAGAAGACATACAGATGGCCAAGAGGCACATGAAAAGCTGCTCAACATCACTAATTATTAGAGAAGTGCAAATCAAAACTACAGTGAGGTATCACCTCACACTGGTTAGAATGGGCATCATCAGAAGATCTACAAACAACAAATGCTGGAGAGGTGTGGAGAAAAGGGAACCCTCTTTCACTGTTGGTGGGAATATAAATTGATATAGCCACTATGGAGAACAGTATGGAGGTTCCTTAAAAAACTAAAAATAGAATTACCATATGATCCAGCAATCCCACTACTGGGCATATACCCTGAGAAAACCATAATTCAAAAAGACACATGCACCCCAATGTTCATTGCAACACTATTTACAATAGCCAGGTCATGGAAGCAACCTAAATGCCCATCGACAGATGAATGGATAAAGAAGATGTGGTACATATATACAATGGAGTATTACTCAGCCATAAAAGGGAATGAAATTGGGTCATTTGTAGAGACATGGATGGATCTAGAGACTGTCATACAGAGTGAAGTAAGTCAGAAAGAGAAAAACAAATATTGTATATTAACACGTATCTGTGGAATCTAGAAAAATGGTACAGATGAACCAGTTTGCAAGGCAGAAATAGAGACATAGAGGTAGAGAACCAATGTATGGTCACCAAGGGGGGAAAGTGGGGGTTGGTGGTGGTGGGATGAATTGGGAGTTTGGGATTCACATATATACACTAATATGTATAAAATAGATAACTAATAAGAACCTGCTATATAAAAAATAAGTAAATACAATAAAATTCAAAAAAAAATAAAAATAATAAAAAGAAATTAAAAAATCTGTGAGGAAATATTTTCAGACCTTGTAAATATTATATTTCTCAGGAAATTTTTAGACACTAGTGTTAGTATCTCATTATTGATTTCTGCTTGATTCTGTTATTATTATGGTGACTGCACAATGGTGATTTTCCTGTTTCATTTTTTTCTACATTTATTAGCTGTCATTCTGTTTTACCCTCTCCCCAAATGTTTCTTGATTCATTTATCATCAGTATGGGCTTGGGTATTCTTATTTTATTCAATGGATTATAACACATTAACATCATCATTTATGCTGATGCTCAAATTGTTTCAGATTTGCCTCCTGGGAACCACTTCAATCTGGCTTCTTTTTACTTTCACAAGTCCATTTTTTGAGCACTTTTTATTTTCAGGCACAACAAGTTATTGTGGTTTATCTTGTATTCTCTTTGCCTGCTGCACTTCCCTTGGAATTAGCCGTTTCTCCAAGGAACTCTAATTCCTTTTAGTAAGGAATGATACCTAGACACCAAGAACTGGGCACAACGGGTTAGATTCATTCTCAACCATCTCAAGACTCCATTTTTCAAGTTTAAGTTTGTTTTATTCACCACATTTGGTGCCATGTAACATTTGCAACAGAGTTCCTTTTATTTTTTTTTAACTTAATTTTTATTTTATATTGTAATATAGTTGATTTACAATGTTGTGTTAGTTTCAGGTGTACAGCAAAGTGATTCACTTATACATATACAGAATATTGAGTAGAGTTCCCTGTGCCATACAATTTTATGTATAGTAGTGTGTATATGTTAATCTCAAACTCCTAATTTATCCCTCCTCCCCACATTTCCCCTTTGGTAACCATACATTTGTTTTCGAAGTCTGTGAGTCTGTTTCTGTTTTCTAAATAAGTTCATTTATATCATTTTTTTTAAGTTTTCACATATAAGTGATAGCATATGTATTTTTCTCTCTCTGTCTGACTTACTTCACTTAGTATGATAATCTCTAGGTCCATTCATGTTGCTGCAAATGGCATTATTTTGTTCTTTTTTATGGCTAACATTCCATTGTATATGTACCACATCTTCTTTATCCATTCCTCTGTCAGCACAACAGAGTTCTTTTAAAATTTTTCCTGTAATTCAATGTAGATTTTGTTCTCCCTTACTCTTATGTCCATTTTTATTTTCTGAAAAGATTGAAGTTATCTGGGACAGCTGACTTATCTTCTCTCCATTTCAAAACTTTTGTCAACAACCCTACCATAACCATTCTATATCTTTCTCTACCTTTAGGTAGACTTTGATCTACTCTTCTATGTCTGGGAGAAGTGTCCCTCCTCCATTTTCAAGATAATCCTCTTGACTCCGTTTTTTCCTGTCTCCTCAAGGACCCCCTCCTTCTGTTATTCATTTTTCCATCTCTTCTAACCCACTGTATAATTATCTTCCTAAAAATTCTCAGATCTTTTATACGTTAGAGAAAGCCTTATCCAATCTTACCACCTTTGGAGAAAACAGCTTAATTCTGCTTTGAGGCACTATCAAAGTGCCTCAAAAAGTAATCTACATTTTCTGCCTTAGTTTTCATAGTACACACACACTCCTTGGGAACAGGCAAAGATCTCAGCTCTTCAACTCAATTTGCTCTCTTCGAAGTCATCCATGATTGTAAAATCACCAGTTTTACCCTTCAATGGGAATTAATACTTTTTAGGAAAAGGATGATGTAAGGAAAAATTGAGAATTGGTGTTAAAAATAAATGTTAATAAATTGTGTTTAAAATGAAAATGAGAATTGGTGTCAGAAAACATGGTTTCTGCTGTTTGCCCATGTGGCAGCAAAATAAACTATAATACATAGCACTTATTTTTCTGCAAAATGGGAAGAATGGATTCTTTCTTCATAGGAATGTGCTAAGGACCGACTTTGTAAATTGTAAAGCATGACTCAAATATTAGTATTTATTAATAGATAATAAAATACATATCATAACTTTTCTTTTAAAACTATAAAGCACCAGTAAAGGTCAGAGTTCATTATTAGAAGATTAAAAAAATCAGTATGTTTACATCTCTTCTTATGTTTCCTTTTCATCACCTTCTTTCCTTTTGTGCCCTTAGTTAAACTTATTACAAGATCAGTCCTTAGCTTTCTCTGCTTTCCTTCCCCTGACCTTTTTCCTTTTTAGACATAATATAGTCCCATGGGTCCAGGTTTGTTGGGAGTGAATTTTTCAACCACTATCTTCCATTCAGACCTCTTTCCTAAGCCTATACCTTACATTTCTTATGGCTACTGGACGAATTCTCCTAGGAAGTCCTGACAGGTTACCGTTGATTCAAAATTAACCAATATTAACCTGTTTTTCTTTCCCCATAAATTCCGTTATCATTTTATACAGTTCCAAAGATTTTGCACACAGGACAGTCAAGTCTTCCAGGTGTGATGTAGGCAACATCGCTGGAAAAGGAGACTGGATTTTCCTTGGTCTCTTCACCATCTTCTGAATTCCAGTCAGATCTGTATATTTCTTAGGAGAATTATCACTCTTTACTTGATTTCATGAGCAAAACTTATACCTATTAGATTGTTAGTCTTTTTTTTTTTAACATCTTTATTGGAGTATAATTGCTTTACAATGGTGTGTTAGTTTCTGCTTTATAACAAAGTGAATCAGTTATACATATACATATGTTCCCATATCTCTTCCCTCTTGCGTCTCCCTCCCTCCCTCCCTCCCTATCCCACACCTCTAGGTGGTCACAGAGCACCGAGCTGATCTCCCTGTGCTATGCGGCTGCTTCCCACTAGCTATCTATTGATTGTTAGTCTTTTTAAATAAAAATAAAGTAGAATACAGATAACATAAAATTTATCGTCTTAACCATTTTAAATGTGGTTCAGTGGTGTTAAGTATACTCACATTGTTGTGCAAACAATATCCAGAACTTTTTCATCTTGCAAACTAAACCTCTACCCCCATTAAACTGCAACTCCCTATTTCTCCCTGTTAGTTTTTTTGAGTGTAACAATGCCTATTTTATCAAACTTTAAAACTGCTAAAGGGACTATTACAGTGCTTTTTGTACAGTGGATGCTGAAGAGATTTGAAATCATCAAAATTCAACAAGCACTTTATGATCACCTGATGTGTGCAAGCCTCTATACTGAGCAATGGGGAGGAGGGGGCAAAACCAAAGTGATACAAGTAAGGCCCTCAAGGATTTTCAGAATTATAGAAAGTACAGATATGAAAACCAATAATTAAAATACAGCACAGTAATAGCAATAATACACCTTGGTTGAAAATCACTGCTGTAATAGAAGATACATATCAATACTGGGAAATGGCAGAGTATGCTTCACAAAGGAGATAGGCATCATGAAAGCAGAATCTAACCTTTTGTTTTTACTAAAATATACCTACAACTTGAAATTATTCTATAAATCTTAAATATTTATTAAAATGTTGAATGAAGTGACCTCAGAGCTGGGCTTTGTTCTCATAATAGGAGTTTGCTGATAAAATAGTAAGAAAAGCAAGTTTAGGAAAATGGAAACACATAAACAAAGAAGTTTGAAACAAAATTGCATGAGGGCAATATGGAAGCTATGTTTAATAAAACATTAAGTTAATTGGAGGATATAAAGAGTAGCTATGTCAGGAAGAAAGGAAGGAAGGATGGAAGGAAAGAAGGAACGAAAGAAGGGAGGGAAGGAGGGAGGAAGATGGATCACACTGACCTAAAGAAGGGAGGAAGGAAGGAAAGAAAGGAGGAAAGAAAATAGTGAACAAGTGAAAACAACTGCACTGATGATCTTATTTCCCACCTCTTCCCAGAGGAAGGAAAGGACAGAGTTATGTTTTTAAAGGTCAGTTCAGAGAAGTTTGTTCAGGGTGTTTCCAGGGGAAAGAGGATAGAGGGGAGGCTTGGGATGGGAAGGCAGAAGCAATTGAACTCTAGACGGAGATGAGGAGAAGTTCCCAAAAGACTGTAAAAGGCACATTGGGGCTTCCCTGGTGGCGCAGTGGTTGAGAATCTGCCTGCCAATGCAGGGGACACGGGTTCGAGCCCTGGTCTGGGAAGATCCCACATGCCATGGAGCAACTAGGCCCGTGAGCCACAACTACTGAGCCTGCGCGTCTGGAGCCTGTGCTCCACAACAAGAGAGACCACGACAGTGAGAGGCCCGCGCACCGTGATGAGTAGTGGCCCCCACTTGCCACAACTAGAGAAAGCCCTCGCACAGAAACGAAGACCCAACACAGCCAAAAATAAATAAATAAATAAATAAATTCAAATAGCTAACCTTTAAAAAAAAAAAAAAGACTGTAAAAGGCACAGGTTTCATGACCTGTGGGAAACTTTCCAGAGTCACTTCTAACATCACACTAAGGCTAAATGACCTCAGAGACCAAGAGCTGTGTGGGATATCTCAGGAAGCAGGGTCAAGGCCTTCATTTCCTTACCTTAGCAAGTACTACCATGCCCAAGGGAGGTTCAGAGGCAAGATGACCCTCATATTCAAGAAACTCAGAGGAATTAACTAATGACTATATTAGCAAAGACCAGTGTGGACCAAAGTTGAGGATTCTCTCTGAATTCTCTTAGTTGCATGAGGTACCTCTTCCACAACAGAACTTTTGCATTAATGCAGTGCACTGGGTGGCAAATAAAAACCCCTAAATGATGCAGAAGGAATTTCCAGGCAGCATGGATGGATAGGTGCTTAGAATACATTACAATTGGTTTGTTTCAATAAAAGCTACAGCGTATATATTTTCACCCTGTACTATAGAATAAAAGGCAAAACAAAACAGTTGTCAAAGAAAGGATACCTACATAAGGCATTGCAGTCTTAAGCAGTCAATTGTCAGGGTTAGACATCAGGTTATTAGAGGAATTCCCAAATTAGAGGTTAAAAGAGTAAAAGGGGAGCTGGAAAAATGTCCAGAGAAGGTAAAGCTAAAGTAGTCTGGAAAGGAGGAAGGTTTAAGCAAGGTTGGAGGTGAGGGGGATGGTGCTATGCTTAATTTTATGTGTCAACGTGACTGGCCACAGTGCCCAGATTAAACATTGTTTCTGGATTGTCTAGGAGGGTGTTTCTAGATGAGACTAGCATTTGAAATGGTAGACTGAGTAGCAGGTTGACCTCACCAGTGTAGGTGGGCATCATCCAATCCACTGAGGGCTTGAATAGAATAAAAGATGGAGAAAGGAGAATTCACCTTTTTCTTACCTCACTGTTTGAGCTGGGATATCTCATCTCATCTCATCTTCTCCTGCTCTCAGACTGGGATTTACACTATCAGCTCCCCTGGTCCTCAAGCCTTCAGACCCACTGAATTACATCACTGGTATTCCTGGGTCCCCAGTTTGCACATGGCAGATCATGGAACTTCTCAGCTTCCTTAATCACATGAGCCAATTTCTCAAAATCTCTCTCTCTCTCTCTCTCTCTCTCTCTCTCTCTATATATATATATATATATATATACACACACACACACACATACACATACTTACATATATATGTATATATGTATGTATATATGTATACATATATGTATCTATATATACACATATATGTATGTATGCATGTAAATGTATACATCCTAATAACCTATTGGTTCTGTTGCTGTGAAGGGCCCTGACTAATACTGATGTCCCTCTGAAGTTGTGCCCAATAGACAAGGTATTTTCTACTTCTTCTGTTTGCCCCAGGCCACACTGTCAAGCTTCTTGGCATTGCAGTGCTTTCAGTACCAGGAGCCTGGGGTTGGACTACTTAATGCCTTTTCTTCACTTTTCGGTTAAACATCTTAAATATCTTCAGTACCATTTTAGTCATAATAATAAGATCATTTCCACAGGGGAGTGTCATGAGGCCTAATTAGTACCTGTAGAGAACTCTGTGATCTTACAAGGAAAAGAGTGCAAAGCGCTATTCAACCTGAGAACAAAAAATGGATGAAGAGATTGCTCAATTTAGTTACAGCCACAGTGGAAGAAACATGAATCTCTCCATGGGGATGCTTTCCAAGGGCAGGATTTAATAATATCAATATTTCTGCATTGGAATAATACCTTTTCATTTCAGCAATTTGTGAGGCATCCTGCTGCTGCAGAAAGGATGAATACATAAGAACTGGGTTCTAATCCAAGTCAATCTGCTACCACCAAGCAGTGAAAAAATTAATGGGTCAATTCATAGCTTTGGGCATCATTTGCTCATCTATAGATTAAGTGGTTTGCACCAAATGACATCTAAAGTTCTTTTCAACTCTAGCATATTCATGGCTGTAATTCTTGGTTTTACATTAGACAAATTCATTTCAATCAACATCTACTGAGTAGGTTCTATGTGGAAGGCATTGCAGTAGTTTCTAGGCTAGGTCTGCCTCCTTCTACAACTTCAAAGGCACCATCCATATAGAAGACAGTGCTAATCACCTCTAGTGCTGTGGATTTTTATGGCCCTGGAGACTCAATTAATGAAGCCCAGTCATTGATCAGGGAATAAAGAGATGAACTCCTTTGCCTTAGTGGGGAGTAAACTAAAGCTTCTCCAATGAGTAGATGTCTGCCCTGGATTCTGAAAGAGGAATAAAAGTTTGCTGATAAGCAAAGTGGATTAAGGAGGAGTTTGGGGAAAGCATTTTGGTGAGAAAAAAAAGAATGTACAGAAGCTTGAAACATAAGTGAAGATTTGCTAGAATAGAAACTTCAAGGGATCATGGAGGTGAGGATTCAATACACTCTGATATGATGATGTGTCTTACTATGTAAACATGATATTTTTTATCTTCTTAAGCCACAAAACTTGTGGTTATTTCTTATTTGCAGTCAAGATTTGTTCAAAATCTCTATATCACAAGATCCAAAGAAGATGATTGAAGTTATATAGAGTCAAGCACAAATAATGCCAGTTAAGCCTGCTTTGCGTTTTCTGACCTATTTAAATAAGAAAAAAGAATGCAGGATTCCCATGAAGGCATATTACCTCAGGACTGTGAGTTAGCTTTATAGGGGAATTCACAGCATCTATGCCTGGCTTCTTCTAGAACTTGTCACAAAGAAGTGCAAATAAGGAGACCAGAGAAGCC
The DNA here is from genome assembly GCF_949987535.1 of Balaenoptera acutorostrata. Classification (NCBI taxonomy): domain Eukaryota; kingdom Metazoa; phylum Chordata; class Mammalia; order Artiodactyla; family Balaenopteridae; genus Balaenoptera; species Balaenoptera acutorostrata. The sequence goes on from NC_080068.1 coordinate 93,602,755, forward strand.
AGCCAAGTCCTCTCTAAAATTATCCCTGTCATCAGGAACAATTAATACTATGTATGGCACAGTATTGTTCTAGGAATAGGAGGCAAAGGAGTTTAGGGAGATTTGCAGATCATATAATTTTGTGACTGGGGTTTATGGTTGGCACTGGTTGGTGTGTTAAAACTTAATTGGTGGGAGGATTTGAGGGGGGATCCAAATAAAGCTATTCAAGGGGTTCAAACAACATTACTAGAGGAAGGAGATGGTTTATATGATTATCACATTCTTGGGAAATTTGTCTCTTTCATTTCTCTTTGGCGCTGATCAAGTTGATCTGACTCAATGGAACCCTACTGTGTGTGTGTTTGTGTGTGTGTGTGCGTACACATGTGTGTCTGTGAATGTGTGTGTGAATACTTTTTCTTTCTGCACAATATTCTATGGGTACTGATAAATGTCAAACCATCACACCCAGGCAATTTTTCCAGGTTGAACTAATAGAACCTCAAATGAATTTACTTACACTCCTTTGCTCTTGTAAGTCCAAGTTCAGTCACACCTGACATTCTTTATACACTTTAACAAAAGCCAAGTCACATGACAAGCAAAAGTCTAATGTAAGCAGAGAAAGAAAAAGAAGAAAATTTTTCAAAAGAAAATGTAATAGTCTGATAGGAGAAGCAACAATTTTTTTCAGCTCAGATTGTTTCTACTTGTCTAGCACTTTCTTTTGTGTGATCGGGCAGGGAGGGAGTTCCAATTTCTCCATTACTGATCTTCAATCTAAATAAGACATCATGAATGGTTCTCGAAGTAGTTTCAGTGTGTTTTTTATAAAGTGGGGAATAAACGTGCTCCATTACGACTTTTGTTGTGGAAAAGTATCAGCTCCATTTTTTCTTTTATTTTTACATTTGAGGCAAAGGAAAGTTTGGGAAGGAATGCTAATTAATTAATAAATCTATCCTCTGGATCCTAATTGACATTCAGTTTAATAAAAGCTAAAATTGCTGTGTCCCAAGCTCATGAAGAAAGAGCAAAGAAATCAGTATTTGTATTTTTTTGGTAGTCATTAAAATTTGAAGCTTCTACAAGGCAGGCTAATTTTGTGGGCTCTGCAACTCTGGGAACTAAATGAGAATTTCATAAATAATCAGAAAGTAGAAAACTCATACACAGTTAAGAAAATGTCTTCCAAGCAGAATAAAGTTTTTCAGCAGCATATATGCCTGTACAGTTAGCCCAGCCCATCTAGTTGAAATTCTAGGTAAAGCAAAACAAAACTACAGAGCTCATGTATATCTAAGACACAGGAATTAAAGGCAACATCCTTGTTTTCTGAAGAAAACTACAAACCAACACCCCCTCCCCCACACTCCTCAAATAAACTCTTTTATACTAGATTCCCTAATGGTCAAAAGAGGACATGTAAATCTACTCTGAAAGGCAAAATGAACCTGAGTTTTGACAACACAATTTGCAGGGAGGAAAGAGTGCCACCTACTGAATCACCACCTTTTAGATGTTTCTGTTAGCACTTTGATTTTCCTTGGAGTTCTACTAACCCAGGAGCATGACCTTGATTAGAAATTAAATCTGACCTCATTACAATGCAAGCTTAGCTTTCTGCAGGCACATTACAAAATCAGCCAGAACCCCTCATCTGCAGATTTCCCCCCAAATAGTGCAACACTAAGTGAGAGCCACAAGAAATACAAGCAAAGGGGCTATGTAGAACAAAAACAGCAAGAACAGCTGCAAAAGGGGATCAGGCATCTGAGTAATGATATGTTTAGTCACTAAACACAACTATTTTATCTTAAGATAGACTCAAAATGCACTATGCATGTTTATGTAAAGTCTTTTTATTCTGTCTGAGGAAAGTGCCTGACTAAATGTTTTGCTGCATTGAGCTTAATTGTTGACATCTGCAATTGGTTAATGTTAATATTAACCAAAGCATTTGACTAAACAAAATGGTATGGGAGAAATGTCTATGCTGAAAATGTATCGTGTGATGTTAACATAGGTAACTATACAGTTTACTGGAAAACTTTCTAAGTATATACAAAAATAATAAATAGATACCAATGATTGTGGCCATGTAAAAAAATCTGTATTACAAAGATCCATGTGGATCTTTGTAAAAATATTGACCATATGTGCTTTTACTATCTAATTCACTTTAGAGGTTCTCATCATCCATTGTAACATATAACTTATCCTTTATATGTGCCTCATATTCTATCCACCTATGATCAGCTAAAAGAAAATATTTTGGTGAACTATAATTTCCCTTAAGTATAGTACAACTAAATGTAAAAAAATTAAGTCAAAGATAGATATGCACATTAATGTAACAAAGGGCATGTTTAGATATATTTGCTTGTTTTGTGGCAGACACAAGTGGTGTCTATAATAGAATAAGGAATTCAAAGAAATTATGTAGATTGGCCTTGGGAAATTCAGAAGCATCAGACAGCCTTGAGCTACACTGAAAAGAAACACTTTAATAGAGCATCTTAACCCAATTAAATAGCTATCCCCAGGCATCTTTGCTGTAGTAAGTAATTGAAACCAATGACAAATGTTCTGCTTTCATAAAGGGCATAGTGTTAGAAAAACCTAAACATTTTCAGCTGTTATTACTTTTTTCATTCCTTGAAAGTAAAATGTTTGAAAACATTAGAAAGGAAGTGGCCAAAAATACATGTGCGGGGTCATGTCAGTTGGACATATAAGGCAACCTGAAAGAGCTCCCAACGGCCAAAGCTAAAACAATTTGAACAACAAAATAAATAATATTGAATTATAGCCGAAGTATAAAATAAATATACAGGTATCCATACTGATACAAATAAATGACTGAATAAATAAATAGTAAATGGAGGAGAATAGACAAATTTTCCTTGCAAAATGTTGATACACCATTATTTTTGAGTGTGGATTGGACTTAGTGACTCACTTCCAATGAATAGAGTATAAAAAGGGAAAAAATGGGAAATTTGTAGTGGAGAATCCTGGCAAGCACTACCTGTGGTCAAATTAATATTATCAATAATGTCATATGCATGCCAGGTACTCTATGATGTGATATGATAAGAAGGGCACTTACCTCTGTAATGTTTCTTCCCAAAACCCATAACCACATTCTAATTATGATAATATACCAGATAAGCCACATTTGAGGAATATTCTACAAAATACATGACCAGTAGAGCTCAAAACTATTAAGATCATGAAAAACCAGGAAAGACTGAGAAAATGTCACAGAACAGATGCAACCAGGAGACACGACAACTAAATGCAATGTAGAATTCTGGATTGGGTCTTAGAATAGAAACAAGAGAAAAATGTAAACACTGGCACAATTCAAATAACCTCTGGAGTCTAGTTAAAAAGTAATATACCAATGTTGGTCTCTTAATTTTGACAAATGTAAGATGATAATGTAAAATGATAATATTAGAGGAAACTAAAACTGGGTAAGCAGTGTAAAGGTATAATTCAAACAATCTTTGCAGCTTTCCTATAAATCTAAAATTATTTCAAAATAAAACGTTTATTCAAAATGTTTGAAGAAAACTATTTGTAACATTTCTGTTTAAAGAAGTAGCCTTGCACTGTACACAGGTAACATTGAGACTTTAAGTAGATAATATCTGGATAGGAGATGATGTTGATTGCAAAGGAAGTGGTGAAAAATGGTTAGTTTCTGGATATAGTTTGAAGATAAAATCATCAGATTTGTTGAAGTGTTAGAGGGTATGAGAGAAAATGCTGATTCAAGGATTTTTCCATGGTTTTGAGCATAAGAAACTGGAAGGGTGGTGTCACCATTAATTGAGATGAGAAAGACTTCAAGAGGAGTATGTTTCTGAGAAGGGAAAAAGGGATCATGACTCAGATTTGGACATCTTAATATATCTTAATATAGTAGGCTTAAGCAATATATTGAACATTTTAAATACGTATTTTAGAGAAGATATGCAAGCTAGAGATATAAATTTGGTAGTCATTAACATATAGATGAGAACAAATGATAACAGCAAAGAAGTGAATAATGCAAAGAAAAGAGATTACCTGGGGTCCTCCAATATTAAGAGGGAATCCAAAAGTGGTAAATGAGGCAGAAAACAAGTGAGAGTTTCCAGGCTATGGCACAAGGAGTGAAACCCAGGTAACCTTGGTGAACAATCTGAGTTCAAAAGACAGAGCTGAGAATTCAAAGAGAAAAAAGGTGCCAATAATTTACACCAAGGAATATCAAAGAGGAGACAGTTTCATAGAGAAAACTGGATATGTGCAGAGGCCATATATAGTCTCAGGTATTCAGCAGAGTAAAAATCACAATATACCTATGAGAAAACTAATAAAGGCTGGAGAAATAATCCATCTGAGAGAATTAGAAAGAAGAGTGCCCAGCACTCACAAGAGGCTGGAAATAGTGCCTATTTCTAACAACCAGACTGAAAGAAAAGAAAAGAAAAAATAAAAATAAAAAACAATGCACAAGGCATTGAGTGGAGTACTCAGAAGGATTTATCTTAGAAGTAGAGAGTAATTATTCCTAGACAAAATGCTGCTCTGGTCCTGCCTAAAAACAAACAAACAAAACAAAACAAAACAAACATAAAACCCATAAAATAAAGACTTGACAGGATTAAACTGCTTCCAAATAAACAAATTGTGTCCTAATACAGAGCTAAAAATATTTATAGAAATACACACATAAAAAAATCCAGCACTCATCAAAATAAAATCCATAATGTCTGGCACCCAATCAAAAATTAGAAGGCAGGCAAAGAATCAGAAATACATGACCTGTAATAAGAATAAAAATCAATCAATTGAAACTGACACAGATATGACACAGATGTTAGAATTAGTAGACAAGGATAATAAAACAAGTATTGTATCTGTACTCCATATGTTCATAAAGCTAAAGGAAGAATTGAACATGTTAGGTAGAGATATAGAATATATATTAAAAAAGACCCAAATCACACTCGAGAGGTGGAAAGTACAATGTGTGAGATTAAAAATACACATTATGTAATTAATGGAAAATTAGATCCTGCAAAAGAAAAAAAAATAGTAGTGAACTTAGAGATATAGCAGTGAAAACTATTAAAAAGAATACAAAGAGAAAAAAAAAAAAAGAAAAATGAACATCAATCAGCCAAATATGCTCTCATTTGAGAGGACTCTCATTTGAGTCCCTGAAAGAGAGAGTGGGGCACAGAAAATCATTTGTAGTAATCATGATTTTTCAAATTTTCCAAATTTAAGGATAAATATAAAGAACATCCTTGAAGCTCAACAAACCCCAAGTTAAAAAAAATTAAAATAAAAACTTGAAAAAAAAAAAAAAAAAAAAAAAAAAAACTTGAATAAGACAATACCAAAACACAATATAATCAAATTGCTCAAAACTGGTGGTAAAGAGAAATTTTAAAATCAGCATAAAGAGGAAAAATACATGTGAACTATCAGAACCAAGAGAAACCTAAGGAAAAATAATAACTGAATACAATGTGATATCCTGAATGGGATCCTCAAACAGAAAAAAAGACATTGAGTAAAAACTAAGGAACTTTGAGTAAAATATTGACTTTAATTATAATAATGTATCTATCTCAGTTCAATAGTCGTAACAAATGTACCATACTAATGTAAGATGTAAATAATAAAGGAAACAGTGCACACAGTGTATGGAAACTTTTTTGTACTATATCAGCATTGTTTTAGTAAATCTAAAATAAAAAGTTTCTTTTAAAAAAAAGCAGGTACAGAAGAACACAAATAAGGATAATGGCAGATTCTATTGTCAGAAACAATAAAATTAAGAATACCAGTTGAAAGAAAAACTGTCAACCTAAAATTCTATAACTTAAAAAGTGAATATAGAATAGATAAATTTTCAGTCATACAAAAGCTAAAATAATAGCAGACCCTGATGATAAGAAATGTTAAAGGAAGTACTTCAAGCAGAAAAAAAGAAGACCAAATGGAGATACAGATCCACACCAGGAAATAAAGACCACCAGAAAGGGTAGCCAATTGGGTAAATATACAAGATACTATTTGTATAATTTACACCTTATCAAAAGTCATTAACTTCTAAGAAGTAATTGACTGGTGTGAAAAATACAGTATATGTAAAAGCAAAATCATAAAACCAAAACCTAGTTGTTTAGAAGATGGATAAAATTGTTAAACATCTAGACAGATTGATCAAGAAAAAAGAGAGAAGACTCAAATTTACTATATCAGAAATAAGAAAGATGACATTACTACAGATCTAACAGATATTAAAGTTACAATGAACAATTTGAACAATTGTATACCAACAAATTTACTAAATTAGGTAAAACGGACAAATTACTTAAGATACACAAACTACCAATCTTAGTCAAGAAGAAATATATAACCTGAATAGAACTATATCTACTTAAATTATAAATTTATAGTTATAAAAAGAAATCCTGGCCCAGATGGCTTCATTGGTGAATTCTTCTAAGCATTAAAAAACAAACAAACAACAACAACAATTCTACACAAACTCTTCTAAAAATTAAAGATGAGGGAATACTTCCCAACTCATTCTATGAGGCCAGCAATACCCTAGTTCAAAAACCAGACAATGACATCATAGGAAAATAAAACTACAGACCAATATCTTGAGTAAATATTCGTGCAAAAATTATTTTAAAAATTTTAGAAAATAGAGCCCAACAAAACATCAAAAGGATAAAATATCACCACAAAGTGAGGTTTAACCAAGAAATGCAAATATTTGTTTATAATCTGAAAATCAATCTAAATTTTAACAAAGCAAAAATGAAAAGCCATACAATCATCTCAAACAGGAAAAAAGAATCATTTGACAGGTTCCAACATCCATCATTAATTTAAAAAACAACAACAACAACTATTGGGTTGGCCAAAAAAGTTCGTTCAGTTTTTTCCATAAGATGGCTCTAGTAGCGCTTAGTTGTCTTTAACTTCATTCAAAACACTTTTGTTAGATTGTATTGTGACAGCTGTCATATCAGTGTGCATTAAAAAAAAAAAAACACATCAAAATTGGTGAATTTTTGTGTAGCCATTTTAATATTGAAGATAGAAGAAAAAAACCAACATTTTCAACATATTACGCTTTATTATTTTAAGAAAGATAAAAACCCAACTGAAACACACAAAAAAAGATTTGTGCAGTGTATGGAGAAGGTGCTGTTACTGACTGAATGTGTCAAAAGTGGTTTGTGAAGTTTCGTGCTGGAGATTTCTCTCTGGATTTCTCCACGGTTAGGTAAACCAGTTGAAATTGATAATGATCAAATCGAGACATTAATTGAGAACAATCAACGTTATACCACATGGGAGATAGCCGACATACTCAAAATATCGAAATCAAGTGTTGAAAATCATTTTCACCAGCTTGCTTATGTGAATCGCTTTGATGTTTGGATTCCACATAAGTTAAGTGAAAAAAACCTTCTTGACTGTATTTTGGCATGCGATTCTCTACTTAAACATAATGAAAACGTTCCGTTTTTAAAAACAAATTGTGACTGGAGATGAAAAGTGGCTACTGTACAATAATGTGGAACAGAAGCGATCATGGGGCAAGTGAAATGAACCACCACCAACCACACCAAAGGCTGGTCTTCATCCAAAGAAGTTGACGTTGTGTATATGGTGGGATTGGAAGGGAGTCCTCTGTTGTGAGCTCCTTCCAGAAAACCAAACGAGTAATTCCAACAAGTACTGCTCCCAATTAGACCAACTGAAAGCAGCACTTGACGAAAAGCATCCAGAATTAGTCAACAGAAAACGCAAAATCTTCCATCAGGATAACTCAAGACTGCATATTTCTTTGATGACCAGGCTAAAACTGTTACAGCTTGGCTGGGAAGTTCTGATTCATCCTCCGTATTCACCAGACATTGCACCTCAGATTTCCATTTATTTCGGTCTTTACAAAATTCTCTTGATGGAAAAAAAATTCAATTCCCTGGAAGACTGTAACAGACACCTGGAACAGTTCTTTGCTCAAAAAGATCAAAAATTTTAGGAAGATGGGATTATGAAGTTGCCTGAAAAATGGCAAAATGTAGTGGAACAAAACGGTGAATACATTGTTCAATAAAGTTCTTGGTGAAAATGAAAAATGTGTCTTTTATTTTTACTTAAAAACTGAAGGAACGTTAATGCAAAACTCTCAGCCATGAAGGGAACCTCTTAAGTCTTATAATGCGTTATCTAAGAAAAATCTCTAGTTAACATCACAACTAACATTGAAAAATTAGAGGGTTTGCCACTAAGATTAGAACAAGGGAGGGTGTTCACTTTCTACTCAATATATTGCTGTGGATCTGAACCAGTATAATAAGGCAAGATAAAAATAAATAAATAGAAACATTCAGATTGGAAAGGAAACTTTACTCAGAGTTGACATGATGATTTATGTAGAAAATATCATTGAATCTACCAAATATTTACTAGAACTAATAAATGAGCTTAACATGGTGTAGTATACATAATCAAGAACAACAATCAATTGTATTTGTATATATATGCAACAATCAAAATTTTAAATTGAAAAATTAATACTATTTAGAATAGTATAAAAACACATTAAATAGGAGAAAATCTGCAAAATTATGTGTAGTAACTGTACATGGTAGTTACAAAACATTGCTGAGATAAAGTTACCCTAAATAAAAGGAGACATGCTATGTTCATGGTTCTGAAGACTCAATATTATCACAATATAAATTTTCCCCAAATTTAACAATAGATTCAGTATAATTTCAATCAAAACCCCAACAGGCTATCTTGTAGAAATTAAGAAGTTAATTCTAAAATTCTGACTTAGGGTAAAGGACCCAAAATAGCTAAAACAACTTTGAAAGATAAGATGTCAAGACTTACTATAAAGTTATAGTAATGGAGACAGTTTAGTATTGATACATAGATAAATAAATCAGTGGAACAAAATAGAGAGATCAGAAATAAACCCACATTATATGGACAACTTATTAAAAAAAAAAGAAAGGTGCAAAGGCATTTCAGGGAAAAAAGTATAGCTTTTTTTTCAAAAAAATTGTGCTGGACAATGGATATTTATGTGTGCCCAATATGAATTTTAATCCATTGCACCATATACAGAAATTAAAAATGGGTCATGGACATAAATATAAAACCTAAAACTTTAAAACTTCTAAGAAAAAAGCATAGGAAGAAATCTTCGTGCTCTTTGACTAGGCAAAGACTTCTTATATATAGTAGCAAAAGCCGTACCCATATAAGGAAAATTGATATATTGGACTTTATCAACAATAAAAAAACTTCTATTCCTTGAAGGATACTGTTCAGAGAATGAAAAAAACCACAGATTAGTAGAATATTTACCAATTATATACCAGTAAAAGACGGTGCTGAGAATATATAAATAACTCTTTGAACTGAAAAACACGAGAACAAACAACCCAGTAACAAATGGGGAAATATTTGAATAAATACTGCACCAAGGAAGAAAATAGGGATGGCAAATAAACACATGAAAAGATGCTCAATGTCATTAGTCATTTGGTCCATTCAAATTAAAACCACAATGAGATACAACTGAACGTATATTAGAATGGCTAAAATTTAAGACTGACCATATGAAATGTTGTGAGGATGAAGAGCAAATGAAATTTCATATACTACTATTGGGAATGTAAAATGCTAAAACCAGTTTGGAAAAGAAGTGCAGTTTTTAAAAAACTTAAACATCTATCTACTGTTAGGCATTCACCTAAGAGAACTGAAAGCATAAGTTCATTCAAAGACTTGTACTTGAACATTCATAGCATCATTATTTATTATAGTTAAAAACTTGAATTAACCCAAATGTCAACCCGAGGTGAATGGATAAACAAACTATGGTATATCCATACAATGGACTACTATTCTGCAATAAAAATGATTGAGCTATTGATACACTCAAAAATGTGGATGAATCTAAAAGAAATTATGCTGAGGGAAAGAAAAGAGACCCAAAAATACTAAATATTGTATAACTCCATTCATCTAAAACTCTAGAAAATGTAACTAATCTCTCTTGACAGATAGATCAGTGGTTGCCTGGTGATGGGGTTTGGGGTGGGATGATGACATGCTTACAAGGAAATTTTTGGGGGTGATGGATATGCTCATTGTTTTTTGTGGTGTTGGTTTCATGAGGATAAGTATATGTCAAATTTTATCAAATTGTACACTTTAAAAATATATGTAGTTTATTGTTTGTTAATCATAACAGTCAATAAAGCTGTTAGACAATGCCTAGTCCATGGTAATTGCACAGTAAATATTTGTTGAATAATTGAATGAATGAACATATTAATTATCTGCACTACTTGTAGAACACTTAAAGAATGTGAAAAAATAACCAGATCATACAACAAAATGGTTCCTGGGAAATCATCAAATGCCCCCTCCTTCCAAAAAAATCTGATGAACAATACTAAATAAATGACACCCATTGTTTTCTTTATAGTAGTTTGAATGCTGATTCCCAAATACAGCAGAATTATGAAGTGACAAGAAGAAAATAAATATTTCTTATTATTTTAGTGTTAAGGGGAAATATGTAAATTCTGAACAAGTTAGTAATCTATATATAGTGTTCACAATAACTTTCATTAATAAACATATGCATAGTTAAAATTATTATTATTATTATTTTTGGTGCCCACACTCTGTCTCCCAAAAGATAGGGAAGACAGATTATCTTCTCCACTTTGGCTTCTGCAATGAGAAGTAGAATCTTGCTTCCCCTGATCTTGGGACTTCCCCCAGATAGGAGCAACTCAGCAATAAGAATGTTTACTATAGTCCAACACTTTGACTTCTTTGACTTTCCCCATAGTTATATATTAAAAATTATTCTTACCTATCCTAATAAATTCCTTGTATAAATGAAAACACATTTCTCTCTCCCTGAAATGAGATAACCTATTCTAATCCTACATAGACTGTGATCAATTAGCTACTGTCAAAGATTTATACAGTCAAGCTATTTTAATTACCACTCTGGCCTTGCTGCCTATTTATGTAATTATGCCTCCTTTCTCACTCACTAGTAGTTACAGGCCACTGCTTCGTCTCTTTCTTCCTCCTTTTTTTTTTTTTTTAATTCTTATCAGTCATTCATTTTATACACATCAGTGGCAGCTGTTTAAAAAAATAGTTTCCTCTTTCTGAAAATCTACAAAACAATAACTGGGGAGGATCATTTTTATTGCAGAAAAAATTGTGCACTTTACAAGAAAGTTCACAGAGGAATTATTGAAATATCAGAGTTTACCAGTGCATTCAGCTCTTAGTTATCAGATCGTTAAATACTTTATAGAATGAGGTTAAGCTGGAGAGAAAATGAAGTTAATACACAAGAATGGAGTATTGGAACTGCTTTCAATTGACTATACACCAGAAATAAGAGTTTAAGATCTTGGAAAAACTAAAATAGGGCAATGGAAAAAGTACACATACTTAACAAAAATTCAGTTTAGGATACATTTTAAGATGATGTTTGTAGTGGGATATAGTGTGATAGGGGTACAGGTGTAGAGGATGCTTGAATCAGAGATATAAGTAAGCTGACTAAGATTTGGCAAACTGAATATATATCTTATTTAGTTGAACATATTCAGATAAAAACCATCAATGCTTCTCATACGAAAAATAAGGGCATTTGTGAAGAAATTAGTGAGCAGCATCTCAAACTTAACGATGAATTATTCTAGACCTCCTTAGACCATGTTGCCTTCGTAAATATGTCTCCATGGAACCAAGAGAAACTAGAATTGATGAGCCAGTGACATTTATCCTCATTCACTAGTGTGACCTGAGCTAAGTGACATGTGAAACTATGCTGGGTATGGATCCGTGACCTCAATAATCTGTAAAACTGTGATATGTGAGTATAGTTTTTTTATTATCATGCAAGTCAGAGAACCAGACTAGGACACATCTTTCATTTCATTTGGTAAAAAATGAGATACAGCTACATAGCAACCACTATGCTGGATCTTACAGCCCTTCCACTCTGCTTTAATGATCCCACTATGTCTATAACCGAGAAGAGCCAGGAGGACTCACCTTTGTGTTCACAGATAAGTATTTTCAGAAACCACAGATTTAAAAAAAACAAACAAGCAATCAAGCAAACAAAATAAAAATCTCCTCTCTTAATCTGTTTTCCCTTATTGGAAACCATTATGTTTATTGGGCACTGCTGAAAATTTTGTTTGTTACATTCACCCCCAACATACATTGATGATGAACTTTATACTACTGATTTTCACCAGGCACTGAAATATACCATAGGGTACTGCCCTATTATATCAGGCATCATAGTCTTTTTTGTGGGGCACCATCTTCCACATCCCTCTCCTGATGTGTTAAAGCAGTGTCATGTTCTTCTCATCCAACCAATCAATGTTTACAGAGGCTTCTACTAGGTGACAAGGAGACAATGGTTAACTAAAACAGACCATCCTTGTTCTTAATAGGCTTTCAATAGGGGAATGCCACACAATATAGAAGAGTGTCTTGACCCAGCAGGAAGGATGGAGAGGTAGAGAAGGGCTAGACTGTGCAAAGGTTACCCTAAAAGCAATGGGGAGTCATTAAAGTATTATGGGGAATACAGGTTGTATGTGCTTTTTGAAAAAGGGATGCCTGGTCACAGTGGGGAAAGCAATTATAAGTCTCTGCTTCAGCCCATATGGGGTAAAGAGAGATGCATCAATCTGAGAGAGTTTCAGAGGGGAAAAAAGTCAGCAAGATTGGTGATAGATTGAATACAGACAATGAAGTATTACAAATGTTAGGGATGACCCCCAGGTTTCTCACTTTCTCTGACCATGAAGGAAAAAGCTCTCTTTGGTGTGACAACTCTTACAGCATCCCAAAGCAGTGCTCTATGTCTATGTGTATGTGTGTGTATATATAACATATATATACACACACACATATACATGTACATAAAGAAGTCATCATTTATTGATTTCTTCCTAGGTGCCAACACAGTGTTAAATTTCTCAACATGCAATAGTGTATTTAATTCTCTGAACAATTCTGTGAGTTAGGTATTTGTTATCTTTTTCTATTTAATGACAAGAAGAGTGAGGAACTGAGCACTAAGTAAATATGTCCAAGGCTATTCAGCTAGGATGGGGCAGAACTGGCATTGGTAGCTTGGTAGTCTAATTCCAGAGCCCTCCTTCTTAAAAACGCTGTGCTCAACTCTAGCTTTCTCAGTTTGTATTTATTGTCTCTTTATAAAATGCAGATATACATTTATGGAAGGGGTGTGTGTGTGTGTGTGTGTGTGTGTGTGTGTGTGTGTGCTTCCTTTGTGCACGGGGTTATTTGTGATACAAGCAGATACATATGTATTTGTGTGTCACATACATATAGGTAAAAGTATGTGCTGTGTGTGTCCTTTTGTGGTGTATATCTGTGTTATTTGTATGTGGTTTTGTATGTGCATGTGTGTGGTATGCGTGTATGTATGCACATGCTGGGCTAAGAGATAAATCATTTTACTCTGAAAAGGAAGCTTTTATTCCCAAGTAAGCTTGCTATGCCCTGATCCTTTTTTTTAACATAGTCTTTTTCCACCCTGAGTTAAGTATGAATTATTTTAAAGAAGATAATCTCTCGGGTCTCTATCATTATACTAAGTTATTTTTATTATACTGTTTCCTAAATATTTGTATCTTTAAAGCTCGTGTATAATATAAAGCAAAAATAAGTTTATAAGGTAAATGCAAACAGAAACAAAATCTAAAAGTAACAGCATAATGTAATGTGATACTGTGATGGATGATGTTGTTTTGCTGAAACTAAATTCCTGTAATGTGAATATGGTATTGATGGGCTATGGCACAGTTTTGTCTTGTTTTTAGAGCAACATGTAAAAAATTCCTCCACTGTTTTCTACTCTTTACAAGATTACGTAGTTTTTCATTCAATGAGCCTTGATGTAATTTGACCTACACTTTATGTTAAAGTAACACAATGTATTAAATCACTTTCACCCTTTCTTTTTCTTCTCATTAGCACACAATAATTAAAATAGCGTTATTTAAGAACTAACATTGGCACTAAAAATTCTTGTATTACACAGTTATAAGTTGGTATGTTTTTACAATCTGTTGTGTCTATTTATATCATCCAAGTTTAATATAAAACTTTTAAAAAAATCTTAGAATTCTTAAGCCTTGCCTTAAATTTTGTGACCCTATAGAGGCTCTTTAGTATCTCACACAAGTAATTTTTTCTCTGACAATCCCACCATTCTATTAAACTTATTCAGATCCATTAGGATCCTGAGAAGGAACACAGATTGTTTCTAAGCTGCCCCCTACCACCACCTCTACTACCACCAAGTTCAAACAATTCCTTCCTTATACAGATGTAACAGCTAGAATCATTGTCTGCATAGCATTTGTCTGAATGGTAAAATTTTCATTCATTCATTGCTTTTACAAACATATGCACTTTAGGCCTTTTGTGGCATTGGGAGTACAAAGATGGGTGAGATGCAGTTTCTGCTTCAGGGACCTTAGACTATCACCAGTGTAAGACATACAGACACAGAATCCAGTCTCAGCGTCCAGGAAAAGTTTCTTGGAAGACATGACCTGTGAGCTAAGTTCTGAAAGGTAAGCAGCAGTAAGTTAGAGAAAGAGGGAGGGGGTATTTCCAGCAGCAGAAGCAGTGTGTGACAAGGGAACGGAAAGCAGTTGAATTTGTCTGGGTCAGAGTTTTGGGAGGTGGATGATGAAAGGGGCCATGTCCTGCAGTGCCTTGCATGCCAAGCTTAGGAGTTTGGACTTTTTCCCTAAAAGTCATGGAAAGCTTGTGCTTGAGTAACTAACAGACCAGCAGCATATATAAGAGTATTTTGAAAGTTCAGTGAACAAGAGGTATAAAAAATAGATGGGGGTGGGAGATCTAGCATGGCCAGAATTAAGAAAACCAGTTAACAGGATGAAATAGAAATATAATGTTCGTTCACCTAGGTAGTGGTAACACAAGGATAGACTTTATGAGATTTAAAATTTGTAAAATGATGTTTTGTTTGAACTTATTAAGGGGATTGAAAACAGTTTTTTTAAGTCAAAGACGAGGCCCTGATTTCTAGCTTGGATGTCAGTGGGGATTGGGGAGTAATAAACATTGAGTGCTTAATATATGACAGATACTAGAAAGAGTGTTTTACATGTATTATTTCCCTTAATCTTCTGTACGCTCCTTTAAGGCTGATGTTGTTCTTTCTTTCTTTTTTTTTTCAAGTTGAAGATCCTGACAACTCAGTGATTTCACAACTTGCCAATTTTGAAACTAATTCACTGAGCTAGAAAACACAAGAGGAGCAATAATTTTTTGGGGAATGGAAGATGAGTTTCATTTTGGACAAGTTGACTTTGAGTCATACATTAAGGCAGACAGAGAGCTGCACACGTAGGACAAAACCACTGCACTCAGGAGTTCTGCCATGTCCTATATCTGCAAGTATGCATCTGTATATGTATGTCTGGAGCTCAGCATAAAACACTAAGTTATGGATTTGTATTTGGAACATCAAGTTATAGTATCTAGAAAACAAAAGGCATTCAATAAATATTTATGAATCATGCATGTCAAATTGATGATAATTAAAGCCTTAAGAATGAGTGAGATCATTCCAGAAGCATGTGTAGAGAAGAGGATTATATTACATATACATTTCAAGAAGGAAATGTCATGAATAAGACTATGAAGAATTAGCCAGAACAGTAGGATGAAAACCAGGAGGGTTATGTCTCAGAAATAAAATTAAGGGAAGGTTTCATAAGGAGAATCCTGTCACCAGGGTCAAATGCTGCCAAAAGTCAAGGAAGATGAGCTTGGAAAGTGGACATGGAATTTAGTGGCAAGGAAGTCTGAGAACAGTTTTGATGCATAAAGAGTGTGTGAACTAAGGAGAGGTTGGTAGAATCTACACATTGGGTGCTTGTTAGAATTCAGCATTTTTTACTTATTTCAGATCATAAGTGAATGAAGAAAGACTTATCACTTGGAAACCTTCTGTCAAATCAGGGCTTCTGGTATTCTATTACAGTAGAAATTTGCCAGATAATCTCACTGTTTGAATTTAAATTTGGACTTAGTTTATAATTGCATAGTTTCAGAATCTAAAATGGCCACATATTTGAAAAATGGTATCACAGAATCATGCCATGTGAAAGTCCCAGAAATTCAAGTAGTTTGACCTCATTGCCTTCAAACTAATGGAAGTTTAGAGTACTTTCCCAAGTACTATGACTAGACTTGTGCCATGTTCTCTATACCACATTGCTTTACTAGGTTCAAATGTTTGTGTTTAAACATTATTCACAAAAACCTGTATCTTTCCAGAAATAATCGTAGAATATACAACTTTTTTTTTTTTTTTTTTTTGAATATACAACTTTTGAAAAACATGCTCAGAAGCACAAAATGAATGGGAGACACACAGTTATGAAAGCCACAAACTACATGATACCACCTTAAAGCCATATAGACTTTGGGATCACAGCAGCAGCTATACCCCAGTTTTTGCTAAATGGCTCACTCGGATATATTTTCCCTTCCCCAGTTTGTTGCTAGCAAGAATTACAGCCTTAAAGGTTTTCTGTTCAGATAATGAACAAGTAATTGAGTTCATTTTCATAATTAAAAAGCTTTAAATTGACCAAAAGACACAAATGTCTGGATGGTTTTACTTGTTACTTACACAGGAAGTTATCACTTTTTTCATCTTTCCATTTGAGGCGGTTACAGCACAGCTGGGAGACTCAAGAGCCTGGCATAGTTAAACCCAGACATGACCAAGACCTGAACTTGGAAGCTAAGTTTGACCTCCAGACTGAATGAACTATGACTTGGTCTCTGGATTTCTATCAGTCTCAGTCTTAATGAATCCAGGAACTCAAGGCAGCTAACAAACTAACTCTTCTAATTAGACTTGGAAAGCCTAGTGACTATAGCTTCCTTCCTATATTTTACTAACAATGACACTGGCAGCTATGTAGGATATCTAAAATTTTATCTCTTTATGCTTCTATTATCTCATCTTCTCCACAACTCAGTGACACGGATAACAGGACATTATTTTTCTCTGAGATAGATGAGAAAGATTAAAAGATGTATTCAAAGTCACACAGTTAATCAGTGGTAGAAGCAAGTTTATAACCCATCTCTCCTAACCCTTTGAAGTGGATCAGGCAGTTACCCATTGGAAAGAAGCATGGCTAAGAAGACAGAATTCTTTATGATGACTTTCAGATTTCTAAGAATTAAGGCAGCAATCTTTTTTCTCTTATGGGGAAGAAAAAGATGAATATATATTTGCAAGTCCTGCCATTGAGAGGTAGAGTCTACTAATTTTTTCCCTGTGAATCTGGGATGTCTTTAGTGACTTGCTTGAACAATAGAATGTGGTGAAAGTGATATTCTGGACTTCTTAGCCTAAGTCATAAGAACCCGTGCAGGTTCTGTCTATGCCTCTTGGAAAGCTCAGTTGTCAAGTAAGAAGTTCTGAAAACACCATTCTTTAGGTAAACTCAAGAAAACCATGTGGAGAGGCTGTATGCATGGACAGAGAGGGATGCCCAGCCAGCCCCAGTTACCTCAGCCATCCCAACCTAGAGACCAGATTTTTGAATTATGAAACCATCTTGGATGTTCTAGTCCCAGGAGACACAGTGTGGAGAAGAATTGAAGAATGCAACTGATAAATAGGTCCTTAAAATACAGCCCTCATTAAGCTGTTCCAGCAAAATCCAGCCACTTGAGCCAGCCCTGTTGAGTCCCATTCATCAGGCAGCCAGGATAAGACATTCCCTGTTTGAATTATGAGCCTTATAAAATGGACGTGTAACACTACTAAATTTTGAGGTGATTTTTATAGATAGAAATAGCAATAGATAATAAATGAACAGAACTAGATAAACAGAACATATTAGGTAAAGCCTTTGTGTGATATTACCTTTGCGTGCCCTTCAAAAATAGAATTGTTAGTCATGGAAATAGCACAGTAAAATCCAGTTATCCAGAACGGTTGGTGAATAAATCATTCCGGATGATGAAAGGAAGGCCCTTCAAAAGATGGAGGTGATCAATCTTTTAAATGTTGGTGATATTGTATTTTAATTGTTTCATATGAATAGTTACAGATATACATTAAAAAATATATCTTGAATACATATGTTGAGCACTTGTTAAAAATCTTGTACTAGACAGACAGAGCCCATGCTCCCCACAGAGTTCACGGATTAGTGGGGGAGGCAAAGATACTAAGTAATTTTCCCAAAGTTTCAAGGAAGTTAAATCATAGGGCCAGTTTTCCAGCTCAGATCTGCCTGACTCTAAAAACGCAGATCTGCTTGACTCCAGAGTTTATGGGAAGATAGTTTGCAAGATGGTACAGCTTAGGCCAATGGCCTATTCTCATGCTTTTGACTTTATCCCTTCTTTCATCATCATTTTAAGTATTGTCCTTCTGAAAAATAGTGCATTAAAATTTATTTATATCTGTCTAAGACCTTTTAAATAAGACAAGCTGAGCTACATTGTGGAAGTGAATTTTCCTTGTGTTTCTGCATGGTCATAGCTAGGATTTAATCAGCAAATCCAAGTGAAGCAAACTGTTTGCAGTCATTTAAGATGGCATCAGTGATAATAATAATGATTCCTTAATGCTTTCCTGGTGCCTCTCACCTAAGGATTGTAAAAGGCTTTACAAACATTAATTAAGCCTTATAGGATTTCAATGAGGTCATGAAGCAGTTTAATTACTGTAATATATTGAGACTTTAAATAAAGCAAAAGCAACTTCAGAATCACATTTTGAAGCACTCCCTTTTGCTCTTGGTAGCATGGACCCAGGAGTTTGGGAAGGACTTTTGTATTCCTTTATTTATTTCAAGTTTTTAAGAAGTTGAAACACCATAACATATCCCTTTTACACATTGGAAGACAAAGGAAAGTGACATTGTATATTTCATGGGACTCAATTGATTAATAAACATGCGTTTTGCACTTAGTAAGGACCAAGCACTGCTATCCACTCAAGAGAACAGAGAATATAATACCTGCCCTCAAAGAGCTCCCAACTCAGTGGGATAATGTACAAGTAAAACACAATTGATTGGAGTGTGCTAGAGCTATGCATAAAGTATTATTCAAGCATGTGAAAGTGTATTGAACTCTGAAAAATGATAGCCAATACCACACAGAGCTTATTGCATTCCACCCTTCCAAGATTTCACATACACTAACTGCTTAATTTTCACAACAATCCTGATATGTAGGCACTTTTGTCTTCCTAATTTTACAAACAAGGACACTAAGGCATAGAGAGCTTGAGTAACTTGCCCAAGCTCAACTACCTAGGATGTGGCACAGGAGGGATTTTAGCCCAGGCATTGTCTGCAGGGTCCATGCTCTTAACTGTTACATTGTAGTGTAGACATGAGGAGAAGATGAGATTCTAAAAGAATAACAGAAAGAAGGAAGTAAAAAATAAACGTTCTGCACCTACAAATAGCTCTTGTAAGCCAGGCTTTGATAATAGGCAAACTCTATTTTAAAAAGTCAGGAAAAAATGGCTTCTAATGTATTTCTGATCAGCAATAACCACTAGGCAAAATCACCAAAGAAAATCAAATTTTCACTGTTGTTTCAGTACCTTCCAGCATTTCCCAATGGTGGGCTTAGCTCACAATTTTATGAGGCTATTGGGACCAATGTTGATCCTTACTCAAGCCACGAATCTCTGGCCAGGGCACATCATGAGTCAATCACGCATGTACAGTAGGCAGCCTTATGCTTATAAACTTAAGATATACTTTCCCAAAGTCCTGAGGTCCTGCCTTTGCTACTGCTTATGCTTCAGTTCTCTAATGATAAAAAAAATAACTCTCCACAGGGTCAAATCTTGGACCTCTTTCATCTTTGTCCATCTCTTCCATTCCTTTCCTCTGGTCACAGACTCTGGTCCTGTTTCTCTTTTCACTACTCCAGCCTCAACAGATACCTAAAATTGTGGTTTCTGTCTGGGAACTACCATTTCCATTTCTCATGTGACTGGCCCACTTAGGCTTTCATGGATAATGTTGACAATCTGAACTGAGTTCCTACTGAGCATACTCTACTCATTAATCTAGATAAAACTCAATATCTTCCTGACTGATCCAGTGGATCTTCACTTCCATGTGGCAAAGTATTGACTCTGCACATTACCTAGCCATAAAAATATACAGGGTGTATTTTTAAACATTCAGAAGCAATACACATTTCCTTTACATTTTTCATGACGCTGTATGTTAATCTGGACCTGTATTTCAATACAGCAGGTCTGACCTGGATATTAGAAATTCAAGAGAGATGGGGTGGATATGTATGAAGAATAAAGAGACATATTCACCTAATAGTAATTCATAGAATGCTCACTATATACAGGCACTGGACCAAACGTGGAAGATTTGAAGGATCATATTATTTCGTGGCGGAGACAAATAGTTAACCAGGTAATTCGACCACAGTTAATATGCACTGATACGTGAAACTGCAAAGGCCCTTAAAGGCGCCAATTCACCAGGTCTTAGTAGGTCAGTAAATAATTCTGTGGAAAAACAATTTCTTACCTGATGCCTAATTGACCAATAGGATCTAGGTCGGTAGTGTGTGTGTGTGTGTGTGTGTGTGTGTCTGTGTGTGTGTGATGTATAGGGACAGGGAGGTAGGAATGTGTTCTAGGCTGGAGGAAGTGATGTATGCAAAGTCCTGTAGCTGGGGGAGATCATCAGGTACTTCTGGTTGCAACATAACTTACAGAAGAGAACTTGGTGAGAAAGGATAGTGGTTCAAATTAAGGTACTAGCTTTGGAAGTTTGGAGTAGGGATATATTTAGGTGGTAGAGACAATAAAAATTGGTTAGATATGAGAGAATGGTTAAAACTGACCTCTAGGTAGACCACTTGGGCAACTGAATAGAATAATTCTTTCCAATGGAGTGATGGACCAGCAGGAGAACCAAGTTTGGAGGGGGTCAAATAACATAATGAGCTCAGTGTTGGAGATAATAAATTTGAAATAATATAGTAATTAAGTGAATGAGCTCTGGAACCAGATTGTCTGGTTTTGAAACCTGGCTCCACCATTTACTGGCTGTGTGAACTTGGGCAAATTATTTCCCTATACCTTTGTTTCTTCATCTTTAAAATGTTATTAGTTAATTGTGATAGTTAATTTTCTGTGTTAACTTGGCTGAGCCATGGTGCCCAGATACTTGATCAAACATTATTCTGGATATTTCTGTGATGGCATTTTGGATGAGATTAATATTTAAATTGGTGAACTTTGAGTAAAGCAGATTGTACTCCATAGTGTTGGTGGGCCTCATCCAACCAGCTGAAGGCCTGAATGAAACAAAAGACTGACCTCCCCAGAGCAAGAGGAAATTCTGCATCAGACCACCTTCAAATCTGAACTGCAACATCACCTGTTATTTAGCTCTCTAGCTGCTGGCCCACTCTGCAAATTTTAAACTTGTCAGTCTCCATAGTCACATGAGACTATATATATATATATATATATATATATATATATATATATATATGGTACATATTTGTATATACACACATCCTATTGGTTCTGTTTAATCTGGAGAACCCTAACTAACACAATAATAGTAGTACTAAATCCATAGAGTTCTACAAAAAATTAAATAAGAAAATACATGTAAAAATTTCAGAATAGTACCTGGTATATTGTGAGTTCTCAAATACTAGATATTTTTGAGGTGTCTGTGGAGCATCAATTTCTTGATGTCCAAAACATGCCTTTGTACACACTAGTTTGTATTTGTAGTTCATGGGTGTTGTATAGGCTGAGATAAAGATTTGGTGTTATTAGCATATACATGATAAATGATGCAATTAGGGTAGATTGGATTATCCAGAGAGAGAAGATGTTATGTGAGAAAGGCTCAGAGCAAAAGCTTTAAAAGGTTAATATTTAAGAGATGGGCAAAGAAAACTTTAAAGGAGAAACCAGAAAAGAGGAAAACCAGGAGTTTTTCCCTAAATCACTGAAAAATAAATTCACTATTGTCGAGATTAAAGTCAACATAGGACATTGATTTAGTAACTATTATTAGGGTTAACATATGTCTGAGTTTACTTTGACCTCTCCTGGTTTACACCTGTTGTGCCAGCATAGTTAACACATAAATTTTATGGTCACCTACAATTCAACCAAGGTGTTAGCATTTGACTGGAAATGACTCAATCAAATTAAGGGAGTGGAGTTTTTCTCACATTCTTCCACTATATGTAAACAAGGAAGAATGTAATGCAGAATGCTACTGACAACCATTTTGCTTTCAAGAAGGAAACAAGCCTGAGGGTCAAACAATGCTGAATATAACAGAACAGGGAGATGGAACGTACCTGGTCTTTGTTAACATCTTTGAAGCTATGCTAGTAGAATATAGAACCTGACTTCTGGACTTCAGGTATGAAATCACAAATTTATTTATTTTTTAAGGCGTTTTGATTAGGAGTATTCTGTAACTTGAAACCCAAACTACCCTAACTGATACAGAGGAACTAGGGCAATTGTAAATGAAGGAACCATTAAGTAGCAACATTCTAACTGTAAGATAGTTTAAAAATTAACTGCCCCCCTCACCAATGCCTTCTTAGGAGGGAGAATCCCCCTTCACATGGCAACTGAATAGTATTTTGCTGAACATTGGAATCGTGTGAGTAAGCAAATTTGGAGAAATGGGGTAATAATGTGAGGAGTCATGGGAGGGCTGAAATTCAGAAGGAGAGCAAATGGAGCCAATGAATTTGGGTGCTACACAGAAGGGGGGCAACCAAGGGAACTCCCTAGTGGTGGCAAACAGTGGAAGGAGGAACTAGGAAAATGGATCTACCTGAGAATTAGTTTTACATATTTGATGGGGGAGAAAAATTTCCACCTCTGTCCCCTTTTATAAATTTTTTTATGTTCTATATTCATGACTGATACTTTTGGGGGAAGTGGATTCTTTCTGGGAAATGCAGATAAGAGCCAATTCTAGATTTAAATTTGTCCAGAGTAAAAGCATAGAATACATGTATCTGGATTATGTAATAAAATTGGCAAGTCTCTTTTAAAATCCCTGGTTGATATACTGGAAACGAAGTTCTATAAAGTTTAGGTACTTACCTGAGGCCACGAAACTGGTAGCTGCTATACTTGGGATTAGAATTCATGATGCTAGTTTATTCTTTAATCATACCTCAGGAGAAGATGCTGCTGGTTGCTCCCTTGAGAGTGGATTTAGGGTCAGAGAGAGGGCAGATAAAAAATTGGAAAAAAATTTTTAAAGGTTTTTACTTTAAACCAGATGAAATCTACCACTATAAGAAAAATTTTTAAAATAAAAGTGATTCCATAGGTTATAGGCCCGGTTGTGTCTTATCTTAGAAGGAAACTATGTGATTTCCAAGGTGACAGCCAAGAAGTATCACTACTGAGTGAAGTTATTACCTCTCTCTATCATGATATCAGAAATATTGTGGGTCACTGCTCATAGTATCTCATCAAGAGCAAACTCAGGTTGGAAAATATGGGACACATGCAAGACACAGTTGGAGAGATTAAATACAATTCCTTTACTATTAATCTAAGAGGTTTTCTTCTTAGTGATGCAATAGAAGCAGCATGGGCTTGGAAACTGACCTATTCAAACTCCATTTTTACCACTTTTTGCTCATATTAGCATTTTCAACCATTTAACTGAACTTCAGTTACCTTATTTGGAGAATACCATAGAGTCCTTGCCTTCCAAGTACTTATATTCTCGTTGACAAGGGTGAAAGTGAGAAAAAATAAACAAAGGCTATAAGAATTTTAGGAACAGACAAAAGATTGGAAGAGATAAACTGTGCTCACATGAGAGAGAATGTAAAGAGGGTATAGTGCTGCTTTAGTAGAAGAGATCAGTGAAGAGCCATCTAAGAAGCAATTATATTCAGAATATATTTTTGAGTAAGGGCCAAGTGTCTTGAATATGGAGCACGAAGCGGAGAGGAGAAGAGAAGATGAGATTTACAGGTTTTTGGACTAAGCAACTAAGTGAATGGTAGTATCATTGAGTGAGATAGAAAATGTCTGTGAAAAAGTAAATTTTTGGAAGAAAATAACTAGTCCTATTTTGGCCATGTGGAATTTGAGATGCATTTTGAACATTCAGAGGAGATGACAAATAAGAAATAGGGTGGGGGCTTCCCTGGTGGCGCAGTGGTTGAGAATCTGCCTGCTAATGCAGGGGACACGGGTTCGAGCCCTGGTCTGGGAAGATCCCACATGCCACGGAGCAGCTGGGCCCGTGAGCCACAATTGCTGAGCCTGCGCGTCTGGAGCCTGTGCCCCGCGACGGGAGGGGCCGCGATAGAGAAAGGCCCGCGCACCGCGATGAAGAGCGGTCCCCGCACCGCGATGAAGAGTGGCCCCCGCTTGCCGCAACTGGAGAAAGCCCTCGCACGAACCGAAGACCCAACACAGCCAAAAATAAATAAATAAATAAATAAATAAGAAAATCCTTTAAAAAAAAAAAAAAAAAAGAAATAGGGTGTATGGATCTGGATCCCTAGAGAACATCCTGTGACAGACATATCTTTAGAAGATTTATTGTATTTAAAGTTATGGGACTGGTGAGATCATCTATGGAAGAACTGTTGGTAGAAAACATGGAGCCAAGGAGAGAGCTCTGGGGTACTACAACATTTAGAGGAGCCAGCAAAGGAGACTAGGAAGGAGAGATCAGTCAAGTGTGAGAAAAAAAATAGTCCAGTATGGTGCCTATGGTGCCAATGAATCCCAGAAAAAAAGGGTATTCAAGAAGAAGGGAGTGGTTAATTGAAGATAATTATGAGGACCTGAGTATTATTGCCTACAATAGGAAGAAAAACCAATGATGTCGATAAAAAGGCAATAGATTAAGAGGAGCTGAGGAGAGAATGGGAGGTGAGGATGTTCAGAAATTTGATAGAAGCAACTCTTAAGGAGCTCTGGTGTGAAAGGAAACAAGGAATTGAAAGGCAACCAGAAGATCTGGAGACAAAGGACATTGTTTTGCTTTTGTTTTTATACATTTTTAATTTTTGGAATAATTTTAGATTTATTGAATAATTGCAGAGATTGTTCTTGGAGATTGTGTTTTAAGATAAGTTTTTATTTTCCTTTTTTTTTTTTTAAGGAAGAGAGATGAAGTGATACAACAGAAAAAAGAGATCATGACAGAACAAATTCCTTGAGATAGTGATCCATGAGAAAGAGATCTATGGTACAAGGGAAAAGGTGTTGGTCTTAAATAGAAGCAGAGACAGAATAAAAGGCAGAGTGGGTACAGGTGATGGGAAGTTTGTAGACTTGATAGCAGAAGGATGAGATAGCTGTCTTTGGAGCATAAGGCACTGTCATCGGCTAAGTGTGAGGAGTTAAAGATGTGAAAATCGTTTCCTAGAAGTGAGAGGGATTTTTCTAGTGAATTACATCCAGTGTTAAATAGCCATTTGAGGTTTATTTCCATGTGTTTGAAAAGTAACCAAACAGCCAAGTGTGTGATTTTTTTTTTTAACTGATAATATTTGTATGTTTGGGTGCCAGGGCAGAGTTAGCAGTGAGTTCAACTGAACCAACATAAATCAGAACTGAGATTTTGAGAGGCCTGTGTAGACACATCTTAAATTGATCCCCAAAAGTCTCACATATAATACCTTCCTTTTGACTTCTAACCAATAAAATATGGAAATGGTGAAGGGATTTTGCAGATGTCTAATTAAGATACCTAACCATGTGAATTTGAGTTAATCAAAGAGAGATTATCCTAGATGGGTCTCACCTAGTCAGGTAAGTCCTTTAAAAGAGTAAGCAAGCCTTCCCTGAAGATAGAGACTTTAGACAGCAGAAACTCTCTTTTGTTGACTTTGAAGAAAGAAGTTCCATGAAATCTACAGCCAGAAGAAAAAGAAATTCTGCCAACAACCTAAGGGAGATTGAAAGTGGGTCCTTCTTTAGTAGAGCCTCCAGAGAAGAACACAGTCCAGCTGACAACTTGATTTCTGCCTTATGATACTGTGAACATTGAGTCCAGGTAATGCCTAGACTTCTTTTTATTTATTTATTTATTTGTTTGTTTGTTTATTTATTACTGAGGTATAGTTGATGTACAACATTACATAAGTTTCAGGTGTGCAACATAGTGTGTCATGATTTTAAAGGTTATATTCCATTTATAGTTATTATAAAATATTGGCTATATTCCCTGTGCTGTACAATATATCTGTGTAGCTTATCTACCTTATACATAGTAGTTTGTACCTCATAATGCCCTATCCTTATCTTGACCTCCTCCCTTCCTTCTCACCACTGGTAACGAGTAGTTTGTTCTCTTCATCTGTGAGTCTGTTTCTTTTTTGCTATATCCACTAGCTCATTTTATTTTTTAGATTCCACATATTAGTGATCTCATACAGTATTTGTCTTTCTCTGTCTGACTTATTTCACTTAGCATAATTCCCTTCAAGTCCATCCATGTTATTGCAAATGGAAAAATTTCATCCTTTTTATGGCTGAGTAGTATTCCATTATACATAGAAACTGTGAAATAACAAATGGATGTTGTGTATTTTTTTTAAATTTTATTGGAGTATAGTTGATTTACAATGTTGTATTAGTTTCAGGTGTACAGCATAGTGATTCAGTTATACATATACATATATTCATTCTTTTTCAGATTCTTTTCCCATATAGGTTATTACAGAATATAGAGTAGAGTTCCCTATGCTATACAGTAGGTACTTATTGGTTATCTATTTTATATATAGTAGTGTGTGTATGTTAATCCCAAGCTCTTAATTTATCCCTCCCCCCTCCATGTTTCTCCTTTGGTAACCATAAGTTTGCTTTTGAAATCTGTGAGTCTGTTTCTGTTTTGTAAATAAGTTCATTTATATCATTTTTTAAAGAATTACATTCCACACGAGGGATATCATATGATATTTGTCTTTCTCTGTGTGACTTACTTCACTTAGTATGATCATTTCTAGGTCCATCCATGTTGCAGCAAATGACATTATTTCATTCTTTTTTATGGCTGAGTAATATTCCATTGTGTGTGTATGTATGTATGTGTATGTATGTATATATATATATATATATATATATATATATATATATATATATACCACAACTTCTTTATCTATTCATCTGTCAATGGACATTTAGGTTGCTTCTATGTCCTGGCTATTATAAATAGTGCCAAATGGATGTTGTTTTAAGTCACTAAGTTTGTGGTAATTTGTTACACAGGATAGAAAAAAATGCAGGGACTATGAAAGTAATAAAGGTGAACAGGGACGTTGAGTATTTTTTGAAAATAATTATTATGCCAACCTATGGAAATGAGGGTAAATTAGGATGTGAGAATGGGAGGAGGGTAATTGACAGGATAAATATCAGAGTCAATGGATTAGTAATTTCACTGATATTGGATAACTGTTGGAGTGGGAGTTCAAGGGAAAATTAATTAAAAGGAAAATAAGTATTAGTTGTAGAGAGAGAGTGACAAAGGAAGAGAGACACACACAGATGCAGTTATTGGTATAAATCTCAGGGTATGATTACAGGAGGGACTGAAGTGTTGTGGAAGAAGATATTTTTGGTGAAGGACTTAGAAGATGTGAGAGGCCAGCATGTTGGTTAAATCCGTTCTGCTCAAGTTGAGTGTCAAAAATGACAAAAATAGTAGCGAAGAAGGATATATATGGTCATCTATAAATGAGAAGGAAGGACTGAAAGGGTAAATGGCAACATCAAAAATCAGAAGTAGATGATGACATCTGATAATATTCACTTTAAAGAAGTTGGGGTCTTTGAAAGAACAAAATTGTTTTAAAGAAGCAATGAGAAGTAAGGAGGGAATAGATATGAGTTAAGTGTCAAAAGGTATGTAAAACTCTGAGAAATCTAGCATGTGATTGAGAGATGTAGGGAAGTAGAGTTCTCAGGGGTTATCCATGTTTCAGTTTGATAAAAAAGGGAAGGGACCATTCAGAGAAAAATTTGAGAATAATTGTAGGGTATTATGTTGATGATATATTGCCATAGCCCAAGGGCAATATGACAAGGTTTGGGAGAGCATGGAGATAAGTTTGGATTTAGGGGCAGAGAGAATATTATGTGAATGAGCTTCTGGTTGAGGGATGTTAGAGTACCTGAGAAAGGATGGAAAGTGATGCATGATGGGTTGCCTGCATTATCAGCACTTGAAGACTTCAGGGCTGCTAAATTTGACCTGGAGAGAAAACTGAAGCCCCTGAGCTTGAGTGTAGACCACTTGGTTAACCTAAATTACTGTTCCCATTCATAGCTATTGTACTTGTAGCAGCCAGGAACATGCAGAGTTGGAGGAACCACTTGTCTCACTCTCTTCATGATTTTAGGTGGACTTACCACCATAAGAATGATACCCCTGACTTTTATTCCTTCTCTATATATTCAACATTTTCCCATGAAATAGCAATAGTCATCAGTCCACAATTCCTTATCAAGTAAGATATTCCTGTCAATGACTGAAATACTGGAGAGTTGTTCTCCTTTCTTTCCTGTTGCCTCAAGACATTGAGAAGCACCTGCCTTAGGCATGCATATGTCCTTTGTAGCCACTACCCCTTAGCTAGGCTGACCCAACATTTAAACCAAGCAAAGAATATGAAAGGATGAGTATGGGACAGAGAGCCACAGAATCCTATTTGTTTGCAAATCTCACTGAAGTCCTCCAATCTAGTGTTTTTTAAAAAAAATCAGTAATGAAGCTAACAATTTGGTTTCCCATCTTCTTGTGTCTATCTATTAATTGGTCCCAAATCTTGGTGAGAAATAGACTTGCTATGTTTTGATCCTCTAAAACCCTAACAGCTATGATAGAAGACTTGGACCCTTGCCTAAGAATGGAGGTGCTGTGATCTCTTGGAATATATACCTTAGGGCAGCCTCTGAATCTGACCAGGAAATTTCACACTGTTGAGGGAAAGGACTGAGAAACATATTCAGAGAAATAAGCATGTACTTGACAAACAGTAGGTATTTAATATATATATATATATATGTTTTTTTCTCCCTCCTTATGAAATAAGAAGGCTTTGGATTGATTGTAGATGGTAACTTTTCTGTAGCCTGGGATCTAGGTATTATGAATGCCAGAGACTTCTGAATCATCATATGAATTTGGCAGCCAAAGCTGGGTAAAAGTGTTACTTCTAGTGACATGATGAGGATTACCAGGGAATCACTTTTTCATGGCAGTAGAAATGGAGTTGGAGTCTGTGTCAATATCTAAGAGTCAAATATTTAACTAACTGTACAACAGGAAGTGACTGAGGGGGACAGAACTGATTGTCTCATGCTAACTAGTTTATATGGGTTGGTCAGGTTGTCTCATACTCAGAAAGAAATCTGTAGAACTTTTGAAAATTACAGCTTCCAAATAAAGACAAAAGGTCAGCTGGATAACATATTTCTTTCCTGGAGATCACCTATATGCATTGGTGCTAGACTCATCCTGGAATTGCCTGTAGTTAAATCCTTCTACTCCCAATCTGTGATGTATGAGGTAGTACAACTCCACTTAGATAAGTACAGATGAAAATAGGGAGAAAGTCTTGACATGTTTAATCCTTGGACCCAGTCATCTCTGAGAACATCACCATCCTTGCCCTGTTGCAATTTGTTTATATGAGCCAGTACATTTCTTTCTTAGCTAAATTAGTTCAAATTGAGCATCTTCTAATTTGCAATTGTATGTCCCTTGGTAATATGGAGAGATTCAATTTCTTCTTTTTCTCTTCTGCTCCATTTGGCTTATCATTACTTTCTAAGTTTTCTGAGGAATATATATTCATTTGTACACATAAGAGTATTACAAAATCTATGATATAATAAAAATAGAGGAACAGGAGGTTCTGACCTCAGGAACTCCTAAACGTCAATTTGGCTAGGGAATATCAAATTAAGAAATGTGTCAGGAGCCAAAATGATCTTCTGGTCTGCTGGACCAGATCTGCTGATCTGCTGGAGATTCAGCATTGGTTTGTTGTCATTATTTGTATGGGTTGATCAATCTGCATATAGAAACTCAAAACTCAACTTGGATTATCTAGGAATGTCCATAAATTGTATGCCAGACAATTTTTACAGAAAAGGAATTTGTATAGGATTACAGATAAGTTCACAAAAATGTATTTAGAATAGGATGAGAGCCGGAACTACTTCAGGGATTTAGAGAACATTGACTAATAACCTCATCATGATGGATGGGATGAATAAGCTCTATTTTTTGGTAATTATTTTACTCTTTCCAAGATTTAATGTCCTTGGAGAAACTTGAACTCTTACTCACCCTTGGTATATTGTTTTACCTACCCTTCCTCCAAGACCAACCACAGATGGAGAGGTAATTCTGAAAGAAAGAAAGAAAGAAAGAGAGAAAGAAAGGAAGAAAGGAAGAAAGGAAGAAGGAAGGAAGGAAGGAAGAAAGGAAGGAAGAAAAGAGAAAAAATATATTTGAGTGCTATTAATAACTCGATAAGGAATGAACACTAGGACACAACAATACTACATGCCAGTTTTGAGTGAAAATGACTCAATATGAATCAATATTTACTATTGTTTCAGTTATCTATTTCTTCAAATAGCTTCACACCCATTCTCTCCTTCTGGTCTCTGCATGTAGGCTAGTTTGGGCTTCCTCACAGCATGGTGGCTTGAAGACAGCCAGACTGCTAATATGGTTTCTCAGAGCTCCAAGGGTCAGTGTTGCAAGAAAGCCAGGCAGAACCTATGTTGCTTTTATGGCCTAGCTTCAAAAGTCACGTAGCATCAATTTTGCTACAAGCCCACCCATATTCAAGGAGAGAGAACTGAGACACCACCTCTCAATAAAAGGAGAGTTAAAGTCACACTGAAAGAAGAGCATGTGCTTTGGGAGATATCACTGAAAATACAATCTGCCACCTCTGGGAAATACAATCTGCCAAAAGTATGGACCCAAAATATACTAATCTCAGTATAAGAAGCCCAGTGGTGTCTTGAAGTCCTCATATTGATGGCCTCCTCCTCTGTCTCCCTATACCCCATGTTTAGGGTCTAAACTTAAAAAATCCTAGTGCAACTCACTAACTGGTATTCTTAATAAATGTCACAGAATAGGAGTAAAGTTGTGAATGAAGTAAAGTCAATTCCAACAAATGAATTACTTTTTTAATAATAGTTTTCTGAATATGAAGAATATTATTCTTATAGGACTATTTTTGAATATCTCAGTCATAAAAGGAATCAATGCTTTTTTGAGGAAGTGGTCAAATACCTTTCTGTTTTGGACAAAGGACATTTCATGATTCAAAGTGCATTTATTATGCACCAGCTATTAGCTGAGCTCTATTCTTGGTGATGGAAGAGTGATGGACAGCAGGAAACAAAACATATTTTTAAAAAATATTCCTGCCACCGTGGAGGTGACCTGAATATGTTATTTGGTTGGGAAAAGGACACTGCCTGGTAAAGTGTCCAGCTTCTTCCACCACTATTGGGTGAGCCTGCAATGCAGGAACTATGTCATTTTCACTACTGTAGTCCCAGGGCCCAGCACAGTGCCTGGAGAAAGCAAGTTTCAATAAATACTTGTTGAACTAATGGGCAGATATGAAGGAAATCAGGCCAGTTCTTTAAAGGAAAGGGCTTTCATGAGAAAGGAGTCATCATGCCCTCTTCTTAAAAGACTGGCACTAGCTTGAGGAGATGGCTGCCCTCCATCATTAGCAATAAAGGTGTAACAAAATGCAGTAATGGGTTCTCTGTTACTTTCTCAGTAAGAGAAGGATGAAGAAGTCTGTACAATTTCTTAAACTTTGCAATTCCTTAGTGTTTGTTATTCTTGCTTTTCTCCATTTCTCTATGGTGATTAATAGTAATTTTTTAAAATGTCGTGTGCATTCGTCTTTGGGGACTGGAAGGAAGGAGGAAGCTGGGAAGACTGTTACTCTCTGCAAGGAAGCTCCAGGGGAGAGAATCCTCGAGGGATAAAGTTGGTGTTTGCAGCTTCAGAGACTTGGGAGTAGGTGCAGTCCCTGGGGCCTGCGCCAAGGAAAGACAGGACAGCAGCAAGCCTGGGCTGCAGAGGGTCCAGAAACTCAAGAGTGCAAAGGTCTTTGTGGTTACATGATCAAGCCTTGCCCAATTTTTCATGGTATAGAATTAAAAACAAATGAGTGCTCTTCTAATGCTTTCACTTTTGTATTCTCTATGTCAGTTAAATATGCCATCCACACTAGAAGTCTTTCTGAAGCCCTGCCCTGCTCTTCTCATCCTTCCTTTATAATCATTCAGTTAGTCCTGTCATTTTTGCCTGTTAACATCTTTCAAATCATTCCCATTTAATTCCATCTTCACTGCCTTTGCCTGTGCTCAGACCCGGATCAGCACAGCTGTCCTCTAATTGGTCTCAACATGAGAATTCTTCATCCCACTTCCCACTGCCTTTTTTCTTAAAAGCAAACTTGATTATGTCCTTTTCTGCATAACTCTCTGCTCTGTAGGCCTACTACCCCCAAGACAAAGCCCCAAACCTTAGCATATGAGGCCTCTGCTCTCCATTTACCTTTTAGACTCATTTTTGTGCCTCCTCCCCAAATACATCCTACACTTCAGCCACGTGGGTTGGCTAAATGAAGCCATACTATTCCAAATGATTGACTCATATACTTTGCCATATAATGTTCACTTTGCCTGGAATGTACTTTCTTTTCTCTCCAATGGGTAGATTCCTTCTCAACTTTCAAGACCTAGATCAAGTATCACTTCCACTCAGTGAAGCCTTTTTTTCACCCCCTCAGGCACTATATGTACATTCTTTAAGTGGATGAATTTTGTCACTAGATTGTGACTTTCTGGAGAGAAGGACTTTCTTGTTAACCCACACAGTATCACAAGTGCCTAGCATAGCACCTATCATAAAATTGGTAAATAACACTTGAGATGAATAAATGAATGTGAGTGGCATGGATAGCTTTGGTCCTCAGTGATGTGATGTTAGGAGAAAAGATGGAAGTACAAGTCTAGGTAGATGTGGAAGTGGCCCCCCTGTAACACGTCACTGATTTTACCTGAAAATCTATCTTTTTATTGCCCAGGGGCATAAAGAAATTAAACGAGGAGAGTCCAGTACAGCTATTCAGTCTCTAGACAGCAGAAACTCTCAACTTTATAAAGGATATGAAATTCTGTCCTTGGATGAAAGAAAAACACCAGCTTTGAACAAAGTAGGTTTGTAGAACAGTACATAGAGCTGCACCTGAAGGAAAATGTTCACTTTTTCTTTCTTGGCAATAGTACCTACTTCCAGGTGTCCTGTGTGTGGCCAGCTTATGTTCATCTTGAGGTATTGACTTCAGTCAAGCAGTATATTCCAAAGAGATAAGTAATTCTTGCATATTAGTGCAAGAACAGAGATTTACTCATGATCTGAAAATAGACAATATCTTAATCTGCTCAGGCTACTGTAACAAAATATTGCAGACTGGGTGACTTAAACAACAGAAAATTATTTCTTATAGTTCAATGCTGAGAAATCCAAGATCAAGGAGTCTGAAGGTTCAGTGCGGGCCTGCTTCCTTGCTTATAGACAGCTGTCTTCTCTCAGCGTGTGCTCCTGGAGAGAGAGAGAGAGAAAGAAGAGAGAGAGAGAGAGTGCTCTTGTGTCTCTTCCTCTTCTTATAGGGGCACAAATCTCATCATGAGGACACCACCCTCATGACTTCATCTAAACTTAATTACCTCCCATGTCCAAATACCATCACATTGGGGGTTACAACTTCAACATACGAATTTTGGGGGGACACAAACATTCAATCCATAACAACTAAGAATGATCCCAAAACAACAGCAATAATAAATACAACAAAATACATAATAGTATTAGTGTAGTAGTAGAGGTTTATTGAATGCTTGCTATGTGGCAGTCACAATTTTAGGGGCTTTAGATATGCCATCTCATTAAACCTCCTATTGAGCCTATGAGGAAGGTGATAGTATTATCCTCATTTTAAAGATGAAGAAATTAAAGTACAGAAAGCTCCAGTTACTAGCCTAAGGTCACTCTAATAATTATCAGAGGTGGAAATCAAACTCAGTTAATCCGGCCCCAAAGCTCATATTTTTAACTACAATACTGAATTTAGAAGAGGAAACACTCATAGATATTTTCTAATTTAATGATTTTTAACATTTTTGTAGTCATAGAAACATTTATCCAAAATATATTATTAATTTTAAATCCTAGTATATAAAACAGATAAAAGCTGAGCTAGACTTCTATTCCTCACAACATGGTGGGCGAGGTACACTGAACACATTTCTTTCACACAAAAAAAATGGAAATTAAAAATAAAATTTAAATGTATTTTAGTACTCAGTAAAATAGAAGTTCTTAAGGGACAGAAAAAAGTAGACAGAAATAAAGTGGAATAAAATGGAGGATTTCATAAAAGTATTTGTAGATTTCTAGTAAGCTATAGCTTTTCTTTTAACCATCTTGTGGAGAAGAGGAGAAAGAGTCTTGCAGAGTCACAACATTCACCCTTAAAGCTGAGATTCATAACACGATATTTCCTCAGAAAAAAAGACAAATTAGAAAAATATACACCATGTGAAGGGAAAAAGCAAAGAGCCTTGCCAATCCCAGCCTTGAGTCTTAGGTGGGATAACAGTTTAAAAGTTTACTCTAAAAGTTCTTAACTACATATTAGCCTTCACATAAGTTGAGAATTAAGGCCTACAGTATCTAAAAGTCCTGACTCAAGAAATTACGTAAAATATTCCTGGGCTAGAGTTCCCTCAAGGGTCTAGCAGAAGCAAATGCAAATCCTCTCTCAAGGAATGCATTCTCAGCACAGATGTTATAGAATTCCACAGGTAAAACTCCAAAGGAATATAAGCTTACAGAAACATTAAAAAGAAATTCATGAAGAAATAAGGCATATGGTTTTTGGTCAAACATATAAAGATGTTAGAAATTATCACTCCTGTTCTCACAAGTAAAAAGTTGAACAAACTGAAAATCAACAACTCTTTTTAGACCCATCAGATAATTGATGTCACGGGGCAAACTGGTGTCCTAAAAACTGGAGAGAGAATTAAATACCAAAAACCACATTACCTTCTGCTTGCCTAGAGCAGAAGCCCAATCAGAACCCTGTCTCTGGAGCCGGTACTCATAAGAGAACTAAAGTGTGATTGAAGAATTTCTAGAGACTACGTGAGGACTAGCTTTGGAGTAAAAGCTCCTGCGGCCTGACCTTTAGGGGCCCCCACAATTGTGTGAGGTTTACCTCCTGGAGATCTACCACCTTCACCTCAGGGTGCAGATTGGAGAAAACTCCCCTTAGACTTCGGGGGGGGGGTGGTGGAGAGGAAGAGAAAGTAACCATTCTGAAATACACCCAGAGCATTCTCTTCTCAACAAAGGAGTTCCGTCACTCCTCAAAAGACACTATTTTACCATAATCTTACATAACCAACTTGAATTTTACCAAAGCCTAATTGACCTGGAGAAAGTGGAATACTTAAATCCAACCCCGTCTCACCTGAGGGAGAGGAAAACAAGTTGAAAACCACTTTGAGAATCACAGCCAAAAGGCATAGGCTCATGAAAAGACAGAGATGTAATTATTGGATTATAGAATGTAGTCTTACCAATCTTACCACCTTACCACAATGTCAATCAGGTTTTTGTATAATAACAGAGGATTTCAAATAGACTAACTGGATGCTTCAGATCCTATTTCAGAAGGAGCCTCTGGGTAAACCCAATAACATCATAAGAGACAAAAACAAAGACACTGGAGAAAATTTTACTCTCTGACACCTACAGCTACAGCAAACAGTAAAGCGACCAACTCCTAGACAAATAAACATAAAGACCTCACACTAAAGGCTTATTTACTCAGTTCCTTTTATGGGGTATATCACTTCTGGCTTTCAACCAAAAAGTTACAAGGCATAATAGAAGGCTAAAAACACAGTTTAAAAAAACAAAGCATGCATCAAATCCAAGCTCAGATATGATAGACATTTTGGAATATCAGACTAGAAATTTAAAATAACTTTGACTACAATGCTTAGGACTGTAACGGAAAGATACACAACATGCAAGAACAGATGGTAATGTAAACAGTTACATGAAAACTCTAAGAAGCCAAAGGAAATGTTAGAAATCAAAAACACTAATAGAAATGAAGAATGCTTTTGATAGGCTCATCAATAGAATGGACATGGTTGAAGAAAAATCAGTGAACTTGAAGATATGCCTAAAGGAAATTCTAAAACTGAAATGGAAACAGAAAAAGTAATTTTGATAAATGGAAAGACTATCTAAGAACTGTGGGACTATTCCAGGAGGTAGAACTTGTGTGTATTGGAATACCAGAAGGAGAAGAAAAAAAAAAAAAAAATCAGAAGAAATGTTTGAAGTCACAATGGCTGAGAATTTTCCAAAGTTAATACAAACACATAATCACAAGGGTCTAGGAAGCTCAGAGAACACCTAGTAGGATAAATAGCTCAAAAAATTTTGTTTAAACTACACCAAGGTTTACCATATTCAAACTGAAGAAAATTAAAGACAAAGATAAAATCTTGAAAGGAACCAGAGAAAAAGGAATCAGGCAAAATGGAGGTCAGAACAAAAATCTATAGACTCAGATAAGCAAAGACTTAAGATCTTATAGCATAATGAATGTTAAGCATATTAAATATATATTAAAATATACAATGTTAAATATACTTGAATGTATTAAATATGTAATATGTACTTAAAGAGATTAAATAGAATCAAACTGATAAGGCAGATTTTGAAAAATAATCTGGTATAATTCTACAAATAAAAAAAAGGAATTGAAATTAAAAAAAAAAAAAACAAAACTCTTGTATTAGGGTTCTCCAGAGATATACAATCAATAGGATAAGATGTGGATATGTGTGTGTGTGTGTATATATATATATATATATACACGTGTGTGTGTTTCCTTTGGCCTTCTTTTGTTCCTTCCATCATCATTAGAAAAACATTTCAGGAATGAGAACATCATGGACCAGAGTCATCCCAATCAAGCTTTCCTAGCCAAACTAAGCCTAGATCTATCAATCCCCATTGATCCACCTATTATCTGGAATCAACAGAGTTTTGAGCTGAGTTCAGCCTACATGAGCCAATCCCCAGACAATCCATAGACTTGTGGGTGACAGTGAACAATCAGTGGTTTAAGCTATTGAGTTTTGAGTTGTTTTTATGTAACAAATTAATTAATTAATTAGCTAACAAATACAGTGAGTTAAACAGTTAAATGCAAGTGAAAAGAGAATTAGTGAATTAGAAGACGATTCAGAGTAAACCATTTGAAATCTAGGACAAAGAGCAAAAATATAAGAGGAAGGTTAAAACTGTGAATGAGAGGATGAGACAGTCTATACATGACAACTTGAATTTGTAAATGACAGAGTAAGTTGTAGTAAAGAATTAGTATCCAAAATATGTAAGAGACTCTTAAAAACCAGCACAAAAAAGAAAAAGAAAAAAAAAAAAAAACTCAGGAAAAAAATGATCAAAAAGCCAGGACAGGAATTTCATAAGAGAGAAACTTCAAGTTGTCAATTAATATATGAATTTATCCGTTAGTCTTCAGAAAATTTCAAATTGCAAGAATGATGATGTACAGAGGCCTAGAACTGACCTGAACTATTTTACTAAGATAAAAATGTATCAGTACAGTATTGATTCCCAGACAAGGTATGAAACATACTGATTAATAGTTTTGCTTTGTTATCATGGGTCCAAGGAGCCTGGGGTGATTTAGATCAGCTTGTCACCATTGTTTATTAATACCAAGGCCACCAAGATTTGCACCTGGTTTTCATGAAACCCCCGGAGAGCTCTGTCATTGGGACAGTTCTGTACAGGAACTGTGTCTGTCTGATCAAGAAGGTATAATAAGACTAGGCTGAAACTCAATCTTGGGCTCCCTTTTCCTGGGTATGCTATGCACAGGTTTGTGGTTCCTTATTGAGAGAAAAGGTACATTTGTCATGACCCTTACAGAGAGAGGACAATTGGAATTCATACCTATCCTCCCTGGACTTCTCGTTGTTAAGCAGCCTTTAACTTTGATGGATATCCTTACTTTAATTCTCTTGCTATTTTGTATTATTTTTCTCTCTAAAAATATAGATTTGTAAGTATTATCATTCTGAGTTCTGTGAGTCTTCATTTACAATAGAATGTATCTAATTGCTAGTGGTAGTGCAGGGAAGATAAATTTTAACCCACCAAACTGAAAAAAAAATCTGGAGTAGTAAGTACTGATGCGATTTAGAATAACAGGGATTTTTACACACTTCTGGTTGGATTATGCATTGATACAACCACTTTTGGAAGTAATTTGGCATTACCTGGTAAAGTTGAAGATGAGTATACACTAAGATTCTAAAATGTTTCTGTATAATAAATACACATGGCTACCAAGAGGGGTGTATAAAAATTTTTATGGCAGTAATTGGACCCAATCCAGATAGCTATCAACAGGGGAATGGATATATACATTCTGGTCTTTACTGATACAATAATAATAATGGATAGAAACAAGTCACATAAGAATATATATTATGAAACTATTTATATAAATTTTTAAATGTATAAAACTAAGAATATACGTATTTTTAAAGATACAAATACAGTTTTAAAACTCTAAAAGCAAAAAAGATAATGATATACAGTAATTCAGGGTAGATTATGGTTACCTCTCCTACTACTCCAATGGAGAGAAAGGGTTTTTGATATGAAAGAATTTGGTTTTGGCTGTTAATGTTACACTTCAGGAGTGTTTGATATATTATTCTATATATCTAAAGGAACAGTTTAAAGCTACTTGTCCTGATGAATGCCATCTACTGACAGTTAAACATATTAAGGACCAGAGAGGTAAGTGGCTGACACTGCCATATAGGTCACTACTAACAGAGATAAGTTCAGGACACCTGAGTTGTTCATACCATTTTCTACCTAGCCAAGGAACTCATATAATGTGGGCTGTAATAAAAATATGGTTTGGCATCTTGAATCCATCATGATCTATGCATAAGGTAGGATAAAGTAGGAAGGAGCCATGGAAGTAATAGGTTTGATCAAGAACTTAACTGTGGAAGACATTCTGTACCTTCCCCTTAGGCCATACAACAGAGCATCCCACTGGAGCATCTTTACTAGACAAAATCCCAGCCAGCAGAAAACACTGCAGTGAAGACAGGGTCTTGATCCAAACACGCGGATAATATTGGAATTCTCTGCAATGTCTCTAAGTGACATGGGGAAATGCTTATAACAAGCCACTTGGGAAATTTGGAATATTGCAGTTTGCCTTTTTTCACAATGCTCGGTGGCTAAGAATTTTTAAATAGGTTTTTGTCAGTTTATTAGGCTCAATAGTAGAAATATGTTTCTAGTTTTCCTGATATATATTCAGGCTAGGAGAAATGTGATGCCAGTAAAGGCTAGCCAGCCTTCACTACTAGGGATTATTTACATATTGCAATATTTATATAGGAACTTAACAGACCTAGGACATTAGGATTTAGGAAGAGATTAAAAGGAAATGGGTGAGATATTTTAAGAAGATATTTGATAAAGTTAAGACTAATTAAGGTGGGGTATTCTGACACATTTTGGGGGGGAATGGGGAAAGGTTTTATAGAGTCTTTTTTATTCAAAGGTAGAGAAGAATGCTATTAAATTTTGCCCATTATAAAGATAAAGGGGAGAGATGAGTACTTTTGTACAATGGCACCCAAATATGGTTCTATGACTGGCTATATCAGAATATCCTATTTTTTAAAAAATGCACATCCCTGTAAATTCCCAGGTAGTATCATATCTTTAAGCTGAAGATGGTGCTTAGAAATTTACATTAATTAAAAAAAAACTTGATGATTTTGATGGAAAGTTAATCTTGAGAATTACTCTTCTTAGTAATTTTGAGATCATGAAAATATTCAGTCACCAGGGATGGGGTGAGGTTGTGGTACCTTAACATCCTGGTATAGAAATGGCATTGCTCTACCTAGAAGAGGAGTAAGAGAGACAATAAACTCTCAGATTCTCTGAATCAGGATTGTAAGAGTGAGAACTAGCATTTTCTGTGAAGAACACTGTTCTTAGTGTCTACCTTCTCTCTGACTGTTCTGTTTATTCTAACATGGATCCAAAGCCCACAGGGTACTGGTCAATACCTAAGTTTGGAAGAAAGCGAAAACCACAATTAGTGAAGCCAACTGGTCTTTTTCAGTGCTTCTAATGATAGATCATATTTCTGAAGGCTTGAAAGATTATAACACATACCATACACCTGGTGCATTTTAGATGAGTAGACATCGTGTGCTCAGAAGTGAGCAGGAAGATGTGTTGCACTGAATTTTATTGATTTTCCTTTTTGCTTGTATAGTTTTATGATGTTCCATTTTCTTTTTCTCTTGGTTTGGAAACTGTGGCCTTGGTTATTTATTTTCTTCCTTCATTTTACATATAAAATGTATATGTAACACTGCATCAATTTTCATGGTCACTGGTGAAAGGGCTGGGTGAATCCTCTGGACAAGAAAAGATGTCTAGTGATAGAGGAGTTAATTATTTTCCTTCTAAGAAGCTTCCCCTCAAGTTCTCTTCCATTTTCATTTTCTCACATTTTTGGAATGCATTTATAATTTTCTTTTTAATCTCATAACCTTCTGATTTTTAGCACTGAGATCTCACTTTCAGAGATTATATATTGATAGTTAGAATTATTTCCATTTGTATTCTGTACCAGGGTCTTCGGTTGTGACAATTTCCTTCTACAACTTCTTGATATAACTCATCTAGGAAAAAGATTAAACAGATGAATTATAATAGAAATAAGGCTTTTATTTGTGGAAGCTTAAAAACTGATAAGGATCAACTTTACTAACAAATTTGTGTTTTCTCTGGTCTTTGCCCAGTTCACGTGGTGGTTTTAATTAGAATATTATGCCTTTTGTAATCTAAAGTAAATTTCTCTCAATAATCTCAAAGTTTTGGATATGCCAGCCAATTATATACTGAAGTCATGTTTTGGTTTATGGCTCATGGCTCATGGCACAAACCTCTAATTTTGCTAGTTCTTTTTAGTATCTGCTGAATTAATATGCTAGATTAGAGAATGACAGTATATGGGTCATTTCTGGCTCCAAGGCTAGAATCAAAGTGAGCATCACTCTCCTTGTTAAAAAATGACTTTAACACATTAAGAAGAGGGCAAAAAAAGTTCTTCTTGTCAACTGTTAATCATATGAGCTCCTGTCAAAGGGACTCATTATGATATCAGTATTCCCAGATTTAAGACATTCCCATAACGTCATCACAAATTGTTTCTTACCACATAATACCTATAGTATTATAATTAGTTTGAACAGCATAATGTTGACATTTTTTATGGTATTCAACCACAATGGCTGAATACTGAGAATTTCATATAATTCAACCTAATGGCTAATATTTTCTATTCATTCACTTTTTACCTAACATACTATCTTCAAAAGTGAAACAAAAAACACTGCTGCAGAAGGAAAATGTACCACTTGTGATAAATAAAATGTAACATTACAAAAAAATGCAATAAAAACAAAACAAGAAAGGGCAATGCCATTAAATTTTAGCTAGATACTGCAGCCTGCCAAGTGCTCAGAGCTGGAAGTCTGCACTCTCTTTGGTAAGAGGAGGGACTAGCAGTGACTTTAAGATGCCTTAAAACTAACAAAAATTAAACCAAGATTTTCTCTTGAGATAATCAGTATTGAAAGAAAACT
Source organism: Balaenoptera acutorostrata (assembly GCF_949987535.1). Classification (NCBI taxonomy): domain Eukaryota; kingdom Metazoa; phylum Chordata; class Mammalia; order Artiodactyla; family Balaenopteridae; genus Balaenoptera; species Balaenoptera acutorostrata. The sequence goes on from NC_080068.1 coordinate 93,644,801, forward strand.
TTGAAACGGAATAATTATTTCAGTCTGTGATTTAATATTATTTAATTCCAAACTCTGGAACCACATGTCTTACATATTGGAAAATACCATGTTAGATGATTTGTTTTGCCCAGTTTTCCCTTTTGTGTTCAGAGGGCACTTCTAAGCATGCAATAAATGACACCATTATTCATGTGCCAACATCTAGGGCTAAATTAATTTCATAAATTATGTCAAATGAACCAAATGATATCTTGCAAAGAGTCCACAACTCTCTTAATGTTATTTATCATAGCATATAGTTTAATGGAATATAATTTTTATTTATATTCTGTTTCTTCTAGCCTCTGTGAATTCAGGATCTTCTTTCCTCCCTGAGTCAGTGCTAAGATGTGAATAATTAGGTAGAAGTAGACAACTGAGTTAATGAGTACAACAATATATGTGGAAAAGTAATATTTACAAAGGAAAAATTAGTCTACTTCATTACCATTTCTGTAGTACTCAGCTTCTGAACTATAAAACTGGTATGCAACACCTTGAGGTGAAATACTCATTGCTCACTTAACTCTTCATTTAATTTACTAATTTCTGGAAATGAGATATTTTGATTCCTGGAGGTACGTTTTGGTGTGTTTGTGATGATGGGAAGCCACAGGATTAAATGGAAGCATTTTTCTAGCCATTGATGTTACTATATAAAGATCATTTAAAACAAATAGATAGATGATAGATAGATAGTTAGAAATAGATATATATAGATATACATATACCTCCATTTATGTTTATATATATATATATATATATATATGCACACATAGATATTATTTGCAAACAGTAAAACATTTTATGAATTTGAAGATAAAATGAGACTTCACACAAAAGTTTTAAACATTTTCCTTCCACAAATGAGGGAATATTGCTCTGAACCAACTCTCCTGCTGACAAACAATAAAACTGGACAAATTATATATGTAAAAGATGACTGAAATGACTGGCAAGCTTATCAAGGCAGTGAAAATTTTCAGGATCAAGATTTTGAAAATAAGGAAGGTCCAGGGAGGTGAATCCAGATTTTGGAGCATTTTTCTCCTTGACTTATCACCAGTTCTTAAAGCCAAAATGATGGCTGAAGGCTGAGAAGACTCCCTAGCAGTCCTAGCAATAATGTGAAACAGAAATAGAATAATTATCAAGACTAAATCCAGATTTCTAATCATTTCAATTATTGATTAAGGTGATTCACCCTTAAAATAGTAGCTAGGAAGAAGAAAAAGTAAATCTTATTAGGAGGAATGTAATTTAATCCAAAATATCATTTTTGCTATAATTTTATGCAATACTGATAATTAAATATAATTTGGTAATTGAAAGACAATGACTCACTGAAAATTGAAGAGAATAAAATGAGAAATTGAAATAGATCCATGGAAGATGCACAAATTGAAATTATTAGACACAGACTTAAAAATACCTATGGTTACTAAGTTCAACTAAATATATGACAAGATAGAGATCTATGTCAGGAAAAATAAAATTATAATTAAGAATAAAATAAAAATTATAGAACTCAAAACAGAGTAATTAAAATTATGAACTTAGTGGATGTTTTGAAAAAAACTAAAGACAGCTGAAGAGAAAATTAATAAACTGGAAGACATGTCAAGAGAAAATACACAAACTGAACTGTAATGAGACAAATGCATGAAAGAATACGCAGAGGAAGGTGTGATACAGTGAAAAATCCAACATAAATACAATTGGAATATCAAAAGGAGATGAGAAAGAGATCATAGTAGAAGCAATATTCGATGACATATGGCCAAGAATCTTACAAAATGTATTACATATAGATGGTAGAAGAATTACAACCCTCAAACAGGATGAATGCAAAAAAACAAAAATCACACATACACACCTAAACACTCATACACACACTCACACAACACTCATGCATATTATAGTAAAATTGTTGAAAAGCAAAATCAAAATCTTAAAAGAAGCCAGAGAAAAAAAGGAAATAACTGCAGATTTAAATTCAATATTCAGAGTTTGATATATTATTTAAAAAAACAAGATATTTTCAGACAAACAAATGAAAGAATTGGCTGCCTTCATCATCCAGGAAAGGAAGTACTAAAAAGTCAGTCAGAAAGAAAATTATCCCAGAATAAACAGAAGTGAATAAAATGACTATAAATATTTGTAAATACAAATGGACATTGACTAGTTAAGACAGCAACAATAAATATTGTTGGTTTTTACACATAGAATTAAAACATATGACAACATTAGCCCATAGATCAAGAAGGGGAGAAATGGAGTTAAAATATTTTAAAGCATTTTTATTATCCTGGAAGTGGTAAAAGTACTAATTTATATTAGGCAGTATTAAGACAAGGATTCACACTATAATTTCAAAAAAATAACACTAAATAATAGAAAAATTATCAAGATATATATATTCACATGTGTATTTTTATCTTTATGTGTAGTCTCTATATATAAATGTTTTAATGCATATTTATTTATAATATAATATATAAAATAATATTTATTTTATATAATATATAATATACTGTGTATATTTACAAAACATAATCTTTCATTTATGTATATTATCATTCTTTATATCAATATATAATGTGTATTTTATATATAATTATAATATCATTTTATATATATGTAATTTCCAGTGAATTGGGCAATAGAATAATAAATGTATTCCCCAAAAATAGAGAGGCAAAGAGAGAAAGAGAGAGAAAAAGAGATCAGAAGCAGGACAAACAAAAAACAAATACTAAGATGGTAGATTTAAACCAAATATATCTATACTTACATAAAGTATAAATAGAATAATACTGCTGAGAAATGTAAGAATTTTTAGACTGAATAATAAAAAAAACTCAATCATATAATGATTAAAGGAAACATGCCTAAATACAGAGGTTCTGAATGGTTGAAAGTAAAAGAATGAAAAACATAGGCACATTTAAAAGTAAAGTATACAACAAAAACAGTGCTTTTTATATTTAAAGACTGTACGTTTGGTATGTCAATTATAATAGTAAAGGGGGAAATAATAATTTAAATTAAAATAAAAGGCAAAAAATAATTCAAATTAACTACAAAAATTAAACATTTCTTTTTTGAAACAATATTTGAATTGAAGTCAATATCAAAAACATGTTTATATTTTTCAAAGTTTTCTTTATTAATTACAGTTAATTATTTGTAATATATTTATATATTATAAAAATATATAGCCATTCTTAAAAATTAAATATCCCTTCAACAGAGGCCTACAGTGACAAAGAAAGACTAAAACTTTGGATGTGTTGGCCTCAGGGTACCAGAGAATGCTGAAATGGCAGAAAGTTGGACTTCCATTTGTTTTGGAGACTAGAGCAAGTCACACTGCTTAAAATTGGTAGCCTGGAGTTTGCTTTTTCATTCAAGAATTGAAATTAAGAGATTAGTGGGACCGTGAGTCATAGCTACCACTTACACAAGCACCATGTCTGGAACAGAAGCAGACAGCTCAGTAACCAAGACCTTGGGCAAGCTGTGTGCTGTCTCAGTAACTGAGCAGCACCATGAGACAGGATCTCAGAGACATGGACATGACACCTCATGTTTGACAGGAGCTACAGGAATATGAGTAAATGAACCTGTGGACCTGCTATAAAGGGAAGGCCAAGTAGAGACAGAAGAGTAGTAATAAAGGTGTCATATAAGATAAGCTTGAAAATTCAAAGGTATTTGTAATGTTTTGTTTGAAGCTAGAAAAAAATGTCAGGAATTAAAATCACTTCTAAAAATGAAAATAAAGAGCAATCTCAAAATGTCTTAAAAATAAGTAAAATCCTCAAAGAAATAAAAATATATCTAAAGGCAAAAGAATATATTAAAGCTGCCACAAATGAATTGTGAATAGGTATACATAAAATTATAAAAATGGAAATATGGTCATTGAAATTTAAAAATCTCAATATATTGCATCTATTCTAGTGTGACACTGTTAAAGAGAAATTTAATGAAATAAAATGTGATTGAAATTAATTACATTGGTTGAAGAATTCATCTAAAATCTAAATCAGAAAGATAAAGAAATGAAAATGTGACAGAGTAGTTTAAAAATATGGAGGACAAAGCTGTGAAATTGACTTGTAATAAAAAAGTTGCCTACCCAAATTACCAAGTTCAGTTATTATCATAGACTATTTTTACCAAAAATTTAAGTAAAATATTTTTTTCTTAAATAAAATATTTCAGAGACTAGGCGAGAAGGAAAACATTTTGTGAATTGGTATAACTCATAGATATTAATATCAGGCAAGAACAGTTAATGGAAATATGTATAGAGAGACCAATCACACTTATAAATACGGTATAGCTTCAATAATCCTGCATACACTGATAATAAATCACACACAGAAATGTATACAACTTATTGAACACAGTTATATAGAAGTAGACTTCCTTTACCTGATGAAGAGTATTTTTAAAAAGAATATAACAATATCATACTTAATGACTATTAAAGTTAGGAATAAGATGAAAAAATTTTTTGGTCATTATTGTTCAACATGGTACTGAGCTCCTAGGCAATGCAATTAGGAAAAAAAATTGTATAATGATTGAAATGAGACAGTATATATAATATACAAAATATGATTGTAAATCACATAAAAATCTAAGATTTTAAACTATCATAACTTTTTAATCATTTTAATTTTTTTCTTGGATTTTTAGGTACATAATCATATTATCAGCATGATGTAATAGTTTTACTTCACATTTTACAGTTTCTATACTTCTAATTTATTTTTTTCTCTAATAGAGTTGGCTAAAACCTCAAGAAGGTTACAAGCAGTGTAAGGGGACACCCCTGTCTCCTAACATTAATGTTAAGTGCTTCTAGTGTTTCTTAAGCATGATGCTATACTTCAGGCTGAAGGTGATAAGTTTGTATTATATTATGGTAACCTCATTACCAAATCCAGCAGTCTTTAGTCTTCCTTACTAGTCTCAACTTTTCCCACAATGTTGGGTATGTTTTGTCACCTACTTTTTTGTATTTATTGGGACTTCAAGCATCCAATAAATCATAGCCCACTTCCTCACCCAGATTTTAAAAATAAAACATCAGAAGGAAAGGCCAGGTTGATATCAAAATATTATCTTAATTATTGATAAAGGCTGTGTGAGAGCAAAATGGTCCTGTTCACTGAGTTCCAAAAATCAAAGACTCACCCATGCAACCACAGACCACCATGGATGAGGGCAGGACACCCAAGTCCCCAGATAATACTCCCACATGGAGAACCAGAGAGGAGCTTGTGCAGGCACACTTGCAAGAAGAAAAAGAGAAGAGCTATGCCTAAAAATTTCTGTTTTAACTTCCTAAATATACAAATCAAGCAAGGCATTTCTCCTCCAAGGAAGTATGAGCAAAGCTAAACAGAGGCCACAAATAGGGAAAAACCTTCTGTATTCCTTTTCTATCACTGCTGTAGCAAATCACCACAGACTTAGTAGCTTAAAGAACATACATTTATCTTACATTTCTGGAGGTCAGAGGTCTAAAATGAATGTCATGGGACTAAAATCAAGGTGTCAGCAGGGCAGTATTCCTTCTAGAGTCTCTAGGGGGACAATCTTCTTTCTTCTTTTTCATCCTCTAAGTAGCCAATTGCATCCCTTAACCCATAGCTTCCAGCCAGCAATTGCATCACCCCAACTTCTGCTTCTATCACCACATCTCCTTCTCTGACTGACACTGATTTTCTGCCTCCCTCTTTGAGTTATAAGAGCCCTTGTGAATACATTGGGCTCACCTGAATAATCCAGAATGATCTTCCTATCTCAAGATCCTTAACTGAATCACATCTGAAAAGTCCCTTTCGCTATGTAAGGTAACATACTCACAGGTTTTGAGGCTTAGTTTGTAGACACCTTTGGGAGAATGGGGACATTAATCTGCTTACCGTGTCTCCTTTTATAGAAACTAGGAGTGGAAGAATGGACAGGATGGGCTCTTCCCTAAAGTTCCCCATCTTTTTGTTTTCTTTGCCCATTGAGTTTAACTCTTAAGACTACAGTCAATTAAAGATGTGGCTGGCAGCTGCATAGGAGTGATTTGACCTCTATCAGGATTACTCTGCTCTCACCCCTGTGAAGTTGCTCCTTCAATGGCAACTACAACTCATTTGGGTTTTGTCCTTGCACCAGCTGTGTGCAGTTGAGTCTGTCCACATAAAGGTATGAAATGGGTCAGAAGTATATGTTATATAATCAGCTTCAGGTCAGTCTTTAACCAGAGTTGAAAATTCACTTCCTGTTCTATTTCTGTATTTTGGCCAGTCACATTGTTCAATGGAGCATATCGTAAATTCATCAGTCAGATTAGATAACGCCAGTAAGATACTCCAATAGTAAAATGTGCAAGGAGGGTACAATAGGATAACACCAAGACCAGAATAGTCTCAGTTTGAGTTTACACCCCAACTCATTAAAAAAAATTATGAAAAGAAATAAAACTACAAATATAACACTTTGTCAGTTAAAGACCAAAAATAATAAAGTAAAACATCTAATTCTTTTTCTCTGTGTGTTTAAAGTTCAAAGAAATTTGTTTTCCACAGTTTCATATTCTGCATGGTTTCAGTCAGAGATATTTTCAACGGCTGGTGGCATTGAGGTTTCAGAAGCAGCTGTAACCTGGACTGTCTCTCAAAAAGATCTGTGTACTTTCTTCAGAGACTCAGAAGATGGGTTAACTTATTTCCAAGGCTCTGATGTTTCTAACCTTTTAAAGATTACAGGGAATTAATGGGACACATGAGATTTTCACAGCACTAGCCCCACGATGATCACATTGGGAATAAGCCAATCATCTTCCTCAAGGGCATTTATGCCAGGCAAAATTGCATTCCAAGAACGCAGATTTGTATTGTCAGACACTAGTGGAGACTTGGTGGAACTGGCATAAGAAAGAGGGATGGAGAAAATCGGGTGTCAGTATCGTAGCATCACTGAATGCTGGTTAGTTCTTTTTCTGGAATGCACAATCTGTGAACTTAAATTCAGATTGGAGAAATGTCTGAGCAAAAGAGTACTGTTACCACTGCCAATTTACTCTATCTATGATGGGGTAGACATGTATGTATACATAGTGTATCTTCTCCCAGAGACTGTCATTTTCCTGTTTTGTTTTTCTTTCAGAATTCAGGTATTTGCCAATGTTGATGGCCTCAGCCTCTAGGACTTATCTAAGGTGTCTTTCTTTTTCATCCAGCCTATGCAAAATCTCTCAGTTTTCATTTTGTATTTTTATTGTCCTGCATGGACTTTCTAGGGATGTTCTGATCACATGCTCCATGAACAAGCATTTTCCATCCTGTTTTCATCAATTTTTATTGAGGAGTTATTTAGGTGTAAAACATCTGCTTCTTATGGGAGGTTTCCCCTTCTCAAGTAATTAGCCAGTTCAGAGCCAATATAAGACACTTTGGTGGGATGGGACTCTGGAGTCTATGGACAAGCACAGCTCTCTCTTTGATTAGCATTGTCCAAGGATTTCTCCTTTACCATTTTCATGTTTTGCTCCCAATATAACTCTGTAGCTTCAACAACTATCTTTTCACACATTTATCCTTTTTGCTGAGACCAACCATATTTCGTTCAATAGTGTAATTTCAATTTTACTTTATTGTATTTTATTTTTTAAATTTTTATTGGAGTATAGTTGATTTACAATGTTCTGTTAGTTTCAGGTGTAGAGCAAAGTGAATCAGTTTATATATATATATATATATATATCTCCACTCTTTTTTGGATTCTCTTCCCACATAGGTCATTACAGAGTATTGAGTAGAGTTCCCTGTGCTATACAGTAGGTCCTTATTAGTTATCTATTTTATATATGGTAGTGTGTATATGTCAATCCCAATTTCCCAATGTATCCCTCCCCCCCATCCCCCTTGGTAACCATACATTTGTTTACTACATCTTTTACTCTATTTCTATCTTATAAATAAGTTCATTTGTACCATTTTTTTAATAGTCCACATATAAGCAATATCATATGATATTTGTCTTTCTCTGTCTGACTTACTGCCTCAGTATGACAATCTATAGGTCCATCCATGTTGCTGCAAATGGCATTATTTTGCTCTTTTTTATGGCTGAGCAATATTCCTTTGTATATAGGTACCACATCTTCTTTATCCACTCCTCTCCCAATGGACATTTAGGTTGCTTTCATGTCTTGGCTATTGTGAATAGTGTTGCAATGAACATTGGGGTGCATGTATCTTTTCAAATTATGGTTTTCTCCAGATATATGCCCAAGAGTCAGATTGCCGGATCATAGGATAGTTCTATATTTAGTTTTTTAATGAACCTCCATACTGTTCTCCAAAATGGTTGTAACAGTTTACATTCCCACCAACAGTGTAGGAGGGTTCCCTTTTCTCCACACCCTCTCCAGCATTTATTGTTCATAGATTTTTTTGATGATGGCCATTCTGACTGGTGTGAGGTGATACCTCATTGTAGTTTTGATTTGCATTTCTCTAATAATTAGTGATGTTGAGCATCTTTTCATGTGCTTTTTGGCCATCTGTATATCTTCTTTGGAGAAATGTCTATTTAGGTCTTCTGCCCATTTTTTGACTGGGTTGTTTGCTTTTTTTGATATTGAGCTGCATAAACTCCTTGTATATCTTGGAGACTAATCCTTTGTCAGTCGCTTCATTTGCAAATATCTTCTCCCATTCTGAGGGTTGTCTTTTTCTCTTATTTATGGTTTCCTTTGTTGTGCAAAAATTTTAAGTTTAATTAGGTCCCCATATTTTATTTTTATTTTATTTTCTTTACTCTAGGAGGTGGATCAAAAAAGATATTGCTGTGATTTATGTCAAGGAGTGTTCTGCTTATGTTTTCCTCTAAGAGTTTTATAGTATCCAGCCTTACATTTGAGTCCTTAATCCATTTTTAGTTTATTTTTGTGTATGGTGTTAGAGAATATTCTAATTTCATTCTTTTACATGTAGCTGTCCAGTTTTCCCAGCACCACTTATTGAAGAGACTGTCTTTTCTCCATTGTATATGCTTGCCTCCTTTGTCATAGATAAGTTGACGATAGATGCGTGAGTTTATCTCTAGACTTTCTATTCTGTTCCATTAATCTATATTTCTGTTTTTGTGCCAGTACCATAATGTTTTGATTACTGTAGCTTTGAAGTCATGGAGCCTGATTCCTCCAGCTCCATTTTTCTTCATCAAGATTGCTTTGGCTGTTCAGGGTCTTTTGTGTTTCCATGCAAATTGTAAAATTGTTTGTTCTAATTCTGTGAAAAAATGCCAGTGGTAATTTCATAGGGATTGCATTGAATCTGTAGATTGCTTTGGGAAGTATAGTCATTTTGACAATATTGATTCTTCTAATCCAAGAATACAGTATACTTCTCCATCTGTCTGTAGTATCTTGTAGTCTTCTGAGTACAGGTCTTTTGCCTCCTTAGGTAGGTTTATTCCAAGGTATTTTATTCTTTTTAATAAGATGTTAAGTAGGATTGTTTCCTTAATTTCTTTCTGATCTTTTGTTGTTAGCCTTGAAGGTCAATTTTAGAGTGAACATATACCCTTTGGTTTCTTACCATCACCTTAAATTCAACATGTAGGTAGTGAAATTAATCACTGATCTCTCTCCTACTAACAAGCTAGTCCCAAATTGGTTCCTCAGCTTCTTCAAATGATGATGCCCTAATTTTGTCACTGAACATTGAAATTTCACCATCATTTTTGACTATTCTTGAGCTAAGCAAATCCTATCCATCCTTTTAAGCCTGCTTCAGCTTATATATCTCATCCTTTTAAGCCTGTTTCAGCTTATATATCTTTCATGCAAACTTTTCTCCCAATTAATGTGTGTATGTATGTATACACATGCATTAAGTTGTTACACATATAAAGTTACATTTTCTGTCTATCATCTATCTATCCATCCATCAAGAGAGAGGGAGAGAGGTTGAGAGAGAGCAAAGAGGGTAATCCTGAGTGAACTCTCTTAACTTATTTTTCCCTTCCATCTCATAATTTATCAATGTTCTCACCAACTATTATATCTTTTTCTCCTTTACAGATAAGTTGTCCTTCATTCTTTGCCAAAAGCTAGCAGTTACATCTATATTCTTGTACCTGTATCCTCTTACCTTCTTTAGGTCTTTAGTCCATTGGGTACCTCCTCTATTTCACAAATTGCACATTTTATTAAATCTGAAATTACGTATAGTCTCACACTTGTTCCTGCAGACTATCCTGGGTAATGATATCACCATTGATAAAATTCCTCAAACCATGAGCCAAGAAATTTTCCTTGATGACAGTCAGTTTTTCCACTCATATCCAAATAGTTGTGAACCCCTATCTTCTAAATAACTCTCCAGTATATTTCTCTTTACTGTCATGGCCCTAGTTCATCTCTTCTTATTCATATGGATTATTTCAAGTTACCCAGCTGGTAGTCCTGACCTCAGACACTCCTCTGTACTTCAATTAATTCTTCACACTACGGACAAATTTGTTTTTCCAAAATAAAACTATGATCATATTGTATCACTTCCTTGCTTAAAATATTTCAATGGCTTCCTAGCCCACTGGTTAAAGTCCAGATTCTTTTGGGTGACATGCAAAGACCTTGAAGATCTAATGCTAACCTCATCTCATGCCACTTCCTTCCATACTCCAACCACATAAACTATTTTTCAATATATCATATTTTCCCCTCCTCCACTTTCAAGCATATTGCTCCCTCTGCACAGACGTGTTGCTTCAATCTGAATCACCTTTTCTCCCTTCTCAGCCAAGTACTTACAAATCAAAACACAATTTTACCCTTTTCGGCATCCTAAGAAATATTAGGCATTTCCTTTTCTAGGTTCCTAGTTTTTAAAGAGCTTGTACTTATTACACTGGAACATAATTATTGTATTATTTTGATAATTACTCCTCATTTTTCTGGTCTCAATTTTTTGGGCTTCCCACATTTAGAATAAAAATTAAATGGCTTTTAATGGTCTATAAGGCTATATCTCACCTTGGGCTACTTTCTTGACCTCATTTCCTTCTACCTTCTAGCTGGCTCTGCTCCAATAACATTGGCCTCTTTCCTATTCTCATGCACATTCCCATATTTAATCTTTCATTCTTGCTGTTTCTTAGGCCTCTTGTCCTCTTCCCCAGATATTTGCATGGCTGGCACCTTCCTTGCACGTAGGCTTCTGCTCAAGCATCACTTCCTTCTGAAAGTTGTTTTTCTGAGTGTAAAGTTTAGGATGACCTGTGCCTCATATTGCCTGGGCATCTTGAATTACATTCACCATCATAACACAGTCTCAGCCTGCTTCTCAATTATAACCCTTTGACTTGCTTTTAAGGGTATATGTGTAACTTGCTGATCATGTTGTAAGCATTCTGGCACTGGCTAAGTATGGCTGGTATTGGAGTTTTCTTTTGAAAATAATACTAGAGCCAAGTTTTCGTTTGAAGGTCATGATTAATGACGGATTAACTTAAACTCAAAAAAGCCTTTTGGAATATTTGACTGCTGTTAATAAGGATAGCATGTGATGTAGTGGAATGTTTATCTGGGCTTATTGTGTAAACAAACATATCTCAAGGCAATGCAGAACTTATGCATATTATTTTAAAATAAATTTCATAAAGTGGGCAGTAGCTTTATATGCTACATAATTTATAATACAGTACACATAACTAATTTGAGTTTTGCAGTAGATGGAGATTAGCACTGTTGTGTTTTTATAGATTTTTACCCAAAAATGAGGTTCACCATCCAGAGTAGTTTATAGTTTAAATTATCAAATATCTGTCTTGGCCCCCAGAACACCAGGGGATTCTTATTCTCAGGCTGAATATTGTCTTGTACTGACCAACATGCTAAGTGTGTAACAATGGGTTATTCCAACATCTGTTTGAAACAAACAGATGTTGTCATTACAAACCTTTCTCAGTGTGCTCCTTCATAGTTAAAAAGAATAATTCCCAGGCATTGAGCTCATAAAAGCAGTCAAAAATGGACAGAAAAAAACTAGAAGTCTCCAGAATATTTTGTATAAGAGGTCTCAAGACCAGAGAACGAAAGAAGGAAACAGCGTGGGAGGTAGGGTGTGTGGCAGAGACAGGAAAAAAAAAAGTATCATGAAGAATTCCCAAGCTACATAAAAAGGCTTTTGTCTAGTTTGTCTTATGTAGGATTTTATAACCATATAAAACCCAGTATGCTTGTTTCCTTGCAAGCAGGAGGATGCTGTATAAAAAAAAAGCTGGAGAAACATCATGCAACTCACAAAAGACATGCAGTTTGAATTTACACGTGCATCCATCATGGGGTAGTGTGCACCAAGATGTAGACCCAGAAGGGAAGGTAGTGCTTCCTTGTCTATAGCAAAAGTTTTTCAGTTGTAGCCAAGTGGCTGATATACCCAGGCATCACCAAGGAGAGGGACTGTTTAGGACAATAAAGAATGATAGTCGATACCATGCTTCAACAAATGGACAAAGCAGGCTGACTGTAGTCTCACAGTTGATGAGGAAAGTAAGGTCTTCATGTAGGGAAATATATTTTTCTGCAGGCAGCATGTAGTCTTTACCCACATCTCGCCTCCTTGGGTGTGCCTTGAGAGTAACAGGAAGCCAGAGTTTTTATGGCAAGTTCATTCTTGACCACAAAGCTGTCTCCAATGGGTTCTGTGATTCAGGGACCTGGGAAGAAGAAAAGGGCATAGCTATCAACTTGTCACTGACATAAACATTAACATTAGCATGTGAATCTCAGGGCCTCCTCTTGGAGGCTAGCTTTGACCTCACACCACTTCTATCCACTGATAACAGATTGTGATATTTGTGCTCCACTTTCATTGATCAAGGCTGCCAGCAAGGTTCATCTTACTTAGATTTTGTCCATGTGACAAAGAGAGGGGCATATAGACTTGGCACTGTGTGATTTGTTTGGATCCCTGACCCTGCTTAGGTATGGTGCCTTCTGGCAGTTCAATTTTTTATGCTCTTGCATTTATATCCAGGTCCTAATCTGGCAGCTGCATTAAGGAAAAACTTCCTTGAAGCTGCATTAAGTTTTTGCTTAATGCAATTTCTGTCAAACCAACCTCACGGTCCAATACTCTTACCAGAGACCAGTAGAGGACAAATCAAACCATTTACTTACACAAACCTGCCTTTTTAGAAAGACTGCTATGAACACATTTCCTAAAAACAGACAAAAGCATTACACAGATGAAGATTGTGGTTTGGTGATTTTTCAGGGAAATCTAAAAGCTACAGAAAATCCAAACAGGTTTGTAAGTCTTTAGAATGCATACTTACACCAGCATAAATGAGGCTTCTCTCCCATTAGGGAACTAGAGTCTGTTACATTATCCCCATTGAGTCTCCTAATGTCCCTGGCTCAGCACCATAGGCAACAGATGCAAAGGGTCACCAATGAAGGGCAAAATATTTTGTGAAAATAAAGAGCTGTGCTATCTGCATTGCCAGTTTTTCCCACTCTGCACTTTGAGTGCTATCGCCTTGTTTTCATACAGTGATTTTCCTTTTATTTGCTGAGTTTATTTTCTTGAATATGGTGGAAAGACAAAAAAAGAAAGGAAAAGAAAAGCAAGGTCTCTGTTTTTTCTCCAAGTACGAACCAAGCACTACCCGGAGCCTGCTTCAAATGGGCTTTGTCATCCTCAAGCATGTGTTTGTTTTACCTCTTCCTGAACCTAAATGATTTGCTCAGCTAATCAATCTTCAATAATATGTAACAGGCAGGAAAAAAAGATCACTAAAAAATAGAAATAGCTGCAGCTGTTTTCTGCTAGAGGGGAAGAGCAGAATTCATCTCTGGAGTAGATGATCTTTTGTTTAGAAAAACTTACTGAAGGGATTTTTAGGTTATGCAAAATTAGGCCCCCAAAACTAGTCCAGCATGGGAGTAGAGACAGAAAGCAAAATTACTCTGTATTATCAAGTCTCAAGAATTTTGCTTTTGTGCCCCACTGGTTTTGGAGGCGGGGGGATAATGGTGTATTCAAGACTGAGGTGAAGAAGAAAATAGAGACACACATTTTATGTGTATATATATGTATACTCACACATAGACACACGCAGAAATCAGGAAATTATGGCCATCTGGATTCTGAGCAGAAAGGATTTGTAAGACGTTTCTTGGGGTAGAAATGGCTGAAAAAAAATTTTTTTTTTGAAATTTATTCTATTTTTTTTTTATACAGCAGGTTCTTATTAGTTATCTATTTTATACATATTAGTGTATATATGTCAATCCCAATCTCCCAATTCATCCTATCACTCCCCCCCACCACTTTCCCCCCTTGGTGCCCATATGTTTGTTCTCTACATTTGAGTCTCTATCTCTGCCTTGAAAACCGGTTCATCTGCACCATTTTTCTAGATTCCACAGATGTGCGTTAATATACAATATTTGTTTTTCTCTTTCTGATTTACTTCACTCTGTATGAAAGTCTCTAGGTCCATCCACATCTCTGCAAATGACCCAATTCCGTTCCTTTTTATGGCTAGTAATATTCCATTGTATATATGTACCACATCTTCTTTATCCATTTATCTGCCCATGGACATTTAGGTTGCTTCCATGACCTGGCTTATGCAAATAGTGCTGCAATGAATATTGAGGTGCATGTGTCTTTTTGAATTATGGTTTTCTCTGGGTATATGCCCAGTAGTGGGATTGCTGGGTCATATGGTAATACTATTTTTAGTTTTTTAAGGAATCTCTATATTATTCTCCATAGTGGCTGTATCAATTTATATTCCCACCAACAGTGAAAGAGGGTTCCCTTTTCTCCACACCTCTCCAGCATTTGTTGTTTGTAGATCTTCTGATGATGCCCATTCTAACCAGTGTGATGTGATACCTCATTGTAGTTTTGATGTACATTTCTCTAATAATTAGTGATGTTGAGCAGCTTTTCATGTGCTTCTTGGCCATATGTATGTCTTCTTTGGAGAAATGTCTATTTAGGTCTTCTGCCCATTTTTTTATTGGGTTGGTTGTTTTTTTAATATCGAGCTGCAGGATCTGTTTATATATTTTGGTGATTAATCCTTTGTCTGTGGATTCGTTTGCAAATATTTTCTCCCATTCTGAGGGTTGTCTTTTCATCTTATTTATGGTTTCCTTTGCTGTGCAAAAGCTTTTAAGTTTCATTAGGTCCCATTTGTTTATTTTTGTTTTTATTTCCATTTCTCCAGGAGGTGGATCTTGCTGTGATTTATGTCATAGTGTGTTCTGCCTATGATTTCCTCTAAGAGTTTTATAGTGTCTGGCCTTATATTTAGTTCTTTAATCCATTTGAGTTTATTTTTGTGTATGGTGTTAAGGAGCATGCTAATTTCATTCTTTTACATGTGGCTGTCCAGTTTTCCCAGCACCGCTTATTGAAGAGGCTGTCTTTTCTCCATTGTATATTCTTGCCTCCTTTATCAAAAATAAGGTGACCATATGTGCATGGGTTTATCTCTGGGCTTTCTATCCTGTTCCATTGATCTATATTTCTGTTTTTGTGCCAGTACCATACTGTCTTGATTACTGTAGCTTTGTAGTATAGTCTGAAGTCAAGGACTCTGATTCCTCCAGCTCCGTTTTCTTCCGTCAAGATTGCTTTGGCTATTCGGGATCTTTTGTGTCTCCATACAAATTTTAAGACTTTTTGTTCTAGTTCTGTAAAAAATGCCATTGGTAATTCGACAGGGGTTGCATTGACTCTGTAGATTGCTTTGGGTAATATAGTCATTTTCACAATATTGATTCTCCCAATCCAACAACATGGAATATCTCTCCATCTGTTTGTGTCATCTTTGATTTCTTTCATCAGTGTCTTATAGTTTTCTGAGTACAGGTCTTTAACTTCCTTAGGTAGGTTTATTCCGAGGTATTTATTCTTTTTCTTGCAATGCTGAATGGGACTGTTTCCTTAATTTCTCTTTGTGATCTTTCATTGTTAGTGTATAGGAATGCAAGAGTTTTCTGTGCATTAATTTTGTATCCTGAAACTTTACCAAATTCATTGATTAGCTCTAATAGTTTTCTGGTGGCATCTTTAGGATTCTTTACATATAGTATCATGTCATCTGCAAACAGTGAGAGTTTTACTTCTTTTCCAATTTGTATTCCTTTTATTTCTTTATCTTCTCTGATTGCTGTGGCTAGGACTTCCAAAACTATGTTGAATAATGGTGGCAAGAGTGGACATCTGTGTCTTGTTCTTGATCTTAGAGGAAATGGTTTCAGTTTTTCACCATTGAGAATGATGTTTGCTGTGGGTTTGTCGTATATGACCTTTATTATATTGAGGTAGGTTCCCTCTGTGCCCACTTTATGGAGAGTATTTTTTGACATAAATGGGTGTTGAATTTTTTCAAAAGCTTTTTCTCCATGTATTGAGATGATCATGTGGTTTTTATTCTTCAGTTTGTTAATATGGTGTATCACATTGATTAATTTGCGTATATTGAAAAATCCTTGCATCCCTGGAATAAATCTCACTTGATCATGGTGTATGATCCTTTTAATGTGTTGTTGGATTCTGTTTGCTTGTATTTTGTTGAGGATTTTTGCATCTATATTCATCAGTGATATTGGTCTGTAATTTTCTTTTTTTCAGTATCTTCGTCTGGTTTTGGTATCAGGGTGATGGTGGTCTCATAGAATGAGTTTGAGAGTGTTCCTGCCTCTGAAATTTTTTGGAAGAGTTTGAGAAAGATGGGTGTTAGTTCTCCTCTAAATGTTTGATAGAATTCACCTGTGAAACCATCTGGTCCTGGACTTTTATTTGCTGGAAGATTTTTAATCACAGTCTCAATTTCAGTAGTTGTGATTAGTTTTTCAGGTTTTCTATTTCTTCCTGGTTCAGTCTTGGAAGGTTCTACCTTTCTAAGAATTTGTCCATTTCTTCCAGGCTTTCCATTTTATTGGCATAGAGTTGCTTGTATTAGTCTCTTATGATGCTTTGTATTTCTGCGGTGTCCATTGTAACTTCTCCTTTTTCATTTCTAATTTTATTGATTTGAGTCCTCTCCCTCTTTTTCTTGATGAGTATGGTTAAAGATTTATCAATTTTGTTTACCTTCTCAAAGAACCAGCTTTCAGTTTTATTGATCTTTGTTTCTAGGTATTTTTTGATTTCCTCTTTGATTTCTTCAGTGATCTCTTGGTTATTTAGTAACAGGTTGTTAAGCCTCTATGTGTTTGTACTTTTTATATTTTTTTCCTAATCTAATTTGTTTCTAATAAATTTATTTCTAATAAATTTATTTATTAGAAATAAATAATTTATTTGTCATTTATTTCTAATCTCATAGCATTGTGATCAGAAAAGATGCTTGATATAATTTCAATTTTCTTAAATTGGTGTGTGACCCAAGATGTGATCTAACCTGGAGAATGTTCCATGTGCATTTGAGAAGAAAGTGTAATCTTCTGTTTTCGGATGGAATGTCCTATAAATATCAATTAAATCTATCTGGTCTATTGTGTCATCTAAAGCTTGTGTTTCCTTATTAATTTTCTGTCTGAATGATCTGTCTATTGGTGTAAGTGAGGTGTTAAAGTCCCCCACTACTATTGTGTTATTGTCGATTTCCTCTTTTATAGCTCTTAGCATTTGCCTTATGTACTGAGGTGCCCCTATGTTGTATACATATATATTTATAATTGTTGTACCTTCTTGTTGGTCATTATGTAGTGTCCTTCCTTGTCTCTTGTAACATTCTTTATTTTAAAGTCTATTTTATCTGATATGAGTATTGCTACTCCAGTTTTCTTTCTCTTTTTTATAAATTTATTTATTTATTTATTTTTTGCTGTATTGGGTCTTCATTGCTGCATGCGGTCTTTCTCTAGTTGTGGCAAGCAGGGGCTACTCTTTGTTGCTGTGTGTGGGCTTCTCACTGTGGTGGCTTCTCTTGTTGCAGAGCACAGGCCCTATGTGCATGGGTTTCAGTAGTTGTGGCACACAGGCTCAGTAGTTGTGGCACACAGGCTTAGTTGCTCCACGGCATGTGGGATCTTCCCGGACCAGGGCTCGAACCTGTGTCCCCTGCACTGGCAGGTGGATTCTTAACCACTGCACCATCAGGGAAGCCCACTCCAGCTTTCTTTTGATTTCCATTTGCATGGAATACCTTTTTCCATCCCCTCACTTTCAGTGTGTATGTGTCCCTATGTCTGAAGTGGGTCTCTTGTAGACAGCATATATATGGGTCTTATTTTTCTATCCATTCAGTGAGCCTGTGTCTTTTGGTTGAAGCATTTAATCCATTCACATTTAAGATAATTATCAATATGTATGTTCCTATTACCATCTTCTTAATTGTTTTGGGTTTGTTTTTGTATGTCCTTTTCTTCTCTTGTGTTTCCCATCTAGAGAAGTTTCTTTTGCATTTGTTATAGAGCTGGTTTTGTGGTGCTGAGTTCTCTTAGCTTTTGCTGTCTTCATTTCTTTTCAGTAATATCAATAATATCAATCTTAGAATGTTTCCCATTGTGCTATAATATCCCCCCCCCACCAAGTACCTCTGTATTGTTTCTCTAATCTTCAGTTAGAATATGCTATATTCTATACCAGCCTGAATTATTGGTTCTTCCAGGAATGAAGGGGTTAGAGCTGTGTCTACCAGGTAATAGCTAGAGAGTTGAGGAGTTAAAGAAATTAATAGGAATTTCAAAAGTAAAGATCTGCAAGGATATTCAGAATCAAGAATGCAGGGAATGGCTGGAATGTGACTGGGGCAGGACAACATCAGCTCCCCCACCTTGGGAATCCTCAGGAGGTGGAGATGGGGTCAGGCTTTCTCACAGCTGAGATGGGTCACAGTAGTTTATTTGGATATGAAAGGAAAGGGTAGCCACAACATGTTGCTATCCTGTCACCAACAGAACTCAAAGTGTCACTGGGGCCCCCACACCTGAGCCCCATCATTTGAGCCAGCCTCTGCTGTCTCTCTCCCACTTTCTCCAAACACTATCTATAACCATTCCAATTTTTGACTTTTTGTTGAGCTATTTTCCCCTGTCTGAGAAGCCCTGGCTCCCATCCTCTATTTATTCTCATTCTATCCATTCTTCAACACCCAATTAAAATTCTACGTTTTCCATGAAGTTGCTCTTGACTCTTAGAGCCTAGCTTTAGATCTCCCATTTCTGAATTCCTGTAGCACACATATCAGGAAAGTCACCATACAGCAATATGATAGTAATCTTCTATTTTCTGTTTCTTCTAACTCAATTTTGTTTTCCCCAAACAATAATGGAAATTCTTAGGGTAAAGGAAGAGTGTCATTTATTTTCCCTATATTTCTCAACTCCACCTAGTTTATTCCTAGATACCTACTAACTTTTCAGTTAGCATTTGGTTATAGGCAAGGAGTTGCATCCCTCTTTAAAATAAGCATATATTATGCAGAAGAAGCCCACTAGTGGGAGCCATGCTGATGCATTAGTGGAGCCAGTCAACCATTGTATATTCAGTTGGTGTTGCTTCAGTAGGCCACTGTATAGTAAATTAAGTCCTCATAATGAAAAAATTATAAGATCTTATGATTTCTGCCTTTGTTTATGTGCTCTCTAACCCAGCATAATGCTTTCACCCCTTTCTACTTATAAATGAAGTATCGCTTCCAATACAACTTCATTAAGAGAAGCCAAAACAAAGCAAAACTGATCAAGTTTCTTTAGTCAAACAGTAATTCAACTTGGGAGAACTTATGGAAAATTTTAATAATTATTTAAATATTGAGAGTACAATTAATGAGAGAGTAATATTTCAAATCTCAGATCAACTGGAGTACTGCAAGTTAAGGTACTAAAGTACAACCACAGACACAAATAAAGTATATATTTGAAACAATTCTATTTGCTACATGAGTCAAGGTTACCAGAAGGCCTACAGAATTCATTTCATGTCTCCCTTTTTATTGTCTGTTTCCTTTTTATATTTTCTAAACATGCATTTTCTTTTTCTTACACTGCTTCTCTTTTGCTCAAGTTTCTTTTTATCTGCATAATGTTTTGTATCTGATGCTCTGGTAGTGTCTCACAGCTCTTTCTCACTTATGAGCTGTCATTGAGTTACCATCATGTCCAAAAGCTGTATCAAATGAGCAGACTAAGAAACAAAGTGAAGGGTGAAGGTACCACTTACATGAGGGCTAGCGTCTAAGGTCAGAGCATAAATAAGAAGACAATTGCGTATTATCAAATTACGTCTGAAACTCCATTCAATAGATTCTAGGTGGGAGATCTTCCTTAACAAAGTTAAGTCCATTTTTCCACCAGCATTGAAATCATGCACTCTTTATTCAGTTGAACGACAGATAAAGTAGTTGGCTTCTTTATACAGGCCATGTAGAGGTTCTTTAAACATAGGTTAACAGGTGAGATACTCAGGTTCTGAGAGGCATATGGGAACCAAGATGCTGGCAGAAGGTGGATTCTGAGCTCCCAGGTTAGGCTACATCTGGGATACTTGCACATTAAATAGCTGTACAGGTTGACTATTCAGTATCAATCAAATGAATATTTCTCTTCTCTGTTTCTTTTCCTCCCCACCCATTTAAATACCTATGATGAAATTCCATTGAGTTGGGTATGTGTATGATGTGACTCTACCCTGTATCAGGATGAAAGTGCCCACTGCCCTGGAAATAAAGTCATATCTCTATAATTCTCTGGTCATCCACTTGAAAATCATTAAGGCCATACACAAAGCTTCTGTACATCAAACGTGGCAACTTACAGGGTGTGACAGATGGGTTTTTGGTCTTAATCCTTCACTGTCCCTTATGTGTGAATCATGTTAATAGAGCTGGTTAAGCAGAAAAATTGTGGTAAATATTTTGGCATTATTAAAATAGCTTTTCCTTGCCTTGATATTGCATGGGGAGACTTCTAGCCTTTTTTTTTTTTTTCCTTCTGAATCCCTCAATCAAGATGGATTGAACTAAGATGCCAGTAAAACTTGGCTGATGGAAGTCACATGGCTTCATCTGTTCTTTTAGCTCTTTCTAAAAAACTTATTTTATGTTTTTTATAAAAGCTTTATTGGAATATAATTTACCTATAATATAATTCACCCACTTAAAGTATACTAGTCAATGATTTTTGGTATATTCACAGAGTTTTGCAACCATCACCATAATCAATTTTAGAATATTTTCATCATCCTCAAAAGAAATCCCATACCCTTTTTTCTATTTTAGCTCCCCCACCCCTGTGTCTCTTCAGCCTTAGGCAACCACTAATCTACTTTCTAGTTCTATAGATTTGCCTCTTCTGGACATTTAATATAAATGGAATGTGAGTGAGGGGGATAATGGACATGATATTGAGGGTCTGGTAGCACTTATGTTAGCCAGAAAGAAACAGTATGAAGATCTCTGTTTTTCAGAACAGTTTAGATGAGTCAGTGGATTGGTTTTCAGGAATAAAAATCAAGTTTCAGCATTTAACTGGACATGAATGCAACCTATCATGGAGCAGGTGCTGAAAATAAACCACGAAGCTCCTAAAATATATACTTTGGTAGTAGATCAACATCAGGTATATGTCAATATTTTCCCAATGACAGTATTAAATTTACTGACACATAAGGTATATCAGACAATTCTTTTCACTTGTTAACAAATTTGGCAGATTTGTGAAAAATTTTATGACCCGTATTTAATTCACTTTTTAAGTGTTGGTTTTAGTATTTAAGTTCATTGAAAAAATTAGCTTACTCAATGGAGGAAAGATGTTGCCTGAATGTAAAAATACAATTTATGAGAAAAAATGTGCCTTGCCAATAATTTTTCTAGCTACATCTCAAGGAAATTTCATCTATTTTAAAATTCAACATGGTAAATAACTATAAGTGATTTACTTAAGGTTTTATTTGTTAATTCATACATATGTGTTAGTATGATTTAATAGGTTTAGTCACAGTGACAGTGGTATAAGACATAATCACTGACTTGAGAAAACTATATGTATATATATATGTGTGTGTGTGTGTGTGTGTGTGTGTGTGTACATATGTATGCTTTATACTTTTAAGCCTATCTCAATTTATATTTGTAGTAATTGGAAATGCTCAAAACCCGGTTGGCTATAGAAAGGATAGAAAGGAGGTGCTCCCCATGAGTAATCTTTTAATCATGGTGATAGCACCATTTACTAAATGCCTATAATAGCGCAGATGATAATATGCTATTGCATTAATTTTTACAACATACCGGTGAGGTTGAGTTACCCTTCACTTTTTTACTGAAGCTCCATGTATCAGGAAAGCAGCTTCAGCTTATTCAGCCTGTTGGTGGCAAATCCAATCATCACAACTGTGATTTGAATTTCTTTACATATATACTGCTGCCTCTCGAGGTTGGAATTAACTCTTCAATCTCCCAAATCTGAAACGATAATGCAAACATTCACCATGTCAGATGTGATGCTAGTTTAGACTACGTTTCTAAGGCAGATTGAGAGGGGATGCTCTATTGTAAAGTATTACCTGGTGGTTGTCCAGTGTGGTTGGTTCTTACCCAACACATCCACGAGATTGGTAAGATTACTAGCAAGGAAGATTCTGGCACCGATACTCTCTTCTATTCTCAAATCTCCAGGGAAATAATATAGTGGGCTTATTTTCACCAAAACTGTTAAAGAACCCTGATCTGGCCACTCTTTATAATGGGTCTAATGTGACCTTTAAGCATTTTTGGTTTTTTCTTCTCTCTTTGGATTTGTTTTCTTACGACAACTTTTATTTTCCATTTGTTGATTAGAAACAGACAATTTCACAGGGAAATAAAGCATTTAGACTGTCTAAACATCAGGCAGTAAGTGTTTACTGATTATCCACTATGGGGGATGTTATGGAGGATTCAAAAGAAACATGCAAAATTAGTCTAACTCTTAAAGAAGCTTAAAATCAGCTGAGGAGGCATATATATTTGTGAAATGAATAACACTGAAACACTGTATGACTAAGTGGAAAATGACTAGCAAAGAAAATAAGGACGGCCCTAAATCTTGTGCAATTTTAGATAAAGAAACCTAGTTAAAATGTGTTTGTCTCCATAATATAAGAAGTAATTAGTGTCAAGGAAATGTTTATACAAGTTTCAGGCATCATAACATTAAATACACAATCTCTGGATAGCCTGGATTCAAATCTGCCTCTTATTTGCCATTTGTCAGCTGTGTGATTTTAGAAGATCACTTAACCTCTCTGTGTCTCACTTTGTCGTCTGTAAATTGGGGGCATGTTATTCATAGCTTACATTATATATGTGGTGTGAGCAATGCTCATGTTTGCTATACTGTTCTAAAGCTAAATATGCTATGAGTCATTAATTCAGAAAGTTGCAATCAGTTAAATACTTAGCAGGAGTCATTAGATGTTCATACTCTTTGACTAAATAATTCTACTCATATGTATTTATTATAAGCCAGAAGATTAGGGGTAGAGTCCATTACCACTAGTTGAGACCACTGCACTTGGTGACGTTCACAGCATATTTTAAGAATTTAATCTCAGTGAAAACCCTGTGATCTAGGCCTTATGAAATCCAGAAAGGTCAAATAATTTGCTGGTGAGTAAGAAGTAAAATTAGCTTTCAACTCATACCTTTATGAGTACAAGGTTCCTAATGTCAATATTAGTCATGCCATAGAAGAAACACATTTCTAGCTGTACAAATAAGTTTATGAAACATAATTACTATAATAAAAATAATTGGAAAATATTTATACAGCCAACATCAAAGAACTAGTTAAATGAAATATGGTAAGTGAACATAATAAAATGAATTAAGTTGTTAAAATGATAATTTAGTATAATAATTATTAAAGGTATTTGTAAGGAGCATAATAAAATAATATATAAACAATTAGTAAAATTACATAAAATATATAAACATGGATAGTATATGCTAACTCAAAATTATTGGTATGCATTATATATGATTCAAATTTAGTTTACCTTGTATTATTTTTTACATAAAATTTCCAAAGACAGAAATTTAGAGGTAAGTTATTAATGTGTGCATTCTTGAAGGTCATTAATTTATTTATAAAATTACTTTGAAAATATATAAGTATATACAAACCCACTGAGGTTAGTTCTGTGTGTATAATGATAATAAGTCAAAGTTTCTTCCCTGAAGGAGCTTGCAGTCTATTGAATTCAGTAAAAGCATTTATACTTCCAAAATTATTTTCCACTTAGAAAAAAAATTTAGATTTGTATAATATTCTTTCTTTCCTCCAAATTGAAATCTAGGTGGTTCAAATATATAAGAATAAAAATAAATATATATATATTTTTTAAATAGGAGAAACTATAATATATATACCTGGGGTATGTAATACATTTTGAGAGAAAAAAATTCCTAACACTACAAAATAAATCTTTGACAAATGTAACTTTATAAAAATTATTTTTTCATGGAAAAAATTACTGTGATTAAATACAAACAAACAAGCAAACAAACAAAAAATCAAGACTAGGGAATAATATCTATAACACATAGGGCAAACTAGTTTACTATATATGATTGGAAAAATTTTAAAAGATTATCAGAGAACTGGAAAACAGGACCAAATAAATAACATAATTCAGCATTAAAAGATAAAGATTTTTTAAAGTACCTCAGAATTTTAGATGCAGAAAATGGAGAAAATGGGGAAGAGGCTCTAAACAAATAGACAGTGCCTGAAATTTTTCTTGAATTGAGAAAATTAGCAATTTTCTTTTTCAGGAAAAAAAAAATCTCAGTCAAGATAAATAAAAAGCAATCCATGCAGAGACACTTTTTTTTCAAACTGCAGTACACCAAAGACAAACCAAAGACCTTTAAAACATCCAGAGGAGGGACACAGATCACTAACAAAGAAGAGATAATTAGACAGTCATCTAATTTCTCAATTTCTACCATGTAAGTCAGAACATAGTGAAATGATGACCTTAAATTTCTGGGATATAAAATAATAGTGGCAAAAAAAGACATTATCAGAGATACAAACAAAAACATAGAGAATGGATTACTGCTTAATAATAAGGGATACGAAAAGGCAACCTACTGAATGGGAGAATATATTTGCAAATGTTATATCCAATAAGGATTTAATATTCAAAATATATAAATAACTCACACAACTCAATATAAAAAAATCCAATTAAAAAATGGGCAGAGGACCTGAATAAACATTTTTCCAAGAAAGACATACAGAGGGCCAAAAGTCACATGAAAATATGCTCAACATCACTAATCATAAGGGAAATGCAAATTATAGCCACAATGAGATATCACCTCACACCAGTCAGAATGGCTATTATCAAAGACAACAAATAACAAGCGCTGGTGAGGATGTGGAGAGAAGAGAACCCTCATGCACTGTTGTTTATATATACAATGGAATATTATTCAACCATAAAAAATGAAATTGTGTCATTTGGGACAATATGAATGGACCTAGAGGGGTTTATGCTAGGTGAAATAAGTAATACAGAAGAAGACAGATACCATATGAATTTACTTATATGTGGAATCTAAAAAACAAAGAAAAGAAACACAACAAAATGAAAACAGATTCATAAATACAGAGAACAAATGGTGGTTGCCAGAAGGGAGGAGGGGGTGGTGGTGAAATAGGGGGAGGGGATTAAGAAGTACAAACTTCCAGTTATAAAATAAAGGTCATGGGAATGTAAAGTACAGCATAGGAAATACATAGGGAATATAGTCAATAATATTGTAATAGCTTTGTATGGTGACAGATGGTTACTAGACTTACCATGGTGATCAAGTCATAATGTGTATAAATGTCAAATCAGTATGTTGTAACCTGAAAATAATGCAATATTGTATATCAACTATAATTTTATGAGAAAAGAATAAAGGACATATATTGAGAAGAAGGAAAACAATTTTATAAGGAAATTCACATATTCTGGGGGATCACGAAAAAAAAATGAGCAAATTAAACACTGGTTGCTAAAAAGAATAAGAATACTGTCCAATGAGTGTTGTTTAAAAACTAAAACCAGAAAATATAAAAACCCTAGCTAAAAACACATAAGTTGGAAAGCAGTGATTAGAGTTGACACATTCTGAGTTATTTTAAATTATTGGAATTATTAAAAATTCCAAGGGCTGAAAGTAAAAGAGTACATAAAGTGCATAACATTAAAGGGAAAAAATAAAGTTTGGCCAAAAATCAATCAATAAAAGATAAAAAATTGGGGAGGAAAGTAAATTTAAAAATAAATCAGAACAAACTAAAATATAAAATAATCTTATAGAAATAAAATAAAAGATGTGGGTTTTCACAGTTAAGGTTCATGGACTAACTGATCAGCAAAACTCAAAGATTTTCTTACTAGGTTAAAAAAGATTTCTGGTATGTATCATTAAAACAAACACAGAGAAAAGTTCAGAAAGATGTAATTTAATTGTAAGTAAATGATGGAAAAATTATAAACCCAAATCTAATCATAGACTATATGCCTATACTGTATTACTATAAAGTGAAATAATTTTGAGTCAAGAAGCCTTACTAGACACAAGAAGAATCCATATAAAACAATTTTCACTTAATGAAAAAGATATAACAATTCTAAATTAATAATTCCTGGTAATGTATCTTGAAAATCAAAGAAACATTTACCAAAAAAAAGAGCACAATTATAAGCAAGGCCCAAGAAATTTTTAAAAATTAGATTCATTTGAGACATAGTCTTTGACCAGATGCAATTAAGCTAAAAATAAAAACCAAAGATATAACTGAAAGTTTCTCTATTGTTGGAAGTTTTAAAATATATTTTTTAATATGAAAAAATTAGAGTCAAAACAATAATGAAAATACTGGGCACCAAATTGTGTTGGGGGCAGCTAAATTCCACAGTAATTAGAGGGCAATATATAGCTTTAAATGCTTATATTAGAGAAGAAGAAAACTTGAAAGTTAACACATTAAGCACATATCCTAATTTAGAAAAAGAGGAAAAGAATAAACTCAAAGAAAGAATAATTAAACAAACAATAAAGATTGTGGCAGAAATGGTAAAATAAGAAAGAAAGGATATATTGTTACAGAGGTTTCAAGACCATAAAGATAGTTTTTTAAAAAAGGTTAATGAATATATAAATATAATGACAACATAACTCAGGATGCTGTACTAAACAGTATAATAGGTGACCCCAAATCCAGCAATATATAAGCAAGATACTACACCATAACTTGCAAGAAAGCAAATTTAATTCAACATTAGAAAACCTACACTGTAATTATCCATATTAGTAGATATAGAAAAATCACATAATAATCTCAGTAGAAGCCTAAATAAATCAAGCTAGAATTCAACAACATTTCAAATTAGGAATAAAAATAAACCTCCTTAATCTGATAAAGGAACTCAAAGAATATTCAAAAAAATTATTAGAATAAAGTAAGTTTAACCATATTTCCTGATAAAATTCAACTTTTGTATATATCAATACCATTTTCTAGATATAATATTAATACACAGATCAATACACAATACACAATTCAATATGTACAATTTGATTTTGTTTGTACATAGTATCAGTACCATTTTCGATAGAAAATGCATACAAAAATGCACCTAGGAGCAAAATAATGTATAAGCATTTAAAGGAGGAAATTATAAAAGTTTACAGAAAAATGCAAAATAAAACATAAAAATAATGGACATACTATGTTCATGTGTGAAAATAATCAATATTTTAACGGTAACTTCTTCCCAAAGTGACCCAGAGATTAATGGGTAATTCTAAAAATTATCTGACAGGATTATTGACAAGCTGAGTTTACAATATAAATGATAGTATAAAAAACTAAAAACAGCTAAGACATTTCTCAAGAAGAACCAGAGGATTCACGTTGTCCCAGATATAAAATTTTACTATCAATACATAAAAAATTAAGACAGTATTTTATGAGCTTAGGATAGACAGAGAGGTCAGAACCATATCCACCCATATGTAAGAGCCTAATGCATGACAGTATTGCATTATCAGTGGTGAAAGATGGCCTAATTACTAAATGATGTATGGGATGCTTGTTTAAAACGAAAAAAAGACAAAAGAAAAAAAATGGATCTTTATCTAATGTTTTATACAAAACAGAATTCCATATAGATATAGTATTTAACATGGATATCCAACTTTACAAAGGAAAGTTAGTATAAAGTCTTTGTGACTTTAAACTTAGAAAAAAGTTCATTTAAAAAGATAAAAGGCTAAAACCATAAAAGAGTTTATTTTTGTGTATGGTGTTAGGGAGTGTTCTAGTTTCATTCTTTCACATGTAGCTGTCCAGTTTTCCCAGCACCACTTCTTGAAGAGGCTGTCTTTTCTCCATTGTATATTCTTACCTCCTCTATCAAAGATAAGGTGTCCATATGTGCCTGGGTTTATCTCTGGGATTTCTATCCTGTTCCAACAGATCTACATTTCTGTTTTTGTGCCAGTACCGTACTCTCTTGATTACTGTAGGCTTGTAGTATAGTCTGAAGTCAGGGAGCCTGATTCCTCCAGCTCCATTTTTCTTTCTCAAGATTGCTTTGGCTATTTGGGGTCTTTTGTGTTTCCATACAAATTGTGAAATTTTTTGTTCTAATTCTGTGAAAAATGTCATTGGTAATTTGATAGGGATTGCATTGAATCTGAAAAAAATGGGGAGAAGATCTAAATGGACATTTCTCCAAAGAAGACATACAGATGGCCAACAAACACATGAAAAGATGTTCAACATCACTAATTATTAGAGAAATGCAAACCAAAATTACAATGAAGTATAACCGTACACTGGTCAGAATGGCCATCATCAAAAAAAATCCACAAACAATAAATGCTGGAGAGGCTGTGAAGAAAAGGGAACCTTCTTACACTGTTGGCGGCAATATAAACTGGTACAAACACTATGGAGAACAGTATGGAGGTTCCTTACAAAACTAAAAATAGAGCTACCATATGACCCAGCAATCCCACTCCTAGGCATATATCTGGAGAGAACCATAATTCAAAAGGACACATGCACCCCAATGTTCATTGCAGCACTATTTACAATAGCCAGGACATGGAAGCAACCTAAATGTCCATCAATAGAGGAATGGATAAAGAAGATGTAGCACATATATACAATGGAATATTATTCAGCCATAAAAAGGATTGAAATAGTGCCAATTGCATAGACATGGATGGAACGAGGGATTGTCATACAGTGTGAAGTAGGTCAGAAAGAGAAAAACAAATATTGTATAATATCGCTTATATGTGGAATCTAGAAAAATGATGCAGATGATTTGGCAAAGCAAAAATAGAATCACAGATGTAGGGAACAAACTTATGGCTACCAAAGAGGGGAAAGAGAGGGTGGGACGAATTGGGAGATTGGGATTGACATATATGCACTACTATGTATAAAATAGATAACTAATGAGATCATACTGTTTAGCACAGGGAACCCTACTGATCTGGTGACCTAAATGGGAAGGAAATCTAAAAGAGTGGATATATGTATACGTATAACTGATTTACTTTGCTGTACAGCAGAAACTAACACAACATTGTAAAGCAACTATACTCCAACAAAAATTAATAAAAAAATAAAACCATAAAAAGAAAAGCTAAATTAAAATTGTTTTATTTCTCAAAAGATGCCATATAAAGATTGAAAAGAGAAAGTACAGACTTGAAAATGCTATTTCCAATATGTAAAACCAGACAAGGGTTAGTATAATAAATTGATAACCTATTTTTTAAATCAAGAAGAAAAAGACAAACAATCCAATATAAAAATGAATGAAACATCCAAACAAACATTTCAGAATAGTGAAAACACAAACGGACCCAAAATTATATGAAAATATTCTCAACTTTATTAGAAATCATAGAACAGCTAAATAAAGCCATCACTTTTCTAACACTGCAACATCTGAAAATATCAAATACTTTTAAGCAAGTGAAGTATTCACTGCAAGTGGGGGTCCAAACTGAAACAATGACTTTGGAAAACCATTTTGGCATGTTTAGTAAGCTTAAGAATATCTGATGATCTAGCAATTCAGCTTTCCAG
Organism: Balaenoptera acutorostrata; assembly: GCF_949987535.1. Taxonomy (NCBI): domain Eukaryota; kingdom Metazoa; phylum Chordata; class Mammalia; order Artiodactyla; family Balaenopteridae; genus Balaenoptera; species Balaenoptera acutorostrata. Next base: position 93,674,985 of record NC_080068.1, read on the forward strand.
GATATATAGCCTTGAGAAACTTTTCTATATGGTTACCAGAAGAGATATAAAAGAACATCTGAAGCAGCATTGCACTTAATAGAAAATATTATCTATAGTGAAACACATAAATAGTGGACTATTCATTCAATGGAATACGAAAGTGAAGATGAATTAATACAGTATAGATCAATCTCAAAATCCTATGTTGTGTGAAAGAAGCAAGTCATCATAGAATATAGAATATTTTTCCACTTACATAATGTTTAAAACCAGATAAAACCAAACAATACATATTTTAGGGGTAAATACACATGTGATAAAAATATTAAGACAAAGTTATAGCATTCTTAGCACAAAAAATTCAGGTACCTCTGATGGTGGTGAAATAAAATGTTAGTAGAAGGACATGTAGGCGTTTTCCAGGTAATTCTTAACCTTGGTGCTAGGTACGGGGTGTTTATTTTATTTATTTTTATTAATGTGCTCTAAAATGTACTATATACATATTTATATACTCTCTTTGATATGCATGGTATATTTCTCAATTATATAGTAAAAAAATTATTTTCCTCTTCTACCAGGGCTCATTTTAATCTACTGAACACTGAGCATTAAAACTATCTGTTGTTTTGTACCCTCCTAAATACTTGTAAATACTTCTGCACAAAGCAACAGGAAAGAACACTTTCCTTCACCTATGTGATGTTGTCCAAAGACCTCCATGGAGGGCCAAGACATCTTTATTTATTTAGAAAAGATATGGGAAAGTAAACCCCTATATTGAGTGCCTACCATCTACCAGGTATGCTGTATAATCTTTACATCTATCTTATTGAATTAACATACTCACACTCTGAGATGTTATTATTCCCACTTTTACTTGAAGAAACAGAACTAAGGGCCATCCACGTGCAGAGCTGTGACTTGAGGCCAGGTTAGTTGGACACCAAGTGCATACTTTCATTCACCCCCACTCTCACAGATTTAACATCTGTTTCTGACACCTTGAGATCGTGAGCTGCTTGAGAGCAAGAACTGTGTCTTTTTATCTTCAGAGCCTTTATCTGTGAACACAGATTAGGTTTAGAGTGCTCAGTAAATGCTCTATTAATGATTCATCATCACTGAGAGTTTTAGGATTGACGTTTTTGGCCCATGTATTTATCATGAGTTATAATGGCTAGAACAAGAGAGGAACATTTTAAATTATTCTATTCAATGATCTCATATTATATTTAAGTAAACTGAGGCCTGAAGCGTTTAATTGGCATGTCTGTGAAACGACATCCACAGAACAATGTGGGATATCCATCTTTGTATCCCTATTCTCCTGGTCTTCTCATTCAAACACCTCCCCACTGTGGATTTGGCTACTACTTATGTGAAGTAGGATAGGATCCAGTTGAAGATTTTAATACCAATCTGTTTGTCCAATCCATTCCCTGACTTAGGTGTTTTCCTTAGTGAATAGAGCTGAGGACATTTTAATTAATTTATTATGTCACTTCAATTACGGGACTCAATTAATAATTGAAATGGGTTTTTAATTGGTTTATATCCTCTAGGGTATCATATTAATAACATAAATAAACTAATAGGTTTGCATTAAATTAGGATTCATCTATATGCATATCTGTTGCCTCCCAATACGTTATCTATTCTTAACCTCCAAAATTGAATGTAACTTTTTAAACAAAGACGTCCTGATGCGCTAGTTTTTTTTATTGTTGTTCCACTTTGAGGCAAGGTCATAGTATTTTCGAGTTTGAGATGAAAACTGTTGACGTTATTTCTATTTTTGTCACTAGATTCATGATTTCCCCAGTTCTCCAGTCTTTTCATGTCGAAATCACCTTTGAGTTGTCCCTCTTTTTCAGCCTTCCATCTAATCATAGACTTATGTACCATCACAGAGAGGCAGATCCTTAAAGATCATTTGTTTTTAGCTAACGAAATTGAAAAATCAGAGAGGTTACACAGCATGCCCAAGCTCACACAGCAAACTAGTAATAACGAAAGTGGTCTCTATTTAGACATCTTCTGGATTTTCCCTCAAATGTCATTTACTTTGGCCCTTCATTCCCCTTTGGGATGTCACCATACAAGACCACGATAAGACTGGTGTTTCCTTCTCTTGAGAACAACTGAATGATTTACCTTATTGAAAAAAAAAAATCAAATTTCTTTCTGTTATTCCCAGCAGTTAGCAAAATATCCAGGACAATATTGTCTTTATTACAAGTTATTTGGGGTAAACTGCCCAAAGGTCTTCTAGCATTTTTTCCTGCCTATAGCATTAAATCCATGCACCCACAGGAGGGAATTCTAGTACAATCCACCCCTGAATGCTTGGTCTAAATTTACTTTTTCAACATTGTTCCTGATGTTTCCCTTACACAAATTCTCTTCCATAAGTAGCTACCATCTTTACCATTGAATCCCACTGGCTTATTCTTTCTTCCTTGCCTCCAGTCCTGAAGGTTTCTCTAACTCAGTGGTATGCAAAATGTAGTCCTCAGACTACTATTGGGAACTTGGTACAAATACTAATTTCTGCCCCTCCTCCTCATTAATCCTGGGGACAAGTTCTACACTCTGTTTTAACAAGTTCTCCAGGTGATTCTGATGCATGTGAAAGTTTGAGAACCACTGTTCTAACCTAGTGGATGAAGAAAGGATTCCTAATCAAATCCTACAAGTCTTTTAAGACTCCATTTTTTCCTAAATGGCAAAATGAAGCCCTTTCTAACACTCACGCATACATCAAACTCTTCCTTTAACAGAATTAGATTTTCTATATTTGGGGTATATGCCTTATTATTTCCAAGTGAAAGCTGAGGGCAAGTGTCCTAGGCTTTATTTCTAATTATTCTTCCACATAATGCCTCACATTTGTTAATGCATCAATAAATACCTATATGGAATTATGAGAGGCAATAATGATGGTGACAATAATTATTAGAGTGGATATTTGTCCTGTTTGTGGTCCAATGGCATCTTCTCCATATTTTTTTCTAAGCTTGGAAATTCCTTGTATTATAGATTCTACTTTCTCAAAATACAAGGTCACACTCACCCAATTTCTCTTATAGCTAGTGCATGGCTCTATCAATGGAAGTACTTAACGACCTAGTGACGCAGAAAGGAGGGGTTGGAGAATTCCTTTCCTCTCTAACGGTGGTGGCAGTAGCAATGGCTATCTGTTGAATTCCTGGCAAAGAAGAAGCCTTGGTGCTGGAGGTACTTGTGGTAAATCCAAGTTCCTTAGAAATGGCAAGTTCCAAGAGGACAATGGCGCCTAATGTTCCATGGTGGCACCAGGATGTCCTTGCTTTTCTCATTAGAGAATTTCCTAAAAGATTAGCATTTAGTCTGATTCCTCAGCCTGCTCAGTGATTCTGTGGGCAACCCAACAGCTTTTAATGAACTGTTTTTCTTAATAAGCCAGAGCCAGCATGTTTTGCTTGCACTATAGCACCATTACTGATGCAGTAATAATAATCACTGTTATATTTGATGAGTAGTTTATATGTCTATTAAGCTGCCTCTGCTTCCCAAATATAGCAGAAAATTGACTAAGCTGAAAAGACAAAGATTGCAGAATAAGTCATGTCTGCTTGCCTTTTGTCAGGCCTCCATATACAAATATGAATATCTGACACTCACATTGTTCCAGAGGACAGCATGGGGTAAAGGCTAACATACTCTTTTGTGTTGTAAACTACATCATCATTGCTCCAGGGGACAATGGGCATTGCCTTCCACCATATGTGACCTGGGTTTTGCTAAGGTCTTTCTTTTGCCAGCTCACATTTCTAATCTTTAAGGTCAAGGTTCTCTGCTCTTGGCACATCTTAGATTGGTAAAAGGAAGCATTCACATACCAAAGTTCAGACAGCATGACTGGGAAAATCACCCATCTGACCCAGAGACACTCTCTCCTTGGAAAATTACTATATTATATCCAACTATTAAAATCTCACTTTGAATCATCTAACATGAATCTCATTGAATGTTCACAACTCTCTGAGGTGGGTGCCGGTAGTGTGATCCTCACTTTACAAATGAGGCTCAGAATGGTAAAATAAAGATCATGATTACATACCTCAGGGTCAGCAGAGCTAGGATTTAATTTCCTGTTGCTCTAATTCAACAGCCTTTATTCTTCCTGCTAAAAACGCTATCTTGCAAGGAAAGCCTCTTCTATAAAGTGTTTTCTGAATACTCCTCTCTTTCAACTTCCCAGATTCTATTGACCACATTTTCCTTTAAGCCCTAAATATACTTCTGTTGTAATACACAGAATACCACTCACCTTCGTTTACGTGCATACCTCCCTATCTGAACTGTAAGTTACTGAGAGCACAGATTATGCTTTATTCATCTTTGTTTCCCATGTTCCTAGCACAGTGCATGGATTATAGTAGTTGCTCAATAAATATTTATTACAAGAATGGATGGGTGAATAAAAGCAGAGGGAAAAAATCCAATTCTGTAGAGGTAACCATGAAATATTCATTTAGCATTCCCCACAAACACACAAGTCAAAGGGAGAAGAGGGCTCTGGCACTGCCCCTTAAACCAGGATGAACTCACTATGGCCCACTTCAGAGAAAATAACCACACTCTTTGAGAGCATTACTCATAAACCCCAACTACTCCAAACATTCCAATGCAGCTGGCCTGCCTGCCTACTGTCTAGATCCCTCCATCGTACCACACACGTGGCCATTTCATTACTGACAAGGGAGCCATGGAACCATACAAAGAAAGCTCTGTGTGGAGGCTGAAGTGGTAACACTGCTGTCCCGTTGCAGCTGAGAGCATCCTCATCTGGGCACGGACTTCTCCATAGTGAACCTGACCAACAGTCCCCATCAAGGGGAGTCAAGGCACTTTTCAAAGCCTGGGAGTCACACTGGCTTGCGTGAGAAGGTGTCCGGGCTCTAGAGATTGGTGTGGAGCCAGCAATGTATGCTGTGGCCATTCAGGGGATTAAAAGCTACAGCCACCGTGATTATGTGGAATTAAAAACAAAGAAGTCACCATGCAATCTGATGGCATTGCATTCCACTTGGTAGAATCCAATTTGTAATTCTGAGGGCAAGAAAATACCATCTGTTTTTCCTTTCTTTTTTTCCTTTAAAAGAGGAGGCAGAGTAGAGGAAATAGTGCATGGGCTTTGAATTCCAAAGACCAGGGTCTAACATTGGCTTTTTATCTCATTCATTGTTGACCTTCAGAAAGTTACTTCCCATCCCTGAGACTCCAGTTTCTCTTCTGCAATACCAGTATTATAATATCTTCCTCTCACTCTGCTAGTAGGGATTAAATGAGATGATGTGCATGAAGTATTGCTGCATTATAGGAACTCAGTACATCTTGTGTTTTATACTTTCTTTCTTTCTTATTTACCACCAATTTCTTTGTGTCCTCCTCACTCCTTTATCTAAGCAAAGATGTGCTTGGTGTTCTATGGGGGATGACCTGCAGGCCTTTCTAAAAGAGATGGTAGAAGCCAAGGGAAAAGGAGAATTCATCAGTTATACGAAGAATCCTTTCCTTAAAGGGTGAGCATTCTACAGGCAGGAGAAAGGAATCCGTGGGGATGTGGGCAGATTGAAACAGCTGTACACTGAGGTGGTTCACACTGGGAGAAGACATTTCCTTTAAAGTGTTTCTGTATCTTCAAAGCACAGCATTGAAGAAGGCCAAATGATATTCCGTCTGCTGAGCGAGGCCGGGATATCTGCTTTAACCTCACTCCACATGTGAAAAGGGCTTTGATGACCTGAGAGTGGCTTTATGGGCAGTGACTTTCCTTCTTGGTCCTGGGCCATAAGCAATTTGTGCAATGCACATAGAACAGACTGTTTCATTTCTAATTTTTCTCTGTGTGGACTGCCTCTGGTCCCCAGGGAGGTTGGTAAAGCAATCTTTGAAGTGGGGAAGATTACTATTTGTGGGGTGACGCTGGGATCTTGTTGCTTTTAGGTAAATGAGTATTAAAGACCTTTTTGTCAATAAGTGTTCCATTCCAGAGCTAGACCCAGGCCCATCCAAGTGTACAGCTGAGTGGGGGCTTTACATGTACATCAACAATTCCAGTGGAGAATATTATTTTATATTTGAGACTAAGTATTTCTTTCCATATATTTTGACAATGTCCAGAGTCCTTAAGTGAAACAGTGATTTATGCTCACGTCTCAGAATTCCCCGTCACTATGATGTAATTTAATCCTCTGAGTTCCTCTATAAAGTTGGCTGGGGCGGATAGGCTCAGTTTACAGATGTGAGTGCGGCTCAGTGAGAATGCCATTTGTCTAAGATAGCACAGCTGCTTAGGAGCAACATCGGTACCAGAATAACCATCAAGACCTGCCTCGCCAAGGTGGACACAGACTCTGTGGGCTTCAGAGCTTAATTCTCTGTGAATAAGAAAAGAAAAATATTCTACTTTATAATTTTTAGAAAACGTGTGACTATGTGAACACGTTTCTAGGGCCCCTCCCAGGACCACTGATGGAACCTGGGCAAGTGAGGGCTCCGGAGTGTGACCTTCACTATCTTCACAGTAAATCATTTCTCCTTCTGCAAAGGAACATGCTAGCTAGCAAGAGACCTGTGCCTGGCACAGCACACAAGCGCGATAACTCATAGTTGTTATAATTACTCTCTTTGGCTTTATGTCATCTCTAAAGTGACCCGGAGGTATACTTTTCAAGGTGGGAGCAGTGGGTGACCTGGATGGGTCATATTAGAGTTCACTGCTGCCTTTAGGGCATCTACCCACCTACATGGCTCTCCCTTCCCTCCTTGGGGCCGTCATCCTTCCCCAGAACCTGCTCTGTTTGGTCAATGGCTCAGGTCCTGTGACTTGCTTAGCTTAGACTGAACATAGCTTCTCTTCACAACACTCATAACCTGATTCAACTAAGGGCCTACCCCCTTATTTATCCTTTAACATCTCCCTTCCTTTTTAGAAATTTGTATTGTGTTGTCTCATTTCCAGAGGTCAGACTCCCCTTTCCTTTGGTTCTCTTTTTGCAGCTCTGAACAATGACTTTAAAAAATGTTGGAACCCCGTGGAAGCTTTGTAAGCACCCATCTGCCTTTTTCATGCCAAGCCCAATTGTCATCCCTCATTTGAACCACGTGCTGGGCTCTTGTTCTGTGCAGAGCGGGCAGAGCAAGAGAAGGCAGCTGACTAGGTATCAGGAGACTCAAGTTCTAATCTTAACCTTGCTCCCCTCTTCATATCTCACCTTGTATCATACCCTTACCTTTTTGTATCCTGGAAATACTAGAATCACAGTGTATTATGTTAGGAGGAAACTTTAAACAGTGGCTTCCATATGGTTGGGCTGCATAAGAAAATCATGATGTACTTTTCTTAAAAAAAGCAAATTCCCAGGCTCAGTCTCAGATCTTGTGAATCATAGGAAGGGACAGATAGTCACTATGATGCCTCCCAAAGCATCACCAACAGCCATAAAAAGCAGATGGCAGTTCCAATAAGCCACAGATAATTCAGGAAATCAGGGACTATTTTATTGCTTCCCTCTTGTACAGAGGGGATAGCATGGCATCAACACTAACCCTTTTCATCTAAATCTCAGATAATGATCCAGCTGAACTTGAACTTTGATCTGTTGGCCATGCGCAGCTCTTACAGGCACCTTTGGGCTCTACTGGGCCAAGCAACACAGTGAGCTGCCTCCTTGCTTAGCTTCCATTGGTGTTGGCAGCGAAATTCCTGGGGACAGCAAGCCTCCTCAAGGGCTGGAGCTGGTCTTTAAAACCTTGTTAAATGGTGTCCTTGTGCACGTTGGGGCACAAGTGAGGCAGGGATCTGTGTGGAGCCTATTCTGAAATGCCACTGCTGATCCTGTGAAGGATCCAAGAGTGGATCAGATTCCCAAGGCCCCAGCTGGCCGGTCTGTAGGAAAATCAGATTCCTGTGAGTCCTTAGAGGTCACAGGAGGGTGTATGACTGCTGCTGGTCACAGGCAGGGTGGCTCAGGACAGAGATAGGAAGGGAGTGGATAGAGGGAAAAAGGGAATGAAATGGGACCAGAAGAAACTGACTCCAGTTATCATTTTGCCAGTTTGGCAATTCTAGAAGGTACGTGTGTCTTGAGTACTACACAGAGAGGTGGTCCTTAATCTCAGCAGCCACAATCACACATCAAGGGACAACACACACATACACACACAAACACACACACATCCCTCATGTATGTGACTCAGCTGCGAGTTCATGAATCTCACCGAAAGCAGCAACACAACTGAAAACTGCATGTGTATATAAACACCACCACACACTCATATACTCAGAGCATAGTCTACACCAGTTTGGCAGAACCTCAGATCTTAACCAACTTTTAACCCTTTATTAGACTCATAGCCTTCAGGGCCAAGAACTATAGTTCATTCATGTTTATATTTCCCCACGTGCAGTACCTGGAACCCTGTAGCGAGTGTTTGTAGGATAAATTAATAGAGGTACCAGAAACTATTTGGGTACACTCTTTCTTAGTATTGAAAGTTGGCTATGATGAAAGCCTCCTAAGTCATTTACATGATGAATAAGATAGAAACCTTCATTGTATTTTTAAATGGAGAACACCAGGCATCCATGAGATTTGAGAGCTCTTAGCTGAAGGCGAGTGAACTTAATACAACCTGAGGAATGATTAGTTCCAAGACAGATTTTTATCTTTTGGAATAGATAAAAAATCTATTCCAAAAGATACAAAACTGTGAAGCCATCTGGGTTAAATAGCATAACAATGATCACACTGTAATATTATTAGTTGTATAAAACTCTGTCTCTTCTACTAAACCGTGAGCTCCTTGAAGGTAGCAGACTTGCATCACTCACATCTGTAGCCCTGGTCCCTGGAGGAGGTGTGGGTCAGATATACTGTAAGGGATTGTTATGTACTGATTAAAGTGCAAGGAAATGTAAATATTGACAAAAATCTATTTGGAGTGTATGTTTACTCCAACATCACATATGTGCCTTCTCCAGCTGACCTTGGAAAGAAAACACTTTTCAGTTGAAAGGGAATAGAGTGTGTACAGAGATTTTCCAGCGTTTATTTTTACATTGAACATCAACCAGACCCCAAGGCTAATGTTATTGACCTGTAACACGCACAGAGATATGGTAAAGCAACTGGTCACTTGGTCAGCGAGCTGAAAGGCCAGAAGTATCCTGTCCTCAATGGGACACTGCCATCTGGTGTATGTCCCAGTTTACATAACCAGGGAAGGGATGTAGCCCAGGGTCAAGAAAGGTGGGAAGGCAGAGCTAGCACTTGAGTTCACACATTGCAAAGATGCTCTGTAGACAAGAATGATCACCTATTGGTTGGCATCTTGGAGATGAAAGTTTAAATTAACCCGAGATGGGCTGGAGAGGATAAATAGTAAGGAAAACAATTTCTCAGTGTCTGCAATGGGTTGAGCATTTCACATTGGTTATCTCATTTAATCCTCAGAGTCACCAGCAAGGTAAATATTCAAATGCTCATATAATAAAGGAGAAGAAATGGAGGCCCAGAGAAGTTAGGTAACTTGCCTGATTATACAGGTAGAACTAATAATCAAACCACTACTCTTTTCCCTACACCTTGCTACCTCTACCTTTTTCATTTCAATCAATAGCCTCTTAAGAAGAGGGATGTTCTTTTCCTTGTCCAAATGTGGTTTTAAATAGAGCTAGATAGTCCTCAATGATCAATAATCTATTGCAGTGGATAAATGCACTCAGAATTCCTGAATTCTAGTAGCTTACCATCCAGGTAGAAAGAGACAACCACATATTAAAGTGAGTTAACATCTAAAAATTAGTGCAACATCAAGCCCAAAAATATTATTATGCAAATAATATAGGTCAATAATTGCCATTGAGCTATTAAGAAATGCAGGAGTCAAGGAAAAATCTGTAATACTAACGCTGTCTTGATTTAAAATTTTGATATTTTGTTCATTATGTATTTTTTCATTAATTGTTATAATTTTTGCTCTGTAAATACATTTTCCAGCTTTATTGAGATATAATTGACATATACATTGTGTAAGTTCAAAGTGTACAACATGTTGATTTGATATATGTTGCAAAATGATTATCTCCATAGCATTAGCTAATACCTCCATCAGGTCACACACTACCATTTCTTTTTTGTGTTGAGAACATTCAAGATCTACTCTCTTACCATCTTTCAAGACTATACTACAGTTTTATTAACTATAATCACCATGTTTTACCTTAGATCCGCAGAACTGACTCATCGTAAAACTGAAAGTTGTACTCTTTGACCAACATCTCTCCATTTCCCCCATTTCACAGCCCATGGTAACTACCATTCTTGTCTCTGTGTCTATGAGTTTAGCTCTTTTCGATTCTACATGTAAGTGATATCATGCATTATTTGTTTTTCTTTGTCTGAATTATTTGACTTAGTATAATGCCCTTATGATCCATCCATGTTGTTGCAAATGGCAGGATTTCTTTGTGTCCCATGGCTGAATAATATTCCATTGTGTGTGTGTGTGTGTGTGTGTGTGTGTGTGTGTGTGTATAACATTTTCTTTATCCATTCATCTGTTGACGGACACTTAGATTGTTTCCATAGCTTGGATATTGTGTATATGCTGTGATGGACATGAGAATGCAGACATCTCTTTTCATTTTCCTTGGGTATATACTCAGAAGTGGGATTGCTGGATCACAGTTCTATTTTTAATTTTTCGAGAAATCTCTATACTGTTTTCGATAATGGCTGTACCATAATTTTGATTTTTTAAAATTTCATCTTAAAATGTTATTTATCTATGAGGGCTGGGAGGATGGATGGATTAGGGGTTTGGGATTAGCAGATGCAAGCTGTTATATATATGTGCAACTGAATCACTTTGCTGTATACCATAAACTAACATAACATTGTAAATCAACTATAATTCAGTAAAATAAAATTTTGAAAAATGTTATTTATCTTGATTACTGCATTTTGGAGCTTCCTTAAATTTTGTGCCTTGAGAGAGAGCCTAACTAGTCCTGGTCCTGAGGTGTTTATAGTTGAATGGATGACAACAATCTAGAAAAAAAATCTTAGATTGGCATGATGACTGTCAAAGACATTTTGGCTTGCTTACTATTACCATTATGCATCTTGTTTTCTCATGTGAAAAAAAGTTATATTATCATAACAATCTTATTAATGATAAGACGTTGGTAGAAACATAATATGATCATTATTATAAGCCCTATATTCCTCAGGATTTTTATGTGTTTTATATGATTAACAAATGTTTTACCTATACTCAAAGTTAACCGGAAAATTCAATGAGCTATTATATGTAACATTTTAATTTAAAAACATGATACGTATGTGTTAGGGCTTTTAATCATAGAGTGATGGGTACTTGTTATGATGGTATCTGAAGAGATTTTTTGGTAAGTGTTTATGTAATGTTAATGTAGAATATACTTTTGTGTCTGATTTTCAAATTAAACCATAAATATCACAAGGGAAAAATGTTTTCTACCAATATGTTACAAATTTAGAATAACTGGAGTATCAGCCCATAGGTTTTCACTAAAAACATATTTATGGTAAAGAGTCACATAAAGTAGGGAAATGTCCTCTCTAATGGGAGAAGTCTGAGGCACCTTTCATGCAACAATAAGTCAAGAACATTCTTAAGCCACGAGCCATCCCAAATAGGACCTCGTAGGGCCTCAGACAAAGATTTAAAGTATTTCCAAACAGTATAATATCCTCAGAAAATTTCTCTATTGATGTTTGGGGCTTTTGCCCAGAAGGCACAAATCATAAAACTGAAGAGATGCTGTGAAGGTTTTGTTTATTAAGTTAAGATACAGTTCTTCTCAGCTCAAGTTACATTAATTGTATTTCAACGCATAGCAAGCAGAGATTAAGAAGGATGTGTCATGGGAGGTAGTTGCCTCCCAGTCCCCCATGCTATGTCAGAGTCCAGATCTTTCTTCTGAGAAGATTTAGTTGGAACTTCCATCCCACACCTCCTGGTAAGAATACTGTTTAATGTTCCATTAGCAAAGCAGAGCATTTGGAAGACATAATGAAGAAAACTCTCAGAAGAACTCAAAGAAGACTTGAGGGAGGACCCTTTTTTCATATTAATCTTGTGGCTAAGTTAGAGTCTGGGTAAAGTTGTACAAATCCTTTTGTAATTTGTCTGGGAGAATAAGATTTCAGTCAGACAAGGTACTGACAATTGAGAAACCAGCTTCCCTCCAGCCATAAAGCATGCTAATAGGAAAGCTGTGGGCAGAATTCCTGCCAAAAAACAGGGAATCTTCTCAAATATTAATGATGCCCTCCTGCCAAACTTTTGGATGCTATCATTAACCTGGTGGCCTACAGTTTTATGTCACTTTATCATGTCTTTGATCTTCCTGTTGGTATACCCTGAAGAAGTAATACTGTTCTGTGATGGGGCTGTGAGACACAATGTAGAAGCCTGTGTGTGTGTGTGTGTCTGTGTGTGTGTGTGTGTGTGTGTGTCTGTGTGTGTGTGTGTGTGGTGGACTAGTGTGTATGCAAGCGAACACATCCCATAAAGGTGACATGCATTACAAGACTGAAACAGATATTGATGAATGAGTTTAGGAGTCATACTAAGCTCAACAAGGAATTGAAGTTTTCCTAAACACAGAGAACGTGGGATTGAGTAATTCATTTGGAGACTGTAACATAGCAAATTATCATGGAGGAGAAGCAAGACGTCTTCCAACTATGTCAGGAAATGTTTTTAAGAAAACGATAACATCGGCTGTAAGATGCAGCTGACTGCTCACATAAGCAGTGTATATGGGATGCTGAAGTGCCCCTAACTTATTTTTGAGCAGCTTAACAAAATTAATGCTGTTTCTCCAGATGCCTAGTTTACTCCACAGAAGTGGTCTCCACCTCGAATCTCAACCAGACGTTGATCTGGCGGCTGGTAGGCATGCATCCTTGCAACTGAGAACATTAGCAATGAGGAGAAAGCATGGAACCTTCCCCTCTGCCCAGGAAGAAGTCAGAAGCTTGGCACATCACTTTGGGAAGATTGCCAGCTTTGGGTTTTAGACAGCCCATTTACATGCTTTGTCTGAACTGCCTACTACTTCATGGCTAAGGGGCTCTCCATTCAGCCCAAGTGGTCAGATAGACACTTGATGTGTATTTGGGTTGTCACGTCAAAGTCATTTTTGACCTTTGTTTTTGGATACTGGTGAGAGCAATTGCCAGTTCATTTCCTTGAATAATTGATTGCAAAGAGGGTTTCTCTAAATGGGAACTTAAAGTTCTTATGAAGGCATTCCAGAGAAGAAATGTCCACGTGGAGTAATGGTATAAGAAGAGGCATAATAAATCCTCACATTTATATAGCACTTTATAGTTTAATATAATGGTCAAGAGCACAGACTTTGGAGTTAGACTGAATTAAGTTCTTGAGTTATGTTAACTCCTATGAAAATCAATTGCTGAAATTCAGATTCCATAATTTATCTAAGGGCTTTGCCACTTACTAGCTGTGTGACTTCAGTCAAATGTTCTCATTTCTTCATGACCTTGGTGGTGAAATGGGGATAATAATGCCTATGTAATAGGGTTGGTTTGAGAATTTAAAAATATGCTATATGTAATATAATATGTGTAAATATAATTTTATATTATAGCTCCTTGAAAGTAATTAATCAGTGGAAGATAACAAGTCTATTTTATGCATATGAAGACCTTCAAATCAATGCTTTAGAGTCAGGGATGGAGTTTTACAAGGATGGTCAGGCAAACTTGTCAAGTTAGCTGGGCTATTTAAATTTTCCTGAGATTAAACAAACAAACACACATGTAAATGAACTGTGCTGTCCACTGGTAAGCAACACCCTTATACCCCAGTATTGGAGCCTGGACAATATATTAGTCATCTATCTACAGTGTGATTCAAGCTCAAGAGTGCAATTAAGTATTCCTTACCCCACTTGCAGTGTAGTGTCATGGAAAAGTGTGGGATTATGGTGTCAGGTAAACCTAATTTGCATCCTGGCTTGACTGCTTACTCTCTCTGTGATCTTAGAAAACTAATTTAACTTTTCTAATCTTCATCTATAAAATGGGAGTAATACAAGGTCCTAGCTCACAGGGTTGAGAAAATGCAATGAGACAATGCTTGTAAAGTGCTCAGCATTGAGCCTGGCATATGGTAACAATACAACAAATATTAACTACTACTATTGCATCTAGAAGAATAAAAGAGAACAGGAAACAAAACAAAAATATATTGAGTACCAACTGTGTGGGCCACTCTGCCAGATCCTTTATTTGTATTATCATTTTTTATTCTCTCAGCTTCTCTGAAAGATAGGCAGTGTGGTTCTTATCAGTATAAATGAGAGATCTGAGGCTCCGAGAGGTTATGAATTAAAGCAGTTAAACCCATCAACTGTTCATGCATTGCTTTAAAGAAACATGTACTGAGTGCCTACTCTTTTCCAGGCACTGTTTTAGGTATCGTGGACACCCCTATCTCCTGTCTTCTTAGAGCTTACCCTGTAGTGGGTAGAGAGAGAGCTGAGTTCAGAGAGGCATTGGAAGGGGGGCTAGAGAGGTTGGGCCATATAAGTCAAGTCGGTGAGAATCTTGTAGGCCATTGTAAGAATCGTGGCTTTGACTCAGAAGAATGTGGTCTGCAGGACCTCTGTATTTCCTTTAATGGTCTTTTTCTTTTTTCTTTAATAATCATCTTATTGGTTTTAACATTAAGATCCTGGCCCAGGATCTGTAATCTAGAACCCTAAAGGGGTATTAAAGGACCATTGCAGGCAGTCGCCAGGCAAGAAGCCCTGACGTGTGTTCCCGGGCAGGCAACCGTGCTGCATTGGGTGCTTCTCTACCATGAAAACTATTTCACGACACCCAACAGTCTCCTCTGCCACTTTGGCTATCCCAGTGATGCAGGCAGTGGTCAGGATCAAGGCTGAAGTGGGACTCGACTTTGACTTTATGATTAATATGATTTTTCTTTTCATGAATCTCAACATTCCTTCCTCTAACTTCCTCCTTCTTCTATGCTTTGTGCACCAGGATGTCTCATGTGTTGCCATTGTCTTCATTAGACTTAAGATTAACAATTAGCATTTCCTATGGACATTCAACCTGCACAGTGGAAAGTTAATAAACCATGTTTAATAAAGAAAAAAGGAATGCTTGAGAAAAATGAGTGGTCAAGTAAGTGAATCCTCCCTACTATCAATCAAAATTTACCTGCCATGTGCAATTTCCTTTAGTGGACAAACTATTTAGATACACTAGTTTACTCAGTAATGTCCACAAACACACAACTATTAATGTCTTGACTTTATAGAAGCTCTGTACTGTTAGGCATTCTAAAAAAAATGCTACAACCTAAAAAATGATAATGCTCTGGATGGAAATGATAAGCATCATGTAGGCTGGTCAAAGAAATGAGTTTTTCTGAACGGAAATATATATATCTTTAAGTTGGTTTTGGAATTTGACCATAATCCCTTAACAGGAGCTTTCAAAAATGTATTCTCACTGAGACAAGAGAATCTACCATATTCCCTGAATCTTTAAAATGAGAATACTTTGAACATGAAATCCATGGCTTGTCATTTAGTCCATCTTAGTTGCTTATTCAGAGTAATTGTATAAAAAATTAATGGAAAGAAAAATCAAATTGGCAAACAAATCAAGGGTTCTGAGGATACATCCAGATACAACCATATTCTCAAGACTTCCTCCCTGCAAGGGAGGAAAAGACTTGAAAAGACTAGATCAACTGGTCATCTGCAGCAAGATAGTGTTGCTTTTTCACTTTTATAAATTAAACCTGAGTGGCAGTAAAAGCACATAAAATGTATGTGTGTATTCATCTCTCACACACACACACACATACACACACACACACACACACACACACACACACACATCCCATAGGCATACTGTAGACTCTATTTGCAGCCATAAAAATAATTGGTTTTTCAATATGAGTAAGTGACCTTCACTGCACCCTCCAGGTGCCTTGTTTTCCCAAGCATCTGAACATTCCTTCCCCTGCTGAAAAAACCCAGCATGGCATTAACCCAATACTTCTTATTAAGCATGGTGAATATTCCTTTTGACAAAGTGAAACTAAAGCTAGTATAATTTGTGCATGCCAATGGGTAGACCTCCTTGCTGAAGGGTTTTTCCCTGCTGCATATGGAAGGTGCTTAACCTGCGTCCTCTTTCCAAGAGGTGATGATCACGCTCTGTATATAAATGCACAAACAATTTTATGGAGCGTGACACTCCCTGTGGGTCGCTAGAGATATTAACCAGACTCCTCTGATTTCCAGACTTGACGTTTCCGTGAATTGAGGAACATGTAACGTCCTTCTCAACATAAGCATTGAGTCCTACATCTGCTGTGACTGCAGAAAAGAAGCAAAATCCATGAAATTTCCTTGTAAAGGATACTGAACAATAACCATTAGCATAACAGAGAGTAAATGTGATTCCTATAATTTCCCCCCTCTCTGTCTCTCTCCCTCTCACTCTCTCTCTCTCTCTCTTGCTCAGAAAAGTTTCTATGCAATGTGAAATCTGTCTTTCCAAGAACATCAGAATAATTACCAAAGACCCGGGCATTAATGGCAATTCTGATGTCTATCTAAAATAGTCCCTTAACCTGCTAAGCTTTAGCCTTTATATCAGAAAAAGAAAGGTAATAACTACTTTCACCCTGTCTCCCAAACCAGATTTTGGGATAAAACCAACAATGTAAAAGTACTTGGAAACATGAAGCACATTTCAGATCCTAGACAGGGGTTGGGGGATTAGAATGTAAGAATGTAAATGTCTACAGCATATTTGCATGAGCTTCAATTTAGTAGTACCTTTAAAGAGAAATGTGTTCATCCTCACCCATAATTCTTAAAATTACTTTAAATTCCGCAGCTTGGTATTTGGTGCGTTATACATGAGGTAGAACTAGTTTCACAGCTAGACTGTATAACATGGCAGTACTTAGAATATTTTTTGTGGATAATGTAGTTCTCTTAAAGGTTTCTATCTTTAAATTTTGGAAAAAAAAATAAGATCAAAGTATGATATTTCCATTCCCAACAAATGTTTAGGACATATTTTATGTAATGTCAAATGTCCTATATTCTCTTTCACATGTATATTTCATGCACCGATTAAAACTGCAGTTTACGCTTGGGATAACTTGAAGAGTCCAGAAGAAAATAATCTAGTTCCTCAATCAGAAGGAGGTGCTAAAATATTTGTAAAAGCTAGCAATATTTATGAAAGTAAATCCTGATTCAACAAAATGGTAGCTCGAGATTCACAACTCAGTGATAGTGGGAAGCCAACTCCAGAGTAATAACCCTGCCACATTTCATGGGAAAGGGGCTTTCCCCATATAATCATCTCAAAGATCTGTTTGTAGGTGATATCATTCCTACCTGTCAAGTAGGAATCAAGGCTCAAGCAATTATGTGATTATGATCTTATATATTAATTTTAAGTTGTATCTACACTTGTGCCAGAAATAACTTAAGGAAGACAAATACGTGAATATCCATGTCCCATTTTACAGATATAAGAGCTTTTTGCTAGTTAGTGTCTCTGCCTCTATTTTCTTTCTCTTCTAAGGCAGAGTAGCAAACCATTTTTTAAAAGGCCAGATTGACAGGCTATACCAACTCTGTTGCAACTACTCAATTCTGCCATTGTGGCATGAAAGCAGCGTTCAGCAATACAAAAGCAAATGAAAATGTGCTCCAATCAAACTTTATTTACAAAAACAGCCAGCAAGCCAGATTTGGACTATAGTTTATAAATCCTTGATCTAATCTATCTTGCAAATGTCATGAATTCTTTCCTTCCAAATTCCACTTGAAACTCACTTCTACCAAATTTCTTCTGGGCTGCTTTAACCAATGATCAACCCAATATTCCAGGAAGTCCCACATTCCCACACCTTTTATACATGTTTTGTGTGAGTGTATGTATATATTGTGTGTTTTATTGTCTGCTTTACAAATATTTTAGAATTTATTCTCCTTCCCCTTTTAGGTTGTATCCTCTTTAAAAACAACAGGCCTGTTCTACCATTCTTACTGGGACTGCTCATTTGATAAATCCATTGTGCTGATGAATGTTTAGTAAATGTGGTTGAATACTGAAAGGGAATAAAGGAGTTCAAAATTGTGAATTTAAATAAAAAATAAAAATATAAAACTTGTGTGGGAAGAATAACAGGAATTCTTCTATAGAAATATGAAAGTAATGGAACACAATTGTGGTCATTGACATTTTCTTAAAACTCCTAGATTTGGGCAGGACCTCCACAAATGTTATTTTATTTTGGAGAGGATTGTTCTTTGCCCAGTAATAATAGTCCCTGTGTCACTGCATCGCCACTTTCAAGGCGCAACATTCATACTGCATCAGGTAAAACCTGATGATAGCACAGGGAACTATACTCAGGATTTTGTAATAACCTATAAGGGAAAAGAATACATATATATATATATATATATATATATATATATATATATATATATGAACGGAATCACTTTGCTATACACCTGAAACTAACACAACATTGTAAATCAACTATACTTCAATTAAAAAAAGAAAACACAACTGATGAGTAGGCAACTGCTGGGCAGTTTACTGTTCTGTCCTATGTTGTTTCTCAGTCTGGGAATGGTTTTGGCTTTTATTAAATGCCAGTATAATACACTATGTTGAATCCTATAAATAAAAAATGTACTTGGGCTAGTTTAGCTATACTTCTTAACTTCTGTCAATTTGATTCAACTTTAATTTCAATAACTTTATTGTCATGACAAGGCAAACATGAGCTCAAGACTTGCCAGTGTCAATAAATCAACACTTGGATTGCAGATAGCTTCTGTGCTGTTTTTCTCACTATTGAGATTGAGGGATAGACCAATAGTCACATGTTTAAAAGGTTCTCTTGGCCTTGTAAAAGTAATCCATCAGGAACAATGCTCTCCTTCAGGTCAGCATAGAGAAATGCCCTTATTTGCTGGGCTTGCTTTCATAAGCCAATCAGCTAAGAATTTGTTGCCAATGCCAAAACTATGTGATAAAGCCAGGAAGAATAGCTTTTGGTGCTCATCACACTTAAAAGTTATGAGTATTTCTGTGGTTGTTATTAACCATTGTATAGACCAGGGGTCAGCAACATTTTCCTCAAAGGGCCAGACAGTAAATATTTTAGGCCTGCAAGTCTTAAAGTTTTCTATCATAACTATTCAACTCTGCCATTGTGTAAGAAAATACTCATAGATAACACTTAAAAGAATAAATCGAGCTGTATTCCAAAAAATATATTTACAAAAACATGCAGCTGGCCCACAAACTGTAGTTTGCCAACCCCTGGTATAAACCTTCCATTCATAATTTGGTCTAAGCACTTTACAAATATTGCTCTTTGCTGCCTGAACCATATTTTAGACTCCCAGAGGGCTTTTTACATTCACTTTGGTAACACAGATCACACTTGTAATTACTTGGTTAGTGTCTGGATTGTTCATGTCTGTAACCGTAGTGTCTACCATGGTCTCTGGTTCATAGTCAGAACATCACAAATATTTATGGAAAAATGAGTTACCTGGTGTATGTACTAGTATGTAATGTAAATGTAAGGTATATCACTTAAGAATAAAAGGGTGGCCTAAGATTCTGGGAATACATAATGGGTCTGTTTTCACTTATTCATATCCAGAAAAATGTTTTAGATAAATAGAATTGTATGATTTTCTTAGGCTTGTTCAATAAAATCCAATGTAATACACTATGCACTCCCTTGAGGGCTTATCCATAAGTTGCAGGAAAAAGTGGATAATGGGAGATAACCTAGAAAAAAATTAAAGAATCTATAGCTCAATACCAGTAGTTTGTAAAATAGTTCTTTTTAATTTTTTTTAATTTTATTGGAGTATAGTTGCTTTACAATGTTGTGTTATTTTCTACTGTACAGCAAAGTGAATCAGCTATAGGTATACATATACTCCTCTTTTCTGGATTTCCTTCCAATTTAGGTCACTGTATAGCACTGAGTAGAGTTCCCTCTGCTATACAGTAGGTTCTCATTAGTTATCTATTTTATACATAGTATCAATAGTGTATATATGTCAATCCCCATCTCTCAATTCATCCCACCCCTCCTTCCCCCTTGGAATCTATACATTTGTTCTCTACATCTGTGTCTCTATTTCTGCTTTGCAAATAAAGACAACCTTCAGAATGGGAGAAAATATTTGCAAACGAAGCAACTGACAAAGGATTAATCTCCAAAATATATAAACAGCTCATGCAGCTCAATATCAAAAAACAAATAACCCAATCAAAAAATGGGTGGAAGACCTAAATAGACATTTCTCCAAAGAAGACATACAGATGACCAAGAGGCACATGAAAAGATGCTCAACATCACTAATTATTAGAGAAATGAAAATCAAAAATGCGGTAACACCTCACACCAGTTAGAATGGGCATCATCAAAAAATCTACAAATAATAAATGCTGGAGAGGGTGTGGAGAAAAGGGAACCCTCTTGCACTGTTGGTGAGAATGTAAATTGATACAACCACTTTGGAGAACAGTATGGAGTTTCCTTACAAAACTAAAAATAGAACTACCATATGACCCAGCAATCTTATTACTGGGCATATACCCAGAGAAAACCATAATTCAAAAAGACACATGCACCCCAATGTTCATTGCAGCACTATTTACAATAGACAGGACATGGAAGCAACCTAAATGTCTATCAACAGAGGAATGTAAAATAGTTCTAATATCACCACCATCAGGAAAGGGTGCAAGCCAGAATAAGCAAAGCAATCTACCCTATTTTACTATGATCCAGGGAGCAGCTTTGTGACATCTTTTTCCCCTCTAGTGCCACTCTTGGTATTCTCTCCATTTAATGTCTTCTATGGAGCACACGCTCTGTCCTAAACAAAATTCTAGACTTCAAAGGGAGTAGAGAAGGAAAAAAAAAAATAGCTTCTGTCTCTGATATCCTGTTTAGTCAGAAAGGAAGTTAAGTAATATAACGATTAAAATTGAAGTAAGCACATGGTCATATGAGGTGGAGAAATGAGGAGAAATGAAGGAGGAAAACAAGGAGAAAACAAGGAGAAATGAATGAAGGAAAACAAGGAGAAATGAAGGAGGAAAACAAGCATTTAGATTGCCTTGATTTCTCTCACTGCCTTGGGAAAATTCTGTCCCCATCATGCAAGTTTTCACATAGTTCAGTGGTATCTTTTTCCAGTCTTTACTTTTTAATATCAGACTCAATTAAAATCCTTATTTGAAAGCTAGGACATTAGCAAATCTTACTGGACATAAGTTCAAAACATATTCAGAATCCAATCTCTTCTTGTCACTTCCAATGCTACTACCTTGGTCAATGCCTCCATCCTTTCTGACCCGAATAATGAGATTTTTACTGGTCTCTGTTTCTGCCTTGCCTCCTTCCCAAGTCTTGAGCCATTAAAATATGTTTGATCATGTCACCCTTTCCTCAGAACACACAAGTGGGTTCCTCTCTCACTCATAATCATAGTCTTTCTAATGATCTAATGGGCTCTGTATGATATGTTCTTTGCCTTCCCCATTACCTCTCTAACCTCACTCCCTACTACTCTCCCCATTGCCCACCCTTCTCCAGTTACATTTACCTTAGTTCTCTGCAAGAATACCAGGCATGTTTCTGCCTAAGTGTCTTTGCACATTCTGTTCCCTCTATCTAGCATGATTATCAAATAGTTACCCATATGACTTGGTTACCCTCTTAACTACTTCACAAACTAACTGAAATTTCACATTCTCAGTGAAACCTTTCCTAAGCAGCCTATATACCATTGAAATTTCTCTACTCCAGGCCATCTCTATCCATCTTTCTTGCTATGATATTATCCATCACATGCATATTCATTACATGCTATATAAGCATTAGAACATACGGTTTATAGAAACACCTATATCCTCAGTGCTTAGGCCATTTCTTGATACATGGTAGGCTTTCCTCATGTGGAAGGGATTAATAAAGTAAAAAGTGATAGACATTGTTACATTTCACCAACTATTTTCCATCTTCTTCCAGGCACATGGTAGGAGTTAGGCACGACCATGTGACTTGTTTTAGTCTAGGAAATGTGAGTGAATGTGGTGTATGCCACTTCCTGGCAGTAACTCTGAGATACAATGTGCAATTTATGCAATTTACCACATTCTCTTGGTAGATATGTATGTTAAAGGAAAGCCTCTCTTGTTCTCGATTCCTGAATGACTACAGGAGAAAAATCTTTCCTGCCTGACTATGTTGGTTGGGCATATAATGTCGACAAGATATACATTTTATAGCCACTGATATCTGGGATTATTTTGTTCCCACAGTATAAGCTAACCTAAACCTAACTGATACAGAATCATTTTTAATATTCTTCACATATAGGTGTTCTTCCCTATCTGCTACTCCGATAATCCTCTGATATTTTGAACAGCCTAAAAAGGTATACATTTTTCTCAAAAAACAGAAATAAGAAAGCCCTTACCTGGTTTCCCCTAAGGCAATTGGACAAAGAGAGAATCTTCTACATAGAAATTGGTGAGCACTATAGACTCTAAATAAATAACATCCTTGTGCTCTTCAATCCTGCAAAGAAGAATGACAGTAATATCAGACAGAGCTTTGCAGAAGTCTCTGATGTATTGTAGGGCCTTCATGAGTGAAATGAACATGCATGGAAATAATGGAGGGTGTTTCTCTTCCCTGCAAATCACAATATATAATTAATATTAATATAGATTCCAAAAATAACTATGATATAGTATGATGAGAGCTTAAAAAACTGCTCTTGTCATATGGCATGTTATTTAACAAAGCTTTATTAATAATTATTAACCCCATTTTAAAGAGAAGATGTAACATGAATAACCAGGGTTACACAACTACTAAATATCATAAACTAGACTCAATTACAAGGAATTTTAACAGTAATATTTTGTTCTCACATTTATTCACACCATATATACTTATTATATACTTGCTCTATTTACAACATTGACCTCATTTATGATTTAAGTATGTGGACTCTTCCCTACATCTATAGAAGCATAAACTTCAATAAGAGAGCAGGTAGACTAGATTGCCTTGTGTAACATTTCAATATCCGGAAACCTCAGTTAATGAGAAGCTCTGCACAATGCTGGGGTCTTATGGTCCTACAACTCCTAACAGAGGGTATGGCAAACAGACAGTGATCAATCAATAACCTTTGAAAGCAGTGATGACCTCGCAGCTTTCTATGGTCCTGAAGTGACACCCAATAGTGTCACTTTTAAAAATAATAAGCACAAGATCATTTTGGTGAGAAGTTGGTGTGAAGGATTGAATTGTGTCCCCTTCAAATTTATATGTTGAAGTCCTAACCCCCAGGACCTCAGAATGGGACCATATTTGAAGACAGGGTCTTTAAAGAGGCAAGTAAGTCAAAATTAGGTAATTAGAGTGGCCCTAATCCAATATGATCAGTATCCTGATATAAGAAGAAGCGATTAAGACACAGAAATACCCAGAGGGAAGACATACGGAGAAGGTGGCCATCTACAAGCTAAGCTAAAAGCCTCAGAAGGAACCAACCCTGCCAACACCTTGATCGCAGACTTCTAGTCTCCAGAACTATGAGAAAATAAATTTGTGTTGTTGAAGCCACCAGTCTGTGGTACTTTGTCATGGCAGCCCCAGAAAACTAGCACAGTTGAATTCAAAGAGATGCATTCTAATTCATAACGAAATTGCTTATTTATGTGCCAAAGTACTTCAAGTAACACTCATAGGGTCTGAAGAGGCTGGGATATAATCAAATTGTATCAAAGGATACCATAAATATTCATTTGGCTCTAAGCACAATCTTGTTGCTAACATGTGATGATGCATCCCTTTTTTCACTTACATGTGTAATTTTTCTGAATCTTGGTCTACAATTTTAGATGTGAAAGAAATGTAACTTTATTTTTCAAGTGAAATTAATCTCTCTGTAACATTTTGTTGTCGTGGAATAAACTGAATTTCAGCCCAGCTGGGGCCCCTGTACACTTTCCCTAGCATTGTGTCGCATTCTCAGGGACTTAAGAGGTATTTGCTTTCACAGTATCACATATCAGGGAAGATCATTTCTCAATGTGTTTATTTTCAACCATCAAGAATACTGCTGCTGGGGCTTCCCTGGTGGCGCAGTGGTTGGGAGTCTGCCTGCCGATGCGGGGGACGCGGGCTCGAGCCCTGGTCTGGGAGGATCCCACGTGCCGCGGAGCAGCTGGGCCCGTGAGCCACAACTGCTGAGCCTGAGCGTCTGGAGCCTCTGCTCCGCAACAGGAGAGGCCGCGATAGTGACAGGCCCGCGCGCTGCGATGAGGAGTGGCCCCCGCTCGCCGCGGCTGGAGAAAGCCCTCGCACGGAAGCGAAGACCCAGCACAGCCAAAAATAAAAAACATAATAAATAAATAATAAATAAAAATTAAAAAAAAAAAAAAGAATACTGCTGCTGTGCTGTACCTCCCTCTTGGCCTTCTGGCCTTCTGGGTCTGAATATCTTTTAGCTAATTTTGGATCATTTGGCTTTCAGGAATCCTTCCAATACTACTGGGTCATGCTGTTTCTTGGGAACCTTGAGCTCTTTCGCTTCTTCTGTCACTCTTGGACCACTGGATTCCTTAGGTGAGTGGTTTTGTCCATTACTACTATATGGGACCACTGGTTGAAACTGCTAGTTCATACACAATATCCATTCTCTCCTTATCTTAGTAAAACAATTTGTATTTTGTTTAGGAGTACCAATAGTCCGAATAAAAGGCTACACTTGTTTGCATACTTGCAACCAAATGTGGCAATGCAAATAAATTCTGGTCAATTGAGATGTAAGTGAAAGTTATTAGATGGGACTTTGAAAAAGGGCATGTTCTTTTGCTTTTTTTTTTAAACCTCATTCCTGCCTTTAAATATGAATTTGATGGCTCATGCAGCCGTTTTAGAGCATAAGAAACTTGGTAACGATGGTGATAAAGAAACTTGTTACCTGATGATTATCGAGCTATTATAACCAGACTTCTTGAGAAGAATAAAAACAAAAACAAAAACCTCTCTTATTGGTTTGAGCCTCCTTTATTTTGGGTTTTTGTTATGTGTAGATGGACCAAATCCTAACTAATCCTTGTTATCTCAGGAATAAACTCTTAGATTAACCACAAGGTGATTTCTACTCTGGGATCTTGCCCTATCTTGGGTCTACTTGGGAATGGAACACAAATCCATTCTTTCTTCAGATTCCCTCAAAACACATCTTGATTTTCTTACCTGTTCTCCCCAAGGCTCAGTCCCTGAAAGATTGAGTAGTTATTGAGCTTCTTCTCAAGGAATGACTGCCATCTAATTCCTCATCTAATTCCTCATTCCTCCCCGCCAATCGACCCTCTCTGTCTACAACCAGTAGAATAAACTGTCCTCAGTTTATTCATCTGGAAGATGGAAATAATATTAGAAAGTATCTTGTGCAATGTCCTGAGTATAGAGAAATGATCATTAGTAATAATAAATATTACTTCTCTCCCCTCTATGAGATACTTGAAGACTACATTTCTTCAATAATAAACTCAGGGAATTCAGGGCAGAACTCACCATCCAAGCGTCTTCAGGCATGTATGACCTGAATGAAACTTTTAACAAAAACAAATGGCATACTGCACCTTCAACAGTGATATGCAAAAACCTTCTATAAAAGACCCTATTTTAAAACCAGTGAAAAGAAACTCCATCACTCTAGTTGAATGAACATAGTCATCAGCAACTCAAAATGGAAATTAGTTAGCAGAGGGTCCCTGGAGACCTGTGGAGAAATGACTTAATAATCACAGTGACTGAGACAGAGGTTTCCTTTTTTACCACAGCAAATAAAAAGAAATGTGAAAAATATACTTCCTAGGGCTTTTAGAAATAGTTTATTTAAAACTAACTTATTTATAATAGATACTTACAGTTGAAGAGTGACTAGGAAAAATAATCTGAATTCAGAAGAAGAGGACATTGCATTGCATCTTATAGATGCCAGTACATCTATTTTAATCAGCATAAACACTCAGTTATCCACTGTGGTCATGAGGTAAAATTTCCCTCTTAATCAGCTCTTCTGCCTACTGAGAAAATACTTTTTTTTTATCTGCTTCCAATTTTCCTAAGAAAGAGGGTTTGCTACATCATTCATTTCCATTTTTTTTTCTTTGATCAATGATGGAGGTCCACACTGGAGGAAAATTCACTTTGGAGGGTTCATGGTAGCCCCACTCCTCACCCTGATTTCCTGACTGCCCAATACACACACACACGCAGAAATAAGATCTTTCTCTGCAAATTGACTATGTAACTAATATGGGATGTATTTGAGTAGAGACATGCCAAGTCATCTTAGAAAAATATAGAAGGTCTCTGGTCAGTAAGATCAAACAGTAATTTTACTGACTGTGTTTTAAAAAAAATAAAAAATAAAAAAAAGAATAATCTGCCAGAGGAAGAATGGGTCAACCATGGAAGTAAAGAAACCGAGTTAAGAGAGTCAGTCCTTGGAAAAACCCATTTAAGAACCTTCAAAATCAGAGCTTTTGCTTTGGCCAATGTGAATTGCCCTCTTGTCAGAGCCTGATAAATTAAACATAGGTCCTCTTATAATGATGGAATACAGCTTCTAGGGGAAATATTTTCATCAAGCTAAAGATCATCATATTGACTTCATCTGTCACTTGTTATTTCTTTTAAAAATATTTTAGCCTGTGTTATTAGTCTGCTCAGACTGCCATACAGAATACCAGAGATCAAGTGCCTTAACAGAAATTTGTTTTCTCACAGTTCTGGAGGCTGAAAGCTCAAGATCAAGGTGCTCACAGGGTTGGTTTCTGATGAGACCTCTCTTTCTGGCTTGTAGACATCACTTTCTCACTGTGTCCTCATGTGGCCTTTCCTTTGTGCACATGCATTCCTGGTGTCTCTCCTTCTTTTTATAAGGACACTTCATTTAACCTTAATTACCTCTTTAAAGACCTAATCTCCAAATACAGTCACATTGTGAGTTAGATCTTCAACGTTTGAATTTTGGGGGGACACAACTCAGTCCATAACGCCCCTGGTATCTATGTGAGTGGGCCAAAATCTATCCATTAAGGTCAATTCATTTCTATGATACCAAAAAAATTAAAAGAAATTACAAAATTTTACATTGGACACTTTTGATTATGAGTTAATATCTTCTAAGTACTATCCATAAACCATGTTCATCAGAAACAACTGGAACATTTATTAAAAATTCAAATTTCTGGACCTCACCCAATACATATCTGCTGAGTCAGAATCTCTGGGACTGAGAGAAGAGACTCATCATTTTAAATTACTCTCTCAGGCATTTTATACATACATTTTAAAATATGGAAAACCAGCTATAGGCATTTTATCCTAGATTTAGTTAGACTTGAATTTCAAGAAATTAGTTTTAAAAAAAACTTTCCTAGAGTCCAAAATAGAAATAGAAGTTATACACCATGGCCTGGGAGATGACTAGATCTATGTTATGAAGACTTCCAGAATGCCCCCTACAGAACAATTCCTTATCATGGTGTATGGTATGCCATAAAATTCTACAATATGGCCCTTGTTATCTCTGAGTTCTAGAGAGTTCAAAAGGGCATCTTCTTATTCATTTCTCAAAAGGTTGAGGAGTCTCAACCCATAAATATAAAACGTGATTATTCATCCGCTATCACATAGATATAGAAGAAATGGAGCATGAGTATTATAATAGGCATTTGTGAGTGCTATATAGTACCAGAACAGAATGTTCATCCTTTTTCATCTAATGAGAGATGACCATACATATCCTAGTGAGTTTAATTTAAGCAGCTATGCAACAACACAGCTTTACCTTAGGCAATCTTACTCCTAACATTTGTAGAGTATAGAGATGTACGTACCACATGTATGAAAGTTCAAAAGTTATACATTAAACTCACAAGACATTAAATAAAGCATGTTTAATGCAGTGGCATGAGAATAAATGTTTAACAATTGGGTCTCTGAAGGAGGGTCGAGGTGCTGATTTGTAACATTTGTTGATTTCTATGGTGTAAACAGTTTCTCCATGGCTAGTTTCAAACCACCAATGTGATGCCACTGAACGTGGGATTGGGAAGAGAGGATAGCAATCAGTTCCCCCAAGACTTTATGAGCTGGCTCTAGCACATCACTGAATCTATCTTCCTTCTTTGATGGACATACTTTCATAATAACCCTTAAGTTCAGGTTCAAATTTACAGGTCATGGACTTCTTTGAATTCTATACCAGAACTTGGGTCTTTCACCACTTGCCTCTGACAACACCCTTCACTTCTAGATACAGTCTTCCCTTTCTTTTCCTACCCTGGCTCCATCTTACACAGTGAGGCATCCCATATGTTTATATGTTGACAACTCAGACACATCTCTAAGCTTTATCTACACTAAACTATCCAGCCCCCTCTATTTCAAACAGCTGCCCCTTGGTCACGTGTACTCTGAAAAAAGGATTTGGGACCTCTTGGGAAGGAAATTGCAGGACTTGAGGTACCTATGATTTTTTAAGGTAGGGTTGTGATACATGGACCCTTGTGTAGTCATGTTTCCCAGGTCTTGTGGATACCTTACTGCACAAAAGAAGCATGACCAAAGGACAACCAGAGAAAAGGTTACCTAAATGTTGGAGCCCAGGGCAGTACCCCCTTGCCTGAGTCTGAGACTGAGACTAAGACCCTGAGAGCAATAAGCTTCAGGTACCATTCCATAAATCTCCAGGTATCAATGGCTTCTGCAATATCAATTAATAAACCTGAACATCTGATTACCCAGTTACAGCAATACTGATTAATAAACTTGAACATCTGATTACTCAGTTACAAGACTTTCTGAGTCACTCTCCAATTATGAGAACAGCAGCAACATTAGGTAGCTTGGAGCTCCTTGGCTTGTGGCAGAAAGACCTGTGAGAAGAAACTGAGACCCTTATATGTTTCAGAGAAACCCTGTCTAGCCTTGGGAATGATTTCCAACACCATTTTTAATTTTATCCCACCAATCTTTTAATCTTCACTTTGCTTCAGCTGTCTTGGGTGCAACTAAACTCTTAAGGTGCCAGTCTATTTCTCAGTACTCTACCTTTGCTGGATCTGCTACTCTATATTAATGACCCCTTTCTCTCCTACCCCTGGTCCATACTGTATGATATCACTTATATGTGGAATCTAAAAAACACAACAAACTGGTGAAAAAAACAAAAAAGAAGCAGACTCACAGATATAGAGAACAAACTAGTAATTAGTAATCTGTAGTGGGGAGAGAGGAGGCGAGGGGCAATATAGGGGTAGGAGAAAAAAAGGGTTGTATGGTATTATATGAAATCATGTGTGTGAATCTTTTGAAAATTGTAAAGCACTATAGAAGTTAAAGAATCTTTCATTCAATTAAAAACATAAAATAAAAATTTTCTTATTATCTTTTAAAACTCAACATTAAAAATCACACCATCACTACGGTTGTTTTTATATCTCTATGTTTCTGTCTTTCCCATTAGACAGGTTCTAGGTCCCCTGAAGAAACATTTTCTGTCATACTCATTTCATATCTTTGGCATTTAGCAATGTTTGATATATTGTAGGATTCAATAACTATTTATCAAATGAATAAATAAGTTAAAGACTGAAAACAATTAATAAAGAAGGAAAGAAAGAAGGAAGAAGTAAAGGAAAGAAGGGGTAAAAAGAGGGTAGGAACATAAGAAATATATACATTAATGAATAAATGAAAGGCATCTAAGAAAAGGATTTGTTATAATATAGTGAATAATTACCACAAGAACTTATGTAAGGTATCAGGAATATTTTAATTTTGTAATTTAAATGACTAAAATTTTTAACCCTCTATTTCCATGTGATTTGATCTTTTAGTGTGATTTGATAATGTTGGAAAACAAAGTTGGTTATGGTTTAAGCTGCTGGACAAGAGTCCAAATGTCCACAGATTGCAATCTTTGGTGCCCCTGTTTTTGTGAAAAAATTCCACTGATGAAAATATAAGATGTCATACCAAAGAGATAATGATTTAGAGCTCACTTCCTACCATTAAATGTCCTTAGAGTCTTGTCGGAGGGTATTCTGCTGGTACTCTGTATTTAAACCCTGCTGGTGAGGACACTGATATAAATTGATAAATTATTAACTATTTAGCAGACACATGGCAGCTAGGGAAACCTAACTTGACAGAGAACTGACACCTGGATATTCAAAAGTTTGCACAAATGATTTAAACAAAACCATGACTAGTGAAGGCACTAATGTAGGTACTGAATATCCATTTTCCCCCAATGGAAATATATTTACTGTTGATATTTTTAAATGATGAATGTAACATGTACTCATACAAAAAGAGTTATTAGAAATAGTTTTGTGTATTTCTTTCCATGTTTTTCTATGCACACATTGCATGTGCATGTACATATATATAACTTAATTTTTTATTTTAACAGAACATATACTGTTATTTGACCTACTTTTTCATTTAACAGCATGACATAGACATACTTTCATATCAAGAAATATAACAGTAATAATAACTGTGTAGCATTTATAATAATAATAATAATAATAATCAGTAATAATAACTGTAATAATACAGTTATTATTACTGTGTAATAATAATAATAATAATCAGTAATAATAACTGTATTAGTAATAATAACTGTGTAATAATAACTGTGTAGCATTTTGCCCACAAAATGCTACAGTAATCAGTAATAATAACTGTGTAGCATCAGTAATAATAATTGTGTAGCATTTTGCCCACAACTTAGTGAAGAACCTTCATATTAATGGACATCTAAAAATTCCCCATTGGGTTTCCCAGTTCTTTTTTCTTTTACCTTGACAGTGATGAATATTTTTGTTCATGCATACATCTCTCTGTGCTAGTCCAATTTAGATAAATTTCTAAAAGTTGAAACTTATTTATCACATGTAAAATTTGATTTAACATTTAAGATGTTTTGAATTGTTTAAGACAATACGAAGCAATCAGTAATTCCTGTGTTTTACCTTTAGAATATGTTTTGGATATGACTCCTTATCACCAACTCTACCATTTTACCCTAATCCAAGCCTCTATTATCTCTCTTTTAGACCCTTGCAATTGGTGCTTTCTAATCTGCCCCCATGCTGTGTATTCTTGACCTAGAAGCCAGACTGATTCTTTAAAATTATGAGTCAGATTATGTAGTTTTTCTGGGGAAAATTCTCCAGTGCTTTCTCTCCTTCGGAGTATAATTCTGTCCCCTTGCTCTGATTAACAAAACCCTGAATGATCTCTGTCTAAATCTCTGTCTAAATCCTTAGCTCTGTCTCACACCATTTCCCCCCTTCTCTTACTGGACTTTTTTCTTTTCTACAAGAAGCCAAAGTCTATCCCTCCTTTTTGCCTTGGTACTTGTTCTTCCTTTAGCCTTAAATGCTCTTATCCTTCCTTTGAAGATGACTTAATCCACTGGGTAATTCAGATCTTAATGTCAACTTCTTAGAGGAGTCTCCTTTGACCATTCATAAAAAAACAGCCATCTGACCATTCTCTAACATGCCATGTATTCTGTGTTTCAGTTGAGCACGCATCTCTGTGTGAAGTCCTTCTTATTTCCTTATTTAATTGTTTAATTCTTGGCACTCTACTACCAGAACACTACTTCCATGAGAACAGGAACCTTGTCTACTTATTCTCTGCAGTACCTGGCAGATAGCAGAAGATCAATAACTTTTTTTAAATTGAATTCCTGTTGCTCCTGGAGTGTTTCCTCTTAGATGTAAGAAGTGCACTGAGGTGAAGGAGCCTAGGCTGGAATACAAGTGCTCATTACAAATAAATCAGAGTTATCCTGGAATAAAATTATTTTCATGAAAACATTTATCCAGGAAGGATAAGTATAAGGTAGCTAAAGACATATTAATTATTATACTTTGTGACTATGTGGTTGTCTTTATAATTGAATCTAGCTTTCTTAAAAACTCTTCTTCAAATTACAGGGCATTAAGGGACATAAATAAGAACCTGTGGCCCAAACTCTGGCACACCAATGACATCATGGTTCATCTTATGGTGATTCCTTGCAGGTTTTGGGCCACTTTGAATTTAAGCTAATATGTGTCAGTGCTGTTGATTCCATGAAGGCAAAGTGAATTGGGCAGCTTTATATCCTCCAGTGCTATTCTTGGTTTGGAGAAAGCTGATGGAGGCATTCTGCAGAAATATCAAGGATTGGTTTGTGAAGAAGATTAAGAAGATTATTAAGAAAAGTTTTCACATCTACATTCTTCTTTTCTAAAAGATGGTATGCTCTTTCAAAGCTAGAATGATGTGATGTGCTTCTGGTAACAGGAAAAAATGGAATTAAGTACATTGCGATCTTTTATTCCTTGTCATTCACATTTGAATGATCATCCAGGCATGTTGTTTTCCATATTGTATGTTATTATCAATCATTACTCTATCAGACCATCATCAATAAAATAGTCTAAGAACTGCTATGCAGATGGATCTAGAGAGTTTGGTCACTAATGTGTGACTAACCTCTTTCTTTCAGCCTCCACGTGAATAATCTAAATGTCACAAAGAAATCCAGCTCAGCATGGTGTCTCTTCGGTTTATCAGAGGCCCTGAGCTTGGGCACAGCTCCAACCCTGGAAGTAACTCATCCTAGTATCTGTTAAGCTATGAAATGTGAGTCCTTGTCTCACTTTCCTGCTTGAAGACATCCATTTATGCTTATTTCCATCCTTCAATTGATGGATTGATATGGAAACTTAAATAAGTCATTCTTTTTTCCATCCATTCCATTTGTAGCAGTTGTGGATTCACTTCTGGGGCCAGATTGAATCCAGGGCGATTTTAAAGTCTAATAAAGCAAGGAAAATCTCTTCTCCTGATTGGATTTTTTCACATGTTTGTTAATATGCAGCAATCGG
The DNA here is from genome assembly GCF_949987535.1 of Balaenoptera acutorostrata. Classification (NCBI taxonomy): domain Eukaryota; kingdom Metazoa; phylum Chordata; class Mammalia; order Artiodactyla; family Balaenopteridae; genus Balaenoptera; species Balaenoptera acutorostrata. The sequence continues at coordinate 93,708,137 of NC_080068.1, forward strand.
GGGAGAGATGAAGTCTGTGGCTCATTTTCAAGGGAGGAATCCAATTTGAATTTTATGGATGTTGCTGTCACTGGTCCGACATTGCTTTATTCTTTCACCAAGGATGCAGCTTCAGGGTTTACTGCTGTTGCCGCTAGTGTAGACCTCTCTGGCTGTTCGGTTTGAGAGCATTTCCGTTTTTATGTATTGGAGTAATTAGCCCTCCTGACCATATCTCAGGAAATGTCTGGATTGGAGGATTAGGATAAACATCTTCAGTCAGGCTTTCTGAGGTGATTAATGTGGGGCGTTAGCATCTCATTTGATGCTTTTTTATCAAGGCTATGGGTTTTCCTAGCTGTCCCTTTGAAGGGGCTCTCTTTCATTTCTTGAATCACCAGGGCTGGGATTAAATGACTGGGACAAAGTTAAAGAGACTTTTTCGAGCAATTTATATGCCCAAGGCCCTATTTAATCATGGCCTCTGCCTGGGTTATTTTCTAAGCACCCACGGGTGGGTGTGAACTCCGTCTCGCCTTTGCTTACAAAGAACTACAATTCTTAGAAACTCATAAAAACACCCATTTACCAAATACAACTCTTGTGCCTGTCTTAGAATTGACTAGGCTGTCAGTTTTTTGAGGGCAGATACCATGCCCTTCACTCCATGCGTTCTTTCTTTCAACAAGATATTTATAAATCACCAGCTAGTTATCAGATATTATTCTAGGTGCTGAAGACATGGTAATAAGCATAATAGGTAAAGTTCATGTCTTTATGGAGGTTACATTTTAGTTAAGCAAATAGGCAATAAGCAAACAAATTAGGAGGAAAATAGCAGTATTAATGAAAAGTACTTTGAGAAAAATAAACTGGGGTCTTATAATAAAAAGTGTCCATAATACAGGGTGGCAATATTTGATATGAAACCTAAAAGACAGAAAGATCTGGATGCAGAGAAATCCTAGCACCCCACTCCCTTACTATCTGCGTGACCTACAGCAAGTTACTTATATTCTCTGAGTCTTGGTTTCTCCTATTATTATCTGAGGATAATAATAATAGGTTCTAATAGGTAATAAGTTAATAAGTTATATAAAGCACAAAGCCTTACACATAAAAAGCACTCAATAACAGTTCCTTTATCATCATTATTATTAATAATAATATTATTTTGCCCTTATTAAGACAAATAGATTTTATTCTAATTTCAAAGTAAAATCATTGGTATATTCTCAGCTTGGGCGCACATGAATCCTTAACAAAGCTTAGCTTTGTGCCTCCTATGTAGTTCATTTCATATTCTATGCTTCTCTTTCTGATATTTCTAGGTAAGTTAAACCAGCTACTCCATGGCTACCTGGTCTGTAGTTTTCATTGCAGAGAATACAAAATGTAGCACATGGATGTTGATTTCAAATATATTGCTGTTAGTTGAAGATTTTGTGAACTTTGTTTGTAGTCCTTTCTGTAGAATGTATCAAATTGGTTCCTGATCTTGACTGGCAGTGCTTATTTCAGCCTTCCTTCTTTCATGAAGATTTAAAATATTAGTGAAGAAATGTAAAGACAGTAATAGTCAACCATATAGGATTGGTTAAATAAATTATAAGCATGAATACTTCCACCAATAAAATCAGGTTGTATAGTACATCACAATGATATGATAGACTTTATGAAAATAAATTAGGTTATGCAAAAATTCTGGGAAAAAAATGCTTCAAAACATTAACAGTGATTAAGTCTGGGTACTGGGATGGTAGGATTATAGATTACTTTAATTTCCTTCTTTGAACTTTTCTATATTTTGTGAACATCTCAAGAAAAGTATGCATTAGTTTTGTAATCCAATAAAGTAAGTTAATTACAAGGAAGATTAGGGAAAATAAGGAGATTCACAATCTCTACCAAAAAAAAAAAAAAATGACAGCAGATTATATAATTTAACAAGATATATTTCTAAGGTAAAACATGGCCCAAATTTTCAATTAAATTCTGGTATCTTCTATAGTCTTAGGACAATAAACTCTATTTCCAGGAGACATAGAAAATATCCTCTGGTTATTGCCTAATTATTTCCCAACCCAAGATCATACAGACAGGAAATTACCTGATGACAAACTTGTTCCAAAGTCCCTACTTATCTCCCTACACTGCACTGTGTCTATATTTATGTTGTCAAAATAGACTTGAAAAGGATGAGACATGAGAAGAACACTCTATTCTCTCCGTTTCATCCTACTATGAACTGTCCTTCAATCCTTCCAACTACATTGAAACTGCACGTCTGTTGCAATCGCTAGGGCATAAATTGTTCTCACTAGCAACTGGGCTCCATGAAGCCTGAGATGTGGTTTAACTCAATCTCTTGCCCACGAAGCCTATACAATGCATGGGGTATAAATACTGTATAAATGCTTGTAGAATTTGTTGAATTGCTTCCATTTTCTTCCAAATCCCTCTAGATATCATAGGTGTAGATGCCATTAAATTCTTAAACTCTGGATTCCAAAAGAACCTGAGAGCCAAGTTGCTCATTTTCTTAAGGGAACCTTTATATTGTACTAACATTTCAAGGATTGCCTTGCTTCCTGGCTTTCTTTCCCTGTTTAGAAAATGTTGGCAACAAAATACTTTAGAAAACAGTCTGATGTCTGGCAAAATCTTTGTTTTCTGACCTGTAACAGAAACTAAACTCTCAACAAAAGAGCGATTCTCTACCTGCCATCCTGAGTACAGAAGTTTAATGTAAATGACAATTGCAGGAGCCCTTCAAAAGGAGATTAGGGAGGAAGATGAGGCCGTGTGACAAGATTTCTACTTGGTCTCAGCCCTGGAAGAGTTGAATGACAAGTAAAGCATAGGGCTTGGGCTACCAGGAAAAAAAAAATGTGGGTAATTTTAATCATTTGCTCAAGCCTTTAAATATCCTGTATAGCTTTCAGGCACAAAGCAATCTTCCTATAGAGAAGCAAACTCAGGATGTGGTTACAAGGTAGAGTTCTACCCCTTTGTGTTAAAGTGCCTTAATGATCAGGAAAAAAAATAGATTTGCATGAATGCTACTTATAGAAAGCACTTAAGGCAATAGTTACTCAAGATAATAGTTACTCAAGACAAACTTCAGCACAAGTGGATGTAACCAATATGTAATTTAGAGTCACCATAAGTGAATGTCTTTTAATTCAGCCTTCATGAGCCCAGAACAGCTTTTATAAGACTTTGAGAGTAACCATGGCATTGACAAAATACATTTCACTGTTTAGCTGTTTGATTGAATCATAAGATTGAAGGACAGTCTGATGTAAAAATAATTCAGGTCAGTGGCATGTGAATGCCAAAGCGTCTATTGAAATCAGCCTGGATCTTTCCTTTTTCTCATGTCATAAGATACACACATACACACACACACACACACATCCAGTGACATCATCTTAAGAACTGAGTAACATAGTCAGAATAGAAATATAATTGGCAGCAGTATTTTCCCATGTAAGCTCATTAGTGATGCTTACGTAATCTTTTGGCATCAACTCACTCCCTGGAGTAAGAAGTATGGTTTTCTGTTTCAGTTTCATGGCTCAAGTTTGGAAAAACCCTTGATCTTTGAAGAAAGGTACAGTGTAAGATGTTTATTACTAATTTGTCTGTGTCTTTGGTGCTTTTCTTAAAACTATTTGGAGATGCCCTGGAATATTTAAACCATGTGTGGGAAAACCTGGCCTAACTGTCATTACCATGCCATGGCAGTCATTATTAATTGATCCTGGCGTTTCCTTCTGTTGACATCAAAAAGGATGAGAATCTCTCAGCAAAGTGCTCTAGGAAGACTTTTCATTCACAATTTATATCAGATGACCTAAAAATCAAGGTTCTTTTTCTCTCCACATCTCATGTCCTAAGATACACACACACACACAAACACACACTAATAAAGAAATTCTCTTGAGTCACTGATTCCCTAAAATTCTGACTCAGGTGTGTTCACCACTGAGGAACTATTGGAGACAGTAATCCCACTGGATTCACGTCCAGAGAACACCTGCCATTCTTCAAATGTCGCCTACCATTTTTGCATATGCTATTATTCACTTTCCTGAAAAATCCTTCACCAGGCAAATTCCCCTGCCTCCTTCAAGATCAAGTCAGAATGCCAGCTTCTCAATGAAGACTGTAATTCTACTTGGCAGTTGGATGCTCTGTCCACAATGCTTTCTTAGTACTTAATTAAGTACTTAGTACTTAACTGCCTCAGCAAAATGGTTATATATTGTAATTTTTAAATTATCTGTTCATATGTCTGTCTCTCTCCACTACTTAAAAGCATAGTTTAGGAATATCTAGTTTATGCTATGGGGATGAATTAGACATGCTCCTTCAAGATTTTGGAGCCCACCTAATCTCCATTCCAAGGTAGGTCCCAGAATGCTCTGCAGCGGCATTCTTGACCCCTTTCTATTACTATAAAAACTAGTCTCTGATACTTATGTATTTCAAGTCCAGACTCTCCCTTGAGAATCTCCTGAAAAATTTTAGCCCTTTAAAAAATAGAGCTTATCAGAGAAGAAGGTGAACAAAAAGGCTTTAGGTACTGTGATGTTAATTATTATTTAAAAAAGAATAGATTATCATATTTTAAAACTAAAATCATAATTTTTTCTCATGTTACTTCTCTGATTATCTGCATATATTACTAAAGAAACTGTGGTCTAAATTCTTAGAGCCTTGTTCCTGATCCTCCAGTCTTCACATGAAAGCTGATATATACAAGTGCCTGACTGGCACTTGACAATTTCCAAAGGAGTGACATTCAAGGTATGGCATTTTGCATGAATTTTCTGATCTCTAAATTGACCTCACATGTCTATCTTCACATGGGTATAAATCTGTGTGTACAGATTTCATATTTAACAGTATATTGGATGACCGGTTTAAAGCATCATTTAGCAGCTAGCCTACAATGGCAAATGCACTTGCCAAATGGTTGGAACAGGACCCTTTTCTTTACCTTCTCCAATACCTCTTCCCAGACAAATCACCATCATTGGTGATCTCTAACAACAGACCTTTCCAAGTCTGATTCTGTCATTGGTAGACTTGTTGATTGCAACAAACAATCCCCCATCATCAAGTTTTCCAGATGTTTGCACAGCGGGTTCAGTGTTTTCAAACTATCTAAATGATGGTCCCAAATGACACATGCTCATTTTCAAAATTAAAGCTTATTATGAATTACCTGCCAAGTACAATGTGTCAGGAGAGACTGAATGAATTAGAAATTTTGTCCATTGAGAATGAATGAATAAGAAAAAACATAAATGAGGCCAGTTATTACACATCCTGGAGGTACATAGAAAGAATTTTAAATAACGGTAATTTATTAAAAGCTGTTGCATTAATACTTAAGACTTACTTTAAAAAGGCCCATGACTACCTTTGGCTGTGAATCAGGCTTCAACTTTGTTAGTGGAAAGAATAATGGCTAGGAAAGACAAAGGTAATCTCTAATATGAACCTGTTTTTTTAATCATCATCCACACAGGCTCAGCTTTGATATACTGAGAAGAACAGGGCCCGATACAGCCATCAGAAAATAGAACTTCTAGCTTTGCTGCCTTCTAGCTTGTGGTCTGCTGTTGACCACTAACCTTTGAACTCCAGTTTCCTCATCTATAAAGTAGAATAATTAATACTTAAACAAATAGGTTGTGCTAAAAGTTAAATAAATGAAAATAATTTTTGAATGCACTTTGTAAACTCTAAAGTACCATGAATATATATTGAATAACTATCAGAATAACATTAACCATGTATTAACTACTTACTCTGTGTCAGATACTCTGTAAAGCTTCACATATATTTTTTTCAACCTTTACAATTGTTTAAGATAGGTCACATCATCTCCATTTCACAGATGAGAAAATTGAGTCTTGTACAAAGGTTAAGTAACAGGCCTAAGTAACTGCTAGCTTGGGTTGGACAAGATTGAACCAAAATATCTGATTCCAAAAATATGCCTTCAATCTGTATGCTATGCTATGAACCTTCAACCATTAAACCCTAATGCTCAGTGATACCACTTTGGCTCAAAATATTTTGGAGGCACCATTTGAAATTGCCTTTATATCCAAACTTATTGAGGAACACAAAGCAAGCAGCCTGCTCACTCTATAGACAACCCTTCTTTTTGACCCTAAAGGTCATTAGCTAGTCTGATCATCCTGCATTCTAGGCAGGAATGCAATGAATATCTGTTATCAAGAGTTCTATCTTTTAGAAGACTCTACAAGATTGAAATTCCTTTTCAAGACTCATGTGGATCTATTTTCTTCACGTCTTTATAATGGTGAGTATAATATCAGTTGTAACTCTAACCACATGATATTTCAACTGTTTACTTACCTATCCAACTTCCAATTAGCCAGAATTTTTTAATTACTCTATCCCAGAACCAAGACTAGAAGTTGCATACCAATATTATTTGAAGAAATGAACAATGCAAATTTCCTGGTTCATGCCTAGGAAAATCTTTGGTCCCTCATAGAGAAATATGAAACCAGGCTGACCACAGAGTCAAGGGATGCTTCAGAGGACAAAATAGAACATCTAGATTTTCCATCTTTAAAATTATAATCAGCAGCAGGAAGCAAAGCAATACCACTGTCCCTGTTATAGGAATCCAAAAGCTTTTTATAGAATGCACAGCAGCAAATGTTATCGCTATGCTTGAGAAAACCATTTTCATTATCAGTTGCCTTTTTTTTCAATTGATTATGACTTTTCCTTTAAAAAATGCGTTTAGGCAAATTTTTTCTATGCTTGATTTAGCCCAAGGGAAATTTTTTGGAGGGCTGGAAGGGAAAGAATAGTCTGAACCGAATTCCTTCTGCTGCCTTTAAGCTATGCACACATGGATGAAATATATCACATTCTAGTGAAATTGTGTTTTCTTTTTAAACTCCTATTACTTAGGAAGAGCTTAACTATGAAAAAAATCCAGCTTTATGGTATTACATTCCTTATTGCATAAGACAATGAACAGACACAAGGTTAAATTTTTTTCTCAAGTTACTAAGGTTTGAGTGGTGGGAGAGAGGGTGCTCTTAAAGTCATCTCTTCTTGATTTAAAGGGGTTATGTTGTACTGAGTCTGTTAAGAAACTAAGGATGCACCAATTCGTGTTAGAAGCCTCCAAGGTGAAAGTGAACAGAGTTAAGGCTAGCATTTAGTTATGACAAACTTAAATTAAGGGGCCCACTCAAGGCGGACTGTGAATGCATTTATATGTCTGGTTTAGTCTAAGTTTTCTTCTACCATGGAGGGAGGCCTAGGGATAGAGATTTTTAAGATGATCAAAGCTTTTTAAGATTCTTCAGAAAAAATTACATAGATGAGATATCTGAGGTTATACCCATTATGCTGAACAAAGAGGTAGTACACTCTCAGAGCAAATACTAAGAGTGGTTTGAATAAAGAGATTTAAAAGTCTAGGGCAAAAAATCCTTTCCATTTCATAGAAAAGAAAAGACAAACAGTTTTAGAACAATATTTTGATTTAGCAGCTGGATGGGACCTCTGAATTTAAATTTCAATATATAAATAACAATTTTGCCAAGTAAAATTAATAATGGGTTTCTCTAAAGCCAAACCCTCTTCAACCTCTGCTGTAATTCCCTTCAGAAAGCATTAAATGAAAGCATTTCACTTTAGTTGAAAATCAATGGTCCTTCAGCAAAGCATGCATCTTCCAAGTATTATGGAGTCAAGAATCACAGTTCTGCTAGTAAGACACGAGGCCCTGGCTTTGGTGGAAATAACTTCATACAACATAGGTGTCTTTGAAAAAATTAACACAAAATAAAAGGATTGAAAATCCAAAGTGAGCATGCTCAAATTGTCTTTGAAATATCAACCCAAATACATCATAATATAATTAATGATGATAACATGGAAATAATAGGAATAAATATATTAAAGAGTAGAAATAATATTTAATTACTTCTTACTATAGACCAGACACTTGCTAAATATATGTCATCTCATTGGATTCTCTTAAGAACCCTGTGACTTGGTTTTATTAGCTATATTTATTGAGTAGACTTAAAGAAGGAAGATCTACATGTGGAGACATACAAAAAACTAAAGATGGATTAAAATATTTCATTACACATTAATCTACGACCCCTTGGAAAAAGAGTCAAAATGTATCATGCATTTTATTTACTTGGAAAGTTCTTTCCTCCTTTGCATACTGATAAAATTGTATTCCTCTTTCACTGTGATGATTACAAGGATGAATAAGATATAACCCCTGCCCTCTAGGAACTCACAGTCTGAAAAGGAGATGTGCATGCATAAAAAATCCAGATATACGGAACATTCTCCAGGATAGATCATATCTTGGGACACAAATCAAGCCTCGGTAAATTTAAGAAAATTGAAATCATATCAAGTATCTTTTCCGACCACAACGCTATGTGACTAGATATCAATTACAGGACAAAATCTGTAAAAAATACAAATACATGGAGGCTAAACAATACACTACTTAATAACCAAGAGATCACTGAAGAAATCAAAGAGGAAATCAAAGAATACCTAGAAACAAATGGTAATGAAAACATGATGACCCAAAACCTAGGGACACAGCAAAAGCAGTTCTAAAAGGGAAGTTTATAGCAATACAATCCTACCTCAAGAAACAAGAAACATCTCAAATAAACAACCTAACCTTACACCTAAAGCAATTAGAGAACAAAGAACAAAAAAAACCCAAAGTTAGCTGAAGGAAAGAAATCATAAAGATCAAATCAGAAATAAATGAAAAAGAAATGAAGGAAGCAATAGCAAAGATCAATAAAACTAAAAGCTGGTTCTTTGAGAAGATAAACAAAGTTGATAAACCATTAGCCAGACATCAAGAAAAAAAGGGAGAAGACTCAAATCAATAGAATTAGAAATGAAAAAGGAGAAGTAACAACAGACACTGCAGAAATACAAAGGATCATGAGAGATTACTACAAGCAACTATATGCCAATACAATGGACAACCTGGAAGAAATGGACAAATTCTTAGAAAAGCACAATCTTCTGAGACTGAACCAGGAAGAAATAGAAAATATGAACAGACCAATCACAAACACTGAAATTGAAACTATGATTAAAAATCTTCCAACAAACAAAAGCACAGGACCAGATGGCTTCACAGGCGAATTCTATCAAACAATTAGAGAAGAGTTAACACCTATCCTTCTCAAACTCTTCCAAAATATAGCAGAGGGAGGAACACTCCCAAACTCATTCTACCAGGCCACCATCACACTGATACCAAAACCAGACAAAGATGTCACAAAGAAAGGAAACTACAGGCCAATATCACTGATGAATATAGATGCAAAAATCTTCAACAAAATACAAGCAAACAGAATCCAACAGTGCATTAAAAGGATCATACACCATGATCAAGTGGCGTTTATCTCAGGAATGCAAGGATTCTTCAGTATATGCAAATCAATCAATGTGATAAAACATATTAACAAACTGAAGGATAAAAACCATATGATCATCTCAGTAGATGCAGAAAAAGCTTTCAACAAAATTCAACACCCATTTATGATAAAAACCCTCCAGAAAGTAGGCATAGAGGGAACTTACCTCAACATAATAAAGGCCATATATGACAAACCCACAGCCAACATTGTTCTCAATGGTGAAAAACTGAAACCATTTCCTCTAAGATCAGGAACAAGACAAGGTTGTCCAGTCTCAACACTATTATTCAACATAGTTTTGGAAGTTTTAGCCACAGTAATCAGAGAAGAAAAAGAAAGAAAAGGAATCCAAATCAGAAAAGAACAATTAAAGCTGTCACTGTTTGCAGATGACATGATACTATACATAGAGAATCCTAAAGTTGCTACCAGAAAACTACTAGAGCTAATCAATGAATTTGGTAAAGTAGCAGGATACAAAATTAATGCACAGAAATCTCTTGCATTCCTATACACTAATGATGAAAAATCTGAAAGAGAAATTAAGGAAACACTCCCATTTACCATTGCAACAAAAAGAATACAATACCTAGGTATAAACCTAGAATACAAAAGGCCTGTATGCAGAAAACTATAAGACACTGATGAAAGAAATTTGAAGATGATACAAACAGATGGAGAGATATACCATGTACTTGGATTGGAAGAATCAACATTGTGAAAATGACTATACTACCCAAAGCAATATACAGCTTCAATGCAATCCCTCTCAAACTACCAATGGCATTTTTCACAGAACTAGAACAAAAATTTTCACAATTTGTATGGAAACACAGAAGACCCTGAATAGCCAAAGCAATCTTGAGAAAGAAAAACAGAGCTGGAGGAATCAGGCTCCCGGGCTTCAGACTATACTACAAAGGTACAGTAATCCAGACAGTATGATACTGGCACAAAAACAGAAATTTAGATCAATGGAACAGGATAGAAAGCCCAGAGATAAACCCACACACATATGGTCACCTTATTATTGATACAGGAGGCAAGACTATACAATGGAGAAAAGACAACCCCTTCAATAAGTGGTGTTGGGAAAACTGGACAGCTACATGTAAAAGAATGAAATTAGAACACTCCTTAACACCATACACAAAAATAAACTCAAAATGGATTAAAGACCTAAATGTAAGGCCAGAAACTATAAAACTCTTAGAGGAAAACATAGGCAGAACACTCTATGACATAAATCACAGCAAGATCCTTTTTGACCCACCTCCTACAGAAATGGAAATAAGAACAAAAATAAACAAATGGGACCTAATAAAACTTAAAAGCTTTTGCACAGCAAAGGAAACCATAAACAAGACAAAAAGACAACCCTCAGAATGGGAGAAAATATTTGCAAACGAAGCAAGTGACAGAAGATTAATCTCCAAAATTTACAAGCAGCTCATGCAGCTCAATATGAAAAAGACAAACAGCCCAATCCAAAACTGGGCAGAGGACCTAAATAGACATTTCTCCAAAGAAGATATACAGATGGCCTACAGACACATGAAAGAATGCTCAGCATCATTAATCATTAGAGAAATGCAAATCAAAACTACAATGAGGTATCACCTCACACCAGTCAGAATGGCCATCATCAAAGAATCTACAAACAATAAATGCTGGAGAGGGTGTGGAGAAAAGGCAACCCTATTGCACTGTTGGTGGGAATGTAAATTGATACAGCCACTATGGAAAAAAATATGGAGGTTCCTTAAAAAACTAAAAATAGAACTACCATACGACCCAGCAATCCCACTACTGGGCATATACCTTGAGAAAACCATAATTCAAAAAGAGTCATGTGGGCTTCCCTGGTGGTGCAGTGGTTGAGAATCTGCCTGCTAATGCAGGGGACACGGGTTCGAGCCCTGGTCTGGGAAGATCCCACATGCCACGGAGCAGCTGGGCCCGTGAGCCACAACTACTGAGCCAGCGCGTCTGGAGCCTGTGCCCCGCAATGGGAGGGGCCGCGATAGTGAAAGGCCCGCGCACCGCGATGAAGAGCGGTCCCCGCACCGCGATGAAGAGTGGCCCCCACTTGCCGTAACCAGAGAAAGCCCTCGCACGAACCGAAGACCCAACACAGCCAAAAAAATAAATAAATAAATAAATAAATAAAAAAAAAAAAAAAAAAAAAAAGAGTCATGTACCACAATGTTCATTGCAGCTCTATTTACAATAGCCAGGACATGGAAGCCACCTAAGTGTCCATCAACAGATGAATGGATAAAGAAGCTGTGGCACATATATAAAATGGAATATTACTCATCCATAAAAAGAGATGAAATTGAGTTATTTGTAGTGAGGTGGATGGACCTAGAGACTCTCATACAGAGTGAAGGAAGTCAGAAAGAGAAAAACAAATACCATATGCTAACATATATATGGAATCTAAAAAAAAAAAAAAATGGTTATGTAAAACCTAGGGGCAGACAGGAATAAAGAGGCAGATGTAGAGAATGGGTTTGAAGACACAGGGAGGGGGAAGGGTAAGCTGGGACGAAGTGAGAGATTGGCATGAACTTATATATACTACCAAATGTAAAATAGATAGCTAGTGAAATGGGTAAAAAATGTAAGTAGCCGCATAGCACAGGGAGGTCAGCTCGGTGCTTTGTGAAGACCTAGAGGGGTGGGATGAGGAAGGTGGGAGGGAGATGCAAGAGGGAGGAGATATGGGGATATATGTATATGTATAGCTGATTTACTTTGTTATAAAGCAGAAACTAACACACCATTGTAAAACAATTATACTCCAATAAAGATCTTAAAAAAAAAACCCAGATATAATTCATGGTGGTCTGTGGTAAACTCTGTAACGGAAGTGTGTTGAAATCTACGGGTAATTAGAAGAAAAAATAATTCCTAGCACTGGGGATTGAGTTAGAGAAGAGAAGGATCAGGAAAGTATCCTTATAGAAAGAAGTTCAGTTGGGTTTGAAAGGCGGGTAAAGTTTCAACAGACAGATATGTGGATCCGGGAAATATTGGTGTGCAATGCCTTTAAGCATAGGGTATATTCAGAATGCCAGTGTTGCTGGAATTTTTGACATATGAGTAAGCAATAATTTGATAAGGACCAGATTATAGAACACTTTCACTGACAATCTAAGGAGTTTAAACTTTATTTGGCATTCAGTATGGAGTTTTGTATTTAGTTATAATATAGTCAGAGTTCTGCTCTGTAAATAAGTCTATCAATGCACTAAACTAATTTATTCAATGTTTTGTTACTCCTTTGATAAATAATTCTTGTCTTGCTATCATGTGTCAGGGCCTACACTAGGGATGGGGATATATGATGAGTATGAGTCATTCTCTGCTTTCATAAAAATTATAATCAAAAAAGTTAAACATAAAACTGTAAGAGGGAAAGTAGGGTAGCGCCTAGGAGGAATACCTCCTCTAGCATTGCATTAATAGGAAAAACTTCCTATAGAAAGTGACTTCAAATTGTGTGTATGGCATGTGTGTGTATGCGTATAGGTTTATTGGGTGGGAGTGTCAATCTATGAAAAGGCTAAGAGTGAAACTGTGTTTTAAGAACTTGATGAAGAGTTATTTGCTTTCCAGTCACATGGATTCTTAATAACTTCAGTTATGTGCACAGGGTTCCTGGCTGTTTCATCCTTCAGAAAGGGTCTGACCATCAGTCAGCTTCCAAGAGAACCAATCAAGCATTATGAACAAGGACCTTATGAAAGCAAATTCTGTTGAATTAAATTAACTCTCTTGGGGATTCCCTGGTGGCTCAGTGGTTGAGAATCTGCCTGCCAATGCAGGGGACGCGGGTTCGAGCCCTGGTCTGGGAAGATCCCACATGCCGCGTAGCAACTGGCCCGTGAGCCACAACTACTGAGCCTGCGCGTCTGGAGCCTGTGCTCTGCAACAAAAGAGGCCACGATAGTGAGAGGCCCGCGCACCGCTATGAAGAGTGGCACCCGCTCGCCGCAATTAGAGAAAACCCTCGCACAGAAACGAAGACCCAACACAGCCATAAATAAATAAATAAAGAAGCTTTCATTAAAAAAAAAAAAAAATTAACTCTCTTCTTGGACCTGGAAATCATAAGGTCTGACTTTTAAAAAAAATACTTAATATGAATGATTCAGTCAAGCCTGAAATCAGCACCATGACTGAGTGTGTCTTTTAGTGATCATTCATTCACTCAATTCTGTAAGTCTTTGTTGTTTATTAGCACCTTGGAACCCAATGTACTAAACACTTACCTTTTCTCATTTTTTAGTCATAACTAATCATCATTTGCTTTAAACATTTATCATCATTTTTCTTACCTCCTTATAACACTTTCTATAGTTTGAGTTCATTACTGTGAGTTGTGTATATGACTGTCCTCAAGTAGACTGTGACACTTTGAGGGGAGGAACTATGTCCTCATCCCTGTGTTCCATTCAGTCAATGGCACAGATACAATAGGGTTTTGGTAAGCATTTGTTGGATGGATGGATGGAGGGAATGGATGGATGTTTGGATAGAGAGAAACATGAATTAGAAACTTTTCCTGTCCTCATGAATTTTATAGTCTAGTGCAGATCAAGCATGCATAGTTAATTAGAAATGTTTTTCACTATTCAAACCATGATGCTTTCTTTTTTCAATTTATGTTTACTGTTGTAATGCCACAATTTACCATGGTCCTAAAGATAGAGTAAAAAAGGATATTTAGAGTTTGAAATGGTTCTCTAGTCTACGTTAGCTGAATCTTGATTTTTAAGTCTTCGAAAGTACTGATTCCTGAGTTTTCTATTTAAACTCATCAAAAAAGCAGCCCCAAATCCCCCACTAAACTATTTTAATATGCTGTTCCTTTTCCTCAAGTTAGATGAAATTGAGGCAAATAAGAACAGATTAGACATTGTAGAGAATGTCTGCAGTAATCACTAATCCAAGAGCAAAACAGAAGTATGCCTTCACCTTTGCACCCAAAAGAATTAATATCATTTCCAACTCCTCTATTCAGTGGTCACATTCGATTGTCATTTTCCCAGAAGTTTTGCCATATTTTCTTCTTTCCATTCAGCAAACTTAGCAAATCTTTATTGACTACTTTGTGCCATAGACATTGGTCATTTGACCAGGCATAACAGATTCAAAAACTTCAATAGAATTGTCTACATAGACTTGTGTTGTTCAATAACTTAGTTTGAGAAAAATAAATAAGATTCTTCATGCATTATTGGAGAAGTATATATTTTCATTACAGTAAAGTGACTCAATAAGACAAAGGGTGTTTTCTCCCTTAAAATCAGGGGTTGTTAATTATGTAATATCTAGAAGTTAGGAAATTGCATGATGTAACATGAAGGAGATGAAAAAGATGGAAATTATAGTCAGAGAAACTAAAGTTTGAATCCCAGATATCCTACTACTCCGTCTGATCTGGGGCAAATTCCTTAGGCTTAGTGAGCTTCAGATTCCTTTTATGTAAAATGATAATAACAGCTTTGCAATATTGTTATGATTCTATTACTAGAATTGTATTAAATAATAGATATCAAAATGCCAGGCATTGTTCTAGTATGTGGTAAACTATCATTTGTGGGTGATTATTGTGTGGAAATAATATGCTAAGCGCTCTACCTGAATATTCTCATTTTAGTATTTCCCCATCTCTATGAGGCAGATTCTGTTTTTATAATTATTTTAAATGAGAAAACTGATATATAAAGAAGGTACAACCTGTCATAGATCACACAGCTAATGCATGGCAGAACCAAGATTCAAACCCAGTTGTTGATGGGGTGTGATTAAAAGGTAATGTTAAAATTTTTGAGCCATCTATTTTGTGTCTACCTTCTGCCAAATAAAATCAAATCTTGACCTAGTCAGCAGAGACTCTGTTTGGAGGGGGAATGGGGTGTAGGAAAGGACTAGTGCATTAGGGAGAATGCTCCGACCATAAGAGCATCAAGTGTGTCAGAGGTTAGGCAAAAAAGAGTTTTTCTTTTATAGAGAGGAGGGAACAAGTCTAATAGTTACCAAGTGTGGGATGCAAGTTGTATGATTCGATATTAGATCAGCCTATTCTCAGGAGTAGGCTGTGTGCTGACTTAGGCTAAAGGTGGGTCAAAATTCACGGGACTGGGGGAAGGAGAGAAACTTAACCAAAGTTTGATTAGCAAATATTTTGTTCCAACTGATCACTGTCAGTAAGCAATTCAGCTAATTATTTACGAGGCAAAAAATAGAAATTTAGAGTCAGTGTCTAGTCATAGCTAAATAGGGGGACATCTGTGAATCTTATTTAAGTCACATTGGGAAGGGTAATTCTTTGCACTGGCCATTTCCCAGAACAGGAAGGTAGGAGGAGTTGTTAATCTTCACTGTTTTCTAGACTCAGGGGGTTCCGGCAAAGTTCCACATTGTTACTTCCCACTGGTTAGAAATTGTGAAGATGAGCTAAGCTTTGGAAGGGTCCCTGGATGAACTTGTGACCTCTCTAGTCTGGATTGTTTATCAAGTCAGTGTGTTTTAGGTGTTCTTTGTTACAGAAGCTTAGCCAGTAACCTAAATAGTAAAGCGCTCAATTTTAAAACACACACCCACTGTAATTTGAGTCAAGTTGCTTTACCTCATGAAACTTAGTTTCCTTACCTGCTAAATGATGAAGTTGGACTAAACAAATCCTCTCCTAGCTCTGACCTTCAGAAATTTATGAAAGCATAAAGATTTGTCCAAGTGCCCTGTGCCTTCCTCCCAAGACTCAGGGAGGATCAGCATAGGAGCCACTTAGAAATGCTCTAGCTCTGGATGTCGGTGACTGTATGTAGCTCTTTCATCAGCAGTTCAGAACAATGCTATCCAGATTGCTTTTGTCTTCCGTTCTGACAATCAATCATTTATTTCTCCTGAACCTCTAGTTCTGCTTTTGCATTGCCTTGAATAAATGGGGTGATTCTTTGATTGACTCTTCTCTAGCCATTCTGATTTTCTACATTTTCCTTTCACAGTCTCTCTGAAATTTTTTTCTGTGTCATGCAAACTCAGTTTTGGGTGTTGTTTCATGCCTTCCCAAAGACCAGGGTTGTTTTCCTACTTAATATTCAAGAAGCATCCTTGAAGTGCATCTCTTTCAGAAAAAGCCCATGAAACTCACCAGTGCTCAGCTGATGACTTACTTCAGGCTCTGTTGTGTCTCTGCATTTGGATTCTCAGTGTAAACTAGTTGAAGCAGGGTTCTGTGGGTCTGTTTTATCGCCCAGTGTCTTGAGCGTACCCACTGCAATAGATGTAAAACTTACCCAATCACCAAATCTTTAGAGATACTTAGTTTTTTAAAAAATGTATAATGCTACTAATGCATAAATGTTATATTATAAATAGGGGTGACAGTCTAAAGTGGGCTTTGATGAAATAAGGGTAAGTTATAACTTTGAAAGGACAGAGCACCCAAACCTTACTATCATTTTTGCCCAAATTGGAAAGCATTGAGTACAATTCTGGTGGTTGATGGACATGTAACAAGGAGAGTAGAGGAAACACAGCAGTCATATTAAAGCATTTAGATAGAGCAGGATGGAAAAGACCTAAATCCATGACTCACTATCTCTACGATCTTGAAGAAGTTATTTTATCTCTCTCATCTGAATTTCCTTGATTATAAGATAGGGACAACAATAATTACCTTAAAGGACTGCAGAAGGAAATAAATAAAATAATGTGTGTAAAATAGCCTTAGCTCTGTAGGCATATGGTTGACATCCATTAATGTTGAAGTTGTTGATGTTAATATCATATAATTAGCTAACATTGACTTACCCAACTGGACTTAGAAAATATTCACTAGTCAGAACCGTTGCTTTTAAACCCAGGAGGTAGGATATGCAATCACTGAGCTCCAAATGTGGATCACTTTGTGGATGTGTAAGAGAAATATTCCCTGTGGAAACAGAAACATGACAGAAATCTGAAGAGTAATGTTTACAAATAGCTTTCATGTTAGGCTGGTTAAAATGATTCTTCATTTCCTCATCACAGTCAACATTTTCTCTCCTTTCTTTCCGTTTCTAAGTACCTGTCCCACTAATATCACAAATTCTTGTCTATTTCTTGCTTCCTATTTAACACTTACTAGACTCTCTGAAGGCTGCCACATTTGGGTCATGTTTTCAGATGTACATTCTTCTCCTTTATCTTGCTAAAGCTCTGTGAGGAGACAACAACTGGAGAAATAAACACAAGGAAATGAAAGTCCAAAAGAGAGGAAAATATATGGAAATATAAAAGTAGATACAAAAGAGAGGTTAGGGATAAACTTTGTACAGATGGATTAGTTTTAGTTTGACAGAGAGAAAGGAAGACTGACTTGCTGGTTCATTTGGTCAAAGAAAATAATCTGGATGATTGAGCTTCCTGGTTTAGAATGATATAGAGCACATATCTATTGATATATCTCTCATTTACTTTGGGCTAACAGAGTCAGTCCTTAAAGCTCAATGCTGTCAAATTCTGGAGTTACAAATCAAAAGGAGAAACAGTAATCTTAGGAAAAAAAAAGATTCCTTAAACAAAGTAAAAGCGTTGTCCTTAGGAAGTTCATAAGTGTATCTGGTTGGCCATTGCTATATGGGAACTTTTTGAATGTGGTGGCAGTAATGGAACAGAAATTAATCATTTGGGACTAGTTTTAATAAATCGCTTCAGCCCTTAAGTGGTTTGCCAAGTTTCTGTTAAACATCTCACATTACTGAGGATGCAAGTCAAAATCACTTATCAGCAGTTCTTCTAAATAGCAAGGAACATGTATTAAAGAGGCCATGAAGGAATTTCTAATGAGAAAAAATGCTCTTACTTTTTGAGAAATTAACTGCTCCAATAAATTGCAAAGATAAAGTAGGAAAAGTTATCACAATAATGTCTGTTGTAATAAAACTAAACTGTACAGCTGGTAACAGTTAAAATGCCAGAAGGTGAGTTAATGAAATACCATTCTCCTAAAAGCCTCTTTGGTCCTTACTCTGAAATATAATTCTGACATTCATATATAAAGGATATGGTGGAAGCTACATGGAAATACTATATATGCACATGTTCGACAGATTCATTGCCTATGAAATTTTGAATATATATAAAGTTTAAAAAGAAGAGTATATTAAATGAAACTCTCAGGAAGGTGAAATAAAATAATCCTAGGGCCTAAAATTGATTCTTAAAGTGTAAAAGAGATGAAAGTCTGTGGGGAGAGAAATTAGTCTGAATTGCTAGCTGGCACTGGAAATTTTCCATCAAAGATCTTGGGAATGGGGCAAAGATGGAGTCACTGAAGTCTTCCTAACACATTCTGTGGATTCATGAACGTAGGAGTGGCCCAAAGCTTCTGTTATGATTTTCTGCAGTCAAATCCCCAGGAAAATTAAAGATTGTAGCAATGCAGAGGAATTCATAAGGCTAATGAGAGAGCAGACAAACAAATAGCACAAACAAACAAACAAACAGCACAAGTAGACACTGGAAAATAATCAAGTAGGAGAGTTTGGGGCTGAGAGTTTTACTGTGCATATTGAACTTCTCTCATACATAGTAATGACCAAAGTGGCCCTGAATGGTGAAAATACTTGTGTATGTATATGGGTAGAGAAAGAGAAGGGGAGAGGGAGAGGGAGGAGGGAAGAGGGAGGAGCAGAACAAAGTTGAGAAAACCTTGGAAAGCCAAAATGCACACATGCTCAGACTCCAGACTAAAAAACTCATAGCCAGCTTCTTGCCACATGGTAAAAGCCAAATGGTCCAGTGCATCTTTCAAACAAGCAGCAGAAGGGAAATAAACAGAGCCATCTCCAGTTACCATGAGTTCAACGGGAGCCAGTCAAGTGTCCTATTCACATAACCATATTCTGACTAATTAAGTAAAAACAACAACAAAAGCAATGAAACAATTATCCAAGAAATGAACAAAATTGAAATCCACCAAAACTCTATAAGAAAAGGCATGAAGAAATAGTGCAGACCATGACAGAAACAAACCTCTCTGCTCTGTGCCATCTGTGCCACCCATCAGCTGGTAATAAAGTGACTGAGTAGCGACAGAAATAATCAAAGGAAGAGCTTTAAGAAGACATGGCAACACTAATAGATTCTTTTCTGGGTTTCTGGTCTTTGTTTATGGATAATTATAATTTGGCAAAGTGTTCAGAGGCCCATCATATGAATGCCTCCCTTGGGTTTTATTTAAGCAACAGCTCACAAAAGGCTTCAGTTTACTACCATGCCAACTAAATGCTTGCAGAAGGAGAAAACCTCCAAATGACATGTGAATTTAACAGTGTAAGTTGATTTACTGTATTACAGCAAGTTCTCCAACCCAATTTCTACAGCAGTGTGCTTAATATGTTTACCTGTCCAGTGAAAGCAATTTTGGTTACATATTTGAGACAAATCTTGCCTTCAAGTTATGGCTATTTAACTCTATTTTAGAGTTTGCTTTCATATATTCCCAAATACATCCTTATGTATCCTTGTATTTGTTGAAATCTCAATGAAGTGGAAAGCGAATAAACTTGGCTTTAATGTACATAAGAAATGTCTTTTCTGAGAATATGGAGATATTTTATGGAAAGGGTATGAAAAATAAAAAGGTAGGTAAACTACACTCATTTATATCAAGTCAGGTCTACCTTCAAATATGGCTTATCTTTTTGTTAGAAATGGATTCTCCGAATATCAGTATATCAATTGGTATTTTCCAGTTGCATAAAACAAGAATGAATTCTGGTTACTTTGAGCAAAAACAGAAATTTATTAAGAAGATAGAACTGCTCAGTGATTCAAAGAAAGAGTGAAAGAAACATGTATCAGTAAGGGCAAATAAGGCAGTGCCAGGAATCTAGGTAAGAAGAATTAATGGGCAGTTTCTTCAAAGTGCTCTCCTTGAGTTGAGTGAAATCTGACCATTTAAAATCTCTGTGTTGCTCAGCTCAATATTCAAATTCCTGGAAGAAAATTTAGTTATGGTCTAGCTTAAATCATTTATGTATCTCTTGCCAATGGGAAGGCTGAGCCACGTATTTGGTCAGTTTACCACAACTGTAGCCAATAAGAGAAACAGAGCTTCTGTTATAAGAAGAAAAGGAAATAGATGCTGGGAAGACATAAAGCAATCCTATGCTTAAATGCATTCATGATCAGAGATTAGTATATACAATGTTATGAAAAATAACATGATGAATAGTTCAGGGATAGTTTATGCTTTTTAAATTTTAATTTATAACTGTTCCACTAAAAATAATGAAGGAAATTAAGTGCATCCATATTGAGACAATATTTATTAGGGATACATTATATACTATGTATTAGATACTGTAATAAGAAGTTTCACAGGTATTATCTCATTAAATTGTCACCTAAAATTTCTGTTAAAACTGTTCTTTCTATTTTGCGCTTATGGAAACTGGGGATCAGAAAGTTATGTTGACTTATTTATTGTCACTCCATAGATAACTGTGTTCCATGTTTTTGGTTATATTTTTATTATTTGTCCATTTTAGGTGTTGTATTTTTATTATTTGTGCAGAGTGACTTCATTTAACTGATGGTTTCAAAGCACTAACCTTGTTCATTAGCACTAACTTTCACTAAAGTAAAAAAAAAAATCAGACCTGGGTAATAATGCAAAAAAGATACAATGTTGTCATTAGGTAGCCATCAGTGTTGAAACTACATCTATAAATTTAGAACCTTAAATGCAGGATGATGAGTTCAGCTATTTATAACAGACTGAACACACACTTATCACCATTCTTTCCAGAAATCTCACTAAAATGAGAATAAAGGATATAAAACCACCAGGGGAACCACCAGTAAACCAGAGAGGACAAGAAATTTTTGGAACATGGAAAGCAGAAGAGGGATTAACAAGACAGAGAAAGTAGAATACTGATACATTTTCTGAATCGAAGATGCCATTTATTATAAGATGCACCATTAGTTTGTTTCATTAAGGGAAAAAAATCACTGACAAATATAATTATAAATGTATGATTGTAAGTGTCCAGTTATCTCTTGCTGTATAACAAACCATCCCAGTAGCTTCAATTAACAATAATAATTTTATTATTATCTCTCACAGTTCTGGGGGTTGACTGGGCCTTAGATGGATAGGGTCGCTCATTCAATTGTGATCTGATAGCAGCTGGGGCTGGAATCATCTCAAACGCTTCTTTACTTACATGGGTGATGATTACTACTAGCTATCTTCTGGGACTTCAGCTGGGCCTATTGGCCAAGACACTTACATAAACCTATTCACGTAGTCTGGGCTTCCTCGCAGTATGGTAGCTGAGTTAGGAGAGCAAACGTCCCAAGAGATATAGCTGGGCAGAGCTATATGGCTCGTTATAACCTATCTTCAAGTCAAGTGAGAAGCCTCACTTTCATCCCACACTATTGGTTGAGGCAGTCACAAATTTCCAACCAGATTCAATGAGTTAGACAAACACTCTATGTCTTAATGGAAGAAAGATAAGGCCACACTGAAACAAGAATGTGTGGGATGGAAGATATTGTTGCAGCTGTCTTTGGAAAATATAATCTTTCATAATGCATATGACAGTAAGACAGTTCCCCACATTCAAATATGGTAGAATAATTTTAAAAATTATCTTAGAATCAATAAACATGGTAATTACCTACAGTTGAGGAGATATCAAATGAGAAGCAAGCTAGTCTATGTTGCAGAACCTTAGAAGGCTCAGGAAGCTGAAGTATCAGCCTCCTTGGAAGATCTCTTTAAGACCTATAAAAGTTGAAAATTTGAAGAAGGAGCAGTTAAATTCATGGGACTCTTTCCTCATCCTTTATAGCTGAGCTATCCTGTTTAGCTCATCCCTTTCACCTCTGGCAGGAGAAAACTTTCCATGTGAAGAAATTAAGCCAAGATTCTCAAGATCTTACAGATGAGAAGCACAGTATTGAAAATAGAGATATTAAAGAAAGTCTACATATTGAACAATAAGATCCACATCCTCCTCCTTGTTAGCTCCAAGGACTGTGGTATGGAGCTTTATTCTTCATCCTTTCCCTTCTACTATATTTTCTAGGCAGTGGATTGGAAGATTCTTCTCTGGAGATATGAGGATGACTACTAAGCAGGTAGGGCCTAGAGAGTGTGCAGCATAGAGTGTTATCACTCCAAACCAATCCCTTTGCAGTGAAGCCTTCTCACCCAGAGCTTCAGTCATCCCTTTAGTGCTTTAATTTTAAATACGAGTGGGTAGCCGGGAATCATCAGGCATGTACAAAAAACCTCAGAATGAAATAAGGGAATAGAAGCAAATAATAGCAGTTGTCATAAACAGAGACAAACAGGGAGTAAAATAAATCTTAAAATAAACAATCAAATTACCCTGAATCTTTAATCTTGGAGAGATAAGAGAAGATATTGCATTCCTGAAATAAGAACAGAGTTATATAAAAAAGAAATAATTAGAGAACAATAAATGACTTGAAAGGATAGCTTCCATTAAAAATTCAACAGAAATCTCATTTTTAAAAAATTATTATGATAAAGATACCTAACTTGGGATCTACCCTCTTAATTATTTTTAAGTGTAAAATACAGTATCCGTAGAACTTATTCATTTCCTATAACTGAAATTTTATACATGTTCATTAGCAACTCCCAATTTCTCTCTCCCTCAGCCACTGGCAACCACCATTCATTCTTTAACTCTATGAGTTTGACTATTTTTAGATACCTCATATAAATGGAATCATGCAGTATTTTCCCTTCTGTGATTAGCTTATTTCACTTGGCATAATGTCCTCAAGGTCTATCCATGTTGCATATTGCAGGATTTTCTTCTCTTTTAAGGCTGAGTAATGTTCCATTATGTGTTTATACCACTTTCTTTATCCATTCATCCATTAATGGGCATTTAGGTTGTTTATACATCTGGTTACTGTGTATAACACTGCAATGAACCTGGAAGTGCTAATACCTCTTTGAGATCATGATTTCAATTCTTTTGGATAAATACCCAGAAGTGGGATATCCAGATCATATGGTAGTTCTATTTTTAGTTTTTTTGATGAACCTCTATACTGTTTTGCATAGTGGCTATACCATTTTTCATTCTCAGCAATAGGATGCAAGTGCACCAATTTCACCAATACTTACTGTCTTAAAAAAAAAAAAAAAAAAACGCTTACAGGTGTGAGGTGATATCTTATTGAGATTTTGATTTGCATTTCCCTGATGATCAGTGTCATTGAGCATCTTTTTGTATACCTTTTGGCCTCAACAGCAATCTTTAAAAAAGTAGAATCAAAAGGCCAACATTTTCAAAAAGTAGATAAGAAAAAAAGTATAATAAATGATAATTCAGGAGTTTCATCGTACGGCTAATATAAATTCCAGAAAAAAAGAACAAGAAAAATTGAAAAGAGGAAATTATCGAAGAAATAATTCAAGGAAACTTTTCAGAATTGAAGACCCACTGGTGTACAGAACAATGAGGAAAATGGAAAAGAAAAAGAAATAAAAAATAGCCACACTAAGATATATCATCATGAAATTAATGAAACTAGAATAAATTAAGGTCCAAATACTCTCATTGAGGGAAAAAAAAAAAAAAACACTGATATATTTAAACATGGAGAACCAGAACAGCAATTAACATCTTAAGCAAAACTAGAAACTAACAACTGAATAATGCTTTCAAAGTCCTGAAAATATATTTTTTTCAACAGAGAATTCTATACCCAGCCAACTGTCAATCAAATGTGAGGGTAGAGAAAGACATTTTTGGACAGGTTCATTTTCAATATATTTATCGCAGGTCACTTTTTCTAGGCAATTTTTCTAACCTCTCAGATTTTCTTTCATCAAAACAAAGAAGTAAGCAAGAAAGAAGACCCAGAATTCAGGAAAGAGTGGGTCCACCATCAGGAGAGAAGAAAGGCAGTCCCAGGGTGAGAGCAGCAAGTCAGCCTCAGACACAAGTTCAGAATGGAGTGGGAGCATGGGAACCTTCAGGAACAGTGTCTCCAGGGAAAATGGAGAAGCAAATAGATAATCTAATGTGCTTGACCATGTAAAAAAGAGAATTTGAAAGTGCTTTGATATTTTTGAAGAGCTTGTGGAAAAATGATAAGGACATAGACAGTAAAGCCAAAATTAACTCAAGAAAGTTTTATAAGTCTGGGAAAAACAAAATATTGAACAGGAAAGGTAATTGAAAAATAGTGCTTGACTTGGCTCACGAGTGAAAAATAATTACTTAGCAACCATAACGTAAACATTAAAAATTGCTTTATCTGAACAAATTTCATATAACTTGAATGAAAAAATGTAAAGTAGATGGCTGGGACATTTGGGTGTTGAGTCTCCATATTTCATAACAGGAAAATAATAAATAATGCCTCAACTTAATAAATCAAGAAACAGAAATATTAGTATGTTATAATTAGGAGTGAAGAGGAAAAGGAGACAGTTGTCTTTTGCATTTGTTATAAGTCTTGTAGTACTATCTTTTAAAAATGATGCATAGGTATTATATTGATAAAAATAAATTTTAAAAAGATAACAGTAAAGACATGCTGTTTAGAGAAATACAGTCTGAATTCCCACTTCTCTACTTATTACTTACGTGCCCACAAGCAAGGTGTTTTTCTTCTATAGCCTCAGTAAATAAAGAAAATAAGAGCAGTTACCATGTAGAACACTTTGTTATGCTAAACACTTGAACATATTATTTCATTTAATCATCAAGAAGCTCCCGTGACTTTTCATGCTCTTATTATTCCCATTTTACTTATGGGAAAAGCAGGGGACAGAAAGGTTGAGCAATTTGTCCAAGTTAATGTAGTAAATAAGTGATGAAAATGGAATTTAAACTCAGGTAGCAAAGTATCAGAAAAATTTTCAACTCTTGTCATTGCAAAGTTAATTTGGAATTTAAATAAGAGCACCTAACACTATGTTTGACAAAGTGAATGCTCAATAAATATTTATAAATGAATGAGCAAATGTTCATTGAACAACTTTGTTAAGTACATTAAACACATACAATGATCTATTTTATAATGCTGATGTATTGAACTCACACAGTAGTTAGCCAGACATTACCAGAGTTTTCCTGTAGGATTTGGACACTTGGGTTGAAATACATAGCCATACAACCACCAAAGTATCTGCAATTTAATAAATTACACTATAACGGCAGTTAACTATTAATTTATACTGCTGCCGAGTTAGAAAAAGTTTACAGATTGTGAGGAATATTTTTCATTATGAAAGTTCAGGCAGGTAAAGAAATTTCTACTGTTAAATACTAGCCAGGAATTATGTTTTTCAAATCTGTGTTTCAAGAAAAAAATCCTCCACTGTCAGTTCTTCCTTCTCATCTTCATACTGGATCAATTTCCCTATCGATTATGCTAATGTGCATCACATCAGACTTGCCACCCAGAAGGGGGACTGTCTGGAATTGAAAGTCTGTTAAGGGGTATGAATGGATTTCTCATCATCCTGGTTCAGTTGGCCTTAGTAAAACATTTTAATCCATTTTTGAAGGAGAATGTTATCAAATCCACTTTAGATTACACTTCAGTCACCAGTTAAATATTATATATCCAAAAAAAGTTCTGCCATTAGATGTTTAAAATCCTAAATGCCTCAAAGAGATCATAAAGAATGGCAACAACAAAATCGAAAGTTTTAAAAAATGTAAAAGTTTATAAGGAATATTGTGTTAGCCATATGTAGAATTAAAGCTTAAGAAATTTGGCTTTTGTAAAGATTTAAAAAGAAGAGCTGAAGGGGTTTGTTCACTGCTAAGAGTTGTTTGATGACCAGATTTAGGAAGTGTAATTTGATGCACAGAAGTCTTAAAATTCCAAGCCCCATGTTTTTTTCTTCTATGCTATATTATCTTTTATTAAAAAAAAAAAAGGCCAGGCTTCCCTGTTGGCGCAGTGGTTGAGAATCTGCCTGCTAATGCAGGGGACGTGGGTTCGAGCCCTGGTCTGGGAAGATCCCACATGCCGCGGAGCAACTGGGCCCGTGAGCCACAATTACTGAGCCTGCGCGTCTGGAGCCTGTGCTCCGCAACAAGAGAGGCCGCGATAGTGAGAGGCCCGCGCACTGCGATGAAGAGTGGCCCCCGCTTGCCGCAACTAGAGAAAGCCCTCGCACAGAAACGAAGACCCAACATAGCAATCAATCAATAAAATAAATAAATCTTAAAAAAAAAAGGCCTAGTGAATATTATGAATTATAGAATCAAATTATTAAAGATTACTAAAGTTGAATGTTAAGTAAAGAACACTATAGCTGGTTACTCATATATATCCCCATGATACCTTGCTAAAAAATCCCAGGAGTTTAAAACAGCAATCTGACTTTTAATTAAGGTTTCCGTTACCAGACATGCAAACCTATTTCTCATTACTGTTCATGACTACCTCTTAGAATTTGTTTTGTTTTAATCTGAGCCTTAAAAGAATTAGTTTTGAATAAAGAAAACTGAACTAAGAAATAGCCTTGATTTTAAAAGGATGGATATTAGGAAAACTTTATTTTTTTATGGGATTATCCACACTGCCTGAAGTTTCTTTGGAACATATCTTAGCATTTTTTAAGATATACATTTCCATGTATATTCATTCCTACCTCTCTTAGGCAGAAGAAATAAAATCCTGGAATTTCACTGCAATACATTTGGGATTACTGAAATTGAGGTAATTTTTGGCTTACTTCTTGATGGTTATGAATGGCTGCTGGGTGCCAATAAAAAATTGGCTTATTGGTCAGAAACTTTCATAAGTATATCATGGGTCAGTTTTTTAATATGTTGACTGTCTTTTCCATTCCTAGAAATGAAAACATTGTCAATTATTATGTTATCTTTTAGCACTTATTTTAGTAGTCAAAATTTAGTAGGGGATCACTTTATATTAAAAAAAATGCAGTTAATCTGTATCATTCAGGTTAAAATTCCTTCTTAATATCATGCAACTGTGATCATATTTATCAAGAAACCAAAAAAGAGGAATTCTTCAAGTGTTTGCAAGATACATCTGCTTTAAAAGAACATGATATAAAAAGTGTATGTAGGATGACCACCTCATTGGGAGGTTATAATTTAAACATAATTTATCACCTTGAATGACTTCAGGGAAATGAACACTAATACTTAATCAAGTGATTCTTTGGGTCAAAAGATTATAGAAAGAAAAAAAATTAGGATCTGGAAAAAGTCCAAAAAGATGGTATTTGACTTTGGTTCTGCACCCATCCAAATGTTACCATTGCTACTGTTTGGGAACATCTCCTAATGGGAGAGTTCATTGATCTAAACAGTGATAGGTCTAAGGTATTCTAACATTGAGCAGGTTGCCTAGGGATTCAGACTGGCTGGTAGCTTGATAAGTTGGTGAAATTGTTTATTTGAGAGAGATGCAGGAGGAGCAGACCAGAGGAGCAGGAAGATTGCATCATCGCGCTCCACAGCATGCTTTTATAATTTGTATACAAGTTGGTGGAAGAGCACTGAATCAAGAAAACTTAATTTTGACAGGTCTGATGTATAGTCTATTTTGGTTAACCAAAAGGAAATCATGCATTTACTACATTAGAGAAATTTGCATTATTTTTCTCTCAGCCATGAAAATCGATTTTGATGTGATTACACTCAGAGGCTGCTTGATGTGCCTCTGACATGACAAAATGGATGGAGACAGTGGGTGGTGTAGAACGTGGGAAACTGTAGTCAAGCTGGACTCTGTGACAAACTGAAAATAGTAGGATTCAAATACCAATTAAGATAATTGGTATGAAATGGACCTAAGATAAAATAACGATGCTGTATTTAAATGGTAAGAAAAAAATAGGTCAATACATCAAGTAACCAAGGGTTTTTATCATTTCCTTTTTAGTGTAAGATTTATTTTGAGAAGGACAAGGATATCACTAATTGTAACCAGTGAATATTTTATTTATCTATTTAATAAAAATATTGAGCCCTTATTATATGCAAGGTATTTATTTAAGAAACCTCTATAGAGGTTTACTGTTGATAAAAAAAAAAGCAAGAATTAGAGACTGTGTGCTAGTAGCTGAAAGTTTTATTTCTATTCCTTTTCAGAACTCTTCTCTTACTATTTATAAAACTATCCTTACTTTCATTCATTCAATAAATATTTATTGAGCATTCAAAGGCAAGACATTTGTCTAGAAATCTGGGACTCAAGAATAAACAAAGTGGACAGTACTTGTTCTCGTGGGGTGTGTAGTCTAGTTGGGAATGCAAACAAGTGAAGAGAAATTACAGTAAAGTATGCTAAGTGCTATAATAAAAGAAATGTGGAGCTCCATGGGAGCACCCAGAAGGGGTGCCTAATCTACCTGGGAGTTCAGAGATTCAGTAAAAGAAGTTTTATTTAAATTGAACCATAGAGAGTGAATAATCTATTCAGTAGAAGTTACTTAGCAATGGAAGGTTGAAATACAAATAGGAATCTGTGAGGAGGGAGGATATCAGGAAGAAGAAATAGTATGCTCAGGTGTCAAGACAGGAGAGATTGTATAACACAGGTAAACAAGATGAAGTGTTTATATTGCATGGAGTGTAGAATGTGTCAGGGTGCTAATGAGAGAGATGATCAGAGTGTAAACCATGGTCATTTAATGCAGGAGCCGTAGGAGAAAACCGTGATGAAGGACTTTGACGTTTCGTCTGAAGGAAACAGGGGCTGTTGGACGGTTTTAAGTAGCAAACATAAATTGAGACTTGCACTTTTGTAAGAATGCTCTGAGTAAGTGGAAGAAAATGGATAGGATGTAAACCAGATTGGGAATAGGAAGAAAGTTAGGGGACTATTCCAGCAATCTGGGCAGGAGATGGTGGTAATCTTAACAGGAATATCGGCAGTGGGTATGGGGAGATAGAGTAGATTTTAAAGGTTTTTGGCTTTTGATTTTTTGTTCATGTGTTTGGAAGATGAATTGATATGATTATGTAGTCGATTGGATCCGGGGATTGAGGAAGAGTCAAAATGACTGCAGCAAAACAACTAAAGCCCATAATAAACATACTATTTGAAGCATCACCAATTTGACAAGAGGTAGAGACAGTTCCTAAATTCTCCATTTCTTCTTATTAAAAAAAAAAAAGAAAGGAAGGAAGAAAGGAAGGAAGGAAGGGAAGGAGGGAAGGTGGTAGAAGAACAAAAGAAGGAAGGAAGAAAGGAAGATACAACCAAAGAAACAAACTATATATATATATATATATATATATAGACTAACTTAGCACAGAGCTAAGGCTAAAAAGCCAGGGGGAAACCAGACCTGCTGGAAGGTCAGTGATTGTGATCCGGGGAATCAGCAACAGCACCAAAGCCAAAGCCATCAGAAAACTATAAGAGGCTGGAAGGGGAGCTTGGGTCTCCAGTGTTGAGCCTAAGTTCTCTGAAAGGGCTGAAATGCTCCCAGGTTTCTGGAGTCCATTGACTATTAGAACAAAAACTTCCCAAACCTACGCTCATAGGGCTATAATTCATTAAGTTCGAACAACAAACACATAATTCAACAGAAGAAAGCAATCCTTCATGTCTGAGCATCAACAAAAAGGAAAAAACAAAGAATTAAACCAAAAATTCCTCCAGTTGATGGAAATGTTAGACACATAATATGGAAGTGCATCTGCTTGAGATATAATGAGATGGAAACTGCAGTCTTAAAGGTCCTCAATTAAAAGTTTATCAGAAATGAACAAATACATTTTAAACTACATAATTCTAAACCTAAACATATACTGTTTGAAGTAAAAACTTCAACTGACTACTTTAACAGCTGAAGTGTTACAGCTAAAGAGAGAATTAGTGAAGTAGAATCTATGTCCAAAAAGAGTTAATAGGAAACAGAGAAACAAAAAGATGGAAAATATGACTGAAGGGCTGCAAGATATAAAGGGTAATATGAGTAGTTTTAATATACATGTAACAGTCCCAGATGGAGAGAATAGAGGAGAGGCAATATTTAAAGCAATAATAGATTTTTCAATTTTGAATAAAACATAGATCCAATATCCAGGAAATGATAAATATAAATAACAAATATAAGGAAATTGAAACTGAAACATTTTGTAGTGAAATTGCAGAAGAATAAAGACAAAGAGAAACCCTTAACACTATAAGAGACACAGTAAATGTTCAGCGATGTTAGTTATTTTGATGATTAATTTATTTAACTGTATGTACTGCTTCCCTGGACCTTGACAATTCTAGCAGCTCATGCACAGTCCACAAGTTTGAACTCTAACTTGGCAATCCAAGTTAGAGTTCAAGGAAGCATGCTTTTCTTGACTTGGCATAATCTCTTGGGCACTTCTCTGAACTAGGCCCTGAGCTCATTGTTTCTACGTGCTGTTTCATCCAGTCCTCTTGGCAACCCTCTGAGGCTGATATCACCATTATTAGTTGAAAGAGAGGATGCCTGGAATTGAGGAGGTTTTGTGATTTGCCCAATGTCATGTAGCTGGAAGGGACATAGCAGAGGCACAAATACCTGACTTCTGACTCCAGATCCATTTTCCTCTGAACATTGTATCTTGTATAGAATAAATAAAATAAAAATTTAAAAGTGACACATCTTTTACTCCTTATTCTAGTGAGGCCTGCATTAGAATATCTTCAACTTAAAAAGTAAATATAATTTTTTTATAATCCTAAAGTTAAAATAATTTAAATAGTTAAAAAGCAGCCAAAGAGAAAGAACACATGGTCAACAAATGAATAATTACAGCATCATTGGGTGTCAGAGATTAGTTATAAGATCTCTTCAAAGTGCTGAGGGAAATAACTGTTGACTTAGAGTGTTATAACCAGCAAAATATACCTTTGAAGAAAAGCGTGAAATAAAACCATGTAAAGATGAATAAAACTGAGAAGTTTCCACAAAGAAAACTGAACTAAAGAATATTCTATAGAATGTATTTAGGGAAGAAGGAAAGTCAAACTTTCAAAGTCAAAACACAGTACATGTATACTATGCAAGTCAGGAGGAAAGTGATCAAATTTAAAGAGTCCATGGTTCTTAAATTGCTATCAAAAAGGATTAAGATATTGATTAATTTTGGACTTTCCAAAACTAAATGTGAATGATAAAATTTTAAGCATCTATAGAAAACGAAAATATGAAATGAGGAAAAAATATGAATCAATTTAAAAATAGTAAGAAGCATGATAAAAAGAAAAATATAAACTAAAAAGTGAGGTGGTAGGAAAAGGCCTAATATATCATAGTCACAGAAATAAATACATATATTATACTTATCAAGAGGCAGGAATTATCAAGGTGGATTTTAAAGTACAGTTATATGCTGTTCATAGAGACATGGCTAAAAATTAGATACAGAGAGCCTTAAAAGTAAAATGATAGAAAAGATATACGAAACAAATACTAACCAAATGAATGCTGACAAATATTTTAGTAGAAAAAAATATATCTTAAGATCAAAAGCATTGTTAAGGACATAAACTGTCTCTAATTTAACAATAAATTAATGATACAAGGCTAAATATACCAGGATTCTCTTATAATTATATTTTATATGCTTTATATTATATAAATATATATAATATTTATATTATATGAGATAGGTAAAACTATCTCAAAATAAGTAAATAAAACATTGATAAAGCTAATGAGAAAAGTTAACAAATCCTTCATGCTATTGCAAATTTGACATAGTTTTCTCAATTCTTGATAGATTAAATTGGAAAAGATAATAAGTAAAAATGCAGAAAATTTGAACTAAATTATAAATCTAGAGTTAATAGATTTATTTGTATGAAGACCTGAGCTCAAAAATAAGAGAACACAAATTCTTCCCAAACATCTGAAACACTTACAAAAATTATGTACTGGGTAATAATGTAGTTTTCAATACATTTCAAAATATAGTCAAGATAAAGACCATATTCTCTGACCACAAGGCCACTAAGAGCAAAAAGACATTAGAAACATACCCACTTCTAAATAACTTGTGTGTTATTCTAAAATTGTTATTCCTAAATAACAACAAAAACTGCATATTCAAACTTTTTTAGAAGGAAATTTATGAAGTGCTTATATTAAAAAGAAAAAAAGAAAGGCCAAATATTAATATGTTGTGTGCAACTAAAGAAGAACAAAAACCTAAGCATAAAAGAGAAAGGGCATAATAAATCTGAATAGAAACAAAAAATACAAAATAATTATAAAATTATTTTAGAAACACACAAAGGTTGATTATTTGAAGATACTAACAAATAGATAAATCTCAGGGAGGACCAATCAAAGAAAGAGAAGTAAAAATAAACAATATTAGAAATTAAATGTTGACATAATTACAAGTGCACAGAAATTGAAAAGATATTAAATCAGAGGATAGTGTTGGAAATAAAGTTCTTATTGGGTAACTATGCCACTCAATGACTTAGGAAACACATGAAGAGAAGGAGGCTTGGAAAAATATGTTCAGACATTGCAGTTGAGGACTTTTGGGGACAATCAAATATGGTGTCGAATTGTTGTCTTACAGGCTTATAGGAAGATCCATAGGTAGACAGGCAATCAGCAATAGGTAAAATGTTTTAAGTATTTTCTATATGTCACAGATGCTCTTAAACAATGTATACATGTTTTCTTCATTCGTGTGTAAAACAAATTATTCTCACCTTTATTTTACAAATAACCGATCTGAGGCATAGAAAAGTAATTTCTCATCGCATACCTAGTAACTGGCAGAGTAAGAATGCAAACCTTGAACAAAGATCTACTGTTTGCAGAATTTGTGTTCTTAAACACTGTCCCACATTCCTTCATCTGAGCTGGAGATTTATAGTTTGGGATCCATCACGTTATAGATGGATATTGATGCCCTGGAAGCAAAAAATATTAGCCAGAGGGATTATTTAAAATAAGAAGGTAAAAGGGCAGAATTCTGAAGATTGCCAATAATTAAAGGGTAGGCCAAGGAGAAAGGGAAGCTCACAAAAGCGAGGAAAATGAAACGGTCGAGGAAGTATAAGGCAAACAAGGAGAGTGCGGTAAAAGATAAGTCATAGGGAGAGGGCATTTCAAGAAAGAAAGAGCAGTCAATAGTGTCAAACTCTGCCAAGTGTTCAGGTAGATAAGGTCTGGAAATTATTTATTGGATTTAACTACAAGGCCATCACTGCTGACATTGACAAGAGCAGGTTCAGCACAGTGGGGGACTTTGAATCCAGATTTCAGAAGGTTGTGGAGTGAAAAGGAGAAGCAGAAGTGGAGACAGAATTCAGACTTTTCTGATATGTTTCTCACCTCTACTCTATGCAACAGGAATATGTCTATCCCCCATTTTGCAGTGAAATTATGAGCATGAAGAGGTGAGGTCAAATGCTCATGGTTACTCAGTCAATTAATGAGAAGCCATAGTTCAAGTCCAGGCTGTGACTGCTTCATTAGGCCAATTATCCATGGATAAGTAACAAAGCAAAGCCTTTCAGAAGGAGCTGAAGGGATTCAACCAACAAGTTGAGAGGTGAGTCTTAGAAAGTAGGAGGGGCGTTTCTTACATTGAAGGAAAGAGGTAATCTGGTGCAGAAGCATGGACACTTGAGGCTGTGGTAGCTAAAGTTCAGGGAGTTTCCATGAAAAGAATTCTGTTCTTACTCTGAAGTTGTCATTTAAGGACATCTGTGAGAGATGGGCTGGGTGATAGGGTTAGAGATTTGAAGCAAATGGAGATGGTTTGACATGTGTCATAGAGAAAAGGAAAAATGAGCTTATTATGGACACAGTAGGACTGTAGGACAGCTATGAGCCATTTTATATCAATGACTACAAACTAGTAACAATTCCAGTGTGCAAGACTGTGTGTTTTTCCTCGAGCAGTGCTTAGAAGCTAAGAGAAGTAATTCTCAATGACTTAACTTTGCCAGGTGAAAACAATGGAAGGGATCACAAAAGAATGGAGTTGAGGCTATTGACCAAAGACCAATTTGAAGTGATTATATTTGGAATCCAAGCTGGATAGGAAAGGCAGTGAAGATACAAATATAAGCAGAGACGTACTTCAGGGCAGTGCTTCCTAATCTGCCTGAACAGTACTCGGGTTGCTTTTGTAAAATATCGGAGCCTAAATCCAAAGCCCATAAATTCTGAAACAATTGATTTTTGGTAGGACAAAAAGCCATTGGACATTTTCTTAAAGCTCCCAGGGTGATGTGAATGTGTCCCAGACACGATCAGGGTGTTCCAATTAGGGGAAAGAAGTGATGTAGGAAGAGTTGAGTTCAGGAGCTGAAGAAATGGGAGGTTGGGGAGAGAGTGAAATCATTGACTTAATTATCAGAGATAAAGCTTGTCAGGATGGGTCCAAGTGGCAGCCCCACTGTGACCCTTGGCCAGTATTGGATGTGTCTTCTATCTGGCCTAGAAGTCACCCTGGATTATGGTAGGATTTCAGATAGATAGGAAAAGTGTGAACTAAGGGCCATAGTCTTTAGTTTAATAAGAGGGTTAACTCAGATATTTGTGGATGATAGCAAGGAAGAGGAGTTCAGAGTGATTTAGCCAGATGGCATGTGTTTCAAGTTAAGAGGTTTTGTTTTTGTTTTATTGTTGTTGTTTTTTTTCCTTATGGAGATGAAGCCATAAGCATCAGAAGAAGCATGTTAGAGGTAGTTTGACTCTTGAGTCTATACTTTAAGATGTTTTGCAAGTTTGTAAAAACAGCAGCTGCCACTTAAACGAGCGGAATCCTCTCGGAAGGGCCAAGTTATAGTTAAGTCAGGTACAAAGACTAAGATCTGGCAAAAAGGTTGAGGTTGTACCATAGCTTTTTAAAAAAGATGGAGGATTAATAGGAAAAGGAAGCAAATGAAGACCAGTCATTAACATGAAATACAAGACATTAAAGAGATGAGAATATCTTGGAGAGGTAGATAATTGGACAGATTTAAATATTGAGTATGGAGGATTCACACTGAAACCACAAATAAGACATGAATGCACCTTACAACTTAAGTATTTTAATAATTCTAAAAGCACTTCAATTTGTTGTAATTGTTTTTCATTTGATTCTATTGCATAATTATATCATCTGTACATAATAATTACTTGTTTTTTTATTTGCCAATATGTATGCCTCTATTTCTCTTTAAGCTGTCTTGTCTATATTTTTGATATAGATTTTCCTTAATGTACAAGGAAGTAGTCTCTTAAACGTTTATGAGAAACAAACAGTTAATTTTATCAAATGCATTTTGGGCAACTATGAAAATATTCACGTGGTTTTTCTCTTTTGAACAATTGATGATATATGCACATAATACATTAATATAAGATAAGCAATTGCCCTTGAATTTTTTGGACCCAGTCCATTTCATCATCTAATATTGCTGCTTTAGTATGATACCAGGCACAAATTGATAGTGTTTTCTTGAAGATCTTCAAATCTACAATTCTAAAACTGTGGCAATACGGTGTATTTTTATATGCTAATTTGAAGGTTTTTTGTGTCCATCTTTTGTTCACTTCATAAAGTATTTTCTATGTTTTGAAACAGCCTAAATAGCATTAGACTGATCTGGACATAACTTTCCCATAAAAATCATCTGAATCATCTTTCCTTGGCATCATTTTTAGGAGACTTTTTTTTTTATAGTTTCATATTTGCTGTTTGTCTTCATTTGACTTTTATGTCTCAGATTACTTTGATAATTAATATATTTTTATATTATATGATATATTTTCCAATTTTTAGTTTATAGAGATTTTTACATTGAAAATAATATTGTCTATGATATTAACATAATTCTTTTTATTCCTAATGCTTCATAGTTGTGACTTCCTTCACTCTCATTTTCTTTCTTTCAATTAACATTGCTAGGTTTGACTATTCTTTTTCATATTTATTTATATTTATTTTTTGATTCTGCTACTTTTTGTTTTTCTACCTCATTCTTTCTGTTTGTATTTCTTATTTATTAATTCCTTTATTCTGCTTTACTCACTTATTTTTTGTTTTACTTTGTCATGAATTCTTTCTTTCTTTCTTTATTTTTGGCGTGTTGGGTCTTCGTTTCTGTGGGAGGGCTTTCTCTAGTTGCGGTGAGCAGGGGCCACTCTTCATCACGGTGCACGGAGCTCTCACTGTCGTGGCCCCTCTTGTTGTGGAGCACAAGCTCCAGGCGCGCAGGCTCAGTAGTTGTGGCTCACGGGCCTAGTTGCTCCGCGGCATGTGGGATCTTCCCAGACCAGGGCTTGAACCCGTGTCCCCTGCATTGGCAGGCAGATCCTCAACCACTGTGCCACCAGGGAAGCCCTGTCATGAATTCTTGGCTGATTATTCAGTTATTTCATTTCAATTATTTCTTGCATAAAATATGTGCATTTAGGTTTATAAATTTTCATCTAGGTGGAAATTTGTCTGCATTCCATTAATGTAATAGACCATACACTCATTTACATTGTAGTCTATATAGTTGTTATGACAAATTTAATTTCCACTTTGACCTCAGAGTTATCTATGATATTTTTATTTTCTAAGCATTTTTTTTTTTTAAGATTTATTTATTGATTGATTCATTACTATGTTGGGTCTTCGTTTCTGTGCTAGGGCTTCCTGTAGTTGCGGCAAGCGGGGGCTACTCTTCATCGCGGTGCGCGGGCCTCTCACTATTGTGGCCTCTTTTGTTGCGGAGCACAGGCTCCAGACGCGCAGGCTCAGCAGTTGTGGCTCACGGGCCTAGTTGCTCCGTGGCATGTGGGATCTTCCCAGACCAGGGCGCGAACCCGTGTCCCCTGCATTAGCAGGCAGATTCTCAACCGCTGCGCCACCAGGGAAGCCAGCATTTTTAAACATATACTTTTCTTATTAATATTTAGTTTCATTGCATTATAATCAAGATAATATAGCCCATAAACTAACTTTTTTTTAAATTTATTGAGATTTTTGGGGGTGACCTAGTATATGCACAGTTTTTGTAAAAGATCTGTGATGCCCAGCAAGGTATCTTTTCTTTCTAGTATAGAATGTTTGGTATGTATATACATTAGATATAATAAAATATATCAAATATATCATATTTGATATTACATTATATATAATAAAATATATAATAAAATATATCAAATTATATTATTTGATATATTATAAAGAAATAGTATAGTGTGATGGATATTAAATTTTAGAACATAACATTAATGAGCAGATAACAAAATAAAATAATGTTGTATGTAATAAATATTATAAATTCATGACTCATATACTGATTAAATTTTACTAACTAGATTTGTCAAACATACATAATTGTGCTATTAATTTCCATTAATATAACATTTCAACTTCTATAAATTTTAAGCCAACTTTATTTGCTATGAGATATTTATATTATTATAAATTTACATTATTGTGACATTATTTCTATAAAATGACTACTTTTGTCTTATAAAATGTTCTTTGCCTTGAATTTTATTTGACAATATTAATATTGTGACCTCTGCTTACCTGACATTTATACTTACCTGAAAATATATTTACTCATCCTTTGTTTTTGATCACTGAGTTTCACTTATCTTTAAGTGTTTTTATTTTAAATTCGTATCATGGAGCAGGTGTTGCAATACTGCCAGGGCCCATCCAGTGTCGAATCTCCAAACCTTTGCTCTTCAACCTACACTGTTGTCTTCTGAGACTCCTCCATAGAGTGACCTTTCCTTGCAGATTTAATTTTGTCTATTCTACCCTCAACTGCATTCTCTGTACTTCATTCACAATTTTCTCAAAGTAATTTTATTATTGCATTCATATTTTTATGTTTTCCCACAGTAGCTTTGTTTACCTTGAAGACAGGTATTGTGACTTTTTTTTCTGAAGTGCCCAGTAATGTCTGCCGATAAATGCTTATGAAATAAACAAGTGAATACTTGAGTAAATGGAAGTGTCTGCAGGCAACATTAGGAAATGATGAGTTTTTTGCCTTTGGAAACCTTAGAGGTACTTCCTAAACAAGTTCCTATAGCTTATAGTCATATATTCAGATCTTCAAGTAATGTAAATGAAGAAAAATGCCAACCAAATCCTATAAATGTCAAACTTGAATGAAATGTTTTACTAACCAATAAATATTGATTTTATATTGTGTAATTATACTACTTTTCTAAATTAAAAATACTGTTGAGTGTCTCCGGGATGCCCATGGATATATTTGCCCTTGAAAGGCACATATTGGAATTAATGAAAGTTATGTTCAGTACTAAAGGGAAAAAGGAAATCACCCCCTTAAGATTATGCTTTCCTTACTGTGTTGCAAATCACTGCATGGTTGAATAGGAATTTGCTCATCCAATATTCTTGCATACCCTGCAAATGTATCTTTTGATATGAAGAGTTGTCAAGTATTATGCACTTCTGGCCATATTTATTTTAAACAGCTCTACTGCTTTGGGGTTTTCTTCCATCTGCTTCATTCTGCATACTTGGGAAGATATAGTAGACAGCTTTATAGTGTTTACCTCTGATTTGATAGTAACTATAATCTAGTGGATTCCCACTAGGGTTTCTTGTTCCATAGGTTGACCCATGTAGACATGATCAGGCTCAACTGATGGATAATGTACACTACTTCAAACCTTGGAGCAAAGGATGTTACAAATCATAAACCTTGTAATGTTGTGGAAAGAACACTCCCTTTGTGTTCTAGTGCTAGTGCTGTCACCAAATGTGTACACTTGCATTGTCTCTTTACCCCTGAGTCTCAACTTTTCCAACAGATAAACTAGAAATGTTGTAATGGAGAAATTGGAGTCTCATTGGGGTCTTGAAAGATGAATACAATGAGAAGTCTAGTGATAGGCAGCTGGAGGGGTTCTAGGCAGAGAGGAGGACAGAGTCAAGTACTGTAAGATAGAAATTCACCAGGGATATTAACCAACAAGCTTGGCAATGGAGAAAACTGGTAGTACATGTTACTTTGGGCCAAATTGTGGAAATATGGAATGTTACACAACTTTTTTAACCTGGCTTATTTGTGTACTGATGTCGGTCCTTTTTTTTTTTTTTTCTTCTGTATAATGATCTGATTTTTTTTTCAGACTTTAGTTCAATTAACCATTCACTTTTACCTATATCTTATTTGACTTTTTCTTATTCATTTTCATTTTCTTCTACTATACCTTGTTTTTATTGTTAGTTTGTTTTGCTTTTCTGCTTTTTCAATATTCCATTACCAAAGCTCTGATGTCTACCTTTCTTTGGATACAAAAGAAAGAATTATAAAAAGTAACAGATATCACTGATATACAAAATATGTTGTCACTGGAAATTTTAAATTATTTTGCCAGCAATATTTCATGGATTTTTTTCCAATACCGCTATGCAATAGACATGTAAATAAATGTACAATTTATTGTATTGTCTTTGATGCAGACAAATCTGTTAGAACGTCTGGAGAGAGTAATAATGCTTTTATTCATCCATAAACTCACCAATTCATTTAATCATTAAACTGATATTTATTGAGCCCTTTCTATGTGACAGTCACTGTGTTAGGGGTTAGAGACATAGTCTCTATTCTCTAGACACTTAAAATCTAGTGTGGAAAACAAACAGAGAAGTAAATACAGTATGTAATTTATAAATTATAAATTGAGATCGATGCTATAAAGGAAAGAACAAACTGCTATGATAGACTACCAGAGGTAGACATAATTTATATAGGGTAGTCAGCACAGGCCTGTTATAGAGTATGTTCTTAATTACAGGCCATGGCTTTAACTTCAAGATAAGTAATTCTTTGGGAAATACTGATCTCTCTTTGGCAACTCTACTGACTATTATCTTTCAGGTCAACAACTAGGACATTTTTTTCTGGTGATTCCTGAACTCTTTATGTTATTAATGGGTTTTATTCAATTCAATTTTCTCTGCAAGAGTACCAAGGATACATCTTAATTTGGAATTCTGAACTTGAAACAGAAAAATATATTTATTTTTTGTTTTAACTTAAATACAATTTTGATTCAGGATCCCTATTTTTTCCTAAGTATGGACAATTTGTAATTCATTTCTGTTTAGTCTTATAATTAGTTTTCAAATGTCAAAAATAGTTATAAGAACAACTGAACAGGAATTTGAGTTTCTATTTCTATTCCCATTTTATTTACATTATTTCTGTCTTTGCAACAGTTCTGCAAAGTACGTGATATCACCATTTCATTGATCAGAAAACTGAGTCTAGACATTTTCGCAGCCTTCCTAAGATCAACATAACAAATGGTAATTCGAAAAGTTAAATAATTAGCTATCTAAATTTCTAGCCTATACTCTTTCTACTCTGTTTTATTGCTAAGTACTTCAAATTTTTGGGTGAACTCTAGAAATGACCATTGTGGTTTGAATTGTGTTCCCCCCAAAATGTATGTTCAATTCCTAACCTCTAGTGCTTTAGAAAATGATCTTATTTGAGACAGGATCATTATAGATGTAATTAGTTAAGATTAGGTCATACTGGAATAGGATAGGCCCTTTATCCAATATGGCTATTGTCCTTATAAAAAGACAACGTGAAGACACAGACACATGAGGGGAGAACGCCATATGACAACAGAGCAAAAGTTGAAGTGCTGTTAGCTGTGTGCCAAGGAATGCCAAGGATTGTTGACAAATCACCAGAAGTTAGAAGAGACCAGGAAGAATTCTTCCCTACAGATTCCTGAGGGAGCATGGCCCTCACCATCTGATATAGGAGTTGACTTTTTGGAGCAAATGGAGCTAGGAGGAAGGAAAAACGAAGTAATAGTAATGAAGGTACCTCAAGCATAACTGAAACCATGGAGAGAACTATTCAAGTCAAATGCTTCTGGGGAGCCTGCCCATTTCTTCTCCAGGTGCCTCCTCTTTATATCTAGACTGAAAGTGGGGCAGCCACTGCTTCAACTTTGCCAGATATGACCCTGTAGTAAAGGTCCTCAATGTTGCTTCATGGGGAATGGTAGATATAGGGAGCTTCTTCTTTTTTTTTTTTTTTTCTGTCTAAAGAAAAACACTTGATACTTGCCTGTGAACATGATCATGCTTTGTTCAAACAAATTTTGTTTGTAAACAATACATATATCAGGTTGATTTATTAATTTCTTTTTTCGAATGTCATTTCCTCAGAGTGCTTTCCTGACCACCTATCTCACTCTCAGCTCTTGTTACTTTCTATTTTCTCATTATGCCTTATTTAACATTATATTTGCTTCTCTTCCCTTCCTCCTTCCTTCTTTTCTTCGATTCTTCTTCCATCACTTTGTTTTCTTTCCCTTACTTTCTTTAATTTTGTCTTATTCGGAACTGAATCCCTAGCATCTTGAAGAGTGTCTGGGCCCATGATAATGTGTTCAAGAAACATAAATTAAATAAGTAATAAATATAAATGTGCACATATTTAGTGGAAGACATAAAAACAATTATGTTTTCTGTAAATTGCAAGCTACCAGTAATATTACTTTATAGGGACTTGGATAAATAAGACCAAAAATAAATCCAAATAATCAAAGAGTTGTTTGTTTACATCAGCCATGAGATATTTATAACCAATGTAATTTTTGTGATACTTTGTGAGCAACATAAAATAAAAATTTGATAAGCTAATGGTAGGTAACTAATAAAATAATGCTATTCTCCTTGAAAAATGTCTACAGACTTGTGAATAGGTATAACATTTAAGCATAATGAGAAATTAGTTATGCTTGAAAAAATGCTGTATGTTTTAAGGTTCTTATCTTGGGCTTCTATGCATTTAAAACTATTATTCTAAGACAGTTTCAAAAGACTGCTAAAATGGTCCATGGCACAAACAGGTTAAAACCCCTCACCTAGAGTGACCTCTGATGATGATGATGAGCAGTCCTAATGATTTATAGCTGTGACTCTTGTTAACACATAAGACTGAAGTCAGGTACTGCAGTGTTTTGATAATTTTAAGTGAAAGATGTAAAGCAAATGGATAATATGCTATTATTGTCAGTCTGAAGGGTATGATTTTGGAAATTACAGCACTTTTCCCAAGTAGTCTTGGCTAAGATGGAGGTCCTCTCTGTCCTCTTTTGTCAAGTTAGACTGGATAGATATTTCCAACTGTTCATTAAATAATATCTAAATCATAAAGCAATAACCATCATATGACTCTCACATAACTCTCTGTTTCTAAAAGAATTATAGCACTGATAACTTTTAATGGCCATTTACAATGCCAGAATACTCTTAGGTGATCTCCAGTGGAATCAGTCCAAATTGGTTACCCAGTGGAATTGATCTTTAGTTAAAGGTCAAATTCAATTTTACCTTCAAAATTGAGAAGACTTGGATGTGAAGGTTGCCTTTTAATAATAATCTTTAGTGTAAAATTCACTCTATATTCATTTTTAAAAATCTTTAAGTTTCAAAAGAGTTGACAGATTGACATGGGGACTATCATATTGAGATTCAAATCGTAATTTTCGTTCTCTATAAAGGGCTTTAGAGAAAGCATCTACGGAACTGCAGCAAATAAGGCTTACTAACTCTTCATCAAAGATTTAATTAGGTTTACTCATCTAGTCAAACACAATTGTTGAACAGACATGGACACTTTCATTGGGAGCTTGACTTTTTCACTTACATTACAGAGAATTAGAGAATGCATTTTTTCCTGCAAGTAAAATGGTTCCCAAAATAAGAGAATAAAAGGGATGACTAAGCTGAGCATGTCAAATCATCTGTTAAATAACTTCCCGCTGTGGGATGATAGAGACCAGAAGTCCCTCCACATGGAAAAAAAGTGAAGAGTGTGAAGAGTGAATCTCCACTAGTCATTTCAATCTCAATATGTCCAATAATAGATCCTAATCTTCTTATCATCCTCACTATAACTTACTTTCCTCCCAGTTTTTCCATTCCTTTAAATGCGATTTTGTCCTTGACTTGTTCTCTTTTTCACACACCCCACCTCACAGCCACTCTACCTGCTTCAAACCTTGACTTCCAGAGCCTGTTCTCAATACTGTAACTTGAGTACTCCTTTTAAAACGAACGTTAAATCTTGCTACTCCTCCACATAAGACCCTGTAGTGACTCTCATTGCACTGAGTGTAAGTCCTTACAATGGCTTGCAAAACCCGGTATAGTCTATAACCTGTTTCTCCTCTGACATCCTGTCCTAATATCTGTCTCTTACTAATCTGTTCCAGCCCCACCAGCCTTCCTCTGGTTCCGTAAGCCCCCAGGCATGCACCTACCACATGGCCTTTGCTTTAGCTGTTCTCTCGGCCTGGAGATCTCTTCCATCAAATATCAGCTTGGCTGTTTCCCTCTCTTCCTGCAAGTGTTCACTCAAATGTCACCTGTTCAACCAGGCACATTCCACCCATTTATTACTCTAATCACCCCTGTTGCCTCTCTTCACTCAAGCCCTTTATCATTTTTTTTATCCATAACATTTACTATGTAACATACTATATACTTTATCTATTTGTTTTGTTCATTTTTTAAAAATTAAAGTATAGTTGATTTACAGTGTTGTGCTAGTTTCTGGTGTACAGCAAAGTGATTCAGATATATATGTATATATGTGTGTGTGTATATATATATATATATATATATATATATATTTGTGTGTATGTATATATATTCTTCTTCAGATTCTTTTCCATTACAGGTTATTATAAGATATTGAATATAGTTCCCTGTGCTATACAGTAGTACCTTGTTGTTTATAGTTTTGTTCACTGTTTAGTGCCTGTATATTATTATATTTTAAGTTCTAAAAAAACAGCAATCTCTGTTTTGTTCATTGTTCTAACCCAAGCACCTAGCATAATACCTAGCCCATAGTAAGCACTCAGTAACTATGTGTTGAATGGATTAAGCTATCAGAAAGTCACATTGACACTACTTTCAAACTATGTCTTGAATCTGAC
The DNA here is from genome assembly GCF_949987535.1 of Balaenoptera acutorostrata. Classification (NCBI taxonomy): domain Eukaryota; kingdom Metazoa; phylum Chordata; class Mammalia; order Artiodactyla; family Balaenopteridae; genus Balaenoptera; species Balaenoptera acutorostrata. Next base: position 93,752,588 of record NC_080068.1, read on the forward strand.
CATTTCATACCACATTGTCAACAATTCCATTGCAACTAAGTTGGTTTTAGCCATCATTATCATTTGCCAGGATGATTGCTATTAACTTCTTGAATAGGTTTTATTTATACTTTTGCTTGCCCTCCTTTAGTCTATTTTAAATACACACACACATACACACTATAAAACAAGCAAATACAACAATAACAAATTAAAGTTAAATTAGATTGTGTCACAATTTCACCCCCCACAGTGTTCTCCTTTTATTCACACTGAGTACAATCCAGTGTACTTTACAGTGGCCCTTCAGGTCCTGCAGGACCCATGACCACCCCACTTTAAATTTCAAAGTTCTTCAACATCGTTATCCCCCTGCTTCACTTTTTTCACAATTATTATTGCTATGTCTCATATAATTTTGCACATTTATTTTATTCATTGTCATTTCCAACTAAGATGTAACTTTACAAGGGCAATGGTTTTTTATCTACTTTGTTCACTGCAGTGTCCTCATGGTCCATAACAGTCTTAGCACATGGTAGGCACTCAATAATTGTAGTGGAAAACATAAAGTAAGTACTCTTGTCATTTTCCGGCCTTCCAAGTGGAAGTCAGAAAACAAGATTTGGTCTGCCCTCCAGGCATCAAGAAAAAGGGAGAAGGATGTAGAGTAGACCTAAAGGGTCAAACAAATGATATTCGGAATAATAGCATTGGTGATTTTTTTAAAGATATGACTGAAAGACAGTCAATGACATCTCAACCAACTGTTCTCTATAGTCTCAATACCTATATTTAAATTACTTAATTATATAACCACAAATTACCACTATTCACCTAACTTGAAGATTAACCCTAGTTCATCTTCTAAGACTGACCTTAGGTGCCATTGTGTATAAGACTTCCTGGATTCCTGGAAGAGTGGATTATTATAGTGCTACTAAAGGAGGATTCATTTAATAGGTAATTATGCTGTAAAGTGGATCACTTCATGATTATAAGTGACTTTAACAAACAAGTAAGATCAAGTAGTTGAAATAATTGGAACAGAAATAGTTAAGGCAAAGTGCTAGAGCATAATGATGGGTTACTTTAGGTAATATGGGGAGGACTTCTCTGAAGAAGTGATCTGGGACCTTAGATCTTAATGATGAATAGAAACCAAGCCAAAATTGTGCCATAGGAAGAGTATCTTAGGCAGAGAGAAGGTAGAGTGTACAGAAAGGTTTGGGGAACAAAAATCTCAGTGGACTTAGAACATAGAAAGTGAGGGGAAATTGGGAGAGGAGGATATGAGGTGTAAAGTTAGGCAGGGACCAAACAGATGATTTGTGACATTGTCTGCCATTGAAGGAGTTGATATTTTATTCAAAGGCAGCAAGATGCCATTGGAAGGCTCTGAACATGGGGATGACACAATCTGATGTACATTTAAAAATATTCTCTGGCCAATCTGTAAAGAACATTGCAACTATTTAGCTTTGTTAAAATTTCACTGTAATAGTTCTTCGTATAACTTTACTTCCCACATTTATATGTCACTTGACTTAGCTGTCTCTGGAACATGTTGTAGGAATTTGTTTTAAATTATTTTTGTTCTTTTTAAAATTTCTATATTTTACTTGAATTGATATCAGCTATCTTATTTTGATTTCTTCTCCATGCTATCTCTTTTTTGGAGAGATCTCCTTCTGAATATTTCCACCTTTTATAAAATTGATGGAGTACTCTTTGTTGCAGTTTAATTTCTTAGTTGTTTGGATGTCATACATTCCACTTCTCTTCTTCTGTGCAATTCATTTGTTGAATTTAAATTTAACAAACAGTGGTTAAGTGCATAAATTCAAGAGCCGAACTCATAGATTCTTACCCTTGCTCTACCACTTAACTACATGTATGATCTTGGACAAACTACTTAAACTCTCTGTGCCTCAATTACCTTATCAGTAAACATATAATAGCACATAGATATAGATATAATAGCACATAGTTCATAGTTTTACTGGGAAGGTTATATCAGTTAATACATATAAAACATGTAGTGCTTGATATATTGTAAGTAGTATAAAAGTTTATTTTTGTTTTTCAACAAATGTTAAGACATTGTAGAATTTGAAATGTGACCTCCCAAAAGACATGTCTACATGTAAATATGACCTTATTTGGAAAAGGAGTCTTGGTAGATGTAATTTGTATAAGAATCTCAAGATGATATCATTCTGGGTTAGGATGGGCCCTAAAGCCAAATATGGGTGTTTTAATAAGAGACAGTGAAAGACACACAGAGAGGAAGGATGGAGGTAGAGATAGGAGGTGATGAATCTACAAGCCAAGGAACACCTAGAACTGCTGGCTGCCACAAAAAGCTAGTAGGGAGGCATGGAACATATTTCTCCCTCAGAGCCTCCAAAAGGCACGAACACTTCCAACACCTTGATTTTTGAGAACTGTGAGAGAATAAATTTCTGTTGTTTTAAGTCATCCAGTTTGTGATAATTTATTACGGCAGCACTAGGAAACTAATACACATATTCACAGTGCTTAAAATATTTCAATTTCTCCCACAAACCAAGACAAGAGTCTTAGCTGGCTGTTATCTCTTTCCTGTGTTCAAGGCCATTTCATGTTGTTGAAATCATCTAGAGTTTTACTTTCATTTTGTTATAATTTTGTGTTGTCTCCATGTTTTTACAAATCATTCCTCAATCATTGTCTTAAAATTCACAACTATTGTATTAATCATTATTTAGACAGTAATATAATTTACAGATGTTTTAGTCCATAATGTTTATAAAGTACACATCTTCTTTATTCTTGGATTTACTTTTGGTTTTGTAAGAATATATTCTCAAATAATTCATTAAGAAAAAGTTTGTGGGTGGAAAATGTTCCTTCCTTACATAATAATAATGCCTTTATCTAGTCCTCACACTTGAGTGCTGTTTTAGATGGGGACAGAAAACAAGATTCAAAGCACTCTTTCACCAGAATGCTAGGACATTGCTTCTTGCTTCAAGCTCCCTTTGTTGCTGATACCATTTGGCTTCTTATTGCCATTTAGATAATCTGTGTTCATCTTTTTTTTTTTTTTTTTTTTTAGGGTCTTTTCCTTTTCTTTCTAGTTTTTGGTGAGTTTATTCAGTCAGAAACCTCTTATTAGCTCTGAATACAAAATTTTAATTTCCTCAAATTGGGTGGGTTGAATCTCCCATCAGGTGAGTGACTCCTTCTCTGAGTAGGGAAGTTCCTCCTCACTTCTGTCTGCCTTTATCACTTGCTTACTTTTTAGGCCTATATAGTTACCTTGGGATTTCTTCCTCTGAGAAATTTTTGGAGTCAGATGCTCTATAATTGGGGAACTGATGCAAAGTTTGTCTTTGAAATAATATCCAGGTGAAATTTTACCACATTCAGATCCTTCTTCCCAATTCTGTCCCTTTAGATCTCTTAGCATTATCCTCACATTCTTCCAGATAAACCCTTTGTTTATAAATCCTCCCTGATACCTGATGATGTTATAGAGGCATCATACCTGCTGGGCTTCACTGTCAAGCTCCAGAAATCCTTACCATTCTGCTGTGCTAGTGGCACTCCTCCTGACTTTCCAAGGTTACTATGAATTTACTTTCATACTTTTACAATAAATCTGATGAGATTTGAATGAAAGAGAGTTAAAAATTTTTTGATCAACCATCTTGAATCAGAATAGAGGTGGATTTCTGGGAGAAGTTAATGACTTAAGTTTAAGATATCTGCAGTATTTTAGCTGGAATTGCTGTATTGGCCTGAAACTGGGAGGGAGGTCTAAGTTGAATATAAAGACTAGGGAGTCATCAACCAATAAAGGGTAGCTGGATAATGAAAGTAAGTGAGATTATTAAAAGAGAGCAGAGAGAAGGTGGCCAAAGATAGATCCACAAAGATACATGACCTTCACAATTTTAAAACAAAGATGTTTTTACTGTTTTAATACATATTGGAAATTCCCATTATGTAAGGCAATGTGTAACAAATAGGCGATATAATAAAGATCATGTTTCTAGTATTTTTTTTTTGTTAGAATGTTTTAAAATAGGGAATTCCTTGGCAGTCCAGTCATTAGGACACCACACTTCCACTGCAGGAGGCTGGAGTTTGATCCCTGGTCAGGGAACCAAGATCTTGCAAGCCGCATGGTGCAACAACAACAAAAAAGGTTTTAAAATAGAAAGCATGTGGTAGGTGGAGCCCTAATAATTGAGTTTATAAGATATGATGGTGGTAAACTTCCATTAAACTATTACTTTTCCTATAAAATGGGTAGGCAATACTTAGTATAAATTTATGTGTGTGAAATATAATTTATATACTCTAAGGCTGTTATGATTATCATTAGTGTTATTGTTACCATCATCATATTTAAAGCAGCATGACATATACAATTCCAAACTTTTATACTGAAAGAAAAACTGGTGGAAAATGCAGATTATGGGAGGATCATGTGTGTGTGTCTTTTGGTCTTTTTTCCACTTTTCTCTCCCTTTACTTAAAAACTCAGTCTGAGTGCCAATTGTTCAAACATGACTTAAAAGAGCAGAGAAATTCTTCTATCGTGTTTATGATTTCCTTAATGCCTATTTACAGAGCTTAAGATCATTAGAGTAAATGCAGCTAGCTACCTTTCCTTTTCTGCTCAATTATACACACATTTTTGGAGAAAAGTGACAGAAATATCAACGTTTACTAAAGTACATTCACTAATTTCAAAATAAAATTGCTTAAACTGCCCAGAAGAGTGTTTAGGATCTTCCATTGGCAGCACAATTCAGTAATACTGCCAAGTCTCTCATATTTCACAGAATTATTTAAAGTGTGTTCCTGGCCCACATCCATCTTCTCCAGCCATTCATTCATTCATTCAAAAAAGATCTTTGATCATGTGGCCTGTGATGGGTCCTTTTATTGGCATGTGTATTCCAGAAGAAAATAGACAAAGCTCCAGCTCTCATGGAGTTTCCATTGTAGCAGGATTTCACAGATGTAAACAAGCAAGCAAATGAAAGATGGCAGTTGAGATAATGATAAACATCCAAAGAAACGAGCAGTGTTAGAGGGACAGAGTAAAGCTATGTTATTCTGATAGGATTTGATGATACTCTGTGAGTGTCTGTGTTTCCCAGTTGGTGTTTCACTTACTGGTTTGTTTTTACATTCTACTTTTAAGTCAACCCAGGACAGAAAAATACCAGTAAACATCCAGGAAGGTCTCTAAAAAGAAGAGGCAGGGAAGAGTCTCACTGACTCAAAATAGAGGTGCTCACAAGCAGTGAATATGGGCAATGACTCAAGCTTCTCAGGAGGAGGAGCAAGGTGGAAATAACATAAGGATTGAAACAAAGTTTATTTTAGGAGTTCGGGAGTAACAGATACATACTACTATATATCAAATAGATAAGCAACAAGGACCTACTGTATAGCACAGGGAACTATATTCAATATCTTGTAATAACTTATAATGGAAAAGAATCTGAAAAAAATACATATATATGAATCACTTTGCTATATACCTGAAACTGACACAATACTATAAATCAACTATACTTCAATGAAAAATAAAAGAAAATTTATGAATACAATGTATGACAAAGAACTTTTAGATTTGAATTCCAGAAATGAAAAAGATGAAGGAAACAGACCTAGCATTTATTAGCTAAGGCCATTCCTAGCTCAATCATCTGTGACCATTTAATCAGTATATATATGTACAAATATATATTTTTACTTTTGTATATATTATATAAATACATATAATATATAATGCATTTAATTTTTCTATAACCTGTTTATTTATTCTTCCTATTTATGTGGTTTATCAGAAAAATGCTATGATCTTTAAAATTCCCATAATAGATTTCCTACATTATTTCTCTTGAGAAAATTCACTTGAATTGAAGCTTTCTGAATGACCTATTGCTTTAGTCAAATCACGAAGTCATTTCTTAAGTTGAGAAACGTATATTTTAAAAAAACAAGTGAGATTGAGGGAAGTGGGGGCATGCTGGGGTGCAGAATCAATTTTAGCAATCAAGGAACAACATTAGGCAGTGTCAGGACCAAGAACTCAAGAAAAGGAAGATGAGGGTTCCAAAAAATGAAAGGTAGTAAAGACTAAGTTTACTCTATTGGACATTTTCCCTGGGGTTGTCAAGCCATTTTTATTTTAGAGAAGGCAACCATATGTCTTTACATTTTAGTCATCCATCTCTTGTATCTTGATGTTCACTGAGTCAGTTTTAAAATGATCTCACAAGTTTAAGTGGTGTCCTAAATGATACTGACTTTATTTTTGCTGTTTAAAATCTGTGCTAAACAGTTCAGACTACTCTTGACTGTGTGGGATGCATAAAATAGCCAGTCTCCTTGGGAGTAAAAGACCCTTTTTATGTTTTATACCAATGAGATTTTTCTACAACTGCAGCACATCTCAATACTTGATATCTTATGCATACCCCATTTAGGATAGAGCTCCTAAATAAAAATTCTCAATATTTGCTCTTTTGCTCATCTTATTGGCATTACTGTAAAACATGGTTCATTCTCATTCCACAGAAGCAGCAGAAATTTTACCCTCATCTTTTTATATTGATTTGATAGGTATAAAGTGCAGGTAAATCTCGATATCCATGTTGTTTCATTGCAATGGGAAGCAATTGACATTGCAGGAAGCAGGTGTCCACATGCTTTTAGAGTAGCTCAATCCTTTGCAAAACAAGTATGTTTTCTCAAAATGGAATTGGTTTCCCCCTTCAAACTTTCAGACAAGATTTGCTAACATCCATGGGGCTAACACCCGCTGCTGAGGTCCATGATAAGATGGTCCAGAAGCACGATAAGTCTATGACATTCACAAATGAAGATGGGTGGTCCAACATTTTAAAATGGAATATTTTCCAAATGTGCCTTTGTAATATGAATTTTAGCAACTTGGGAACATTTCTGATGGATCTATTGTTCTACTTTGGCAATCTCTGTTAGCTTCCTCCAATTTTATGAGAGATGGTAGTGGTGAGCAAGTGGAGATTGAGGCTTCTTAATCCCGTAGAATAAATTTTATATTATTTAATCATTTATACTTAATGCTAAAATGTCACAGCCAAAGAAGAAGTTGAAAACCATAGTGCCTTAACAAAGCTTCCTTGTTAAGCTTTGTGAAATTCCATGTATTCTCAACTTCTCCAGCTACAGAACACCTAAATATGCTCATAAAATTCTGCTTTAAAACTCCTTCTCAGTACTAGCTAACATCACAAGAGAGGTTCAGAGATACAGAGAACAGACTGATAATGGTTACCAGAGAAATCTTTACATATCAAGACCCAAAACAAAAGCAAATCCAGCATGATAAATGGATAAGGATGCTAAGGGTTCCTTTGGTGCAGAGGCAAACACAGTAATCTAGAGTTTGACTTTTAATCATAACACATGTGAAATAATAATACTTGAGCTTGCTCAAAATAAAAACCAGAATAGAGACCTCTACACAAAGCTGCAACCTCCTAAAACCTAAATGCTCAGGAAAAGAGTAGACTTCAACAAATACCTGTAAAATGAGATGACAAATAGCATTGTCTATTCACCATTGTTATGATGGAAAAGGAAAAAAAAAATCAATGAATATGTGTCTACATAAAACAGCCTAAATTAATTACCAAGTGTAAATTCTTATTTCCTAATTTAACAAAAATGCCCAAGCTGAGAACATATTTTATAGTAGGACCAGTTTGACAATTCTCCTGGAAGCCCAGGAAAACCAAATGTAAATAATCTCTTTAGGAATCTTTCTTAAACATAGACATCATAGAATTCCCCAAAATAAAGGCCCCCAAAAGTATAATTAGACAATTTTTTAAGAAATGAATAAGCAAGACATATAAGAATGACAAAAGATACTACAAAATAATGAGACCTTTTTATAAGAACCAAATAAGTTTTTCATAAATAAATTTATACTTGAAATTTAAACTCCAATATATGTGTTAAATAATAGACTTGATTTAGCTAACAAGAGAATTAGTGAGCCAGAATATGGATCAAATAAAATTACTCAGAATGAAGCAAAGAGATCTGAAGAGAGATTAAGTGATACAAGGAACAGAATGCTAATGCCTATCACAGATCTAAACAAATTTCCAGATGGAAATAATACAGAGGATAGAGTTGCAGTAGTTTGAAGTCATAATGGCTTAGAACTTACCTGAAATGATGACATCAAATAAGATGTTAGGAAATAAAGTGAAGCCAAATCAGGATGAATTTTTAAAAATTCACACAATTATTCTCTAGTAAGATTTTGGAATGTAAGGTAAATATTAAACATATGAAAAAAAAGAATGCCTGAAAGAAATGAAAATTACATTGACTTCCAAGAGTAGAAATGGTATCTAGAAGATAGTACAATAAGTTTACAATAATACTTTAAAGGGCTGAGAGAAAATAATTGCCAACTTAAAATTATAAACCCTACTTTATTGTCAAAAATGCAGACAAAATAACATTTTCAAACAAACAAACAAAAAAATGAGTTTACCACCACAAGGCCATCACTAAAGGAATTTCTAAAAACCTATTTCAAGAAGAAGAAAAATAATTCCAAATAGAAAATTAAACTCTAAGGAGAAATAATAGGCCAAGAAAACAATAAGGAAAAGAAGAAATCTAAACAAACTTAAGTGACATAAAACAGTAATAACAATGTATAATATGTGGATATAAAACAACTAAGTTTCTTGCCATGTATCATAACCATGGGATAACTTGCTCAAAAAAATTTTAGGGTACTTATGTAATTCAGAATAAAATGTCTGTTAAAATATTTATAATAATCACTTAATAAAATTGAAATACATAGCATAACCTTCAAAAATACAGAAGGATAACTGGAATAAGATTAAAAAATACTAAATTCTAAAGAAGTCAAGAAAGAATAAGAAGTATTTAAAAGTAGGACAAAACTCCACTCAATGCTCTGTGGTGACCTAAATGGGAAGGAAATCCAAGAAAGGGGATATATGTATATGTATAGTGGATTCACTTTGCTGTACAGCAGAAACTAACACAATATTGTAAAGCAACTATACTACAATAAAAATTAATGAAATAAATAAATAAAAGTAGGGCAAAACAAACACACAAAATAAGATACTGGAAAACCCCCCATAATCACTCTAAATAGAGACTAGTCTTGATAGTTAAAAGATAAAGTTTGTCATGCTTTATAAATAAAACAGTATCCAGTTATATGCTACTTACAAAAGACATTTAAATCAAAGAAAAACAGAAAGGTTAAGTGAAACATCATCTAAAAGTTGCCAGGCATTTACTAGCCAAAGTATAGAAAGTATAGCTATATTGATAGGGAAAAAAGTAGATATTAAGCCAGAAGACATTGCTAGAAATAAAGAGTATCTCTCCATAAAAATAAAAGTTTTACTTAAAAAAACTATATGATGATTCCAGACTTATAATAACTTTATGACATAGTGTCATAATACACAAATAAAGACTTATAAAAGGGCAAATTAAGAAAGTATCATCATAGTAAGAGTGTTTAACACACACTTATTCAGTAATGGTTAAATTAAGTGAACAAATCAGCAAAGTTCAATGGCTATAAAGTTATGGTTATACAAAATGAATACGTTCTAGAGATCTGCTGTACAAAACAGTGCCTATAGTTAACAATATGGTATTGTGCACCTAAAAACTTGAAAGAGGGTAGATCTCATGTTAAGAGTTCTTAACATACACAATCACACATGCACACACACACACACACACACAAAGGAAATACAACAACAAGAAAACAAATAACCCAATCAAAAACTGAACCAAAGACCTTAACAAACACTTCACCAAAAAAAATATAAAGGTGGCAAATAAGCGTATGAAAAGATGTTCCACATGAAATATCATCAGGAAAATCCAAATTAAAACCACAATGAGATATTACTACACATGTATTAGAATGGTCAAAATGGAGAACACTGACAACACCAAATGCTGGTGAGGATGTGGAACAGGAAGACTCATTTGTCACTGGTGATAATGCAAAATGGTACAGCCAGTTTGGTGGTTTCTTACAAAACTAAACATTCTCTTACCATACAATCTAGTAATCCCACTTTCAGTTATTTACCCAAAAGAGTTGAAAACATGTCAACACAAAAACTTGTACTACTTGTACTAGTTTATAGCAGCTTGATTCATAATTGCCAAAACTTGAAAGCAACAAAGATGTCCTTCAGTAGGCAAATAAATAAATAATCTGTAGTATATCCAGACAATGGAATATTATTCAATGCTAAAAAGAAATGAGATATCAAGCCATGAAAAGACATGCAGGAACCTTAAATAGATATTCCTAAGTGAGAAAAGCTAATCTGAAATGACTGTATACTATATAATTCTAACTATACGACATCCTGAGAATGGCTAAAATATGGAAAAAGTAAAAAAATCAGTGATTACCAGGAGTTGGAGTTGAGGGATGAATAGGTGGAGCACAGAGGAATTTTAGAGCAGCAAGAATACTCTGTATAATACCATAATGATGGATACATGTCATTATACATTTTTCCAAACCCATAGGATGTACCATAGGAAGAGTGAACCATAATGAAAACTATGGACTTTGAGTGATTATGATATGTAACGTTAGGTTCATCAATTGTAACAAATGTACCACTCTGGTGGGGGATGTTGATAATGGGAAAAGCTATGGATATATGATGTCAGAGAGTATATGGGAAATCTCTTTACCTTCCTCTCAATTTTGCTGTCATCCTAAAACTGCTGTTAAAAAATAGTCTTATAAAAAGCAAAGAGACACAGGAAATCTTTGGAGGTGATGGATATGTTTATTACCTTGATTGTGGTGATGGTATGATGGGTGTATGCTTATGTCCAAACTCATCAAAATGTATACATTAAGTCCACATAAATTTTTGTATATTAAATATACCTCAGTAAAGCTGGAAAAAAAGACATAAAGGATTTGTACAATTTGATCAACTGAACATATAAACAACCCAGTATCCAATGCCAAATAAGGGTGTTTGGCTACTTACTGGGCCATGAAGAATGTGTCAACAAATCTCAAAGAGTCATTATCATTCAGAGCATATTCTAAGACCACAGTGCAATTAAGTAAGAAATAAATAATAAATTTTAATTTTAAAGTGATAACAAAATTGGAAATTGAAAACTACACATTTCCAAATAACTCATGGGTCAAAGAAAAATTTCAAAATGGAAATGTAAAAATTCTAAGAACTGATTGATAATTAAAATAATGCACATCAATAATTGAAGGTTAGAGTTAAAGAGCTAATGCAAGAGAAATGTATTAACTCAAATGTTTATATTGAAAAACAGCTAAATGCTTGTTAGAAATTAGATGAAGAGCAGTAGAATAAATTCAGCAAAAATTAAATGAATTTAATAAATATAAGGGATACAATAATGAGAATTTAAAAAGCCAATTTACATTATTGAAAAGGCTGAGGGCTTCCCTGGTGGCGCAGTGGTTGAGAATCTGCCTGCCAATGCACGGGATATGGGTTCGAGCCCTGGTCTGGGAAGATCCCACATGCCGCGGAGGGCCTAAGCCCGTGAGCCACAATTACTGAGCCTGCGCGTCTGGAGCCTGTGCTCCGCAACAAGAGAGGCCGCGACGGTGAGAGGCCCGCGCACCGCGATGAAGAGTGGCCCCTGCTCACCGCAACTAGAGAAAGCCCTCGCACAGAAATGAAGACCCAACACAGCCAAAAATAAATAAATAAATAAAAATTAAAAAAAAAAAAAAAAAAAGAAAAGGCTGAGAAAGTAGGCAAACTTACATAACAATTGGTCAGAAAAGAAAAAAAGAAAAAATGAATAAACCATTGTTGGAATGTAAAAGGGAATATAGTTTTAAAAACACATTCAGGAAGGGAGGGGGAGGAGCTTCAAGATGGCGGAAGAGTAAAACACAGAGATCACCTTCCTCCCCACAAGTACATCTGAAATACATCTACATGTGGAACAGCTCCTATAGAACACCTACTGAACGCTGGCAGAAGACCTCAGACCTCCCAAAAGGCAAGAAACTCCCCACATACCTGGGTAGGACAAAAGAAAAAACAGACAAAGAATAGGGATGGGACCTGTACCACTGGGAAGGAGCTGTGAAGGAGGAAAGGTTTCCACACACTAGGAAGCTCCTTCTCGGGCGGAAACTGTGAGTGGTGGGGGTGGGGGAGCTTCGGAGCCACGGAGGAGAGCGCAGCAACAGGGTTGCGGAGGGCAAAGCGGAGAGATTCCCGCACAGAGGATCGGTGCTGACCAGCACTCACCAGCCTGAGAGGCTTGTCTGCTCACCCGCCGGGGCGGGCGGGGCTGGGAGCTGAGGCTTGGGCTTCGGTCGGATTGCAGGGGGAGGACTGGGGTTGGCTGCGTGAACACAGCCTGAAGGGGCTAGTGCACCACAGCTAGCCAGGAGAGAGTCCAGGAGAAAGTCTGGAGCTGCCGAAGAGGCAAGAGATTTTTTCTTCCCTCTTTGTTTCCTGGTGCTCGAGGAGAGGGGATTAAGAACACCGCTTAAAGGAGCTCCAGAGATGGGCGTGAGCTGCGGCTATCAGCGTGGACCCCAGAGACGGGCATGAGACGCTAGGGCTGCTGCTGCCGCCACCAAGAAGCCTGTGAGCAAGCACAGGTCATTCTCCACACCACTCCTCCCGGGAGCCTGTGCAGCCCGCCACTGCCAGGGTCCTGTGATCCAGGGACACCTTCCCAGGAGAACGCACAGCACGCCTCAGGCTGCTGCAACGTCACGCTGGCCTCTGCCACCGCAGGCTCGCCACGCATCCGTACCCCTCCCTCCCCGCTGGCCTGAGTGAGCCACAGCCCCCGAAGCAGCTGCGGCTTTAACCACGTCCTGTCTGAGCAAAGAACAGACTCCCTCAGGCGACCTACATTCAGAGGCAGGTCCAAATCCAAAGCTGAACCCCAGGAGCTGTGCGAACAAAGAAGAGAAAGGGAAATTTCTCCCAGCAGCCTCAGGAGCAGCGGATTAAATCTCCACAATCAACTTGGTGTACCCTGCGTCTGTGGAATACCTGAATAGACAACAAATCATCCCAAATTGAGGAGGTGGACTTTGGGAGCAAAGATATTTATATATTTTCCCTTTTTCTCTTTTTCCGAGTGTGTATGTGTATGCTTCTGTGTTTGATTTTGTCTGTATAGCTTTGCTTGTACCATTTGTCCTAGGGTTCTGTCCATCCGTATTTTTTTGTTTTTTTTTTTACTTCAAAAATATTTTTTCTTAATAATTATTTTTTATTTCTTATTTTAATAACGTTATTTTATTTTACTTTATTTTATTTTATTTTATATTATCTTCTTTCTTTCTATTTTTTCTCGCTTTTATTCTGAGCCATGTGGATGAAAGGGTCTTGGAGCTCCAGCCAGGTGTCAGGGCTGTGCCTCTGAGGTGGAAGAGCTAACTTCAGGACACTGGTTGACAAAAGACCTCCCAGCTCCATGTAATATCAAAAGGTGAAAATCTCTCAGAGATCTCCACCTCAACGCCAAGACCCAGCTTCACTCAACGACCAGCAAGCTACAGTGCTGGACACACTATGCCAAACAACTAGCAAGGCAGGAACACAACCCCATCCATTAGCAGAGAGGCTGCCTAAAATCATAATAAGGCCACAGACACCCCAAAACACACCACCAGATGTGGACCTGCCCACCAGAAAGACAAGATCCAGCCTCATCCCCCAGAACACAGGCACTAGTCCCCTCCACCAGGAAGCCTACACAACCCACTGAACCAAACTTAGCCACTGGGGACACACAACAAAAAGAACGGGAACTATGAACATGCAGCCTGCGAAAAGGAGACCCCAAACACAGTAAGTTAAGCAAAATGAGACCACAGAAAAACACACAGCAGATGAAGGAGCAAGGTAAAAACCCACCAGACCTAACAAATGAAGAGGAAATAGGCAGTCTACCTGAAAAAGAATTCAGAATAATGATAGTAAAGATAGTAAAGATGATCCAAAAGGATAGAGAAAATACAAGGAACGTTTAACAAGGACCTAGAAGAACTAAAGAGCAAACAAACAATGATGAAAAACACAATAAATGAAATTTAAAATTCTCTAGAAGAGAGCAATAGCAGAATAACTGAGGTCGAAGAACGGATAATTGACCTGGAAGATAAAATAGTGGAAATAACTACTGCAGAGCAAAATAAACAAAAAAGAATGAAAAGAACTGGGGACAGTCTCAGAGACCTCTGGGACAACATTAAACACACCAACATTTGAATTATAGGGGTCCCAGAAGAAGAAGAGGAAAAGAAAGGGACTGACAAAATATTTGAAGAGATTATAGTTGAAAACTTCCCTAATATGGGAAAGGAAATAGTTAATCAAGTCCAGGAAGCACAGAGAGTCCCATACAGGATAAACCCAAGGAGAAACACGCCAAGACACATATTAATCAAACTATCAAAAATTAAATACAAAGAAAAAATATAAAAAACAGCAAGGGAAAAACAACAAATAACACACAAGGGCTTCCCCATAAGGTTAACAGCTGATCTTTCAGCAGAAGCTCTGCAAGCCCGAAGGGAGTGGCAGGACATATTTAAAGTGATGAAGGAGCGAAACCTACAACCAAGATTACTCTACCCAGCAAGGATCTCATTCAGATTTGATGGAGAAATTAAAACCTTTACAGAAAAGCAAAAGCTAAGAGAATTCAGCACCACCAAATCAGCTTTACAACAAATGCTAAAGGAACTTCCCTGGGCAGGAAACATAAGAGAAGGAAAAGACCTACAATAACAAATGCAAAACAATTAAGAAAATGGGAATAGGAGTATACATATCGATAATTACCTTAAATGTAAATGGATTAAATGCTCCAACCAAAAGACATAGACTGGCTGAATGGATAGAAAAACAAGACTCATATATATGCTGTCTACAAGAGACCCACTTCAGACCTAGGGACACATACAGACTGAAAGTGAGGGGATAGAAAAAGATATTCCATACAAATGGAAATCAAAAGAAAGCTGAAGTAGCAGTTCTCATATAAGGCAAAATAATCTTTAAAATAAAGACTATTATAAGAGACAAAGAAGGACACTACATAATGATCAAGGGATCAATCCAAGAAGAAGATATAACACTTGTAAATATTTATGCACCCAACATAGGAGCACCTCAATACATAAGGCAAATACTAACAGCCATAAAAGGGGAAATCAACAGTAACACAATCATAGTAGGGCACTTTAACACCGCAATTTCACCAATGGACAGATCATCCAAAATGAAAATAAATAAGGAAACACAAGCTGTAAATGGTACATTAAAAAAGATGGAGTTAATTGATATTTATAGGACATTCCACCCAAAAACAAAAAAATACACGTTCTTCTCAAGTGCTCATGGAACATTCTCCAGGATAGATCATATTTTGGGTCACAAATCAAGCCCTGGTAAATTTAAGAAAATTGAAATTGTATCAAGTATCTTTTCCCACCACAACGCTATGAGACTAGATATCAATTACAGAAAAAAATCTGTAAAAAATACAAACACATGGAGGCTAAACAAAAACTACTTAATAACCAAGAGATCACTGAAGAAATCAAAGAGGAAATAAAAAAATACCAAGAAACAAATGACAATGAAAACACGACGACCCCAAACCTATGGGATTCAGCAAAAGCAGTTCTAAGAGGAAAGTTTATAACAATACAATCCTACCTCAAGAATCAAGAAACATCTCAAATAAACAACCTAAACTTACACCTAAAGCAATTAGAGAAAGAAGAACAAAAAAACACCAAAGTTAGCAGAAGGAAGGAAATCATAAAGATCAGATCAGAAATAAATGAAAAAGAAATGAAGGAAACAATAGCAAAGATCAATAACACTAAAAGCTGGTTCTTTGAGAAGATAAACAAAATTGATAAACCATTAGCCAGACTCATCAAGAAAAAAAGGGAGAAGACTCAAATCAATAGAATTAGAAATGAAAACGGAGAAGTAACAACGGACACTGCAGAAATACAAGCGATCATGAGAGATTACTACAAGCAACTCTATGCTAATAAAATGGACAACCTGGAAGAAATGGACAAACTCCTAGAAATGCACAACCTTCTGAGATTGAACCAGGGAGAAATAGAAAATATGAACAGACCAATCACAAGCACTGAAATTGAAACTGTGATTAAAAATCTTCCAACAAACAAAAGCACAGGACGAGATGGCTTCACAGACGAATGCTATCAAACATTTAGAGAAGAGCTAACACCTATCTTGCTCAAACTCTTCCAAAATAGAGCAGAGGGAGGAACACTCCCAAACTCATTCTACGAGGCCACCATCACCCTGATACCAAAACCAGACAAAAATGTTGCAAAGAAAGAAAACTACAGGCCAATATCACTGATGAACATAGATGCAAAAATCCTCAACAAAATACTAGCAAACAGAATCCAACAGCACATTAAAGGATCATACATCATGATCAAGTGGGGTTTATCCCAGGAATGCAAGGATTCTTCAGTATATGCAAATCAATCAATGTGATACACCATATTAACAAATTGAAGGAGAAAAGCCATATGATCATCTCAGTCGATGCAGAGAAAGCTTTTGACAAAATTCAACACCCATTTATGATATAAACCCTCCAGAAAGTAGGCATAGAGGGAACTCTCCTCAAGATAATAAAGGCCATATATGACAAACACACAGCCTACATCATCCTCAATGGTGAAAAGCCGAAACCATTTCCACTAAGATCAGGAACAAGACAAGGTTGCCCACTCTCACCACTATTATTCAACATAGTTTTGGAAGTTTTAGCCACAGCAATCAGAGAAGAAAAAGAAATAACAGGAATCCAAATCGGAAAAGAAGAAGTAAAGCTGTCACTGTTTGCAGATGATATAATACTATACATAGAGAATCCTAAAGATGCTACCAGAAAACTACTAGAGCTAATCAATGAATTTGGTAAAGTAGCAGGATACAAAATTAATGCACAGAAATCTCTTGCATTCCTGTACACTAATGATGAAAAATCTGAAAGTGAAATTAAGAAAACACTCCCATTTACCATTGCAACAAAAAGAATAAAATATCTAGGAATAAACCTACCTAAGGAGACAAAAGACCTGTATGCAGAAAATTATAAGACACTGATGAAAGAAATTAAAGATGATACAAATAGATGGAGAGATATACCATGTACTTGGATTGGAAGAATCAACATTGTGAAAATGACTCTACTACCCAAAGCAATCTACAGATTCAATGCAATCCCTCTCAAACTACCACTGGCATTTTTCACAGAACTAGAACAAAAAATTTCACAATTTGTATGGAAACACAAAAGACCCCAAATAGCCAAAGCAATCTTGAGAAAGAAAAACGGAGCTGGAGGAATCAAGCTCCCTGGCTTCAGACAATACTACAAAGCTACAGTTTTGTGGTACTGGCACAAAAACAGAAATATAGATCAATGGAACAGGATAGAAAGCCCAGAGATAAACCCACGCACATATGGTCACCTTATCTTTGATAAAGGAGGCAAGAATATACAGTGGAGAAAGGACAGCCTCTCCAATAAGTGGTGCTGGGAAAACTGGACAGGTACATGTCAAAGTATGAAGTTAGAACAATCCCTAACACCACACAAAAATAATCTCAAAATGGATTAAAGACCTAAATGTAAGGCCAGACACTATAAAACTCTTAGAGGAAAACAGAGGCAGAACTCTCTATGACATAAATTACAGCAAGATCCTTTTTGACCCACATCCTACAGAAATGGAAATAAAAACCAAAATAAACAAATGGGACCTAATGAAGCTTAAAAGCTTTTGAACAGCAAAGGAAACCATAGAAAAGACAAAAAGACAATCCTCACAATGGGAGAAAATATTTGCAAATGAAGCAACTGACAAAGGATTAATCTCCAAAATTTACAAGCAGCCCATGCAGCTCAATATCAAAAAAACAAACAACCCAATCCAAAAATGGGCAGAAGACATTTCTCCAAAGAAGATATACAGATTGCAAACAAACACATGAAAGAATGCTCAACATGATTAATCATTAGAGAAATGCAAATCAAAACTACAATGAGATATCATCTCACACTGGTCAGAATGGCCATCATTAAAAAATCTACAAACAATAAATGCTAGAGAGGGTGTGGAGAAAAGGGAACCCTCTGCACTGTTGGTGGGAATGTAAATTGATACAGCCACTGTGGAGAATAGTATGGAGGTTCCTTAAAAAATTAAAAATAGAACTACCATATGACCCAGCAATCCCACTACTGGGCATATACCCTGAGAAAACCATAATTCAAAAAGAGTCATGTACCACAATGTTCATTGCAGCTCTATTTACAATTGCCAGGACATGGAAGCAACCTAAGTGTCCATCAACAGTTGAATGGATGTGGCACATATATACAATGGAATATTACTCAGCCATAAAAAGAAATGAAATTGAGTTATTTGTAGTGAGGTGGATGGACCTAGAGTCTGTCATACAGAGTGAAGTAAGTCAAAAAGAGAAAAACAAATACTGTATGCTAACACATATATATGGAATCTAAGAAAACAACAACAAAAAAGGTCATGGAGTACCTAGGGGCAAGATGGGAATAAAGACACTGACCTACTAGAGAATGGACTTGAGGATACGGGGAGGGGGAAGGCAAGCAGGGACAAAGTGAGAGAGTGGCATGGACATATATACACTAGCAAACGTAAAATAGACAGCTAGTGGGAAGCAGCCGCATAGCACAGGGAGATCAGCTCGGTGCTTTGTGACCACCTAGAGGGGTGGGATAGGGAGGGTGGGAGGGAGGGAGATGCAAGAAGGAAGAGATATGGGGACATATGTATATGTATAACTGA
Organism: Balaenoptera acutorostrata; assembly: GCF_949987535.1. Taxonomy (NCBI): domain Eukaryota; kingdom Metazoa; phylum Chordata; class Mammalia; order Artiodactyla; family Balaenopteridae; genus Balaenoptera; species Balaenoptera acutorostrata. Next base: position 93,771,558 of record NC_080068.1, read on the forward strand.
TTCACTTTTTTATAAAGCAGAAACTAACACACCGTTTTAAAGCAATTATACTCCAATAAAGATGTTAAAAAAAAAATTCAGGATTCAAGAGACAAAAAGAACATACAATAAAAAAATCATGACAATAACTTTGAAAATTTACAATTTTCTAGCAAAGTAGAAGTCACCAAAACTGTCTCTGGAGGGTAGAAGAACTAATTATTCTATAACCATTTTAAAAATGCATCAGTAGTTTAAAATCTTCTGATGGAGAATAAACCAAGTCTCAAATATTTTATAAGCAAGTTCAGTTAAACCTTCCAGAAATAGGTGTTTCTAGCATCATTTATGTTTTTAACAAAAAGAAAAAGATCAGGGAAATGATCCATTAAATCTTGTGAAGACAGCATTACCTTGATACTAAAACAAGACAGACAAGGTGTAGCACTGGAGAGGAATATTATAGTCTGATCTTTTTCATAGTTACACCTACAAAAATCACCAAAATGTGCATGACAAAATGATCCATGAATATTCATGTTAGGGATGAAAGTCTTATTTGACTTTAGGAAAGATGTTAATGTATTGATAATTCATCCTATTAGCATATCAAAGATGAAGAAAGCTATATGAACATGGAAATAGAGGCATAAATTATAGTAGGTAAAATTTAATCCCCATCCATGACAAAAACTCTTAACAAACCAAGTAAAGAAAGAAATGTCTTAAAATGATGAAGATGGTCTAACAGTGAGATTATATATAATGATTACAGTGAGATTATATATAATGATAAGGCATTATATTCATTCCCTCAGAAATGAGGTGAAAATGAGGAGGTAACTGTTCTTTACATTATATACTCTCCTTTTCATCATTTATTGAGCTCCTAGTCATAATACTTTGAAAAAAGAAGTTTACAGGTTTAAAGAGAATAAACAATAATGTCATTATCCACGATGTATAAGATTATCTACATAGAAAACCCATGTGAAAACACTAAAAATTTCTTAAAATTAAGATATTTTATTATATTTGTTGAATACAAGACCAAATATAAAAATCAGTTATATTTCATTTCTATGACACAAGAGATAGAAAATGTAATTTTAACAAGATAAAAATATATGCTACATAGGAATTAAAATTTAAAAAGAGGAAATGACCTTTACAAGGGAAAATTTCAAACTTTACTATTAGGTATAAAAAAGGCCTAAATAATGAAGAGATATACCATGTTCATGAATAGAAATCTCAACATTTTAAAATGTCAATTCTTTTCAAATTAATGTGTAAATTTAGTCTAACTTTAGTAAAAATTCCAACAGAGTTTTTTAAATGTGAATTAGATAAGCTGTTTATAAAATTAATATGAATGAAAAAGGCCCAACATTAAAAGACATTTCTGAAGAAGAATCAGTTGAGGGGACTTATTATATACATTAAGACTTGTGATAAAAGTATAATAATTAAGATACTATTATTGGCACAGATTAGGACAAAGAGACCAATGGAATAGAATAGGAAGTTCAAAAAATAGACCCACACCTTTATGCAAGCTAGATGTATGATAGAGGTAACATTTCAGAGCAGTGAGAAAATAGTGGACTTGTCAATAAATGCTGCTGAGGCAATTCGTTATCTATATGGAAAGAAATACAATTATATCTCTACCTCAAACACTTTCTTTGGTTTAGGAGATAAATTTGAAAGGTACATTTTTACCTTTTTAGAATAAAATATAGAAAATTATCTTCATGACTTGATGTAGAGAAGGATTTTTAAATATATATAATCCATAAAAGCAAAGACTTAATGAATGTAAATATTAACAATTTTTAGACTTCTGGTTATCAAAAACTACCAGAAGAAGAGTGAAAAGATAAGCCATAAATGGGGTGAAGATTTACGAGCCAGTAAGGACTAGAATGGAATAAATATCCTATAAATCGATAATTAAAAGACAAACAATCCAACAGAAAAATGGACAAGATGCATGAACAAATACTTAACAAGAGATGATATACACATGGTAAATGAATATATTAAAAGATGCATAATTAGAGAAATAACAATAAAATCACAATAGATATCATTTCACAGACTGAACAAAAATTTTAAAATTTTAACAATGCCCCAAGTAGGCAAAGGTATAAAGTAATGGGTAATTTCTCATATTGTTGGTAGGAGTAACACTGCCACAGCCACTATTCTTTGGAAAAAAAACCTTGATATTATTTGCTAGTGTTGAAGATGTGAATATCTTATAGCCCTAAAATGCTTCCTCTAGGTATATACAGGAAAATTCTTACTCATTTGCGCCAGAGGATGTGTTCAAGTATGTTTGTAAAGCCCATTGCTAATAACCCATGGACACTTTCCAAAGGTTATCAAAAGCAGAATGTTTAAATAAACTGTGGTCTATTCATACAAAAGAATACTATTAAATAGTGAAAATAAATTATGTAGACTATATATATAATCCATAACAAGAAGTACATCTCTAAAAATAATGTAGCATTTTAATATTATGTAAAAACAGGCAAATTTAAGATAAACAGAAAATTTGGGTTCCTGGTTATCTCTGGATGTAAAGATGGAGATGGGGAAAGTCAACCCGCAGATGGTGTTATAATGGCCTCGATAATGTGCTACTTCTTCAGCCTGTATTACATAAGAATTTGTTATAATATTATGCATGCATACACAGAAACATACAAGATATATTTATATATCTTATACATGTATATCTTATAAATAAAGTATATAATAATTTTAAAAAATATTTTTACTAGGCATCAAGGCAAGCCTACTTCATCATTCAGGAGTCCTCTGGTTGCAAGGAAATTAAGCATAACCCAAACTGACATCAGCAGAAATAGAATATGTTGGTTCAGGTGACTGAAATTGGAGGCTGAAAATGATGTTCTGGAGATTTGATCTCTTTGGTGGTTCTTGCTTTCTCCAAACTACTGGCTTCATTTTCAGTCTCTTTGTGGTAGTAGTACAGCTGAAGTAGCTCCAGTTTTATAACCTCTCAGGTTACAATCTAGGAGGGAAGGAATGACCCCTGTTTATGATCCCACAAACAAAGTCTCTGGGATTGGTTCTGATGGGGTTTGCTTCTTGGGTTGAGTCACATGCCTGTCTATCCCTGAACCATTCCCTGTGCCCAGAGCAGTTAATACTCTCCCTTGCTCAGTGTGTGCCACATGTTCCATATCTAGAGTCTTTGGTTAAGTGCTCACCTTCTGAAGGACATGTACTGAGTTTTGTGGTATTGTTTCCCCAAATCCCATTTAAGGTGCTAAAACCAAGAAATTGGTAAATAGGATAGAATAAGAAAAGGTGCTCAATATACCCACAAAATCCTATTTAAATTCAAATGAACTATAGTTCAAATAGAACCTAATTACCATTCAGTAATTAATTCATGGAAAGAGCATGCGTTATAATGGTTAAGGATTTGAGCTTTTTAATCAGACAGAACTGGGTCAAGTCCCAGCTTTTCCCCATGCTACCTGTGTAACCTTGTGATTTTCTACAATATGGAAATTATATTTCTCCCTCACTAGAGTGTTTTGAGGATCAAGTAATATATGCAAATTGAGTTCCTACAACATAGTAAATATGCAATAAATGTAAACTATCTCCATCATTATTGTCAACATAATCACAAACTTCATTTTGATCATCATCATCAACATCATCATCACTATTATCATTAACTGAATATTCACCAGGAATATGTTCCTTGGGAAACAATTTTCAGAGTTTCTTTTAGGCACATCAGGAAAAAAATCTTCCTCTATATCTCATATTAATTTTTTTACATTTTTCTAGTATGATATTTATCTCAGTGTATTGTAATTGTGTTTACATGTCTATTGTCTCACCAGATTGAGATCTTCTTGTACATAATATTTAATTCATCATTGTACCTTCTCATATGGTTCCTTAAACACAATGGGAATGAAGGGGCATTATGGCATAAAAAGGAATCCATATTGATTAGGACTTTACTATGTGTAAAACACTATGTGACATACATACATCATGCTCTATCTTCCTCATAAGAGCTCTGTTACATAAGCAGTTTTATTCTCATTTTTAAATATAAAGATATTAAATCATCTAATCTGACTAAAATAAAACATCTTATTTTAAATAGTTTTGAGACTCAAATAGTCCAGAATTTTAATCCTGGCTCTGGAATTTATAAAATAAAACATCTTATAAATTCCAGAGCCAGGATTAAAATTCTGGACTATTTGAGTCTCAAAACTATTTATTTTCCCTCTATGCTAGCATTTCTAAACTGCAGAATGTCTTTGGGATTCTTAAGATAAATTTTTCTAGGTCTGCATTTTTCTAGGTCTCTGTAAATTTCTTGTTTGAGTTTCAATGATATTAAATATAAATATGAATATATCTTTGAGGATCACCTTATAATTTGCTGCTGGTATAATGTTTCGAAGACTCACGTTTGAGTTTGTTTTCAACAATATTGGTATCAAGGGAACAACTAAAGTGACAGCCTTAACTTTTATTGCAGTGTTTCACAAACCTGGCATCTGCAGACCCCTGAGGATCACTACACTCTACTTGATAAATGTTGGTTGAATAAGCAAATGATTACATTCTCCTCAGAGAATGGCTCTCCCTGTGGCAGAATTAGGGAATTTCCCTTCCCCCAGTCCCTTCCTACTCATTAGTCAGTGACAATAGGGAGTCCTCAATTTCAAGTTCTATGTTCCATGGCCTTGAGAAGGCAGGGGCTGGAGTGGAGCTGGAGAACACCAGGGAGACTGAACAGCAGATGGGGATAAAGGCATCATGAACTAACCCATGAAGGTAAGGCCCTGTGAAACCCTGAGTCTGGGTACATTTCTTAGATGGAAACTTTAGGAACATTTATCAATCTCTCGGTCCAAGTCCTAATACCCTACAAATGGAATAAACCGTTAAAAGCCACAGTGACTTCATTCTGTTCTATCACCTTTTTCCTTCTAGTTTCTTTTTGTTGTAGTTGTGTTTTTTTTGTTTGTTTTTTGGCCTCAATTCTCTGCATGCAGGATCTCCCTGATCAGGGATCACACCCAGGCCCCCTGCAGTAGAAGCGTGGAGTCTTAACCACTAGACAGCCAGAAAGTCTCTCCTCCTAGTTTCATTGTCCCTGATGAAAACAAAGCAGTTCTAAGCCCTTCCAAGAAATGATCCTACTGCAATACACAAATGCATGTGCAGCAGTGTGCATGTCATCCTATAACTCTTCACATCGTGTGTCAGTATTTTCTCACTCTTATCCCCACCTCTTCCATGGAGGGGAACAGGTAAATTTGATTAGTGAGAACCTAACATTGCTAAGACCACACTTTTCCTCATTGATGAGGGCACAGTGCTGCAGATCTCTGCTCATGCTGGGCATGGGCTCTTGCTCTCTTGGCACTGGTTATACTTACAGGGGGTGAGCTTTCCCTCTCTCTTCTCTGTTCCCATAAGTCCTCTGAAGGAGACCTGCCCTTCCTCCCTGCTTTCTCTATCATTCTCAGGTAACCATGTGTGTGGCAGACCTACGCTCTTTTAGTAGACTGGTTTTGTATCATTGGAGTATGTTTTGCTAACCCAGCTCTCCCCTCAGACCTTATTTTGAAATGAAAATAAAAAGTTTTCATTAGGCTTTAGTTCTAAGCTACATTCTCCAACACACTTTATCAGGAGCCTTGTAGTTGGAGGACAATTGGGCACCTGATTAGCCATTAGCAAAACTAACATCTTGTCACATTTAGCTAGTGATCCTTGTGCCTAGTCTCTATTATTGTGACACAGAAGGAAGGAGGAATGATGAGTCTTAGCCCTGTAATCTCTGAAACCAGATTTTAAGGGATTCTTCCTAGGTCATGCTCTATCTTTTCTTATTTAGATGCAAAGACACAAATGGATGATATTCTACTGGTAGACAAAAGTGGCCTGGAACCTTTGTGCAAGAGTCCCTGATGACCAACGATTACCTAAGACATAAACTGCACTGAGACTTAGAGGAAGACATGGGAACAAAAAAAAAATAACTTTAAGATTTGTTGGGGATAATATACCTTTATTATCTACATTGTTACCTCCCCTGGTTAATTCCTAGGAGCTATTTGTACATGAAAGGCACATAGAAAGTTAGCAAAATGTCTCTTGGAAATGTCTTTCTCACCAAAAATATAAAAACAGCCACAATAACATAAATCAAAATCTCTAAAACCTAATTTATTGAACTCAGAACCTAACAAACAGCAAGCATTATCACTGCTTTTAGAAAATCTAGTACTTGCAATAATATTTTGATTACACACTTGTAATATCACTATGTGGAAACAAATCCAGATATGAAGATATTCTCTAAGTTGAACCAAAATATGTATAATTTTCTTTTAAGGACTAGTAAATGGATCATGTCAAGTTAACGTGACCACTGAAGTAGTCCTGCTGAGCATGGAACTGGAGTTTGATAAAAATGCTCTGACACCTAAATCTTATAAAGTCACAGTTTACTGCAATAAATGCAAAATATTTATTTTAGGTAAATATTGCTAGAAATGGTCATCAAGCTACGGATATTCAGTGACTGTAGCTCCTCAAAAATCTCCAATCCAGGATAGGAATAAAGGAAGGAATGGAAGGAAAGAATGAAAGAGGTCTCTTGTGGTTTATTCAAGCTGTAATTATTCCTTTCTGCATTTGCCTGAAGGACATCAAATCAAATGGATAGATAGATAGGTAGATAGATATACAGATATATATCCTATAGGTGTGTGTATGTATACATATATATACTTAAGATTCCTATTTATCTATTTCTATACATGTATATCTTTAACTATTATCTATATCTATCTATACCTATAGATATATAGATATATAGAAATACCTAAGGACATCAAATTGGATATATGTATACCTAACTTTCCAGTGGCAGATTTTGGACACTGGCAGTTTGGGTTTCGAGTTATACTTTGTTTGGTACTAGCTGAATATCCTTAGCACTTAGCTTTCTCATCTTTCAAATGGGCTTCATCTTACCTATTTTATAAAATGGTTTCTAGAATTAAATGACAAAGTACCTATTACATAATAGGCATATAACAAAGTTTAATTTCCCTCCTTTTTATACATACCCTCCTTAAATATTCTATCAGGTCACAAAATCTTTAAGAAGTAGATTTGCAAACTAAGTTTTGTTATTTGCACAAAAACGTTGTTCCAGACATATTTATTGAGTGTACTAATGCCTAGCTTAACCTTAAGCTGATCTTACTAATTTAAGACATCTTGGGTTTGGGCATGTTTTTCTGAGTGGTAAGGTTGACCAGTTGTAGAAATCTAGTTGTAGAGGAGTGAAGAGCCTCCTAAAAGAAAATAGAGAGAACACCCTTACATGGGGGCATGTACAAGGTCACGAGATAAACTTGGTATAGAATCCTGAGGCATTGTTTTACTTAAAAAAATTTGGGGAGGGGGTTATCACTTCATACTCTCCCAGGAGAAAACATCCATGATTCTCTAACTAAGGGATATTTGGGTGGAAATGCTTAAGAAATAATTATCTAAGTCAGACATCATTTACTAGGTACTTAGGTACCAAATGGAGATGCATTGTGCTTGGCCAGGACTTTTAATAGTTTTTGAATTAGTTGCCAAGATTCAAAAATCAAGTGAGTACACATAAAAGTCTAGATTTGAGCTTTACCAGAAAATTTAGGTCTGATTATATTTGGCTCACATCCTAGCATGACAACAATTGGCTCAAGCTGAAAAATACTCCTTTTAAATAGAGAATGTGATTTCTTTCTTTGCTAGAGTCTCCTCCCAGCCTGGCTCACTAAGTTATCCACTCTCTTCGATCTTGCAGGCCCATGCTATGCTTAGCCCATGGAAAGAGAGTCAGGTAGATAAGCTTTGCTCAGTTTGGAGGCATTTTCTACCGGAAAGTAATGTGTGGTTCACAGATTTTTACTTGAATGTGTCTCATGTTCATCTTATCACACTCCTCTCAGAGACTCATGGAGAGGCAGGTACTAAAACTGTGAACTAAATGGGTTGGTATCAATTCTGGACATTCCTGGGGGCAACAAAGAGCTCTGAATGGATACCCACATATCAAAGTATACCTGTAATTAAAGGGGAAAGACAGTTTTCTCCCCACCACTGCCTGGAACACAGCTTCTGTTAATGGGGTTTCCAGAAGACTCTGCAAGTTGCCCCACAAATTTGGAAAGGTGCCTGAACAGTGCCCTTCAGGAGATGACATAACAGGAAAAAGCAGTGGCCAGAAAATATGAAGGTGACTAAGAGAAGATGCTGCCAGACCTAGCTTTGAGAAAGAAACTGTAGACACCAGGAGATGGGACTTGTTAATAAGTACATAAAAGACCATCCCCCCACCTCTAATAAGTCTCTAAAATGCATCAGTAGTGGGACTAGCTGCCGGAGCCTGAGTCTCTGTTTAAGCCCATGGGACTGACAGCTAAGGAAATGCAGGATACAAAGAAATGAATGGTAATTTGCAGGCAAACTACTAGAGTCTAATATTATTTTTGGACCTCTCTGCACCGTTACTTTTAAATAAAGTAGAGCGGAATGAGTGTTAATACAAGTGTAGAATTACACTACAAGTTCTATTTGTATGTAGCCCTGCCATTCAGGTGAAAAAGGTAATAATGACTTGGAGATCAGATTGGCTCATTGGAGCACAGCAGTAGCAAAGAAAAGCCCCAAATGACTTACACAGAAGAAAGAAAAGGAAAGCAAGATTGGCCTTTTTACATTCAGCTGCATTTCCTTTACTTAGTCTTACTAGCAGCTATTACGAAAATTCTTTTCACCAAAATATTTAATTCATGAATTAATTCATGAGGGTAAATGAAGACATTTTTAATTTCTTGTGAAACTGAGAATGTGAGTTATTACTTTTCACTTTTTAGGATATTCATCAACATTACTTAAAGAAGGCTTCCATATTTCACACACCTTATGATCTCCACTGTACCTTCCAGACAGCAGCAGTCTATAGCTATCACAGATATCCAGAGGGCATTCCCCATCACCAGATACATGTGAGCCATGTATAAGCATTTGCTGGACACGTGCTTATTTCAATGTTAAGTGTGTTTTAGTGACTCATCCTCATCAAGTCTTTAAAGCATTTCAATTAGTTTTATAGAATCTATAATTCTCTTTTTTACACTCATAATCGGTTTACCTATTTAATTAACTCACACAATTACACTAAAAAGCACAACTAGCACACACAAAAAATTTAGAAATACACACCACTGGTTCTTCATAAACCAATTGGGCAGGAGTAGTTGTAAGCATTCACTGCACTAAGGGCAGTGGCCAGTATGTTTTAGGGGAGGGATGGAGGGGTTGATTAATCTGGCAAGTTGGTCAGGTTTGAGAGAGCCTTTTGCATATTACCTCACCCTATATACAGATATAAGAAAAGGCTATGCAATGACACAGCAGCTTTGTTCAATCATTCCTTTTTCACTAATGATACCCAGTGGCTAGAAGTGCCTGATATATAGTAGCATCCTAATTAGCAGTTTTTGACTGAATAGATGATACATGTATACATGTTCATGAGAATATAAAATTTAGGTATCTTTACTCAGCACCTATCTTTGTTTTCTTTGCTGCTAAAATATTTATATTATTTTATAAATGACTGCTAATTGAAAAATGCTAGAGTTACTGACAACGTTCCAAATTCCAATTATCCAGCACTGGATTGATAAAATGTTTTTCTAATGCTATTATCCCAAACTTAAATACTGTTTTTCTCAGGGTTATTATCAAGTGTGCTCTCCCCCATGCTGTTGTTGTTGTTACTGGCTGATCTTTATATCACATTTCATCCTTTTCAAAAACATGCAGGGGTAGGGGAAAAGAAGGAGAACAGGGAAAGCATGTACTATTTTATTGCTATACACTCTGTATGTAGCACATTGATTTGGCAAAAAAAAAATCAATTGAATAAATAAATGAACTGTTCTAGGAACTTAGGGCCAAACTACAGACTATAGAAATGTACCACCAATGTCATAATGGCAGCACCAGGTAGAGGGCCTGGGAACAAGGACCTATCTTCCTATTTAGGGAAAAAAGAAAGAAAAGAGAGCTTTGAGTTTAAGAAAAAAAATCCATATAATTTCATGATGGAATAGAACAATTTGAGAGTGGTTGCCATGGTTCTGAGTTATAAGAAAGACCATCAAGTGGTTTCATGAGAATATGATGTAGATGGCATTGAACCTGGGTGCAAAAGTCATGGAACTCTGACAACAAAGGGCCTTCTCTGGTCTCTGAATTAGCACATCTGGCCTCTTGACACCCAAACTCCTAAGGTAGCTATAGAAACAAATCAGTCCAGGATTTGGTATCAGTATGCTTGCGTTGAGAGGACATAGGAGCTGCTCTACCGCCCTCTGTCTGTTTCTCTCACATCCCACCCATACTTTCTTGTCGATGTGTGAGCACTTGGCCACATGGTCAAGGTGCTGATTCATCACTTCCAGCCCTGGGATCTCTCTTCTGGCCAGGAATCGGGGTAATGATCACTCACTACTAATGACTTGCAAATAGAATGAACATTATCCTAGACAAATCTGACTTTACATTGTGAAATCTTTGGGACCCACATTGAACGAATACGATCTTTGCTATCCTAACCAAGATCTCTGTATTTGGCAGATCAGAAGTAGCTGGAGGGGAGCTTTCAACCAATGGAAAATTTCAAAGTGAAATGAATGAGTTGGTAAGTTTACAGACAAAAAAATGAGTTGTGTTCTGCTGTAAATAGGGCTGAGAGATAAGGCAGTCCATTTCCAGCATAGAACAGGTAGAAGTTCATCACGGCAATTTTGGGAAATTGTTTCTTTGCAGTGTGTTTTCATTATTTAATTTGAATTAGAATGGATTTCTAGGTAATCAGGGATGTCTGTTTTCAGAAGCTAGTAGAAAACATATCTCCATATAAAATAAAACTTATGGAATGATTGTTAGGTTGTAATATTAATTTCAGATCCTCTAGACATCTACACTCCTCCATGATTCTAATATAGATAATAGCAACCACCCCTTACTGAGCTTTTAAACTGTGCCAGGCACCCTGCTGAGCCCTCTGTATTCCTTTTATTCCTCCAACATCCCCTACAAACTTAGTCATTATTCTCATTATACTGATGAGGGAACCAAGGCTCAGAGAGGTTAAACAACTTATCTAAGTCACACAGCTAATGAGTACCAGAACAAAGGATGAAACCCAGCTTTGTTTGACATGACACCAAACCATATGTTTTTTCCTTTATACTCTGTTTTGGCACAGATATTCTCCAAGAATTCATTGTAGGCATTTGTGTAATATTCTGAAACATGCTGAGCACAGATGAAAGAGAAGCAAGAGCCATAAAAATGTGGGGACAGTATAAAATGATTTGACTTTTAAGGCAGCTATGCTGTGATACAGAAAGCTTTTCAATTCATACTTGTTAGTATTTCCATATAATAGCTTCCATAACACTACTCTGTTGAGAAGGCAGATAAAAAGGGTCCCTTTTTGTGTTTGTGCATAGAATAAAATGCCTTGGAGTTGAATTGATATAACATGGAAGGGGTGTGATGTGCTATTGAATACTGGACTTGTTGATTAAATACAATGAGTTCTTTTTTTCTCTTCCTCTATAAACCAGTAGGCAGGCTGGTAACCTGATAAACGGGAAACACCCCACTCTCCATCCTCTCTCTTTCAAAGCAGGAAAAAAGAAGGAAAACAAACAATCTTTATAAATAAATTAAAATTCTAACTAAAAAACTAATTATAAGTGTATTTGTTTTGTTGGAGGTAAAGCACATATATTATCATAAAGATAATTAACTCAGTCTGACAGATCTAATAAAAGGACAAGTTTAGCACTGGCTTAGCCGGAAGCCAAAGGCAAGCAATTCTTATAATTACTAGTTATTGTAACTGGGCTCAGAGAAAATGGTCTGTGATATTTAAACAGTAATGTTAATTTGCATTTAGACTCGCCCTTTTTTTCCCATGAAAGAATAAGTAAGACTGGATTAAGTACAAGAAACGTCAATAACTAAAATATTTTTAAATACATTAAAGCACGCAGAATGAAAATCTTTTCATCTATAAACTCAAGAATTTCTCTAAATACATAATGAATATCCATACAAAGTAAATGTTTTAGCAATGACCAAAGATCTAAATAAATTAAACCAACTTTCCGATGCATAAGGGGAAATTATCCAATCTACAAAGATGGGTAAAACCATTATGCTGTGCCCTGTTTCACTCTCCCATCTATGGATATGTGTGATTGTGCCTACCATTGGCTAGCTCTTGAATTGGGAATTAAAAAATAATAATTAAATAAAGAGCACTGCAAATAGGCAAGTGAGAATACTGACTTTGTAACCAATTACTTGCAGTGCAAGAAAGATGAGGAAATAAACGGACAAGTAACATGCAAAGGAAATGAATGATTTCCATTATTACCTGGCAGCTGCCCTTAACTAAAGCTTGTCTCAACATTTCACACCAGACTCCTTCCTGGAGCAAAACAAATCAACCTTTTTAAGAGTGGAAGTTACTCTTTAACTGCTCCTGTAATAAAGGCTGTAGAAATAAGTAATAACCAGTATCAGAAAATAAGTTTGTAATACACCAAGAAAAGCACTTTAAGGTAAAATACCTGTTAGTCAAGAACACATGTTATTTTGTTCTACAAATATGGTGTTAGGATCAGCCCATTACATTTGGTAAATATGTTGTATAATTTCTCCTATAATGCCTTGTCCGTGCTCCTGTTACCAAGGTATTTAACCCATCAGCCTAATTGCATTACCAATACTTGTAAAAAAAGCATGCTGACAAAGTATATGGAAAATGGTCTTTTTCACTGCACTCTCCATGGAAGAGTGGCTTCAGATTTATTTCTTCACATTATTCTTGGCTTCTTTTCATTTTAAAACTTTTATTTTTTTCAGTTTTCCAAGTGATTATAATTGGAAGCAAGTTTGACAAAATTCTGTTTTCATCTTTGCACTGAGATGTGGTAAAGAGTAAAAAGCAGTCCTGCGAAGGATGACACTTCTATTCCAACACTGACAAAGCAGCATTCTTCTTCCATCTCCATATTCTTTATTTCTCCACTGGTTCCCACATCTAACTCTTACTGCGCTAGTCTTATATGTTTACTGTATCATGTTCTCATTACATGACTTCATGTTGCGCTTTCAACTAATACTCACTAATGAAACATATGAAAAGATTAGTGTTCATAAAAGGAAAAGAGAAGAAAAAGAAAGAAAGAATGGGATAAAGTTTCTTCCTTCAAGGTTCTCAGGTCTATGGTTTGAAATCAACATAGAATTAGGCACTCATATTACAGTGGGGCCTCGGTATCTCCGGGTTCCACATCCACGAATTCAACCAAATGCAGATCAAAATTGAATCTATGAATTCAGAACCCACGGATACAGATGGGTAACTGGACTGCGCCATTTTTTTAAGGGACTTGAGCATCCATGGATGTTGGTATCCATGGGGTTCCTGAACCAATTCCCAGGGGTACTGAGGGATTACTGTATCAAGTGAGAAGTGCCACTGGAGGTAAGTACAGCTTACTTTGGGGAAAAGGGGACTTGTAAACCAAATTTATGAACAGAAAGTTGAACTAGAACGAATCCTAAGAAAAAGAAGGAGCCAAGATAATTCCTGAAGGATAAGTAGAAGGAAAGGGAAGGACATGCTAGACAGACTTTCAAGGTCAGTGAGGCAAGAGGGAATGAAGTTATTAACAGAAACTTTGCCAGTGTCTATTTTTTTCTTCAAGATTTAGACCTCTTCAACTCTATCTGACTCATGTTAAGATTAGACAGATAATTTGAGTGTTTTATGCATTTGTATGCATCTGTGCTTTTTTCTTTGATTCTAAGTTCTTAAAAATCAAGGACCATACCTATTACTTAAGTTACAGAACAAAACATCTACAAAGCACCAACAAGCTGTTGAGGACCTCGTACTAAGATATCAGGGTAATAGAAATTTAAAATACTAAAACATTCCATAGCACAAGATACTTCTGCAGGCAACTAATTCTTATTCTCATCAGCCTCTGCACTGCCCCAGTGTGGTAGATTTGAAGCGTCAGAAATGAAGCCTTAAGCTTTCATGGTACTAAGGTTGTAGTCTTCAAACTTAAGAGTTTTCAAATAATTTCCCTTTATCCAGATGTCTGTGAAGTAGACAAACTGGAATTGATTCTATATTTTTCAAAGTCCCATTCCAGGTCATTGCTGGGAATGTACCAGTGGCAGTGGAGCTTGAAAGATGGGGAAAAAAACTGATGGAAGAGGTGTCTCCAACCTTTCTCCACAAATGGGTGGGCAGAGCACATGCTTCATTTCTTATGATTGCAATGGGTTACTGTGTAAAGGCAGGGTTCATCTGCCTGAAATTGAAACCAAATTGACTATTATTTATATAGTCTTTGGTAGGATTACATAGCTTTGCGTGGTAGGGGAAAGTTGTTCAGAGATGAGGAGTGAAAAATCAGCACTTAGGGTCCACATCCTACTCTTGCAAGTACAGCATAATAAAGAACAAATGAAATAAGGTGACACAGAGTAGGTAGGAGGTCACAGTGAGAATACTCCACTGAAAAGATGTGGCCAGGAACCTTCATTTTGCAAAATGTGAAGATAGAAGAGTTGGTGTAATGGATTGTCAGGTTGCTTCAGGACAAGGTGTGGCACTTGGAGGAAGCTCTGTCTCATTACCTGAGAGTGGAAAGATCAGCAAAGGAGGGAAGATGAAAGATGGAACGATCAGGGCTTCCCTGGTGGCGCAGTGGTTAAGAATCCACCCGCCAATGCAGGGGAGATGGGTTCGAGCCCTGGTCCGGGAAGATCCCACATGCCTCAGAGGAACTAAGCCCGTGCACCACAACTACTGAAGCCGGCGCTGTAGAACCCGTGAGCCACAACTACTGAAGCGCACGTGCCCAGAGCCTGTTCTCCGAAACAAGAGAAGCCACTGCAAAGCCCACACACCACAACGAAGAGTAACCCCCGCTCTCTGCAAATAGAGAAAGCCCGTGCACAGCAACGAAGACCCAACGCAGCCAAAAATAAATAAATGAATAAATTTATATTAAAAAAAAAAAGGTGGAAGGATCAGATTGTAAGAAGAGAAGAGAGAGAAATTACACCACATAGGTCCTGACCTTGAAAGACTATGCTTTTTTTTTTTTTTTGTCACTGATGCAGCGTGTAAATGATTGAACAAGACCTTACACACTGAATCAGGAAAAAAAACCAATATGAGACATAAAATGAATATTTTTTCTTATAATTCTTCTTAGAAACTCATTTGTGCATGTACTGGTTAGAAGCAAGAATCTGGAAGCATATGAGTCTCCCTGAAATTTTACTGAAGCCATTTCATCCTCATTTTCACTGCAGTGTAATTGGTGAGACTCTCAGGAAAGAGGTTTGATTGTTTTAACTGTGATTCATTAGTGGAATCAGTCACAAGAGGTGGGACAATGCTGCCGATTTTGTTATACAGAGTCGGTGCATTTTTATTATTATCCATAATTTCTCACACAACAGGCCTGTTAGCCAAAGCTGCTCAGAATTCGTGTGCAATTCCTCCTCAACTTTTAATGCAGGCCAACTTGTGGATCTTAAAAGATTGACGATAGCCCTTTAAAAACATTCTCCAAGTTGTGGTGTGTAATTAATCACAGCAACAGAAGCAAAGTATATTGTTTCCTTGCTGAGAATAGCATGTTTTCTTTGCTTATGAATTGATCCCTTAAACATTCCTCATGGGAATGTATTTTTCCCTCTTAATGCAAACTGGCTTTAAACTACAGATGTGCTAATCTACCTGTAGGAAGTTCCAGGGCTCATTGACTTGTGAGATGCATAGGTATTCATCTACTTTCGGTGGAAAACTAAAAGACGGGACAATAAACTAAGTCATCCTGCAGTGATTTTTGAAAACTGTAATGTAAGAAGTGACTGGGAAACCCCCAAGTCTTTAGAGTTTGTATTTGGTTTGGAAAAGCATCTGAACTTTTGCAGACTGGGTTGATTTGAGGAAAATAGTTTGATTTGAGGAAAAATAAAAATACTGTGTCTTGCATTGAGGAATGTACACGTTATACCTCTCATACAAGGCTTATCACACTCAGCCTTCAGTTTAAGGTGCATGTGTTATACCTCTCATACAAGGCTTATCACACTCAGCCTTCAGTTTAAGGATAGAGTGAATCTTTTTGTGTGTCTGTGGGCATGTGATGTCTCCACTATTTGATTGCAAGGGCCTTTAGAAAGCGATTGTGTCATGCACCCCACCACGTGCTGCTCAGTGCTTGGTCTAATACTTGTCATTGCATACAAATCATCCATACCTTACATCTTCAATAAAACATTCATTCATTTATTCCTTTGTTACTAAATACTAGCTGAGATCCGCTAAGCATCATCCGCAGGCTCAGAGAGCTCACAATTAGTAGAAACCCATAAGCATTATTTAGGGGAAAGTAAACAATTCCTTCAATGCCAGTCTTCTGGTTTTAGAAACCGATGAGTTTTTGAGAAAAATCATTACCATAATTGTATTATCTGCACTGTGCCCCAAATCCTTTTGGAAAAAGGCAGGCTCTAAATATAAAACAAAGGAGATTGTTAGTAGAATTATCCATGAAATATTCAATTCAACTGAAATATATTGAGCATCTACAAAATGCAAAGGTCAAAGCTAAGTCTGTGGGTAGCATACCTATCAGAGACTTCAAAGAAAGCAGCAAGAAACATCCTTCAAAAATGCATATTTAATTAGTCCATTATCAAGTTCAGAAATTGCCATTGAAGTCCCAGCTCTTTAACAGAATTGATGTGGGCTCCACACTCTGTACCCTCTTCTTTAGCCTCCCCCATCTTTATTTTTCCCATTGCCCTCTAGATTCCAGGCATTCTGAGAACCTCCAGTTCCTCACCGGTGCCAAGTTGTCTCTCTCCTTTGGACCTTCACGTGTACTGTTGGTTTTGCCTGGAAGCTGCTCTTCTGTCACCCTATTTTCTAGCTGTTATCCACTCACCGTTCAGGCCGTCACTTCAATTTCACTCTCTTTCTCTAAACCTTTTCTTATTTCTAGACCTGAGTTCATTATGGATGCCAGGACATCCAATGCTTCTACTATCTTAATACTCAATTCACTGGTTTAGGGTGTCTTCTCTGATCGACTGTAAGCTCCATGCAGGCAGAATCATATCCCTAGCAAAAAGCATGGATCCTGGTACTTAATATGCACGTAGCAAATAATTGTTGAATGAATGAACGAGTGAATAGAGAGTTATATACTCTTGTCAAATTTCAACAGAAGTGTTATATAGAAAAATAACTTTTAACATTACAAATACAAGAAACATTTGAAAGTTTCTTTTATGCATAAAATGCTTTGGGATTTCTCAGTGTGGTCATAGTTCTGAATGGAAAGTCATCTTGCTGCAGACACAGTGAGAAAGTAAAAGAGAAATTTTTGCCTAAGCGAAAAACAAACATTTTATTCAATATAAAATATTTCAAAATATGAAGTTATTTTCAATATCTAAACTCTCTCAAAATCATGATGAATAGAAGAAAGATAAAATGTAGCCTTTCTCTTACCAAATATCAGAAAAGATGTAGTTACTTTTTGTTTCTACTTTTAGATAACAATTGGTATAGGCAATTTAAAATATTGAGGTAAGCATGTTCTTTTTGCTTGGTTTGTCCTAGTGGGAGAGGCAGAAAAAAATGCAATGGACTCAGCATCTGAAGATCTATGTTAATACATACCACTATCACTCACCTACCACTGCCCCTCTCCCCCGACACACACATAGGTCATGGCTTTCCTAGTCCCCTGAAATGGGCATTGTTATCAGCCTAGGGTATATTCTTCCACTACTTTCCCTATATTCATACAGAAGTATCTACACACATTTATGTACAGGAGTATTTGTTGTCAATGCTTGTAATTACAAACCTGGGATCATATTTTATATATAACTTTGGAACTTTCTTTTCTCACTTAAAACTCTTATTGATGTCTGCCCAGGTCAGAAAACATGGACTGGAGCCAACTCATAATAATTGCATGATATTTCATAGTATAGGTTTACCATAAGTGATTTGAACATCTCTCTATTGATGAACATTCAGGTTTTTTCCAGGTTTTCATATTTCTGTTTCACTTTGTTTATTTTACCACTATACCATTGCAATGAAAATCCATGTATGTCCTTATATGATAGTAACGTTATTCCTAAGGCATAAATTCCTCAAAAAGAGGGTGTGGGGCCTATGATAATAGAATATTACTCTCCCTAAATATCTGTAACAAGTCATGCTCTAGCCAGAAATATATGAGTGTGCTTGCCCATATCTCCGTGAGCACTGGATATTATTATTCTTGCTCCTTATGGCCAACCCAAAGGGTGAAATATAGCACCAAATTATTAATTAAATCTGCATTGTCCTGAGTGCTAGAGAGTTTAAATATTTTTTTCATAAGTTTCTTTTACTATTTGTAAATGTTCTTTTAAAAATGTACCTAATTGGATCCTCTGCATATTTTAAAGATTTTTTACAGATAATTTAGACTTACAGAACAGTTGCAAAAATATAACAGAGAGTTGATGCATAGCCTTCACTCAGCTGCCACTAGCATCTTACATAACCACTGAGCAATTATCAAAACTAAATTTGGTTAGAATATAACCTTGGTAAAATACTATTAACTAAACTAGAGACTTTATTTGGATTTCACCAATTTTTTAACTAATGTCCTTTTTCTATTCAAGGAACCAATCTAGGATTCCAAAGTGCATTTAGCTGTCACATTCTTAGTTTCCTCCAATCTGTGACAATTCCAAAGTCTTTCCCTACCTTGCACATTCAAAAATATGGTCACTTGGGCTTCCCTGGTGGTGCAGTGGTTGAGAATCTGCCTGCCAATGCAGGGGACATGGGTTCGAGCCCTGGTTTGGGAAGATCCCACATGCCGTGGAGCAACTGGGCCCGTGAGCCACAACTACTGAGCCTGCGCGTCTGGAGCCTGTGCTCCGCAACAAGAGAGGCCGCGATAGTGAGAGGCCCGCGCACCGCGATGAAGAGTGGCCCCCGCTCACCGCAACTAGAGAAAGCCCTCGCACAGAAACGAAGACCCAACACAGCCATAAATAAATAAATAAATAAATAAATAAATAAATAAATAAATAAGTTAAAAAAAAGATTTCTTAAAATATATATATATGGTCACTTATTTTGTGAAATGTTCCTCAATCTGGTTTTGTCTGGTATTTGTTCATGATTAAATTAAAGTTTTCTATTTTGGGGAAGAATATCAAAGAAGTGATGCATTCATCTCAGAGGGTACGTAGTGCTGCTGTGTATTCTGAGCAATGGGTAACATCGTTTATTCGGTCAAGGTGGTGTCTGCCAGGATTTTTAGTGTAAAGTTACTATTTTTTACTTTGTAAACTCTAAATGTTTTGAGGTGGATAACTGGAGACAATGCAGTTGTCCATTTCTGCTACTAATTTTAAGAACCATTGGGGAATAATGCCTGTGGCAATTACTACTGTTGTGTTCTAATGTTGATCTTCTATTTCTCTAATTCCTTCAGCATTTACTAATGGTAATGATTCTGTAAGGAAGAGTCGTTCCTTCTCCCCCATTCACTTATTATTTATATCAGTATGGAACCCTGGATAATTATTTTATCCTTTTGATTTAAATACAATACTATTATTGTTTACTTTGTTGCTCAAATTGTTCTGACTTTGGACATGCAAAGCTTTTCACTTGCCTCCTGTGCCCTTTCAATATGTCCCCACGTATATTTAAGCACTCCAAGATACACTAGACATATCTTATATTTTTCCTGTGCCATTCCTATAATCCATCAGTTCCCCAAGGGGTCCTGTTATTTTTTTTTTTTTTTAATTGGAGAATGGCATTTAGAAACCAATATCTGAGCAGTAGGTGTGCTCAGCGATACAGAGTATGTCATCACTTTTAGTCTTTGTTAGTAAACAGAGTTAGAAAATATATGTATATATACTATCTCAGGCATACACAAACACGCATAAGCATTTTTTTGTGTGTCCATAGTGATTCAGTTGATTCTAACCCAGAGCTCATTCTAACCTTCCTCATTTTCTTAATCATATTTTATTCCTCCAACAATGAGAAGTGTTTCTCATTATCTACAATAATTTGCTCATTTGTTCAACCCTAATAAAATATAGTTTCAGACTTGCTTACCTATATCCTTATGAATAACAAACTTGTAAATTGAAGTACAGTGCTTATGTATAATCATTTTTGTCTTTAGCCCTATAGTATCCAGTTAAGACATTATTACCAACATTCTTAGACCAGCTTTTTTCCTCAACCCCTTCAGAGTGATGATATGATTCAATGTAATAATTAGATTTGTTTGTTTTCTGTCTGCATTCCATCATTCCTGCATATCCTGGTTGATTTCTTAAAATTTATATAGAGTACAATTCATTCTCATTTGGTACAGTTTTATGCATTTTGACAAATGCATACAGGCATATGTCTGACACCCTGCCTCCATAAAGAGCCTCCACCACCCCCTAAATTCCCTTATGCTGTCCCTTTCTAGTCAACACCTCCAACACTCCAACCACTGGAATTCACAGCTTACATGTGAAAAAATTCTCATGTTTTCCAAAAAGTAAGGAAACATACAATTACAGCAGTTGTATCCATGGTTAACTGTATGAATTACTCCTGAAATACATTTACAGACCTACTGAATAAGTAAAAACTAAATTGTGAATTTAAATTCTAGTGACTTGTATATAAAATAAAAATGGGAAGGAAGAAGAGAAGAAACAGGGTATTATATACAAAGAAACACATACATATAGCAAGCAAAGAGAAAATATGCACATTTACTTACAATTCCCTTTTAAAATAATTGTTCACAAAGCCCTATGAACATCTGTGGCATCTTTTTCCCACTCTTAATTCCACATTTCTATTGCCCTCAGCTAGAAGCACAGTTTCTCAGGATACTTTACCTGGTAGAGTGACAAAAATTTTTATTCTTGAAAGGGCTAAGGCCTCAATCATTCTTTATTTTTACTGTACTTTTTCATTAATCTTTAGAATTGGAAATTAAAATATTAAGAGACATACCAGAGAATACCCTGGGTTTCAGACATAGTTCTCTTTTCCCCATAGTTTATCAGTAACCCAATTTCCTGTCATCATAATCTATCACTCCAGACAGCATAGTAACTTGTATTCTTGGTTTTTGCCTGTTTTTTCAGTGGCACAGGAAGTACAAAATGGTTATCTCATTTCCAAGATATCAACAAAATTGATAAACCTCTAACCAGGGTAACTAAGAAAAATAAAAATAAAAAGAGAGAGAATACAATAATCACTGATAACAGAGAAGAAAGAGTTTCCATCACTACTGATCCTGTGTGCAATAAAAGGATAATAGAGGATTATGAAAAATTCTGTGCCTACAAATTTGATATCTTGAAAATATTGTCTTCCTATCCATGTACATGGAATATCTTTCCATTTATTTAGATCTTATTTGATTTCTTTCATTGGAAATTTGTAGTTTTCCTCATAAAGATCTTGTATGTACTTTGTTAGGTTTATACCTAAGTATTCATTTTATTGGTGCTAATGTAAATGATATTGTGCTTTTAGTTTCAAATTCCAATTATGCATTGATGGTATATAAGAAAGCAGTTGACTCCTGTATTTTAATATTGCATCCTACCATCTTATTACAATTGCTTATTAGTTTTAGGAGTTTATTGTTGTTGTTCTTGTTGATTGGGATTTTCTACATAGAAAATCATGTTGTCTGTGAACAAAGTTTTATCTCTTTCTTCCCCATCTGTAAACATTTTATTGTCTTATTGCATTAGCTAGGGTTCCATTATATTGCTGAATAAGAGTGGTGAAAAATAATATCCTTGCATTATTCCTGCTCTTAGTGGAAAAGCATCTATTTTCTC
The DNA here is from genome assembly GCF_949987535.1 of Balaenoptera acutorostrata. Lineage (NCBI taxonomy): Eukaryota > Metazoa > Chordata > Mammalia > Artiodactyla > Balaenopteridae > Balaenoptera > Balaenoptera acutorostrata. Next base: position 93,793,671 of record NC_080068.1, read on the forward strand.
ACCATTAAGTATGATGTTAGCTGTAGAGTTTTTGTAGATATTTTTTACCAAGTTGAAGAAGTTCTCCTCTATTATTAGTTTGCTGAACATTTTTATCTTGTATGGGTTTTCATCTTTTTTTTTCTTTTTCAATGTAATTTGATTTTCTGACCTATATAATTTTTCTTCTCTCTGAAGAAACTATTTTAGCATTTCTTGCAAAGCAGGTCTACTGGTGACAAATTCCACAACTTATATTTGTCTGAAAAATTTTTTATTTCTCCTTTTGAAGGATAATTTCAATGGATAGAGAATCAAATCTAGTGTGTGTCTGTGTGTTTTCTTTTTAACATTTTAAATATTTCACCACTCTTCTTGCATGGTTTCTAAGGAGTTGTCTTAATTCTTACCCTTGTTATTTACTAGATAGTGTGGGTTTTTTCTCTGGCGTTTTTCAAGATTTCCTCTTTTCTTTGACTTCTTATTTTCAGTTTTAATACGATATACCTAGGAGTGATTTTTGTGGTATTTACCCTGCTTGGTGTTCCTTCAGCTTCCCGGATATGTGGTTTGGTGTCTGTTATTAATTTTGGAAAATTATCAATCATTATTACTTTAAATATTTCTTCTGTTCCTTTCTCTCTTTCTTCTCCTTCCAGTATTCTCACTGCATGTATGTTAAACTTGTTGTAATTGTTCCTCAGTTCTTGAATATCTTATTCCATCTTTTTCACTTTTTTTCTCCTTGCATTTTGTTGGAAGTTTCTATTGACATTTCTTCAAGTTCACTGATTCTTTTTGCATGGTGTCTATAGTCTGTTGAACTCATCAAAGGGATTCTTCATTTCTTTTACAGTGTTTTTGATTTCTAGCTTTTCTTTTTGATTCTTAGAGTTTTCATTTCTCTGATTACTATCTAACTGTTTTTGTATGATGTCCACTTTGTCCATGAGAGTCCTTAGCATATTAACTATAGTTGTTTTAAATTCATCGATCTGATAATTCCAAAATCACTACCATATCTGAGTCTGGTTCTGATACTTGTTCTTTTGCTTCAAACTGTGTTTTTTGTCTTTTGGTATGTTCATAATTTTTCACTGAAAGTCATACGTGATGTACTGGGAACTGAGGTAAGAAAGCTTTAGGGTGGATTTATGTTTATTGTGACTAGAAGTTAGGCTGCATTTACTGTTTGTTTTATCTATAGTTATCAGAGGCTAAAATTTCCTCTAGTGTTTTTATTTTTGTCTTCCTTTTTGTATTTGTGTTTCCTTAGACATGTCTTCTTAAATAAGGTTTTCAATCTATAATTATATTTATTTAATTTGTTGTTATGATACAGGAGCCTTATGATGTGGTGGTAGGGTATGGGGGAGGGGAAGTGTTCTAAAGTCCTATCAGTAAGTCTCAGTCTTCTAGTCAGCCTGTGCCCTTGGTCTGTGACCTTTACATGTGCTTCCCACTCACAACTTTGGATGAGACAGAAAGTTTAGAGGGAGCTAGGACTGGGTATTTCCTTTCCCTCAGGTAAGTTAGGCTCTGGTAAAATCCCAATTAGGCTCTGATTAAATGTTTTCTTTTGAATAAAGGTCTTACTAAGAAGGATAAAATATACTGAGCATATATCAAAATGACTACTTTTTCCCTCCCAGTACTGGAAGCACAAGGTGATTTCCCCCTGACCATCACTCTGCAAATCTGGTATGGCTCCTGGAGATAAAATTCATGAAAGTGTAGCAGTATCACTGACTCTGAGCCCTCTTGGAGTATTTAAATCTCAAAATTGTCCACATGAAACTCCAGCAATTCATTAACCAAAGTTTAAGTTTTCCTACTCTGGTTACTGACTTCAACAATAGTTTCTGCTCTTGGGCTTCTGCTCCAGTAAGCTGTGATTCTCTGAAACCAACTGTCTGTCTCCAATTTTCAGGACATCAGTTTGCCCTGTGACCTTAACTCTCTGACGAATCTAAGAAGAGTTGCCAATGGATTTTCAGTTTTGTTTGTTGTTGTTTTAGTTGTTATGCGGACAGGAGTGATGACTTCCAAGCTTCTTACATGCCAGATCAGAAACTGGAAGTCTCCTCAATAGATTGCTTTTTAATTTCAAATTCTTTTTGTTCACTGCTAGACCATAGAAATACATTTGATTTCTGTACTTTTACTTTGATTCTATAACCTTGTTAAGCTTTTTATGTAGCTTATTTAAGATTTAACATGTAGAAGTATTGCAGACTTCATGCTTCTCTATCTTTCAAATCTGTATGCCTTTTATTTATTTTTCTTGCCTTATTACACAGACTACAACATCCAGCATGATGGAGAATATGATCTACTTGGGAAGTACATTTGGGAATATACTTATTCCCAAATTTGAGGGAGTGGATTTCAGTCTGTCACTATTATCAAATATGATGTTAGCTGCATTTTTTGTTTGTTTGGTTTTGTTTATTTTGTTGTTGTTGTTTTTTAAACAGATGTTCTTTATCAGGTTAAGATAGTTCACTTTTCTGCCAAGTTTGCTGGGACTTTTCGAATCAGGAATGGCTCCTGGGTTATGTCAAATGGTTTTCTGTATTGCTTGAGATTATAGCATGATTTTTCTTCATTCATCAGTCAACATGATAAATTACATCAATTAATTTTTGAATCCTAAACCAGCATTCTTGGAGAAACCCCACTTTCCCAAGATATATTATCTTTTTTATATACTGCCAGATTAAGTCAGTTAATATTTTTCTCTAACCTTTTATATCTCTATTCATGAGTGATATTATTCTGTACTTTTCTTTTCTTGTAATGTTTTTATCTGCTTTTGGTAATAGAAATGCTCACCTGCCCTCAAAAACTGAGTTGGGATGTGCTCCCCCATATTTTCTAGAATACATTTTGTAGACTTAGTGTTATTTTTGTTTCCTTAAATGTTTGGTAGAATTCACAAGAGAAAACATCTGGTACCGGAACTTTTCCTTTTTGGAAAAGTTTTAACTATAAATTCAATTTCTTTAATTGATATATGATTAATTAATTACCTATGTTTTTCTTGAGTTAGTTTTGGTAGTTTGTGTTTTCAAAGAATTGGTGCATTTCCCATAAACTGTAAATTTATAGGAGTAGTTGTTTATATTATACGTTTAATCCTGTTAATATCTGTGGGTCTATGTTGTCAGTTGTTCATTTTCTTCCTTTTTTCTATTAATGTCTGTGGGGTCTATAGTGATATCCTCTCTTTTAATGCTGACATGGTAAATTATGTCTCCTCACTTATTTCCTCAGTCTGGCTAGAGATTTATTAATTTTATAAATGAACAATTTATCAACTGTTCATTGATTTTATCTAATGTTTCTCTATTTTTATTTTTGTTACTTATATTTATTATTTTTATTGTCTACTTGATTTGGATATAGTTTGTCCTTTTTCTAGTTAAGATTATTTTGCCCTTTTTCTATTCTAACCATTTAATCTACAAATTTAACAGTGAACATTGTTGTTGATGCATCCCACACTAGTGAATATATTGTATTTTTATTTTTATTTAGTCCAAAATATTTTTAAACTTCCCTTGAGACTTCCTATTTGCATCATTCATTATTTAGACCTGTGTTGTTTAATTTCCAAGTATTTGGAGGTTTTCCAGCTATCTTTCTGTTATGGCCAACAAACATAATTTACATGATTTCTAATCTTTAAATTTGTCAAGATTTGTTTTATGGCTCAGAACATAGCCTGTCCTGTTGAATGTTCTGTGTATATTTGAAAATTAAGTGTTTTCTGATGTTGTTGAATGAAATCTATTAATATCAAATAGGACTGTTGGTTATAGGGTATTCAGTTCTTCTATATTTTTATCTTTTCTTTTTAGATTGTCTATTACTTCTTTTAACTCTATGAGTTTTCCATCATGTACTTTAACACTCTGCTGATAAATGCATATGTATTAGAATTGTTATGTATTCTTGGAGAATTGACTGTGTTATCATTACGTAGTGTTTCTATTTATCCAGGCTTTAGAACACTTCCTGTTCTAAAGTCTACTTTATGTGATATTAATCCTACTTTCTTTTGGTTAGTGTTTGCATCATACATCTTTCTCCATCCTTAATATATTAATTCACATTTAAAATTGGTTTAAACATAGATCTTCCTAAATTTTTTAATAGTTTTACTATTTTACATTTTCATTGAAATCTTAAATTGATCTAATTTTTTTCATATGGTATAAAGGCATGGTCTTCCTTTGTTATCTTTCAAGTGGATAGCAAATTTCACCAACACTATTTATTACAAAAATCATTCTTTTCCTTGAAGAAAGTAAGTGACACTCTTTTCATGTATTGATTGCTCATATATACCGAAAGGTATTTTGAGTTCTTTTATCTAGCTTCACTAATATTTTCTATATATTTTGCTAGATATTCTATCATTAGACTTTTCAGACTTCCCAGTAAATAATCCTACAACCCCACTTTATGAGAAAATCTATGGTCTTGAAAAGCCTATGACCAGAAAGATCTAAAATCAGAATCTGGCATACTTCCATCCAAAATCATTCAATTGTAAGGTACCTATCTCCCTTCAAAGCTGTGATAATATGTATACTTTCACCTGAACAAAAAAACTTTGCAGAAAAAAAGTTTAATAATTATATTCCCATGCTGTCCTGCAAGAAAAAGGAAAAGTAAAACAGCTGAATATATGGTAGTTCTGTTGGTTTTTATTTCTTTTTCCAAATTTCAATTGTGAAATCTGATTTTTATTTTAATCTAATTATTCAGGAACCAGGATCATAACATGCATTCATATGTAATTAACTTTATTCAGTGGTGGAATATCCAATAAAGCTTTTAAAAATGTTTCTGTTTTATGCAGCCATGTCTCCTAGGTTCTTTGGAGATGCAAAATCATATAATAACACATAATTAATTTGCTGTTTTTTGCAATCTTTTTAGGTGACCTAACATAGACAGTGGCATTTATCAGTAATATAAGGCACTAAAGGTCAAGAGTTCAATGAAGGATTTAATTTATAAATGGTTAGATGGGGAGCTATTCAGAAGGAACTAATGTTTAAGGAGCCATGAACTGTTGACACATGTATTACGAATATATTTATTAATCCTTGAAACTACTTTGTGACTAGGAATTAAGATGCTAAGTATACTTTTGAGGCAATGGAGGCTTAGAGAGGATAGGTCTCATGGACTAAGTATTTGAACTATGGCTGGTTCATAAGGTGCATCGACAGTAGAAGTAAATGTTATGGGATCTTACTTGGAAATAAGATCAGTGCAGATTATAAATTAAGATAATTAGTTAAGAAAAGTTCATACTGGAATAGGATGGGCCCCTAATCCAATATGACTTGTGTCCTTACAAGAAGACAGCCATGGGAATACAGGGACAAGCAGAGAGATCTCTTTGTGATAACAAAGCCAGAGATTGGAGTTATGCAGCTGCAAACCAAGAAATGTCAAATATTACCAGAAAATCACCAGAAGCTAGAAAGAGGTAAGAAAGAATTCCCCTACAGTTTTCAGAGGGAGCACAGTCCTGCTATCATCTTGATTTTTGGACTCTTAACCTCCAAGAACTATGAGATAATAAATTTCTATTGTTTGTTGTTTTAAGCCACCCAGTGTGTAGTACTTTGTTACAGCAACTCTAGGAAACTAATATAGCAAGTGATAAATGTATAGTAATGGCTTAGTGGGGAGTGTCCTCTCCAGACTGTGTACTTCATGTTGGGTGAGTGCAAAAGTATGGAGCTGAGTAAGAAATGTGTTATTGCAGGTTACCAATATCAGGTCATTGGTTAGACCACAGAAGTAAATTCCAACCATACAGTACTATTCCTGGGGAGGATGATTATGAGTTAAAGACAGGGAACTCTGGTAAAGGTGCTATTATAGTTACCAGTTGATCCACTATAACCATAAAGAGAGCTTTATATACTTAGGAAGAGAGAAACAGGTATAGACAATGCTCAATTTGTATGGCAGTGTAGAACCATAAAAATGTGATGTAAACTGAAACCCCGCAAGGCAAACTTAATAATCAATGGAAAATTATGACTGTTCTGTAAACTTTAAAAAATTTTTTGTCAAAATATTAAAAATCTTTTACTGTCTATTGTAGATGTAGAGAGGAATGAAAAAGAAAAACTACAGTAAAACTAGTACTTATTTAGTACACTGTAATTTAAAACATTGGAAAGACTGAGAATTAAAGTGTTTTACTTCTTTGCATTAAGAATAGCTTGAACATTGCTTTCCTTCTTGTCCTATAATTTAAGATATGAAGTGAACATCTTTTCTATGCCTTGGCGAATTGCCATATACCTTTCTAATTTTGGATCACCTTCCAAAATTGTACCTTTTGCACCTTCAATGTCATGAAATATCTTTGAGAGGTATTTTAATATGAAGTTTTTTCTGGCATTTCTTATATGGGATATGGTCATGTTTTTCATCATAATCATTTTCTTCATGTATGCTGATAAATTCATCTTCACTAATTTCCTCTGGCTTCTTATCTAGAGTCTTTCAAGTAGTGACAGTGTCTATATTTCACAGTCAGCAATTTCTTCTATAACTCCATTTACATTTGATTGCAATTTCACTTCCAGTGTTATCACTTTGTTTCTTTGCTGTACTTTTATCTTTGTTAGCCAATTCTCTCTTTTGATTATCCATTTTTGTAAAATGCCACATTGGTTTATTACTGAGGGATAAGGAGGTAAAACAACTACATGCTTTGCTATCTGCAGGTAAACCAGCAATGCCCATGGTAGCAACCACCAATGGATTTTCAAAGAATTGACATGATTGGTCATTATGCATATCTTTTATTCACACAGTGATTTGTGGACTGCAGAACTAGCCACAGAAGTCTGTACTTTATGCAATCACTCACAGTTAATGTACTATAGTAATTAAAATTTAAACCATGTTGTGGGGGACTGGTATTTTTTAACTAAATCATGGTAACTGAAGTTCACACATATTGGAACTATCAAAGGGAAGATTGTTTGAATATATCTAATTAGGGGTTAGAAGTAATATAGAAGGGAATGAGGTGAGAAGAGAAAGTAAATGCATAGGATAGTGGTTCTCAAAGTGTGATCAGCAGACCAGAAGCATTGGCATTATCTGGTTACTTGCTAGAAATGAAAATCTCAGGTCCCAAGCCAGACAGACTGAATCAGAAACTCTGAGAGTGGGTCAAAACCATCTAGGGTTTAATAAGGTCTCCAGGTGATTCTCATGCTACAAATTTGGGAACCATTGAAATAGAAGATATGGATTGATATGATGGAGAGTGAGAATAGAACAGGGATAAACCCCTTATTTTCGAGTTGAGATGAATCAGCAGAAGTTCCTTAAGGTTCTATGAGTCAGCATTTCCTCTAAATGGCTGCTATGCGAATAGGCTCTTTCAAGTTTATACTAACTAGAAATACAAATTAATGGGAGAGACTAGCATAGCTGTCTCAAGTCTATGTGGTTTAGGCCATGGAAGATTATGGTTAACAGGGGACATTATCTGAGAGGCCACAAAAATCACACTCCCAGTAAACTAGCAGAGAAAAATTTTTAATTTAGGTCTTTTTGCCTTGAAATTTTATGCTAACTTCTCTCACACTGTTTATTCATGGTTTCAGGGAAACCCACTATAATGAACACTTTATTCATGGGTTCAAATTCAAATTTCACCATTTAATGTGTGTGTGGTTTTGAGGATAATAATACCTATTGATACTTCAAGTGGTTTTCAGAAGGATTCAAAGAGATTGATAATGTAAAGTTCTTAGTCTGATCAATTATACTTAATAAGAACTCAATTCTGTTCTTAAATTCTTTCATGGATTCCAATCTCCCATTTTTTGCTAACTATTTTATAGTATCATTACACCTATAAATATTACATCTTAGTAATTTAAGATGTCAGTGATCTTTCTTTTATTCACTGACGTATTCTAAGACCCTAAAATTGTGCCCAAAATGCAGTAAGTGCTTAATTACAATTTGTTGAATTAATGAATGACTTCTCCCACTAGTCCTAGTGCAAGCTACTCATTCTCCATGAAGAAAACCTAGAGAATTTTCAAAGCATTAGAATGATTATGTGACAATGAGAATGGTATTTGCATGGGATGTGGCAGTGCCTGAGTTTTGTCTCAATCTTGTTTGTAGAGCTAGCATGAACTCAGTAGAAGATTCTTAATGGAGAAGAGGGCCACGTTAAAAAGTTGAAGATCTCAGCATTATACATTATGGGATAAAGATACCATATTCAGGGAAAAATGTAAATCATATTCAAGAAAGGAAGCAAAGGCTATAAGTATAAAAGTGCCAGGGTGAACATATCAAAAGGTCAGAAATTAGAAGAATCAAGTGCAAATTAGGGAGCAGAGAGTCAGATGGATCCAGGCAAATGGTACAGGAATAACACTATAAAAATTTGATGCCCTGTGGTGCTCTCTGCATGGTGCTAAGCCTTGCAGGATTGAAAATTTTTTCTTGCATGCATTTTAAATGCTTTGATTTGTACTTAATGACAGGGAACTTGTATATGCCACTCAGTAAAGATGGATTTGTCCGAGGCCCTGCTAAATCAATGCATATTCACTGAAATCTCTTGTCATTGTTCTGTCAGAGAAAGCTCTGCATCCATTCTGCCACATGGAGATCTGGCTAGTCTGTATCTGTGTTTTTAACCAGCTGGGACTTTTACTGGCTTCATTATGCCATTTATTTTACCAGTAGACAGTTTTCCTTTAGTCTTTGTTTTCCTTGGTGAAAGTTATGCTCCTTTTGTTTGTGTTATAATAGAGAACAAGCCATTTCCTTTTCAACATTAACAAGCCCATCAGTCATGCACTTTGACTTATAATTTTGAGTGCCTTTCAGCACTTTTAAGAGCAAGAAAAGATGACATTATGCTGAACCACAACATGATGGGGCCAAGAAATTCCCTCAAGAAGTCATATAATCTAATCCTCTGACTCCAACTGAACATTAGCTTTTGAAGAGATCATCACTTATAGACAAAATCTTCCTTTTTGCATTATATTCACATGACATTGAAGGGGGCTGCATTTTCAGTGAGCCTAGAGGAAGAGAAAATGGCTTTCTTCAAGTCAAAGAACCTCACTTCTCTCTTTTACCAAGATTTACAACTGGCAAAGAAACCTGTAAGCGGACCGTCTCTGTTAAGTCACAATTCTGACTATATCTAAAAGTTGAAGGACTAGATTGGTATATTTGTTTTCTCCTGCTGCATAACAAATTACCACAAATTTAGCTTAAAACAAAACAAATGATTATCTCACAGTTTCCATGAGTCAGGAGTCCAGGAATCTGGGGGCTTTGTTCGGTCTCATCAGGTTGAAATCTAGCTGCAGACTGGGGCTGTGATCTCATCTGTGGTTCGGGGTCCTCTGCCAAGATTTTAGTTGCTGAAAGTTTTCAGCTGGAGGACTAAGAGTCCCATTGCCTCACTGCCTGTCACCTGGGAGCTGTTTTAATCTCTGAAAGCTGCTCACCATTTCCTGTCATGTAATCATCTCTACAACATTGCAGATTATCTTTTCAAGGACAAAAGAAGCCTATCTGCTTCTGCCTCAGGTCCTGCTGAGCTCTTTTAAGGATGCAACTTATTAGGTCAGCCTCACCTAGGATAATTTCCCCTTTGATTAACTCAAAGTCAACTGATCAGAGACCTTAAGTGAATCTGCAAAATCCCTTCATCTTTGTCTAAACACAAGCGTGATATCCTCTTCCATTCCCCCATTATATAGGGCATGCAGGGGACAGGAGTCTTGGGGACCAATTTAGAATTCAGCCTATCAGAGTTGGAGACACTTTAACCCCTTTATGTTAGTTTTTGATGCATATAAGCCATCCTTAAACTTAGTGGTTTAAAACAGAAATAACTGATTATTAGCTTATGATTCTATGGGTTGGCAATTTAGGCTGAGCTTAGTTGGGCAGTTCTTCCAATCATCTCAGCTGGATTTACTCATACAATTGCAGTGAGTTTTTGAGTTGACTGCATCTTGGTTGTAGCTGGTCTCACTTATGTTTCTGGTGACCAGGTGGGGCAACAGGGGCAACTAGGCCACTTTCCTCCAGAATCTTGAAAGCTATCTCAGTCTTCTTCACAAGGTAGCAGGGTTCCAGAAGCAGGAAGAGGAATAGAAAGCACTTTTCAACCCTTGGCTTCTATCATGTTTCTTAATGTCCTTTTGGTCAAAGCAAGTCATGTGTCCAAGCTAAGATTCAAGAGGTGGAGAAATATATTCCTAATTGTAAGAGCTGAAAAATATTGTAACCACTTTTTAAATCTGCCACACCCATTAGAAATGTAAAGTCAGTCCAACAAGGGATAAGGAGGCTACTGGGTGCAGCAATACCACAATACACACATATACTCTATTTCTGTAAAGCAAAGAATGATTCTATAATTTACTTGAAAAAAACTCTTTCAGTTTATCTTCTAAAATTAGACCATTCCTTTTGAAGCTTGGATTTTGCCATATTTCTCTCAATTGATGTGTTTCTTCTGGTTTCATTTTAAAGCAGCTTTTCTCCTTGAAAATACAATACAGAAAGATATGAATCACTATTTCTCTATTACCGCATGAAAGATTTTGTAACTACATGCACCCTTATGACCCCTTCTCATTTCAGCTTCATTAAAAATTAGGCTGTACAATTAGAATATGTAATTTGGCTCAATTATATTGAAAAACCAACCAAATTGGACCTCATCTCTAATGGCATTGAAGCCCTCAGCGTTCAAAGAAAATTACAAATGACTCAGCAAATTTAATGATAATGCAGACAGCTCTCTCTGATCAAAGACTACAAGAAAGAGTGGAAATCAAGCGAAAGAAAAGATAAGAGGAGAAAAACAGTATTTGGCTTCATCCTGTCAATAAAAGGAAACCAAAGTAAGGAAAATCCCAAGTGTAGTTTCTGGAAAAGTAGGATAGAAGGAATGCTGATTTAATCTAAAAAGGAGGCACTGTGACATGGGATTCTGAAAAAAAAAAAGTGTTTAAGATGAGAATATGAGCATGAAAGAGAGAAGGAGCAAAAGGAGAGTAAAGAGGCTAGAGAGTATCTTTTAAAATAAGCAAATACCTAAATTAAGTGTAGTTAAGATGTTTAAATATTTAGCACATTATTATACTTAGGTTTCCAAAGAACCATGTAAGCATGGGAAGGACATTATATAGATTCACCTCCCCTTAATACTGCCAGCAGAATTACATTTTCAAACACATGTGTGTTTGTATCACTTACCTGCTTTAAAGCAAAAACAAAAGCACTGATGGTTCCTTATTATCTGTAGGGTAAAGCCCAGATTCCCTAGCCCTTCAAACAACCTGCCACAACCTAATGGATATGATAAGTAACCTGCACAGCTGTACCTTGTATACCTAAGAGGGGTTATTTAATATCTCTGTCTTTTTGTTTTACTTTTTCCCCCTCCACCTAGAGCATTCATTATTGTAGCCTTGGCCAATTTCCCAGGGAATAGTAAGGATTTTTTCCATCCTTTGTGTTTCACAAACCATAGTTTATTACTCCAATGGCATTTATTCCTCTGCCCTGTAAATATCTGTTTATTAACCTGCCTTCTTCATTGGCAGAATAAGAATGTGAATGACTCTGGGACAGGGATGGTACCTGGTTCACTGCTCAACTTGTAAAAGTTTTGGTGATGTATAAGGGAATCAAAGCCCAATTACTCCAGCCTTCAGAAGCACTAACTGAATACCAATGGTCCATGGACTCCCTTAGGAGTTGTCTGTACACGTCACCTGCCACTTTTTAAAAAAAATTTAACCGGGGTAGAGTGATACCAACTGGTCAGGTGAGCATGTACTGTGCTCTGGAGACACTCTAATATATACTTTTGGGCTACCTATTAGGGTGTCCTTTGATTTCACTGAAGTACAGATTACCCATACACTCCAGATTGCCTGGACTAAATCTGGTTTATGTCTATTGTCATGGATTAATTTTTATTTATACCTCTTTTCACTGCCAAAGGTGCTATTCTTCGGATGATGAATTATGTGATCATCCTGAAGCCATAGTCATTTCTTATTAGATGTATGTGTCTAATCTAAGAGAATATTTAGAGGGTATAGAGTAGACTGAATTTGGAGCCACAATATCAAGGAATGAGAAGATTCAGATTATAATTGAAGCCCTGCCAATAACTTGATACAGTATTTATTGGAATCCACCTAACATTTAATTCACTTCAGTTAATATTATCTGGAAAATGAAATAGGGAAGGGAAGGAAAACAGTATAATATGTTTAAGGTAAAAAATTAAATCAAACTCTTGATTATACAAGGTTAAGGGAAACAAACCTAGTACAGAGAAATGTACAGAACATCCTCAGATCTGATTGTATTCATTACCTTTTTTATGCTTTTTCCCTTACTAAACTTTTTACAAGAGTTGCAAGCAAATAAAATGTTGACTGGTTTGGTTATCACATCTTTTCTCTCTAGTAGAGGTGTAAATGAGCAATAAAATGGTTACCTGACTGGTAATAGAAGGGAGATAGTGAAAAAATAGAGGACCAAAGCAATCCATAAATGGGATAATAAGATCCAGGATAACTGAGCAGATTGTGGAAGAGGAGAAGGAAAATGATGTATAAATATGACATTTCAAAAGGACCTTATGGGATTAACACCATGAAATTCAGCCAGAAAAAGATTAGCTTTCCCAGAGGTTAATGACTTGTCCAAAGTCACAATGCAAGAAAAATTCATAGCTCACATTCACTGTGTTCTCAGCATGCATCTTGTTATAAAGCCGTGTTGACAACTGATCATTCTTCAAACACACCATGCCATTTTAGAACTTTGCACATGCCTTTGACCCTATTTGCAATGCTCGATGACCTTCTTCTCAACCGTCAAAGCTCAGTTTTGATATCACTGTTTGTGTCTTCCTTCTCTTCCACTTCAGTTTACTACTATGCATCACCTTGTTCAGACTTGAGAGAAGTTCAACAGTTTTCTTATTTACTGAAAACCAGCCAGCACTTTTTGCATACTTCTATTGTCACACATATCCCTGCATTGCTGAATTATTAAGAACATGAATTGTGGAATCAGAAAGGTTTGGATTTGAGCTCTCCCATAAGCCATGTATCTCTGGACATTCTTTAAAACTTCTGTTAGTCTTAGTTTCTTCACCTAAAAAAATTAGTGAAAATAATATCAACGTCTAAGATTTTTCTGATGATCAAGTGAAATAATGCACAGAAATTGTTTACCACATGCTCAGAAGTCAATGAAAACTAACTGTATGAATAATTTTTTTCTCTAAACTGTGCAACAAAAATTTCATTATTCACTTTTGTGTCTCTAGCATCTCTCTATGGTTCCTGTCTCAAGAATGACACATTCCAATCACTCATTTCCCTCTTCTGCTTTGTGCCCCAATTCTAGAAGAACTGATCAGAAAAATTATGATTATTTAAAAATTAACATCCAAAGAAACATGTATTAGTGTTTTCTCGATGGTTTTATCTGGATAAAATATGCCTGGCTAACTAAGACCTAAGCCATCAAGGAGAGGTAGATACATATGGGTGGGAATGGGAGTGCCTTATGTCAACCAACTTCCTGGAGAGAAAACAATCTTTTTGTAAAACTGTAAAAATGTGACCACTACATCAAAGAATAATCTCTTGTTTTACTCTCTGCAATCAGTGAGAGACCATTCCTATCTAATATCCTCTCTTCCTTCATCTCATTTTGTGCTTCTTCCATTCTCTTCCACAAGAAATTTTCCTTACCTTGTTCAGATTTCTTGAGAGATGTTGCCAAAGTTACCCGTTATGGCAGGGCAAGTTGAAAATGACATTTCAGAACTATGGACAGCAGACCACATCTATTTTCCATACCTTCTTCTCTCTCCATATCCAAAGACATTTCCTCTGTCAGAGCCTAACTATGATACATGTACACATGTTGAGAGAATTCATACGAATAAAAGAAAGCATACAGATTATTTCTGTCACCACCACTTCTATCCTGGTTTTGAAATGAGAAAAAGGAAAACCCAGGTCTGGAATTTAGGGAGGAGGAAAGCTCTTCAGTCTGTGGCAGAAATAATAGAAGAATTAAAACTAGAGTACTTCAGTGACAACATCTGGTACCAACAGGATAAGCCTACAAAATCAGGCCTATAACCAGACGAACTTGGGACTGCTTAAAACTTTAATCTTACACAATTGTTACTTAAAAGTTTTCATTTAGGTCTTTAATCTATTTTGAGTTTATTTTTGTGTATGTTAGAGAATGTTCTAATTTTATTCTTTTATATGTAGCTGTCCAGTTACCCCAACACCACTTGTTGATGTGACTGTCTTTTCTCCATTGTAAATTCTTGCCTCTTAGATTAATTGACCATAAGTGTGTGGGTTTATTTCTGGCTCCCTATCCTATTCCATTGATCTATGTGTTTGTTTTTGTGCCAATACCATACTGTTTTGATTACTGTAACTTTGTAGTATATTCTGAAGTCAGAGATCATGATTCCTCCAGCTCTGTTCTTCTTTCTCAAGATTGTTTTGGCTATTTGGGGTCTTTTGTGTTTCCACACAAATTTTAAAATTATTTGTTCTAGTTCTGTGAAAACTGCTATTGGTATTTTAATAGGGATTGCATTGAATCTGTAGATTGCTTTGGGTAGTCATTCTAACAATATTAATCCTTCCAATTCAAGAACACGGTATATCTTTCCATCTGTTTGTGTTGTCTTCAATTTCTTTCATCAGTGTCTTACAGTTTTTGTAGTACAGGACTTTTACACCCTTAGGTAAATTATTCTTAGGTATTTTACTCTGTTTGATGCAATGGTAAATAGGATTGTTTCCTTAATTTCTTTTTCTGATAGTTCATTGTTATTTTAGAAAAGCAGCAGTTTTTCAGTATATTAATTTTGTATCCTGCAACTATACCAAATTCTTTGGTGAGCTCTGGTCATTTTCTGGTGTCTTTAGGATTTTCTGTGTATTGTATCATGTCATCTGCAAACAGTGACAGTTTTACTTCTTTCTTTCCAATTTAGATTCATTTTATTTATTTGTCTTGTCTGATTTCTGTGGCTAGGACTTCCAAAACTATGTTGAATAAAAGTGATGAGAATGGGCACCCTTGTCTTGTTCCTGATTTTAGAGGAAATGCTTTTGGCTTTTCACAACTGAATATGATGTTAGCTGGGGGTTTTCATATATGACCTTTACTATGTTGAGGTATATTCCCTCTATGCCTGCTTTCTGGAGAGTTTTTATTATAAATGGATGTTGAATTTTATCAAAAGCTTTTTCTGCATCTATTGAGATGATTATATGGTTTTTATTCTTCAATTTGTTAATGTGGTATATCACACTGATTGATTTGCAGATATTGACTGTGGTGAAAGGGGAACCCTTGTACACTGTTAGTGAGAATGTAAATTGGTACAGCAACTGTCAAAAACAATATGGAGGTTTCTCAAGAAACTAAAAATAGAACTACCATATGACCCAGCAATTCGACTCCTGTGTATATATCCGAAAAAAACAAAAACACTAATTCAAAAAGATACATTCACCCCAATGTTCATAGAAACATTACATACAACTGGCAAGGTATGGAAGCAACCTAAGTATCCATCAACAGATAAATGGGTAAAGAAGATGTTATATATATATATATATATATATATATACACACACACCCACACCCACAATGGAATACTAGTCAGCTATAACAAAGGATGAAATTTTGCCATTTGCAGCAATGTGGATGGGCTGGGAGGGTATTATGCAAAGTGAACTAAGTCATACAGAGAAAGACAAATACTGTATGATACCACTTATATGTGTAATCTAAAAATACAACAAACAAGCAAATATAACAAAAAAGAAACAGACTCATATATAGCGAGAACAAACTAGTGGTTACCAGTGGGTGGGAGGGGAAATATAGGGGTGGCGAGTGGGAAGTACAAAGTATTGGGCATAAGATAGGCTACAAGGATGTATTTTACAACATGGGGAATATAGCCAATATTTTGTAATAACTGTAAATGGAGTGTAACCTTTAAAAATTGTATAAAAATATAAAGTGAATAGTGCTAGAATTTGCAACAATAATACCAAAAAAGTTTTCATATTTCTCCCAGTCCCCAAGAGCCATATTAAAACCTTTCAAGAGATGTGAGCAAGTATGATCAGCCTAAAAGAAAACACATGGAACTGGGGTCTAAAATGAGTCACTGGGTCTCATTCTGCTACTATGACCTTAAGAATGTTCCTTCATCTTCCTAAGCTTCAGGTTCTTCAGCGTTGGTATGAGACGCTAGCCTAGATAACATTCAGTTAAGTTACCCATTTTTCTAGACACTATAATGAGTAAATGTATTCTGAAATATTTAGGTCCTTGAAAAGAACTTTTCATATTTGGAATCATGCTGAGAAAATCAGGACTAATTGCTCCTATAGCTTCTAAAGTCCTCAGATGCATTAAAATTTATTAATCTATGTAATCCTTTAACTCATCTAGTCTCCTAACATTTAAGATTATAAAGAATGCATATGTTGAATTCCAATGTCTAATAAGAAAACATAGACCATGAAGCCCAGAATTAATTTCCCAGAAACTAATGAGCAAGTGAAAACAAAGATAATAATAAGAGTCTACCTAACATGGACTACCATGGTGATTACAATCTCACAAAGTTCGTCTTACTGACAAACATCATATTGATTCTAATATTAAACAAATTATTGCCAGTGTTTCCAACCAGATCGTCAGCAATTTTGAGCTCCTTGCTGAGAAGTTCTTGAGGGGGTGACAAAGCAGTTGTGTGGTTCTCGTGATCATTCTGGATGTTAGTCATGTTGTGCCCCATGTGACTTTTGTCCTGGGGGCAAACACTGGCCACAAATGGTCAAAGCACAGTCATTGAGCTGCAACACCTCGTGATCAGGAAATGCATCTTGAGCTTACGGATAGAGGTAAATGCATGTAATTGTCCAAACTCAACAACAAAAAGCTATCTTTTTAGTTAGATAGCTAAATGATTTTACTGGAATGCTTTTCAGGTACCATGATATCCAGGTATGCTTCTGCAAAAATCTAGAGGAATGGACCATTTCATATTCACCAAGTGTTATGAAACCAAAGTACTCTATTTGTACTATTTGTAATCAGAAAGTTATTTGAGGCTTTTTGCTTGACAATGGTGGGAATAGTCCCAGACTTTTAAGAATCTTAATATTAGATCAGTTAATAGTATCAGTGCTTTAACATTACTACATTCCTTTCAGATGGCTTTGTGCTGTATACCTCATTGTGAGTCAGGTCTGTAAAATTTAGATTCTTTATATATTGTAACTACTTGGATCATTGCTTTATGACAGTTGACAAGTCATTAGTTTTTCTGAGACCAATAACATGAGTTGAGAAAATCATAGGGCTTCTGGAGTCTCCTTTAGCCCTGATATCTACGGTTCACACAAAAAATAAATGGAAGTGATTTCAACTTTTTGAAACTTATTGAGATAGCATATTATTTGTCACAATACTTGAAGATTTTTCTTCAAGCTTCTGAGCTATTGGGAGGTAGGAAGGTGAAGAAAGGGAGGGTGTATACATTATTTTTTCTGCAATATTTAAATGAAATTAATCATGTTTACTTCTGATTGCAAATGTAATCAACCTTCATTGTAAAAATATTGAAAATTGTAGAATGCTATAATAATAAATAAAAACTACGAACAGCTACCTAAACAGAAATAAACACAGTTGAAATTTTGAAATAGAGTTCTCCAGGCTTTTTTCTATTCCATTTCACACACATATAACTTTAACAAGTTTATTTTTATCTTTAACAAAATTGAGATTTCTTCTTACTGCTTGTAATCTGATTTTATTATTTGGATTTCACTGTGAACATGTTCTATGCCATTAAATATTTTTCAACAATCTGAATTTAAATAGGTGTACCTTATGCCCTCATATGGATAAACAATAATTTATACATTCATTTTTTTATTGTGAGGTCAGTTTGTTCCCAACTTTTACCACTTAAATAATATTGAAATAAACATTCTGATAGATAAATACTTCTGCAAATGTCTTATTATTTTTATGTAAATTTCCAAAAGCAATATTACTACGTCCAGTGCCAAACTTGATTTTTAGAACTTCAATACATAAATATACTGGACTATCCTTGAAATATATTTAACATTAGAATGATATAATAAGGAATTTCTAGAGGTGCAGAGTATGATGGAGACCATATAAAAGCTCTAACTCCCATCTTCAGATGGGAAAAACTGCTCCAGAGTAAGCAAATAATTTCATCAAAAAGTTATTGTTAGAATCTGAAATTAGAGTCATAGTATAAATCCCAATTAAGTGTCCTTTTGTTCAAAGCCAGTGTCTTTCTCCTTCCCCTGACAAAGAATTTTCTCTTTGTGATTGTATTTGTAATGATAAATTGGAGAAGTCCACAAGAAACATAAGTGTTGGCTCTGTTCCTCCAAGGAAAGCACAGTATTGAGAAAGGCAGTATGCTATAGCTATCTCTATACCAGCATGGGACCAAAACAGTCCTGAACTCAGCACTCTTCACATGCTTTCTGAAGACAGAGCTACTGGAGTGAGACAGTCCTTTCCTCCCCCTGAAGCTATCTTATCAGTTTCAGCTCTTCATCCCCTGTGGATGCGGGGGAATTGTTAGCATAAACCCTTCCATAAACAACTCAGTCAGCTGAAGTACCAAAATTAAGCTTCTTAATTTAGCACTTTGATTTGAAAACCTTCTTTTCTCTCAGTTCCTAGCCAGGTATTTATAAAAGTTTTTATTTATCTAGCAGAGTCTAGCCTCTTCCAAGTAACTTTTCCCTCCCTCTGGGAAGCACTTATTCAGTAGCTTGCCTTCTGGAGCAATGAAGGAGAGCATCCTAGGGAGGAAGGGCTTCAGGAATTGCCAGAAACGAAGAAACTCCAAGTGGGAGGACCTGATTTTACTGAATTCAACATTGGAAGGCAAGATACATCCAGGGAGGTCACCAAACTCATCAATGTCTCATTCGTTGAATCCCTAATAGGGTATGTCTGGCACTGTTTGGAGGCCTGGAACAAGGAGATCTAAATCTGAGATTCACAAATGTCAATCAGTCACAGCTTCCGTGTGAATCAGAGTCAATAAAATTAGAACTAAAAGAAACATTAGCGATAATCTATTCTAGTCTTTCAAAAATGCCAGTATTTTGGATAATTAGGCATATGAGTTCTGTATCTTCCATATTGCAGCTATCCTGGAGATGTTTAATACAATATGCTAAGGCCTTGCCATATTCCAAATGCCCTTTCAATTACTAAAGAAACAATCAACCACTTTCAATACATTTGTGTTGAGTGTTTGTTTCCATGTATTCTTGTCTTTAGAAGTCTAAATCGTTTTGATATTGCCTGATTCTTTTTGATATTGATATTTTAGAAATATAGCAAAATGCATAAATGATTTCTATTTCTCTCTTCTTTTTTCTTTCTTTCTTTTTTTGGCTTTTGATTTTTGGAAGCTGAAAGGTGAATGTGAAATTCAATTAACATCTAACCTGGCCTTGATGATCTGTACTTTTTAATTTTCACATGTTCTTGATTTTCTACTTATATTTTATTTGTATTGTAAGTGGCTTAAAATTCTTCATGAAATAAGCAAAATGTATACTAAATTAAATGAAATGTCAAGCACTTTAGTTCAATGTAAAATGTTGTTACTTCAGCATTACTCAAAACCTTTGTTAACTGGATTGTAGTGTGGGATGGGAATTTGAATGAAATGCTATTGTAATAACTGTAAATGGAGTGTATTAAAGTCTGAAATGGCTTTGAATAATTTTTTTAAAATATATGCACTTTTAAAAAGTTAAACACAAACAAAGAAAAAAGTTTAGATAGTATATGTAATGCATCACTCTGTTAATCAGGATGCGTGGATTAACCAATTCACACCTATACTTGGATAAATAGATATTTCTGTATGACAAGGTGAATCTGCTACATAGTCATTGTCAGCCTTTGGGTCCAATCATTTTGCTGAATTCACAGAGTTTCCTTAAAGGAAAAAATGTATATATATCAAAGTGATCAAATATATGAATGTGTTTTTTGGATCTACAAAGTACTCTTACAATATAAGACTATTATTACTTTGAGCAAAATCAGTGTACAAGGACAGCATGTCTAACATAATTATTCACCTTATTTTTGTTCATTTATGAAGTTCATCATATAAGGATCAATGATAATAATGAGCTGTGAAGGTCATATTGGGCCAATCATAACAGGATGCATATTAAAAAAAAGATCAGAATGAAGCTCACCCAAGAGATCACACTGATGTAGCATGGAGTCAGAGAAAGCCCTTGGAACTGGAAGTCAAGAAACGGGACTTTTCATTCCATCTCTGCCTTTTCCTGTTTGGCCTTGAGCAAGTCACTTCCTTGTTGAAGCTTTCTTCATTTGTTCTATGAAATAAGGGCACTGTAGAAGGTAGTCGCCTAGGCGCTGGTGTTCTTGCGTTTGAGGATTCTACTGGTTCTTATCAATTGGAAGAAGGACAAAGAAGACAGGGATGCCCTTCTGAAACTTGGAAATGAACAGTAGGGGAATCATGAGTTTCCCAGAAGTAGAGAACATAAATTTGATTAAAAATATGATGTAACTTTGAAGGCAAATTGATCGTGTCCCTGCCAATTGCTGAGTGACAGGCTCCATGGGTGGCCCTGCTGGCTCCAGAATACAAACTGTATTTGCAGTCAGCATGGAACAGACTGCAGGTCAGAAATGAGCCCCTTTAGCCACACTTGAATGATTGGGTAACAGCCTTGTCAAATGTGTGCATGTTCAGTACTGAGAACAGTGATGGACATATACTGGCTATCTCCCATCCGTTAATATTCTAGACATTCAAGAAGAATGTCTGTAGCTCAAGAATGTAGAAGTCAGTTACTGCATGTCCTCAGATTTTGCTAGGCAATTTTGCTGTTCAGATGCAAACTTCTGCCACCTGAACGTTAAAAGATACTTACAGTCTTCCCCCATACCCACTTCTTTTCACGTCTGAGAAAGCAACTTGAAACGTTTTCTTTAGACTCAGTTCTGAAATTCTTGTTAATTGATTTTGGAGTCCTGGTTTGTATTCTTGGTGTTGATAACAAAGAGAAGTTCTATTCTCTTTGAAGTAGAGATCGAAAGGGATGCCTAATTATCTACCCTTAGTTGGAAATCTCTATCTTTCTATACCTCCTGACCAGCACAAATTTATATGTAAAAACTCCTGATGTGACTTTAATAGACTTATCCTGTTCTCAAGCCAGCACATATACAAGCTTGAGAATGAAGAAAGAAAACTGAAAGTTACAATAAATTATGAATGAATGCAATTTTAATAAAAGAAATTAATAAACGGAAATGCAACTAATTTTCCAAAATTATAGAACTGTAGAGCCCATAGGAACTAAAGAATCACCTTCTCCAAATTCCTCAGTTAATAAACAAAAACATGGGACTCAAAATGATAAGATGGCCAGCTCAGTAGTTGAGTATAACTTATTTATTCCATCTGAAATTATGAAGTTACAAGGTTAAGTCTGTGCCTTTATTTATGTAAGAATATATATATTTTAAAATACTCTCAGGGAAAATTCATGATAGTTATTCTTTTGGGGGGAAATATGTTATGCTACTTCATATTAATTTTAGAAAGGGACTTTAAAAGTAAAGTGCCAGAGTGTTCCTTAAAGAATATAGTTTTCCCACTGGAATTATATAACAAGGAATTTACATAATTAAAACTTTCCTGGCAGGTATCGTAAAAAAGCTATCTAATACCTAAAACCATAAACCAGGGCCCTAAACATTCCCCCCTCCCCCTGGAGAGTTCCAAAAGACTATTAAGAAGATGAGAGAGAAAGAGGCCCTAAGATTGGAATATAACAGGGCCCAGAATAATAAGGATAGCCACCACAAAATGAATTCTATAATAAAGTGATCAAATTATTGGGTAAGGGTAACCTGCCTAATCATTTCATAGATTTGCTGCAACTTATTCCAGAGATTGGGAAGAGAATGTGGATGGACCAGTATAGATCCATCACCACAGCTGGAAACCCAACATGAAATTATCACCCAAAAAATGCAATGTGTAATAATTACATATATCTCCCAGATGTGTATACATATACACATAACAAAATTAACTATGCTGACTAATATGCATTGAGTGTTAAAAATGAGATAGAGAGTAGAGAAAGGCAAGAAAAGGAGGGGAATAAAGGAAACACTATTTGGATAGGATGTTCTGTGGACCAGGCTATTTGTGTATAATTACAGTTCCACTTCTCAAGAAGCAGGTGAAGCAAATAATACTATTCCCACTTTGCCAATAAAAAGGCTAATATTCAGGAAAGTTAAATAATCTTCCTTAGTTCATAAAATCCAGTCAGTGATAGAGTCAGGATTCATACCAATATATATCTGACTTGAAGAGAAGAGAGAAATTCCTGTGGACTAAGATAATCAAGAAAAGCTTAATTTGATTTGACCATGGTCTAGTAGAAGAAATATTAGAAGACATTTGGAAGAATAAGCTTGAAACTAAGAATGGAAAAATGTATGATAGATAGATAGATTAGTTGATAGATAGATAGATAGATAGATAGATAGATAGATAGATAGATAGATGATAGACAGACGATAGATAGATGATAGATAGATGATAGAATTCCCTGGAAAACTAAGCCACTGGTTAAAATTCAATTTATAATAGATAGCTCAAGCCCCTACCCCAATTAGCTTTCCTTCTGGAAAACTGTTCTTTTTTTTTTTCTTCTAAGAGAAGTGTAGATAACAGAAAATTAGTAATTTCTAATTCCCTGTTAAGATAATATTGCAGAGTGTGGAAGAGAACTGACTCTAATATGGCCCCATGATTCCTACGTCCTGAAATTCATGTCTTTGTGTAATTCTTGTGTGAGTGTAAGTGGGACCTATGACTTGATTCTAACCAGTAAATTAAGGCAAAGATGTTGAGATGTCACTCATATATTATGTTACGTAACACTTCATCTTGCCAGCCGACCAGCTTTTGCTCTCCTACCGGCCTTGAAGAATCAAGCTGCCATGCTGTAAACTGCCTACGGAGAGGTCCACATGGCAGAGAACTGTGGGCAGTCTCTTAGAGCTGGTGACCTCCAGCCAATAGCCAGAAAAAAACCAAACTTCAAGTCCTGCTGCAAGGAAATGAATTCTACCAATAACCTGAGTGAACATGGAAGTGAATTCTTCTCCAGTTGAGTCTTCAGATGAGAAGGCAGTTTGTTGGCACTTTGATTGCAGCCTAGTAAGACACTGAATGAGAAAAATCTATCTAAGTCATGCCTAGACTCCTGCCCTCAAAAACAGTGAGATAATAATTATGTGTTATTTCAAGCCACTAAGCTTTTGGAAATTTTTTTATGCAGCATAAATAACATGCTTTTCCATGCTGGAAACTTTTCCATGCTGGAAACTCACAAAGAGCCTTACGCTATTTATTGATTCTAGTTGCATTTCTAATAGTGATGACTCTTAATGGTGTAAATTGGTTAGCAATTTGCTCAGCTACTTCTAACACATGTGACTCTCATTGGAGAAACTTTCCAGAAACTGTTCCTCTCAGTAGGATATCTGGATTATATGGCCTGCCATGTTTCTTCTGCCCTCAAATAGCTCCTGGTACTTGCAGACATGACCCTTTACCACCTCCACTAGGGTAGAGGTCATACCAGAGTCCCTGACTAACCAGATCGACCATATAATTTATTGTACAAACTGGGACACTCTCAAGAGCAAAAGGAGCACTATTACAAATTAAACTGGCCTCATGCCTGTTAGGATGTCCATTATCAAAGAGACAAGAGATAGCAAATATTGACAAGGATGTGGAGAAAAGGGAATGCTTGTACACTGTTGGTGGGGATATAAACTGATAAAACCACTGTGCCAAACAGTATGGAGGTTCCTCAAGAAATTAAAAATAGAATGATCATATGATCCATCAATCCCACTTCTGAATATATATCCAAACAAAATAATTATCTCAAAGAGTTATGTGTACTCCTATGTTCATTGCAGCATTCATTATTCATAATTTCACAGTAGCCATGGTATGGAAACAACCTAAGTGTCCATCAATGGATGGAAAAAGAAAAAAATATATATATATATAAATATATAAAATGTAATACTATTTAGTCTTAAAAAAGAAGGAAATCCTGGCATTTGTGACAACATGTATGAACCTGTAGGGCATTATGCTAAGTGAAAGAAGCCAGACAGAGAAAGACAAATACAGCATGGTATCACTTATATGTGAAATCTAAAAAAGAAATAAAAAATTCAAAAGTCAAATTTACAGAAACAGAGAAGAGAAAAGTAGAAAAATGGTTACCAGGGGCTGGGGGATTAAGGGGAGAATAGGGAGAGGTTGGTAAAAGGATACAAACTTTCAGTTATATGATGAATGAGGTCTGAGAATCTAATAGATAACATGGTGACTATTGTTGATAACACTGTGTTGTATAATTGAAATTGGCTAAGAGAGTAGAATTTCAATGTTCTCACTAAAGAGAGAGAGAGACAGAGAGAATTAAACTTGGACATCAAGCATAAATCTGGACTGTCCCAGACAAACCAAAGCAGTGTGCATGGCCAGCCTATTGACTAGAATGGCTAAAATAAAAAGATTTACATTACCAAATGCTGTTGAGGATGTGAGCAACTGGAACATAATGGTACGAATGCAAAATATTACAGATGGTTTGGAGAATAGTTTGATCATTCTTCTATTTTAAACATACACTTTTCATACTACCCAGCAAGGCGACTCCCAAGAGAAATGAAAATGTATATCTATACAAAGACTTGTACACAAAAATTCATAGCAACATTATCCACAATAGTGGAAATCTAGAAACAACCCAAATTCTATCAACTAGACAAAAGACTGGCAAATTATGATATAATCATACAGTGGAATACTGCTGGGCAATCAAAAGGAACAAACTACTAATACAAAAAACATCATGGATGAATCTCACATCCTTAATTTTGAGCAAAAGAAATCAGACTCAGCAAACCTAATTTATCTGAAGTTCAAGAACAGGAAGCACTAAGATAAAGAAAAATATAAGAACAGGGGTTGTCCTTGTGTTAGGGCTAGAGGGAATTGTTTCGAAAGAGACATGAGGATACATTCTGGAGAGATGGAAATGTTTATATTGTGAGGGGGTGTTGGTTAAACAGGTATTACCATGGTAAAACTGCATAGTTAGTATTTATGTATTTTAATGCACGTACATTTCACATCATTTTAAAAAGAGGAACTCTAAAAGAGAATAATATAAAAGATATCTTATTTTGAATAGGGTTAATTTTAAAACCACCTGAGGATTTTGCTTTATATTAATGGCATTTTAGCATCCCAAGTAAGGGAGATGATAGCTTCAAAATACTGCCTGTAATTAGAGCCACCTCTAGGGTATTATTTTGTCCCATGAGGGTTATTGACCAAATAAAGCATGTTTAGATCAGAAAAAATCTGAATGACCAAGAAGCTGAAAATCATGTCTTACATAAAGTCCTGGAAGGAACTGTGTTTATTTTTCTAGGAAATGATTGGAGGAACAAGTCTAGCTGTCTTCTGACATTTGAAAATGTGGATATGGAAATAAGAATGTACTCTGTGATGTCCCCGTGGAATAGGACCAACAGACAGATAAACTTGTATACATATGAAGTAGACTGTTTGAGACATAGCAATATTGCAGAGAAACAATTAGCATGGTGAAGTTGTAAGTCCTCCATCAGTGGGAGTATCAAACAGAGGCTTCAGCTATGTTTTGTCCTGGAAGTTTCACAAAGAATTGCTCCACTGAAGGGAGATTGGCCTTCTCTGTTTCTAAGATATCATGATTCTGTGTTGTTAAAGCTTGAAATCTTAGATTTCATGGGTTTCAAATCTTAATGGGACTCAAATGTGACATATGATGCACATTAATCAATACCAGTAGAATAAAATAGTACTGTTTCATTATCATTTTCACGGAAATGGCTTTCACTACAAATGTAAAGGTATCTCTAAGACAGACCAAATCTCCTGGTCCATGCAGCCATATAGTCTCCATATAACTGCAGATAATTTATCTTAGCCCTTGAAATAGCTATCAGAATGATTGGATCCTGAGTAATCTTGTACTCACACTTTGTATTTTTGTTTGTTGTTGTTCTTGTTGTTGTTTGACACAATAAAAACAAAAGCAAAGCTGAAGTGTTTCTAAAATGTGTTTATCCCAATAGAACAACGAAGATACCATAAATTTTTCAGCCCTGGAAGACTTTCAGAGGAAGTGTTACATGAATCCAATGTAGAATTACTTTTACAGCAGAGCTGAGTGTTTTTTAAGTTTCAGGGCATCGAGTGGGAATACTAGGCCCAATAAGGTGTCTCCTCACATCAATTTCTGTGTGATGGAGAAGAATGTTGTAATATATTTTGTAGTTAATACAAAAACACAAAATTGTATTTTTAAGCGTATTGTAAATAAATCTGAGGCTTGATTTTTGTATAGAATTCAATTTGTGGGTTGTACACCTTCTACAGTCATCTTCTATCTTCTTTCACTTCCCTTTTTTTTTTTTAACATCTTTATTGGAGTATAATTGCTTTACAATGGTGTGTTAGTTTCTGCTTTATAACAAAATGAATCAGTTATACATATACATATGTTCCCATATCTCTTCCCTCTTGCGTCTCCCTCCCTCCCACCCTCCCTATCCCACCCCTCTAGGTGGTCACAAAGCACCGAGCTGATCTCCCTGTGCTATGCGGCTGCTTCCCACTAGCTATCTATTTTACGTTTGGTAGTGTATATATTGTCCATGCCACTCTCTCACTTTGTCACAGCTTACCCTTCCCCCTCCCCATATCCTCAAGTCCATTCTCTAGTAGGTCTGTGTCTTTATTCCCGTCTTGACCCTAAGTTCTTAATGACCATTTTTTTTTTTTTTAGATTCCATATATATATGTTAGCATACGGTATTTGTTTTTCTCTTTCTGACTTACTTCACTTTGCATGACAGACTCTAGGTCCTCACTACCTCACACCTCACTACCAATAACTCAATTTCGTTTCTTTTTATGGCTGAGTAATATTCCATTGTATATATGTGCCACATCCATTCAACTGTTGATGGACACTTAGGTTGCTTCCATGTCCTGGCTATTGTAAATAGAGCTGCAATGAACATTTTGGTACATGACTCTTTTTGAATTATGGTTTTCTCAGGGTATATGCCCAGTAGTGGGATTGCTGGGTCGTATGGTAGTTCTATTTTTAGTTTTTTAAGGAACCTCCATACTGTTCTCCATAGTGGCTGTATCAATTTACATTCCCACCAACAGTGCAGGAGGGTTCCCTTTTCTCCACACTCTCTCCAGCATTTATTGTTTGTAGATTTTTTGATGATGGCCATTCTGACAGGTGTGAGATGATATCTCACTGTAGTTTTGATTTGCATTTCTCTAATGATTAATGATGTTGAGCATTCTTTCATGTGTTTATTGGCAATCTGTATATCTTCTTTGGAGAAATGTCTATGTAGCTCTTCTGCCCATTTTTCACTTTCCTTCTTTTATTCTTCTTGACATTAACCACATCAATGTGATTGTTAGAAGCTCCTTAACCAGAGGGCAGAGGCTAAAGAAAAGAACAGCAGTGAAAATCAGTTCCGATATTGCCCTCATAAAATTTTAGTGAAGACATTTGAAATTACTGGTTGGAGGTTTCATATCTCTATGCAGACTTTCCTCCATTAGTAGGTATAATTGAGGGTTATCTATGTCTGAGTTCCATGAACTACTTTAGAAATTATGATGTTTCTTTACACTTGAATATTCCCCCCAAAATTCCATGAAAATATTTTAAGCTATTACTGTGAGTGAATATTTTTCTTTAGATTCCACTTAAAATGCAATAGTCTTTAGCTCTGTGTATTTTCCTTAAACAGTTGATAGATTTAAACTTCGAAAATTACCTCTATAAAACCACTCATTCAGGAAAAAAAAATAGAAGAAGGAAAAGGAGAAGAAAAAGCAGTAAATTTCACCACCAGTAGGTAGATCTTAGATTTGAAGTAAAGAAAAACTTTTGAGGTGACAAATAGTGGATAAATTTGGGGGAAGACCTAGGGAAAGAAGTAAAAGAGTTTTCTTATAAGCTTTATTTAAACACAGGGCAAATTCTTCTTTAATGAGATGTTTTTCTTGTGGCCTTACTGGAAGGCAAGGTGAGCTTAATGAAATCACAGCTCCTTCTAAACTCAGTGGTCCTATGCAAATCATTCCAAGCCTCTTTTCTTGAAAAACTTGCCTGCACGTGATGATAGCGTAAAGAAGTCACTTCTGTTTAGACTCAAGAAAGATTGCCCACTATGCTGTTTCAAATAGGGTTTCCTTAAGAGCTGCCCAGAAGGCATGGCGATTACTTCACAGAAACAAAACACATAAATAATAAATGCAGAAAAAAAATCACTTTTCAAAAATCTAAAATAATCTCTGAATAGAGCAGCGGTTTAGAGTTATAAGCACAAAAGTCACGTTGATTTATATTCCACTATTATGAAATTTATAATGATTACTTGACAGGTAGACTTGAAAAAAGTTTGCCATGTAATTAGGTAGTATAAACAATATGGCTGAGATAAATCAAGTATATGAATTAATTTTGAAATATTAATATGAAGGCAAATGATTGGCCAATTTCAAAGGCATCTAGTACTCAGTCAACTCAAACACTAAGTTGAAATCTTCTCTCCCCAAACTTTGTTCTCTTTCAGTTTCCTCAATTTCATTAAATCAAACCACCATTCATCGTTCTCCATGACGTGTCATTTTCGATATCTCCATTACTCCCCATTTCAAAAGGCTTTAACAAATCCTGTCCATTTTATGTACTAAATAGCTCTCATGCCTGTCTGTCTCCCATTGCAACTATGACCATCACCACCCTAGTCCAACTACTCTCTTTGCCTATATTTCCACAATCATTTCCTAACTATTCTCCTTTTCCAATAGTTTTTCCTTGCAACAGCTAGAAATAGATTTTCAAAATGTCATCTACAACCTATACTCTTAAATCCTTCACTAATTTCTTATTACTCCTAAGATAAAGGTAGATTTCTTTAAAGTCACCTACAAGACCAGCTTTTTGCAGTCCAGCCCTGCTTCAGGCTTTATCCTCTACCTGAAAACAATTTTCTTCAACTTTTGGGGGAGGGGATTATTTCTCCCCTACTCCATCTGTTTCCCTGTGAAGGGTATTCCATTTTGAGTGACACTCCTAGCCTTTTGTGCTACCCCTACTCATTCTGATCTCCATCTATCTACTGCCTCTGCATCTCTTGATTGGTTCTGTGGAAAAGGAAAAGACAAAGGGAGCCAATGTTGACCCCCTATGTTGCTGCAGGATAAATTTCTTTATTCTCACCACTCCAGCTTTCTCTCTTGCTAGAGATCATTTTCTATGCTGTTCCTTCTGCCCTGGACATACTTTTCTTCTCATATCACTTCTCATATTTCACTTCAAGTTTTTCCTTGTCTCTCTCACTGAGGTAAGCCTTTCTCTTATAGCCTCTCTCAGCAGAGTCACGCTTACCACAATGGCAAGTTCACAAATTTTTGGTAACAATTTGAATAATATCCATCCCTTTCACTATTCTAGAAACCTTCCAAAGACAGGGACTACCTAGTTTTGTTCCCCACTGAATTCCCACTACTTAGCCCCTTAAACATTTGTTGATTGGCTGAATGAATGAATGGATATCAAATAATCTTAGATAATAATTATAATGATAAAATCTCAAATTTGGTATCACTGTGTACTATGTACATCCTATGACCATGTACTCCATAAAGTTGATCAAATAAGCAGAACTCTAAAGTTGCAAGGAAATTTGGGTGAATTTATACTCGTCAAATATTTCATAATTCAGACCTTTTCTATTTAGCATAGATCTCCCCCTAGACACACTTTGTTACATTGGCAGGGTTCTACTTTATGTAAATAATTAAATATGAGGAATGCCAAAGGAGAGGACTAGGGAGTAATTCATCAGTTGATTCATAAAATATTTGCTAAGTGCCTATCTTACATTTGGACAAATTGCTTAACTTCTGACAGGTGAGCCTCATTTCTTTAAACATGAAGATAATGTCTATCAGAGGGCTACCATTAGGATTAAATAAGATAAAGTATGTGAAATTGCCCTGCATTATCACCTGCTCATTGTGGGATCTCAGTGATGATTTTTCATATTTATTGAACACTGAACACCATTTTATCTTATTTTTACAACAGTCGTAAAAGAAAATAATTATGCTTATCTCTAATTTTTAGATCAAAAACTTCAGAAAGTTTAAAGGGCTCCTGTCAAATGTTGCCCAGAAATTAGCAACAGAACCTATGATAAAAAGGTCAGTTCTCCTAACTTCTACTCCACTGTAGAAATTACAGTGGAGTAATTTTTAACAAGGAATGGGTAGTCAGAACCTAAAATGGTAGAACTTAAGTCTCATCAGTGTTCAGAAGAGAGGGTTGTTGCTGTTTAGTAACTATGGAGATAAACTTTGGGCCTGATGAACCATTTTGACATTTACAAACAGTTAAGGTAACACCTTTTTTGTAAGCTTGAAAGATTTGCAGGTAAAATAGTCTCTGCAATTAAACAGAACAAAAATAAACTAAAACAAATAAACTAAAACAGTAACTGTATCCCATTTCAGAAACAGGAGAAGATAAAGAGGTAAGAAATGAAATTTACCGACATATTGCCTTTAATTTTTTCTTTTCCTATTTATATTTTGAAATATTCTCCTTTATTATTTGCAATGTGTTACTTCATATATTTTGAGTATTTTCTGACTCCTCCCTCTGAAATGACCCTTGCCTGTCCAGATACCCCACATATACATCTTTACAATTACTACCCTCCCACTTCCTACTTCTACATTACCCAGATGTCTTCATCCCTTTCCCCAATCTTCATTGACATCTTCTCTGCACCCTTAACAATGAGACTTCCTTGTTATGCACTTGCTTAATTTATGTCTGTTTTACACAGTATTCATTGCCAAGACATCTGGTTCCTTCCACTCATGAAAAACACATAGAAAAAGAAGAAAATTCATTTTTCCAATGAAAAACATTTAAATGGTTAAATAAATTAATTGAAATTCTTCATTATTTTTTGTTCCCTTTGTTCTAATCTTATCTGCCATCACTTAACATCTCTATGCCTGCATTTCTGTCTTCCTTCCGCAGATACTTACTGAGTACCTGTTATGTTCCAGACCCTTACTTCCTTGGGATGGTAAATGCAGAGGTGATAAATACATGATAGATGATAGATAAATAGAGTGTGCATATGTCTGTGAGTACATGTGCATGTATCATGTGCTTGTGTGTATTCCCTGCCCTCAAAGATCAGAAGGGGAAACAAATAATTAAGAATATAAAAAAAAAACAAAGTACAATCTATTTCTTTCTCTAATGACCCTTAGGCAGTATCTACCGGGCTGAACCATATGAAATGGCCAATATTCAACTTTTTATAACCACAAAAAATGGCTCTGTCATATTGTTCAATCTAATAAAAACATTAAAACCATTTGTCAAAAAGTGAGAAACGCTGTCGCCCAGCTACACCCGGTTGTTTTGTCATTATGAACTCAGCTGAATGATTTCACTTTTTAAGTGAATTAATGGAATTGACCTGATTGGGCCTTTTTCAGAAGCATTTTAACTTAAGGAAACTTTTGTTTCGTTGCTACTCTACTCATATATGGGTTGTAGATAATATAAAGTCAAAGTTCAGTGACCCCCTAACTGGCCACCTCAGTTGGCCGTCTTCCCGTGGAGAGGACACAGGGAGGAATTCTGCCTGGCTGCCTACCACATTCCCTCTCCCGCTCCCCCCGTCCCCTTCCCCCCGTCCCCCTCCCCCCGCTCCCGCTCCCTCTCCCGCTCCCCCCGTCCCCCTCCCCCCGCTCCCCCACAACTGCTCTGCCACCTCCTTTCTCTTTGCCTGCGCTCCAAAGCCAGCTTAAGCAAATGTTGTGTGTTTTTTTTTCCGCAGTCAGGTAACATTTATCCTAACCAACATTTACCCAAATCAATGCATTTTAATCGAAACTAATGGCAGTTAGCTTAAATCAACAGATTTTTCACAGACCCAAGTACATTAAATCAATGTATTTCTCAAAATTGCTATATCTTATGTAAAACAATGCATTTTCATTTTATCCAGGACGCATTTTTATTTCACTCTATTCTGCCAAGTTAAAGAGTCAGACTGAAGTAATAGATTTCTTTTTTTCATACCAGGCCTAAGATCTTGAATGAAAGAAACATACTAATCTTTCAGATATATGAATTTGATTTCATTCGGTTGAATGTAACAGACATTTATTGAGCACCTACTGTTTGTGAGATACTGTGTGTGACACTCTGGAGGGTATGGAGCAATTAAGATAGAGTTCTTACCCATAGAAGTTCATAATTTAGGGGTGAATACTTCCATGGACAGAATTAATTATAACCTAAGACAAACAGCTAGGGAAACGTAATGAAGGAAGGTATGAACTGTGACTGAGGGATTTAGGAGGAGATGCCAAAGAAGTTGCATTTAAGCTCATCTTTGAATGATGGATACCTGGAGTGGCAAGAACATGCTAGATAGATTGGATAGATGGAACAAGGTATTAGTTATGTCATACCAGCTATTGTAACTAAACATACACCCTAAATTTTCAGGAGCTTAACAAAATAGAAATTAATTTCTCACTTACATTACAATCCACAGTGGCCATTCCTGATCAGGAATTCACTATTTTTAACTTGATGTTTCTAAAATGAAGGGTCCTTCCAACTGGTGACTTCAGCATCTGGGACTTCGAGGACTCTGCATCCAGCAAGTGGAAGGGGAAAGAACTTGGAGAAGGCACATCTGCTTCTAAGAGCTTTAGCCGAGAAGTGATACCAGTCACTTCTGCTTACGTTCCGTGGGTAAAAACAACCGGTCTCGTGCTGTACCTTGATGCAGATGGACTGGGAGATGTAGACCTTGTCTGGGAAGTGACACCTAGTGATAACTACATACTGTGCAGGGAGGAGTATGAGCTTAAGTGGACACCAGCTACTTTGTCACAGTCAAAGACACAGGTGAGAAATACAGAAGGTTATGATTATGGCATAGAAGGTAGGTGATGACTATTTTAGAAGGAAAGCAAGGCCAGAGTATGAAGAGTTCTCTACACCACCCTGGAGTGCTAATTCTGCACATAAATGGGAGTCACTGAGTGGGATTCATGTTCTTATAAAAGAGACCCCACAGAGCTCCCTCCTGCCTTCCCCATGTGAGGACACAGTGAAAATTCAGCAGTCTGATGCTGGGACAGGGCCTTCGCCAGCCCCTGACCATGATGGCACCCTGATCTTCCAGTCTCCAAAACTATCAGATTTAAGTGTCTGTTATTTATAAGCTACCCTCTCTATGGTAATTTGTTATAGGAGCCCTAAAGGACTAAAACTGACCCCTACTAAGTTTTCTCGTCAGTAAAACGGAGCGAGCAGTACTCTTTCACACAGCAGTTTCCTCTGTGAGTTACCTTTGGATTACCCAAAAAAGGCAACGTAGTGGCCTTCTGTAATCATTTCTTTTAAAATGAAAATGTATGTTTATGTCACTTAGGTTATATAAGCTCAAGAACAATTAACAAGATAATAATGCAGCCATCATTTGTTAAGGAACTACTGTGTGCTAGGTGTGCTAGATATTGATAAATTATTTCTAATCCTTACATAGTTAAAACCCACCCCACTTTGAGATTCCTTTCACTTCTCTGTTTGGCCTTCTGATAGCCTTCTCTACCCTCTTCGTTTTTTCAACTGAATTTCAGCAGTATCCTTGTGATGTAAGTAAACTGCATAATTGTTGTGTTTTAGAGATGGTGCACCTGTACTGCATTGGGTAAAGCTGGCAATTGTTTGCCTAATTGGGCACATGATTGTATTCTGCCACCACACCAGCATTTCTAGCAGGTGGGACCCACAAGAAATGAAATTAACTCTTACTTTGGCGAGAGCCACCAAACAATTTTTTGACCCTAGGCTGGGGATTATGACCATTTTTGAGCACTCAAAAATTATAACAAAGATTATTTGTTGCTTAACTGCTTACCTAAAATTTATTCACAAATTTACTTGTATAATTATAATTTTTTGAAAATCACCGGGCTTACAAAGCTTTGGAGCTGCATTTTCCCTCTGTCCCAAGGGATAATATGTGATATTTACATTGGTCATAAGTATATGTGCATTTATTTATTTATAAAAAGTGTCACATTCACTGACAATAAGAAAAATCTCCTTCACTCTCACATCCCAACACGTTTCCTGATAGTGTTCCTATTTTGCCAGATGGAAACTTTTCCCCTCTTTGCCTCTCCCAATATGGTTGACTTGCTATGATTAGGAAGAAAAGTGCTTCCTATGTCCTGTTTCTGAGAAAGGAGGAGACTGGGTCTTGTGTTCATTTTTATGGTGATTATGGTGCCTGAGAACACAGATACTACATCTTCAACTGTCAAGGCCTAAGACGCTGCTGCTGCAGCGCTTACTAAAGGCCACTGAGAAACTCAGCAGAACCAAGGATCTTGATTTGATCGATCGACTTGATTCCTTTACGTGAATCTCAAAATACAAATATTAGTTATGGCACATTAGCTATAGAATTTTTAAAGTCTATCCCCATATATTATTCTTGTCCATTTTTTACATATATATGGAAGTGTTATACTAAATCTGAATTTTGGAACTGGGCACTCTTCAGCTTCAGCTTTCTCTTCTGTATAAAAAGGATTAATAACATTGTTTGGATGATTAAGCAGGGAACATATGTAGAGAGTCTACTACAATGCCAGCCATCTAATAGTCTTTAAAATGTTGGTATTAATCTGGACAAATATATGACATATGCTTAATGATTGCATGCTATGATTTATAAGTCACACATAAATGTATAACACAAAATTGAGTGGGATTTTTCCTTTTTCCCTGGGTTTAGTGCTTGATGCCCAAAGCTGAAGGAAAATCGGTACTGAGTCCCCTACATGCAAAAGAGAACTTGCAACAACTGTATGCTGGCAGCTCCTCCCAAGTCTTTCTTTAAGGCAGCAGAACTGGCCCTACTACCAGTTGCCAAAAACAGAATGCTCCACAATTCGCTTCTGATTAAAAAATAATACTGGAAAGAGGAAAAGTTAGTTGCCATCCTAGGGAAGGTAGCGTTTATGGTTAAAAAGAAAGTGCCCTTCCACTCCTTCACAAAACTAAGTCATGGTGTTAGGAAGAAACCTCTTCTTAGAGATTGGCATTGTGTGAAAAGTGGAAGAACTTACATCTCTGTTTCCTGCTAGGTGATTAATTAACTAGTGTAAAAGAGTTGTTGGAAGAGAATGACTTGCATTTTCTGAAGGTTAGGGGCTTACAAGAGCACTGATACTGAGGTCTGGTTATTGTCTGGAGATTTCTAAAAGCGAGAAGGTTGACAACACAATAAAAAGGGATCGCAATATAGTATGCCTAGGAAGAAAACGGGGCAGCTTTCCACCCTATCCCAGTTTTCTGCAGCCCTCAAAAAACATTGATTAAAAAAAACAGCTATTCTGATTCCAAAGAGCCCAATGCTTTGAGGTAGAAGCAAATAACCTGGGCTGGCCAAGTGTTCAAAACTAAGAGAACGTGTTAGAGGCATGAATTGCTGGTAAGAGCTGGAGAGAAGCATGACTTCCCCCTCTAAATGGACTAACCATAATAGAAAGTGTTAGGTTAAAGCTGATCACTGACTCAGTAAAATTATCCACACTCTCCATGTGGAGACCAATACATTGGCAGAGACACCAACAGTGAATGGAAGGTACCAAGCCAGAGTGAGATTAGGGAAACTTTCCTGCAACCAAGTCTGAGAAGATGGTTTCTCACTTATCTCCCTTCCCATTCTTGATTCCTGAGGCTTTGAAAAGGGGCAGATGCTAGAATAGAATGAAGAGGGAAAATAATGGCCCTTCCCAAAATCAGATCTATTTGAGACATAAGAAAGTGTTGAGGGAAGTGATAAAATGATAATGAAAATAACAATTATTATATTAATAGATAATATATATTTCTTTCACTCTATTCCAGGCAATATTCCAAGTTCTCAACATATAGAGGAGCCATATAATGTAGGTTATTTTATTATCTCCATTTGATTGCTGAGGAAATGAAGTCCATTTGAGTTTGAGTGACTAAGTCAAGGAACCAAAGCTAGTAGTTGGTGGTTCTGGCATTGAAATCAATAGAATATGGGTCCAGCATCTGCACTCCTAGACTGGAGTTCAAAATTGTAATCTGGACTGAAATTTTAATAATCAAAATGTACGCAAATTTTCACTGAAGGATGTGAGAAGAGAGTTTGACAGAGAAAGTCTAAAAACAGATACCAGAGAAAAATAGAAATACCTCAACAAGTTAAAACTGCTTGATAAACTCTCAATAAACTGATTTTAAAAGCATAAGTAAATATATATATGATATACAATATATATGTATTTTATATATGTGTGTGTATGTATATATATGTGTGTATATATATATATACATTGATATATATATGTTTATATATATATAGAACAAATTGAAGGATGTTACTCGTATATGTACAGCTGATTCACTTTGATATAAAGCAGAAACTAACACACCATTGTAAAGCAATTATACTCCAATAAAGATGTTAAAAAAAAAAAGAATGTTACTCATATAACAACTACTGTACTGTGTATAATTTGCATAGCATATGTGCAAATTCTATGCAAATGTTAGAGATCATTATTGATCATAACTGAAATTATTGATCACAATATATTGGATTTATCTTATTTCCTAAATGTTCACCATTAGCTTTCTTTATTGAAAAGCCAGAGAAGATAAACATAGATGCATCTCTTAAGAAAACCAACTCTCATTCTTTATATTTATGTCATTACAATGGAAATGGTAGATGCATGATCACAAGGGAAGTTTAATATTAGATTGAAGAAAATATTAAAAAGTACAGCAGACTGGCTAAAACAAGTCTGTACTGGCACAGGGAAGGGTCCTGGTGACATGCTAGGTCTTCTCCACATCTAATTTTGATAATATGATTGATGATGTGATTTCTCATAAGTGGTGGAAAGAAACAACATCAAAATTAATCACATTATGCTGGCATTTGGAAGTCTAAATAAAAGGTATGCGAACTCATTACAGGAAGATATTTTTTTCATTTGAAATTTAAATTTGCCAGCCCATCCATATTTGTCTGGGAAACTTGTGAATTTGTTTGTAGATGAAAATGACCAGAGTTGAGTAATCAGTTCTAGCTGATTACGGTTTATAATAGGCAGCCCAGGGACTTCCTGGCAGTTACAGATCTGCCTTTACAAATCTGAAGAATAAGGAGGAGGATGAGATGCCCTGAGTCTCTGTGGCCATGTTTCCCTGTTCCTTCAAAGAAAGAAATGACCCCCTCCACCAGCCAAATGCTAATGAAAATTCTCTTTGCAAATTTGGTTTGCTCAGTAGTTAGATTTTTCCTTTAAAATGGAAATGTTTAGGAAGAGTTTTCAGTTGAGAGGATAGTACGCTTTATTTCATAGACTTTTCAATGATATAGTCATGACTGTGTGGCAGTCTCCACCAAGGGGGAAATTAACTTTAATATAAAAACACACGGCTAAGAGAACTCAAGAAGTCTATCATTTTTCCAATATGCAGTATTCAAGCCCCACAGCAGTACACCCTACACTTAAACTATCAAGAAATTTAGGCTATTTGAAATGTTACAAATGTGCAAGCAATACCCATTATCCTAGATGGGCGATACAATTTATGGAAGATATAATAAATAGAGGGAAACTTAGTATGTTTGTTCAATATAGAGTAGGTAATTGAAGTACAGGATCCAAAGTAAAACCATAAACAGTAATTAGATAGTGAAATGTGGAGAGTTAACTGTGACCCACATAATAATACAGCTGAACATCAGCCAAGAGAAAAGTTGCCTTGCATTTGGAAGCAGATTATAAAGGGAATCTTTGCTTAATAAACATCTGGAGAAACTGTGATGATATCTGAAGAAGAATATTCCGAAGAAGGGAACTCTCTAATCTTAACCTTACAATCTTGATTTGTGGAGGAACATACGATTACCTAGATGTTATTATGTACATCTGGAATGGAGTTAGTGAGATGTCTCTGTGAGCCTCAGCACTGAGCAAATTGCAATAAAAATGTGTAGAGTTGCTTAGTACAGTTAGTACCACTGACAGTTTCAAGTTAAAAGTTCTCTTCAAGGTTGTTTTACTGTTTAAGGTCTTGGGTGCAAATAAAAGAAAGAAATTCTGTCTACGTTAAGCAAAAATAGAATTTAATGGAGGGATGTGAGAGGCTCACAGGATTACTGGGGAGTGAAAGGATAGGACTGGAAAAAGGAGTAGGGCAAAGCAGCAGGAACATCCTTGGATAATGCACCCTCATTTCAGCTGTAATACACACTTACTAACCAGTATCTACCACATGATCAAGAGTCAAGGTACCGGGAGAGAACACCTGATTGGTTGATGGAGGATTGAAGGTACACCCATCATTGTACTGGGTCAGAGAGAGGCAGAATATGTACCTTGAAACTTTCCTCAGGAATCATGTGCTTTTTAATGCCTATTATGTAATAGACACTTTTGAGTGTCTGTTATATAATAATATTATATATTATACATATAATATTATTATATAATAAACACCGCAAAGCACTAGGATGCAAAAGTTCTGCCTTTTAGGAATTTAGATACTTTTAATCACTGCAGGAAGTAGGAGAGAGCAGTACAAGATAGAACCAAAAGAAGGATCTACTACTATCCTCATTTTACATATGAGGAAGGAGATGCCTAGAAAGGTAAAATAACATGCCACATATTACACAGTTTGAATGGAAAGAAATGAAAATCATGAGTAATGTCCAATTAGGCAATTAGGGTGGCCCTAATTTGTTGACCAAACTGGAACATTTTTGAGATCGTTATTAATATTTATGCCAGGAAAACAGACTTAAACAGGAGTATCCCTGGTTGATCATATCCTTGGCATATCAGAATGCAATAATCCTGAGAATGACAACAATCTACGAAGGACACTGCTTACTGGCTATGTCCACTTCAGGCAGAAGAAACAGGAACAGTGCTGACCAATAGAAATTTCGACAATGATGGAAATGTTCTATTTCCACGTTTCCAGTATGTGGAATCTGTCCAAATTGTGGCAGCCATTAACCACATATGGTTATTGACCTCTTGAAATGTGGCTAATATGACTAAGGAACTAAATATTTAATTTACTTAAATTTAATTAATTTAAATGTGAATACACATGCCTGGTAGCTACCAATATGAATAACATAGAACTAGATTTTAATTTTAACGTAGGGTTCATTGGATTTTTATAGCTATTTATCACAAGACTCTAAAGAGATGATTTAACTTGGAACTTTATCATGACAAAAGGATTAATGGTTACCTAAAAATGATATTCATAGACAAAAAATGATAAATGATATTCAGTTGGAATAAGTGAACATATATACACTAAATATGGCAAATCAGTCTCTGATATTTATTTTTAATTCCACTTCACTAAGGAGTTGTGAGATTCTGGATATTCTCTTTGTTTGTTATTGTAGGAAAAGGAAAACAATTTCCCCTCTCCCTTTCTAGGTTCTTGGCTGAAACTCTCCTGTAATAAAATATATTAACAAGAGAAAAACAAATAGAAATTTAATAACATGTAAACTTCCTAGAAACTTCAGAGATACCCAGGAATACTGAGTAACTCCCAAATGGCTCAAACCACCACCACTATCTTCAGCTATTATTTGTCTTCCCTACCTTTGCTCAAGCAGTTTTGCTTTGTTTTGTTTTGTTTTCTTTTATCTGTGACTGATCTTATGCTTTGGAAGCCATGTAGTTCTCATCAAGGTTGGTGTGAGATGCTAGCTAATTGCTTTACCCTGGGAATGACCTCTGTCAAAATAATCCCAAAGTCCTCAGTTCCTTTTCTTATCTAACTGCTTCTGTGTGAATCCACCCTGCCTCTGTGGGAAGAAAGGAATTTTATATCTCATTTCTTGGCATAAAAAGTAACTGCAGCTTGAGTCTAACAAATTAGGTCCCCCCTCTGGGCTGAAGTTTTGGATACCATTAAGCAGTATAATAGCATGGTTGGAAATACAGGCTCCAGTGAAACAGAATACATGTGAAAAACTATTCAATCAATTACTAACTGGATGATCATGGGCAAATTATTTACCCTTCTTAAGTCTCAGTCTCTTCATTTATAAAACAAGTTTTAAAAAGTGCTTTCCTCTTTGAGTTACTGTGGGGCTGTACATATAAAACACAAAGCATGGTTTATAATATAAAGTAAGCATTAATTTAAATCAACTAAATTTTTGAGCCCCTACCAAGTGTGCTAAAGGCTGAGGAATGTAGCATGGAGCTGACAGTTTAGTGGGCAATTCTGCCAATACCCCAACCCCTGACTCTATGTTGATATGTGCTATGATTGGGTAAATATTGGGTTCTATAAGAAGATGCTAAGGAGGGCAGAGAAGGTTTCCTGGGAAAATAATTAAACACTCCTCAAATCCTGCTAGTGTAACCTTGCAAATTTTGTATACAGTCAAGTCCTAGGAAGTTAGGACTCATTCACAATTGAACTTAAATAGTTTTGCTTCTCTTTTTTTTGGCTTTTGTTTTGCTTTGTTTTTTGTATGTTTCCTGATCTTTAGCTATTTTCAGGAGTGTGTATTAATCCAAGGAGTCAAAATTGTTCAATCATAAGTTGTAGTGTCATTTATTTATGCCTTTACTCAATAACAACTTATTGAGTATCTAACACACCAAACACTGCAATCTGCAAGACGTAATGGTGAATAAATCAGACGAGACTCCTGCCCTCATGGTGCTTAGAATCTAGTGTGTGGCTTATTATCTATGTTCACTATATTATTTCTTCATTGAAGTATAGTTGATTTACAATATTATATTAGTTTCAGATGTATAATGTAGTGAGTCAGTATTTGTATAGATTTTACTCCAGTTAAAGTTATTTTAAAATATTGGCTATATTCCCTGTGCTGTACAATATCCTTGTATCTTAATTATTTTACACATAGGACTTTGTATCTCTTAATCCTCTAACCCTATCTTGCCCCTCCCCACTTTTTCTCCCTACTGGTAACCACTAATATGTTCTCTACATTGCTGAGTCTGTTTCTGTTTTGTTATACTCATTCATTAGTTTTATTTTTTAGATTCCACATATAAGTGATAGCAT
Organism: Balaenoptera acutorostrata; assembly: GCF_949987535.1. Lineage (NCBI taxonomy): Eukaryota > Metazoa > Chordata > Mammalia > Artiodactyla > Balaenopteridae > Balaenoptera > Balaenoptera acutorostrata. The sequence goes on from NC_080068.1 coordinate 93,835,262, forward strand.
GCAGTATTTGTCTTTCTCTGTCTGACTTATTTCATGAAATATAATACCCATCATGTGCATGGATGTTGCTGCAAATGACAAAATTTCATTCTTTCTTATGGCCAGGTAGTACTCCACTGTATATATGCGCCACATCTTTATCCAGTCCTCTGTTGATGACCACTTAGGTTGCTTCCATGTCTTGGTAGTTGTAAATAATGCTGATATGAACATTGGGGTGCATATATCTTTTGGAATTGGTATTTTTATTTTCTTTGGAAAAATATCCAGGGGTGGAATTGCTGGATTGCATAGTAGTCCTTTTTCTTAGTATTTTAAGGAACTTCCATATTGTTTTATACAGTGGCTGTACCAATTTACATTCCCACCAACAGTGTATGAGGGTTCCCTTTCCTCCATATCTTTACTAATATTTCTTATTTCTGGCCTTTTTAATGATAGTCGTTTGGGCAGGAGTGAGGTGCTATTTCATTGTGGTTTTGATTTGCATTTCCTTGATGACTTGCAATGTTGAGCATTTTTTTGGGTGCCTGTTGGCCATCTATATATCTTCTTTGGAAAAATGTTTATTTAGATCTTCTGTCCATTTTTTTAAATTAGGTGGTTTGTTTTTTTGATATTGAGTCATATGAGCTGTTTATGTATTTCAGACATTAACTCCTTATCAGTTATGTTATTTGCAAATATTTTCACCTGTTCAGTATGTTGTTTTTATATTTTGTTGATGGTTTCCTTTGCTATGCAAAGGCTTTTAAGTTTAATTAGGTCCCATTTGTTTATTTTTGCTTTTGTTTCCTTTACCTTAGGAGATAGATCCTAAGAATATATTGCCACCATTTACATCAAAGAGTGTTCTGCCTATGATTTCCTCTAGGAGTTTTATGGTTTCTGATAATACATTTAGATTTTCAATCCATCTTAGTTTATTTTTGTATCTGGTATTAGAGAATGTTGCAATTTCATTCTTTTACATGTAGCTGTCCAGTTTTCCCAGCACCACTTATTGAAGAGACTGTCTTTTTCCATTGTATATTCTTGCCTCCTTTGTTGTAGATTAATTGATGACCATAAGTCTGTGGAGTTTTTCTGAACCCTATATTCTGTTCCATTAATGGGTCTGTTTTTGTGCCAGTACCATACTGTTTTGATTACTATAACTTTGTAGTATAGTCTGAAGTCAGAGATCATGCTTTCTCTAGCTCTGTACTTCTTTCTCAAGATTGCTTTGGCTATTTGGGTCCTTTGTATTTCCATACAAATTTTAAAATTATTTGTTCTAGTGCTATGAAAATGCCATTGGTATTTTAATAGGAATTGCTTTGAATCTGTAGCTTGCCTTGGTTAGTATGGTCATCTTAACAATATTCATTCTTCCAATCCAAGATCGCAGTATATCTTTCCATCTGTTTGTGTTGTCTTCAATTTCTTTCATCAGTGTCTCACAGCTTTTGGAGTACAGGTATTTTGCCATCTTAGGTAGGTTTATTCCTAGGCATTTTATTCTTTTTGATGCAATGATAAATGAGATGGTTTCCTTAATTTCTCTTTCTGATAGTTTGTTGTTATTGCATAGAAATATGACAGATTTCTGTATATTAATTTTGTATCCTGCAACTTTATCAAATTCTTTGATGAGCTCTAGTAGTTTTCTGGTAGCATCTTTAGGATTTTCTATGTACAGTATCATGCCATCTTCAAACAGTGACAGTTTTACTTCTTCTCTTCCAATTTGGATTCCTTTTACTTCTTTTTCTTGTCTGATTGCTGTGGCTATAACTCCCAATACTATGTTAATAGAAGTAGCTAGATTGAGCATCCTTGTCTTGTTTCTGATTTTTAGTGGGAAAAGCTATCAGCTTTTCACCATTGAGTATGATGCTAGCTGTGGGTTTGTCATACATGGTTTTTATTATGTTGAGGTATGTTCTCTCTATTCCAACTTAGATGAGAGTTTTTATCATAAATGGATGTTGAATTGTGTCAAATGCTTTTTCTGTGACTATTGAGATGATCATGTGATTTTTATCCTTTCTTTTGTTAATGTGGTGTATCATACTGATTGACTTGCTGATATTTAGTCATCCTTGAATCATTGGAATAATGCAACTTGATATGGTGTATAATCCTTTTTATATATTATTGAATTTGGTTTGCTAATATTTTGTTGAAGATTTTTGCATCTATACTCATAAGAGACATTGTCCTGTAATTTTCTTTTTTTTAGTGTCTTTGTCTGGTTTTGATATCAGTGTAATAGTGGTCTTTTAGGATGAATTTGGAAGAATTCCCTCCTCTTTACTTTTTGGAATAGTTTGAGAGGGATAGGTATTATCACTTCTTGTTTGATAGAATTCCCCCATGAAGCTGTCCAGTTCTGGACTTATGTATGCTGGGACTTTTTGATTGCTAATTCAATTTCAGTATTAGTGATTTGTCTGTTCAGATTGCCTATTTCTAATTGTCTGTTCTAATTGTCTATTTCCTTATTCGGTCTTGTATCTTTCTAGAAATTTATCCATTTATTCTAGGCTGTCCAGTCTGTTGACATATAACTGCTTGTAGTGTTCTCTTACTATTTTTTGTAACTCTGTGATATCAGTTATAATTTCTCCTCTTTCATTTCTTATTTTGTTTATTTGGGTCTCTCTCTTATTCTTGATGAGCCTGGCTGAAGGCTTATCAATTTTTTTTATCTTTCGAAAACCAGCTCTTGGTTTCATTGATCTTTTCTCTATTAATTTTTGGCCTCTATTTTATTTATTTCCTCTCTGATCTTTATTATTTTTTCCATCTGCTGACTTTGGGCTTTGTTTATTCTTCTTTTTCTAATGCTTTTAGATGGTAGGTTAAGTTGTTTATTTGATATTCTTCTTGTTTCTTGAAGTAGGCCTGTATCACTATAAATTCCCATCTTAGAACTGCTTTTGCTTCATCTCATAGATTTTGGAAAACAGTTTTTTATTTTCATTTGTCTCCAGGTATTTTCTGTTTTCCTCTTTAATTTCTTCACTGACCATTGGATTTTTAGTAGCATGTTGTTTACTCTCTACACGTTTGTGTTTTTCTCATTTTTCTTCCTGTAATTCATTTCTAGTTTCATAACAATAGTGGTCAGAAAAAAATGCTTGATGTATTTTCTATCCTCTTAAATTTTTTGAAAATTTTTTATGGCCTAGCATGTGATCTATCCTGGAGAATGTTCCATATGCACTTGAAAAGAATGTGTATTCTGCTGTTTTTGGATGTAACGTCCTGTAGATATCTATTAAATTCAGCTAATCTGGTGTGTAAGTATACTACTGTTTCCTTATTGCTTTTCTGTCTGGATGATCTGTCCATTGACGTAAGGTGTTAAAAGTCCACTATTATTGCATTATTGTCAATTCCTCCCTTTGTGTCTGTTAATATTTGCTTTATATGTTTAAGTGCTCCTATGTTAGGTGTATATGTGTTAGCAAATGTTTTATCCTCTTCTTGTATTAATCCTTTTACCATAATATAATGCCTTTCTCTGTCTTTTGTTACAGATTTTGTTTTAAAGTCTATTTTGTCTGGTATGAGTATTGCTACCCCTACTTTCTTGTCATTTCCATTTTCTCACTTTCAGACTGTGTGTGCCTTTAGTTCTGAAGTGAGTCTCCTGTAAGCAGCATATAGATGGGTCTTGTTTTTAACCTAATTTGTCACCCTATGCATTTTGATTGGAGCATTTAGTCCATTTTTAAAGTGATTGTTGACAGGTATGTACTTATTGCTATTTTGTTACCTATTTTCTGATTGTTTTGTATTTCTTCTCTGTTCCTTTCTTCTTATTTTAGTTTCTTCCCTTGTGGTTTGATGATTTTCTTTAGTAGCATGCTTTTGTTTTCTTCTCTCTAGTTTTTGTGCATCTATAGTAGGTTTTTGATTTGCGTTTGCCCTCTGGTTCGTGTATGTTCACCTATAAGTATATCTACTCGTTTTAAACTGGAAGTCATTTAAGTTCAAACACATTCTAAAATATCTACATTTTCCTTACTCCCCTCTCACGCATTTTGTGGTTTTGATGTCATATTGTACATCTTCATGTTTATCCCTTGACTGTTTATTGTAGTTATGGTTGATTTTGCAATTTTTTGTCTTTTAATATTTATAGTAGCTTATTTAAGTAGTTGATCCACATTCTTTACTAGATACTGGCTTTCAGTTATGCGATTTTTTCCTTTCCTATAAATTCTTGCTTCTTACTATAGCCTTTTATTTTCCACTTAGAGAAGACCCTTTAACATTTCTTTTAGGATAGGTTTATTATTGATTAGCTCTTTTAGTTTTTGCTTCTCTGAGAAGTTCATTGTCTCTCCTTCAATTCTGAATGATAATCTTGCTGGTAGAGAATCCTAAGTTGTAGGTTTTTCCCTTTCAGCACTTTAAATATATCATTCCACTCCCTTCTGGCCTGCAAAGTTTCTGCAAAAAAATCAGTTGATATTTTTACTGGAGTTTCCTCGTATGTGACTCTTTGTTTTTCTCCTGCTGCCTTTAGAATTCTCTCTTTAACTTTTGTGTTTAATTATGATATGTCTTGATGTGGGTCTCTTGGAGTTCATCTTGTTTGAGACTCTCTAGGCTTCCCGTACCTTGATATATGTTTCCTTCTTCAGGTTCAGGAACTTTTCAGCCATAATTTCATCAAATATATTTTCAAACTTTTTCTTTCTCTCTTCTCCCTCTGAGACCCCTATAATGTGGATGTTAGTACACAGAGGTCCCTTAAACTGTTCTCGTTTTTCTTTTAATTTGTTTTTCTTTTTGCTGTTCTGATTGTGTGATCTCCATTACTCTATCTTCCAGATCACTTATGTGTTCTTCTGTATCACGTAGTCTGCTCTTCATTCTTTCTAGTGTGTTTTTCATTTCACCTATTGTATTTTTCAGCTCTGACTGGTTCTTTTTTTATTTTCTAGTTCCTTGTTTAAATTCTCACTGTGTTTATCTATTCTTTTCCCTAGTTCAGTTAGCATTCTTAATACTAATGCTTTGAATTCTTTATCTGGTAAATTATTTATCTCTGTTTCATCAGTTGTATTTTTCATTTTTTTCCTTGTTCTTTCATTTGAAACAAATTTCTCTGTCTTTGCATCTTGCTTAGCTTTCTTTGTTTCTAGTAAATTAGGTGAAACAGTTACCTATTCTGGTCTTGAAGTGGTGTTTTTGTGTGGAAGCATCCCTCTGCAGTCTGTGCATGACCTCTGGCTTTGGTGGGAGACCTGGATCAGAAGTGGGAATGAGTCATGTTTTCTTTCAAGGTGTGCTGACAGCTATCACCTGGTTGGGAGGTAGGAGTGGAAATGGAGAGCCTAGAGCCAGAGCCCAGTGTGAGCTCAGGCTTTTGCTATGCTCAGTGGCCAACACCACCCTAATCAGAGGTGGGCTTGGGTCCCAAGGTACTGGAGCAGAAGCCCCAAGGGTTGGGTTCTAGCTTGTTCCATTCTAGTAATGGTTGTCCTCTCCCTGTTCAGATATGGTGCCAGGTCCAAGCAGGCTTCCTCCCCACAACTGCGTACTGTCCTCACCAATGGCAGGCTTCGCCCTAGTTGGGAGCTGCACAGCAGAGCAAGAGGGGCCAGAGCAAGAACTTGGCCTGGGCCAGGGTGCATGCTGGGGTAGTCAGGGGAAATCGTCCAGAGTAACAGGCAGTTTCAATTTAATTCCTCCACCTTGTTTTCGGAGCAAGCAAGTGTGAACATACTTTTCATGAGCAGAGTTTGTGTTTCTCACAGTCGCCCTGCCAGTTCCACTGGTCTTCAAACCAGCCAAGAGGAATCATCTTCCTGGTGTTGGACCCCATGGCTGGTATGCCCAATATGTGGTTTGAACCACTCACTCCTCAAGGAGGATCTCTAAGACTGTGTAATCCCCCCATTCTGTGTCCCCTCCTGGGGCACAGATCTCAGCCTAATTGCTGCTCTTTTTCCACCTGACTCCATGTGGATATTTCTTATAGCCTTGGTTATATAAGAGTCTTTCTGCCAGTCTCCAGTTTATTTTCAGTGAGAATTGCTCTACATGTAAATGCATTTTTGATGTGTTCATGGGTGGCAGTGACCTCTGTGTCCTCCTACTCCACCATCTTGATCTCCTTCCCCTATGTTCACTATTATTGTAGGTGGCCTTTTCAGATACAACTTGAACTTGTACTTTGTATGTACATCATATCCTCTGTGTGTGGACCAATGTTTCTCAAACTATCAGGGTTGAAGGATCAGTTCTTTTTCTAACGTGTTGCACTGATATTAATAGGCAGCTCATACTACACACAATCCATCGCACAAGATAGACAACATTAAAACTAATTAGTAACCAGTGCAATGACGTAAGTCCATAGATTATGAGCTTGAATGTCACAGTGATGGCAAATTGCCATAAAAGTTTCTAGACTCTTTTTATTTGTATACCAGCAACAAACTCTGTGTACCAACTCCTGTCCACAGGTCACCTGACTAGCAGCTGTGATATAAGTTACACTAATACAGGAATAAGCCTACTGTGTTCATAGAAGCTACTGCAAAGGGGTGGAGGAGGAGGAGGAGGAGAAATCTTCTCATTTTAATGGCTTGTGTATTAAATAGACTGTGTATCATTTGCACCCTGTTCATACTGGGGACATTAATGTGCATCTATATCCACAGCAAATAAAGTGCTCTATAATTTGGCTCCACTGAACCCTACCCAGCAAATGAAAAAGCTGTGCAGCTGTTGTGTGGTAAAGTTAAGGGAGGAAGTTTTCAACTTGCCTTTATGAAACTCAGATAGGAACATAAATGGAAATATTTAGATTTCTAATTGGCAGTAGGGTAAGGGATCAATGGTAGTAGTAGCTATAGGGTAATAATTTAATACCCTATATATCCTAATATATATGAAAGAGAATACTTTCTAATCACTTTGTTGAAAAAAGTTAATACTGCTTTTATAATTATTCATTTTGCTCCCAAAGATTATCAACAATATCAAGTCAGATCATATCCTAGATGCCATCTTCTATAAAGGAAAGACAAATTTAATAAACTACTTTATGACATATTTATAAATACAACTAATAAAAATGTATTTTATCACTTAAAATCATTTTTATAAACTAAGATGAAATGGATATAATTATTGAATTTAAGCAGGAGGGTATCACAACACTAATTGGTCACATTTGTAAATGTCTGCTATTTTCCAACTCCTAAAAAATGCTTTTTGATGATTTTACACATTATACAATGACACCTTCTATATTTTTAATTGGAAAATAAAGAAATGTAGAATCTAAAATTATCCATAATCTCATTATCTAAACTCAAACACTAAATTACCTTGTGGTGTATTCAGCAATCATTTCAATAACACCAGTTTTTGTGCTTGACGTAACTAGGCCTGCCTAACATTTCTACTTCCCATAGTAACGAGTTTCTATGGGAAATGAGGATTCCAAAACTTCAGCAAAACTTTGAATAGGAAGTTCTTTGTTGATGCAACCACTACAACATTTGACTATCTTGGTCTTGTGAATAAGACCCTGATACTCACAAAAGAAGAAATTATCTGGAGATTTTTAGCTCAGCAAGAATCAGTTCTTAAGTCGTATCTGAATTCTTGTAAATTCAGAACCAGTGGAATCTGAGCTAATGGGGTTTGATTGTATCCTGGGCTACTGATACAATTGCAATGCCACAGATTCAACACAGTGACATACATTGCAGCTTCAACAAGGGTGGGAGAGGGCAGATTCTTCCTGGTATCCAACATCAGCGCTTTTTAATTACACTCTTTTGTGGTATAAGATAGACCTATAAGATGACCTACCAGAGGAAGTCAGCACTTTTTGAGTCAGCACCAGCATATTTTTTACTTTGCTCTGCAGCCCCCTATTCACTTTCAAATGGATCAGGTTTCCTTTCTTTGGATCTTTAACTTCTGTCCATTAGAGTTTCCCCTAAAGACTATTTTATCAAACAAAGCAAAACACTTTAGAAAAGATTGTAGTAAGTTCTTTGCTGAGTTATAACCTATGCTCTGTTTATGTATAGTGAACACTTACTGAGTTAGCACTCCCCATAGGAAAATCTGGGGAGATATAGCAGAAAAATGTTTTCTGTAACTGCTACTTGGTTTGATCTCCTGGTATTTTGTGGTGTGTTATGCAGCTTTAATAGTATAGCCTGAGATTCTCAGGGTATAAAAGAAATTCTAAGTACAGGTCCATTATCAAATATAAGGGAGTCATTTTTAACCCTCTGAGGGAATCAAGTAAATTGGTATTTAAATGCTGTTCTTCAAAGAATGTGACGACATGCCTCCAGAAGATTTAATCCATTTTAATGTCTGTGTGTATGTTTGTGTGTGTGTACAAGCATGCCTAATCATAAATGTTATCCAGTACCTCTCTTTCAGGTACACAGGAATATCTAATCAAATTATATATCTTTTGGCAAACCAGCCGATTAACTTTCAGTATCCCTCTAATACCTGTTTATAATTTATGTAAATTTTGGAGCTCCTGAAAAGTCTTTCAATTTCATTTAAAGTGGCCTGAAATTGTTATTTCTGGTCTTTAAGCTTGAATATTTTTATTCACAATACTTGGGACTTGGAGAGTGATAGAGCAGGAAGAGAGAAGGTTGTAGACAAGTTTATATCACTTTACTACCTTGGGTAGTTCACTAAGTTCAACTGTTCAGTGTCTAAACTCTTCTCCTAGATCTGAAATCTGGTCTTATCAATGGGTAATAAAAATGCCCATTAATTTAGTGGAAATATAAGCACATCTCATTATCTGTAATCTTCAGGATACACTCATTTTTATTCCATATTATACTGTATCTTTATTTTGCTGTATCTTTATTTTTGGATATCTAAAGTGTATATCACTAGGATAGAAGCTCCAGACAGATTTTCTATGTACCTGGTTTCTAGTTCTATAAGAGAGAGAACACAGTATTGGACTCAGTCACTGGAATTCCAGTTAAGATGGGCACTGAGAACTGTTTTTCTGATGGTACTTGGAAACATGAAGTATGCTATTAAGAATCTGGTTTTTGAAGTTAATCAGTCTGAATTCCCACTGAGTTACTTCCTAAACTACTTGGATAGCCTCTCCATCCCTCAGTTTTCTCAGGTGTGAAATGGGTTGAAAGGACATACGTTGCAGTGTTGCCATACTAATCAAAAAAATAGGGTATGTTGAGAACTTATTGTGGGTAGCTGTCACTGTGGACGGTTGAAGAAAAGAGGCTGAATCTCTGACGCTTAAAGGAAAGAAAAAATGGATACAGGTATCTTAACTGAACCTAAATATTGATTCCATAAACTAAGTTGTTAAGAGGTATTGGGAGTTTACTGGGAGGATATCACAAAGTCTGCCCAGTATACCTGAAGCTGTTTACCCACTAGGTGTGCTATGGACCCTGAAATTCCAAATTCATATTTCTTATGCCCTTGGGTATTAAAGTATGTATGTAAAAACATCAAATAAAAATAGTAAATGGGATGATGAAAGTTAATATAGATAGAGTGATTTTTAAGCAGCAGGAACTGTCATAGGATACTTACCAATATTATTTTATTTAATCATGTCAATATTAAAAGCAATAGCTAATATTTACTGAGTGCTGACAGTGTGCCAGGCAATATTCCAAATGTTTGATTTAAGCTAAAAAAAATCCTATGAGGTAGAGATGTTATTATATTCACCTTAAAAATGAGGCACAGATGGGCTATTTTGTCCAGTGCTTTGTTGCTAGTAAATAGCAAAACCAGATTAGGAATTTGGACAGCCCAATTCAAGTATAGACCCTTAATGCGTAAATTTACCGAAGAGCATTCTGTCTTCACCCCATACCCTGCCTTTTAGCTAAACGTTGATGTGTCTATTAAAAAAAAAAAGTTTAACTGTGTTGACTCTTTGGTTGACTTCAAAGCATGAAAGAAAGTGGTTGTGTTTTATGTGTCAAAAGTGGAAGTCTGGTTTAAGTAGACATTAAAAGAAATCACAAGAGTAGTGATTGGTCATGGTTAAGTGTGTTGGCTCTGGAGCTACATACTTCGTTTTACATCCAGCTCTGCCACTTCTTAGCAATTACTTCTCCTTTCTAGCTCAGCTTCCTTATCTTAAAATGAGCATATTAGTACCTTTTCAGAGATTTCTCTGAGTTAATATACGTTAATGTGCTTAAAGTATTTAAAACCAGTCCTGACATAGTAAGCAATGTATAGATTAGTTAATATCATTTGGCTCCATATGCAAAGCTAGAATCATAAGGTAGAGCATTCTGGAAACAGATTTCAACACTCTAAGAACCGATTTAAAAGACTGTACAAAGATGAGCTCCTCATCATTAGAAGCATCCAAGGAACCTGGATTTGGTGTAAATTCCAAAAGGTCTAGTTACTCACTGGATCACTGTCAGGCCAGTTCGCTAGAAACTGACTTTTAATTAGGAGGTTTTGTGCTTCTGTGACCCTTTGTAATCTTTATCAATGATGATCACATAAGTGCCAGTTAGTACATGAGAATGAAGAACTAAAGGAGTTAGAATAGTGAGGTGTACAGGAAAGAAACAAAGGCTTAAGTCAGCAGAGTATTTGGCCTTGCGATCTGGGGACATTCCTTAACTGCTTTGAATTTTAAAGAGAGAAAGAGAGGTTCTGTACCTAGAACTTATGAAGAACTATAGATAAGGGTTTCATTTAACATGAGAGAGAAGGAATCAACAAAGGCCTTGAGTGTGAAACACCACCCAGGATGATCTAGAGCTAAGCAAGCGGAGAATCAGGAGGACACTGGTTTGATGGAGGGGTTGGGTTGAACAGGATATTAAAGCACAGAAATGGAGAAATCCAGATCTTGAAAGCAAAACTAGTTGCTATATAAATCCCCCTGAGACCTCTAGCAACATCTCTGCCACCCTTTTTTGAGAAACAGCTCTGTCTCGGTTTCCCAGTCAGAGCTCAGTCAAGAGAATTCTGGTGAAATAAATAACACCCCTACCCCACATTTCAGCTGTCTCTGGCTACAATACTATAGAAGCCACCATTCTTAAAGAGTGTCATCTTTTATTTATTAGCATCATGAAACATCCTGGAAGTGACTGAATTATGCGATCAATGTTAATGCTAATCAAAGTTATCAACGTTGAGTGTTCTCTTCTCCACATGGCATGGTCCTTGCTGCTCCCATGATGCCAATTGCATGATTTGTACATAGCCCTAATTTGCTGATTACACTGATCTTCTCAGTTCCTGCTATTCTGAGTCCTTACCCCCTTGCTATTTTTGGTTTCAGTTCAGCATTAATATTAGGCAAATGCCATTAGAAAGAACAAGGTATTCAAAAGAAAACCCAGTCAGATAAATTTTAGAACCTTAAATATGTGAATCTTTTGAGTATCTAAGTTATTAACCATTAGACTTTTAATAAATAATTCAGTCAGATTAGGAGGAAACTGGTTAAAAATATATACATTCATTTCACATATAAGCTTCAGTCAAAATTTAACAGCAATCAATAAGTCACATGCCAAGTACCAGAAATTACTTCCTATAATAAGTGTATCTTGTCTTATTTCATTCACTGTCAGATGGTAAGTACAAATTCATACCTAGCTGCATTAGAACATCATTGCATAATACTCTATTTCTTCTTGGACAGAAGGGGAGTTTCTGGAATGAGAGGAAATGATTCAAGAGGTATTAAAAGGAAATGAAAGCTGGGGAAAGGGGAGGAGGGGAGGGTTGGATTCAGAGTTTGGGACTAGTAAATGCAAACTATTATATATATTTAGAATGGATAAACAACAAGGTCCTATTGTATAGCACAAGGAACTATATTCAATATCCAGTAATAAACCATAATGGAAAAGAATATGAAAAATATGTTAAAAATAAAATGAATGGAAAACACGGGGATCATTTTCAAAACAAAACAAACAAACAAACAAGCAAACAAAAAAAGGAAATGGAAGCTAATACACAAAGTTGGTACAAGCTCCCTCCCATTGCCCCAAAGCAGGAGGTGCACTTACTGCTCCCCTCTTTGTATTGTCCCAAGGGACATGGAACAACAGAAGAAAAACATCCTGGCCACTTACTGTGGCATGTGGCCTTGGGTACTTTGCACTTTATTTCACATCCTATGAGAAACATTTACTTCCCAGCGGGTTGTGAGGTTGAAACAATGTCTGCCACAGGGCTGGAAGTATAGCACACAGTCAGCCTCTGGACTCCCTTGTTGTTTGTTTGTGACACCTCACCCTTATGTCTTCACCCTTTGACATTCATGATGCCTTGGCTTTAGCAAAACAAAGATGTGTGCTGGATTGAGAGATAAAATGGGTGGAAATTCTAGGTCCTGCTCATCACTAGGAATGATTCAGCTTCTGGCTTTGGAACTGGATTCTCTGGTACATTAGTCTTTACATTCATACTCTTGGTATAGCTGTGGATTGGAGAAACTCCTACCACAGTATTCTGAGTTAGTTTTTACAATAACTTTGTTGTCACTCTTTTTCTCATAATAAAGTTATTGCTTGCCAAATACTGTGAATTTAGATGAAAAAAATAAGTATAAAGAAAACAAAAATTGTCCATAATTACACAGTTCACATCACTCTGATATATTTCTTTCTGATCTCTGTTTTTCTTTCTATCTATCTATCATCTATCTATCTATCTATCTATCTACCTACCTATCCATACATACCTATATATAAACAGATGGATATAAATACTTATAAATACAACCATACATATATAAAACATGTAATATACCTATATGTAAACATATATATACATTTACAAATATGTAGAAATGTGCAAAAAAATACGTATACATGCACATCTGACATATATGTACACATCTATACATAAATGTATGTGTATATAAAATGCGTGCCTATATAAATAGCTGATAAAGTCTGGGGTGCGTGTGTGTATAATCTATTAGATTGTTTCCAGCTTTTTCTCTCTTAGTATTAATGGTGTAGCTTATATATTATAAACTTTTATCTAATTTACATTGTGACCTTAAAGTGGATCTCGAAAAATGGACTCACTAGCTCCAAGGCAAGTCTAGTATTTAATTGCTATGCATTCAAATGGCATATCTGCTGGCATTCATTTGGATTAGTAGGTGGTAATGCCGTATCAATAGTTTAACATTTTCAATAAGAACTACGTTCTAAGAGTATGGAGATTTTTAAATGCCGTTGCTTTAAAAAAGAGATTTTTACAATTCAATTTGCAGAGTCCCCACCAAGCTGAGCTAAGAAAATAAAATCTACCAGGTTATCTTGAAGCACTCTGCTTGCAAACACGTGAAACACAAATTTATCACAGAGGTTTAATCAATAGAATATAATGTAACAAATATTAAATCTGTAGATTACCTCAAAAATTGAAAATCTCCCTCAAGGAACATTCTTGGTGGCAGATCCATGAACTCACTCCAGGTGCACAGAGGACTAAGTGGCTTCTTCTGCTCTGCGTCCCCCCAGCTGCTCCCCACTCCCCCACCCCGGTCCTGTACTGTAGGCCCTGCTTCCTGTTCGATGGGGCTACCACTACTGGTTGCAACAGATCCTCATCACCATTTCCACCTTATCTCAGTTCTCCAGAATCTTCTCCAGTCTTATTTGGAGAAGGAAGGATCTCATCCTTGGGTCTTCTCTGTGAACTGCCACTTCCTCTGGTCCTTCCCATCTCTCCAAGCAGGACAAGCCCTCTTCTTGCCATGGAGGCAGCACACAGAATACCTTTACTTTAGCTCTCCCTTGGGGGGCTTTGCTGGCTCTTACCTAACAGCGGACCTGCTTCCCATTTGGTGATGAAAAGGTAATATCCAGATACCTCGAGAAAGGTGTAAAAAGGGAGTGTTACTGTGGTCTATCAGCCTTCAATAAAATGAATCTGAAAATTAAATACAAGCATGTGAAATAAGCACATTAAATGTATCACTTTATTATAAAAGATGTTAAGCAAACAAATAAATGGTTGATAAGAAAAGCTTTATTTTTCTGTAAACATCTAATCTTTTTCAGAAGACACTGACCAATGGATAGTCAGGGAGGTTTACAGAACTTACCAATTATGAATATATTCCTCTTTCTCAATTTAAGCCCATCTATATCTTGCAAATATCCCATCAAGACCACCCTCCTTTCCTTTGCTCCTTACCAAGATAGTATCTGAGAGTAGGAGAAAGCTTTCAGCCTATATGTGCTGGTAAAGAGGTGATATCTCACATCTGGCTCCCGTCCCCCACATCCAGGCAGCTGGTCTCTGAGTGAACACTATCTGTCAGGTGTCTTTTGAAATGTACATTTGGCTGCATCTCTGGGGCTCCTGGTGGGATGTGCTGCTGCTGTCTGCCCCTGGGGCTCTGTGGTCTGTCCATTTGACTTGGTCAGGTTCTCAGCCCCATCTTACTTCTTGTAGTGGCTCCAGAGTCCAGACTTTGACAACTAGACCATCCCTAACCTGGGTGCTACTCAGTTGCCTCCAGTTATAGAGTAACATCCTCCTGTCACAGAAATACTCCCTGTTAAGTTTCCCAACCAATCCATCAGCTTTCTTCATCCCCAGACCCATCACACCCATCCCCCACGCTTTGTCAGGCCCTTTCCACTCAGAATCTCAGTGTCCAGCTCTGGGTTATTAACCTGGGCTCATCCTTGCCCACCCCTGCTCATTCCACATCTTCATGTTGGAAAGGGACCACACAACCCAGAGAACTTCTGCCAGGAATATAAGGAGGAGCTCATCAAAGCACTGTTGCTTTTATCTTTTCCTTGGTTATGATGTCTCTCTTCTCTGGGAGGAAGATCAGGAGACTTTTTCCTACTAACTCTTCCTTTTCCTTCCCACAATTGCCAGGCCAGAATTTCCCTTTTTCTCTTACTCTCTGGCAGTGACTTTTACCTTGCTTACTCATTCTCTATCTCCCTATCTCTGTCTCTGTCTCTGTCTCTGTCTCTGTCTCTCTCTCTCTTTCTGGAGGCCTTAAACCTGATGACTTAGCTTTAATTGAAGACAGAATGAAGAAAGGGAAATAAGCTTACATATAATGAGCATACATGATTAAAATTTTAGAAGTAGTATTTTCATTACTAATTTTATATTATGGCTTTATTGGTACAATAAGAGGAGAGATTGATTTATAAGAAACCCCATGGAGTAGTCTATTGGAGTTAGGGTAGAAAGAGTACTTCTGGGTTTCACACCATAATAATAATAGCTAACACTTGCATAACATTGCTACATGCCAAGTTCTGTTCCAAGCATGTTATGTACAACTCACTTCCTCAAAACAATTTTATGAAGCAGGCACAATTATTTTAACTATTTTACAGATGAGGAAGCAAAGGCATGGAGAGGTTATTTTTCCAAGGCCAAACAGCTAGTAAATATAAGAACTGGATTTTTGAACCCAGCCAGCTGGCTCTAGAATTGGTGTTCTTGACCACCATGCTTTCATGCCGTGGTATGCTCAACTCATCCCTTATCATCACCTTCCTTTTTTCCTTCTTTCTTCCACCATTTGCTCATTGTATGTCTTCTAGATTCTAGTCAATGTTCTAATAGCAAGACTCTATTAATAAAGAAAAATGATGCCCTGGAAAAATAAAGTGGGGAGGAGTAGGAAAAGCAAGCTTTACCTTATTCATTATTCCAGAAAGAAAAAAATCCTTTTAATGACCAAAGTAGTAAAATTTTGTCAAAGCCCGTGCTCATGATGTCAAGGAGCCCAGTCAAGGCAGAAGCACTTCTTCTCTACTCATGTTCCCCATGCTGCATTGGTCAAGAAGGCTACGTGATGTCATAGAAAAACTTAAAATTTTAAGGCTCAGTAGCTTAGCAAACAAAAATGTATTTCTCATTCTCACAAAGTCCAATGTGGCTATTCCTGGTTGGGCTGTCCTCCTGGGTGGACTCTTTCTAAGCAGAGACTCACATATATAGTTTCATGAACTCTTTCCCTATCATTCAAGTGAACAGGAAGGAGACAATGTATGGACAACATGAAGCATTTTAATTTTTAATAATTTTTATTGGAATATAGTTGCTTAACCAGGAGCATTTTAATATCTGGTGGCCACTTTGCAGCCATGAGGTAATAACCTAAGAGATGAGCCATCAACACACCAAAAATTGAAAAGCAAAAGGATACTTGGGTTCTTGCTGATAGAATTTAAGTAAGTGAACCAAGATCTGAACCACCTATCACCAGCAATTCTTCTTATGTATAAATATCAATACCTACCTGTTTGGACCTCTTGTTAGATCACCACTATTTGGGTTTTCTCACACTGCAGTGAAACATCTCTGAACTGCTGCAAATGTATACTATGTATTCATTTAATTTATCTTATACTATAATATATTTGTATGTTATTTTATTTATATCAACTTAAAATCAACTTACTTTTTATGACTTTTTGAGATATAATTCACATATCATACAATTTACTCATTTAAAGTGTGTAACTCAATCTTTTTAAAGTACATTCAGAGCTCTGCAATCAATTTTAAATATTTTACCATCCTCAAAAGAAATCCTGGGCTTCCCTGGTGGCGCAGTGGTTGAGAATCTGCCTGCCAAGGCAGGGGACACGGGTTCGAGCCCTGGTCTGGGAAGATCCCACATGCCACGGAGCAACTGGGCCCGTGAGCCACAATTACTGAGCCTGCGTGTCTGGAGCCTGTGCTCCGCAACAAGAGAGGCAGCGATAATGAGAGGCCTGCACACCGCGATGAAGAGTGGCCCCCACTTGCCACAGCTGGAGAAAGCCCTCACACAGAAACGAAGACCCAACACAGCCATAAATAAATAAATAAATAAAAATTAAACTTAAAAAAAAAAAAAAAAGAAATCCTGGGGGCTTCCCTGGTGGCGCAGTGTTTGAGAATCAGCCTGCCAATGCAGCAGACACGGGTTCGAGCCCTGGTCTGGGAAGATCCCACATGCCGCGGAACAACTGGGCCCGTGAGCCACAACTACTGAGCCTGTGCGTCTGGAACCTGTGCTCCACAACAAGAGAGGCCGCGATAGTGAGAGACCTGCACACCGTGATGAAGAGTGGCCCCCGCTTGCCACAACTAGAGAAAGCCCTCGCACAGAAACGAAGACCCAACACAGCCATAAAAATAAATAAAAAATAAATAAATTTAAATGATAAAAAAAAAAAAAAAAGAAATCCTGTACACATTAGCAGTCACTCATCAGCTGGTCCCCCTGAAAACCTTGAGTCTACTTTCCTTGTCTATTTTATATTTTCATCAGCAGTGTATGAGGGTACCAGTTTTACCACATCTTCACCAATATTTGTTATTATCTGAATTTTTGATTACAGTCTTCCTAGCAGGTGTAAAGCACTATTTCATCGTGGTTTTGATTTGCATTTTTCTGATAGCTAATCATTCAATTATCTTTTTAAACATAGACTCATCCTAACTAAAAATGTCTATGAAACCGCAGATTTCTCTGATAGTTATATTTTATGATTTTATTTTTTACTATGCTTATGTTCTCTTCTTTTTGGTTTTTGTGAATCTATTATATGTTTTTATTTGTGATTGCCCTGTTTCTCAAGTATGTTAACCCCTTCCTATATCTATGTACTTCAGACTAGTAGTCATACAGCCTCGAGCATATTCTAGAAAAAAAAATTTGTATCTTCTTACTCTCCTCCCCCACAGTTTATGATTTTGATGTCCTCTTTCACATCTTCATGTTCATCCTTTCACTGTTCATTGTGGTTACCATCATTTTCAAAGAAATTATTTGATTTTATTTTAATCTGTATACTGGCTTATTTAAGTGATTTAGTTTCCAATTGTGATTTTCTCTTTCCTATAGATTCTTACTTCTTTCCTATTTAGAGAAGACCTTTCAATATTTCCTTTAGGATAGGTTTAATATTGCTGTATTCTTTGAGCTTTTGCTTGTCTGAGAAATTCTTATCTCTCCTTCTGTTCTAAATGATAATCTTGCTGGGTAGAGTATCCCAGGTTGCAGATTTTTCCTTTTCAGGACTTTGAATATATCTTGCCACTCCTTCTGCCCTGCAACGCTTCTGTAGAGAAATCAGCTCATAGTCTTATGGAGGTTCCCTTGTAATTAACTCTTTGTTTTTCTCTTGCTGCCTTTAGAATCCTCTCTTTATCTGTAATGTTTGCCATTTTAATTATAATATGCCTTGGTGTAGGTCTGTTTGGGTTTATCTTTTTTGGGACCCTTGTGCTTCCTGTACCTGGATATCTGTTTCCTCCTTTAAGTTTGGGAAGTTTTCAGCCATAATTTTTTCATATACATTTTCAATCCCCTTTTCTCTTTCCTCTCATCCTGGGAACCCTATTATGTGTAGGTTAGCATGCTTTATATTAGCCCATATGTCTCTTATATTGCTTTCTTTTTTTTTTTTTCATTTGGGTTTCTGTCTGTTGTTCTAATTGGGTGATTTCCATTATTCTATCTTCCAGATCACTTATTCATTCTTCTGCATTATTCATTCTGCTATTCATTGCCTTTAGTTCAGCTTTCATCTTTGCAAATGAATTTTCTAATTTTTCTTGGCTCCTCCTTATAGTTTCTGGTTCCTTTTTACAGTAATCTGCATTTCTGTCGATAGCATTTCTTAATTCCTTTAGTATTTTCGTGATCTCCTTTTTGAACTCAGCATCTATTAGACTGAAGAGGTCTGTTTCATTGTTATTTCAAGGGAATTCTCTTGATCTTTTAATTGGGAGTGGTTTCTCTGTTTCTTCATTTTATTTATATTTCTCTTGCTCTATGAGTTTACCTACTGTGGTCTTGGAGGGCTATTTTTATGTGGGAACGTCCCTGTGTAACCTGCGTGGGTCTAGTATTGCTCCGCTGGAGCTGTTCACCTGTGAGTGTGCTCTGTGGTGTCACCTGGCACTTGTTGTGCAGGTTCACAAAGTACACTGTTGTTAGCATTGCCCTTGGCTCCTCCTCAACCATGGGAATGATGGCAGTTGGCCCTGGTCTCCCTCGGGCATTATTTTCACAAGGCCGCCAATATAGATCCACTGAAGTCGGGTCCCAGGACTGCAGTAGTTGCGCATCTGGACCCGGTGTGAGAGCTATGGAGGCGGCTCAGACCCTGGCCCAGCCCAGCCCCTGCATGCACACACACACAAAGTCCACAACTGCTAATGCCAGACCTGTCCCAGCCGCAGGAACACTCGTTTTCCACTTGGGATGTCCCGCAGCTGCTGAATTTACAAAGCTGTCAGTGGAGGTGTAAATCAATGGCCCACACAGCCATGAGGAGAGATTTCAGCCCTGCTTCCTAAGTTACATGGCTTCTGGGGCTCAGCTGTGGTTTCAGCCCCACCTGGGCACATGGGTGACCCCCTGGTGTCTGCTCCCAGGTCCTGCCAAAGTGGAGGTTGGTGCATAAGCTCCCAAAGAGATGGCTGGGGCTCACTCACCCGGAGCCTGCAGAGGCCAAGTAGGGGCTGGCATATGGAGAAAGAGGCTGCTATGGTGCCCCGCCCACCCGCTTTGTGCACCACTTAACAATGGTGCTTTGCTCCTATGGTGGGCCCGGGCTTCTTCCACGAACAACCCTGGTTGCAGCAGTACCATGCTCCAACCCCTTCAGGCTGTCTTGGTTCAGCCAACACCAGTCTTCTCCTTGCATCTGTCCTCTGAATCCTGAATTCCAGCACCCAGCCCCTGCCTGTACCACTGGACACACCTCTCAGACTGGGGCACGCAGGTCAGTGGGATGGACCATTTGTGCATGTCTCTTTCTGTTTTGCCTGCCACAAACCATTTGTTGTGCTCTCCTCTGAGCCTCTGAAGCTCCCTTTCTGTCCCAGCTGGTCTCCTCACCAGTGACGGGGCTTCCCAGGGTGCGGGACCCTTTCCTCTTTTTCAGCTCCCTCCCAGGGGCACAGGTCCCATTTTGCTTCTTCTTTTTTGTTGTTTTCCTTTCATCCTAACCAATTTGTCCTTTCAGGTGTTTGAGGTCTTCTGCTGGTGTTCAGTAGGTGTTCTGTGAGAATTGTTCCATTTGTAGATGTATTTTTGATGTATTTGTGGGAGGAGGGGAGTTCCACGTTCTTCTTATACACCATCTTGATTAGTTATATTTTAATGCACATTAAATAAGTATATAATTTAATATATGCCACACTTGAAGTTCACTGCTTTATTTTCTTTTATTCTCAACCGTTTTGTCAGCCTCCCTCTAATTTTACCCTATTTCTTGTATGGAAATTCCGGCAGACGTGGAGCCAAGCTTATCCTAAAAGAGCTATCGAAAACCAGCAATTCATATGGAAAAAAGAGAAAAGAAAATAAAATATTTAAGGTTTTCATTGACTACAATTTCTGTATGAGACAACAATGAAATGTAGTAGCTCAAATGATCACATGAATTCAGAGATACTAGCAAACCAAGGTCCACTAAAATGAGGACAATCCAAGTGATAAGGGTAAAAAAAACAAACTCCAAATTAGAGCTTGAAGTATCTGAGGATGTTATACCAGAAAAGAGAAAACTAGAGAAAATGATACTGATCACCAGATCTTTATAAAGCAGGGAGAAACCAAAAATAGACTTGCTTCGTGCCCTGGAACTATAGTTCTCCCATCCATCTCCCAGTGGGACACACTGTTTTCCAGTTGGTAGGTGAATCCCAAAGGATAAAAAATAATTAAAAACCACTAGCCTGGGATTGAGTCTTACTTGTTATAAACTAGAGAAGATTGGGGCTATTCTTATAAAATACTTTCATTCATTTGTTATTGAGAGAGATACAGGTGAATTTATATCCAGTATAAGAGGAATTACACTCTGTTATCCTCAAGGGACTGTGAGTCATTCAGGAAGTTATCAATAGAACCAGTGTCTGGGAATTACATAGAGCCTGACTTCAATTCAATATAATGATATAGGATCTAATAATGGAAAGGTCAGAATGTAACATGAAAATACACAGATGCTATTAGATGGAGCCTGATACTCAGTATGTGGCTGGACTCGATGTCTAACTTCCAAAGAGATATGTTTTTATTTTTAAAAAATCAGAATTTCTGACTTTCTTTCCTTCCTTTAGCTTCAGGATTTACCTACTCCTCCTAAATATTTGTTGTGTGTATCCCAGCCTTTCCCAAAATGTGGAACACTTACTATGTGACTTAAGATTTTAGCAAATATATGTAATGGATTTAGGTTGTGGTATCTAAACTTCAAATCAAGTAGAATCATCTTAATTCTTTCAGTCTGATTAAGTCAAGGAGAAATTCTCAGTTTAATTCTGTCCATCTTAAATACATTTTATTTATTTATTTATTTTAACATCTTTATTGGAGTATACTTCCTTTACAATGGTGTGTTAGTTTCTGCTTTATAACAAAGTGAATCAGCTATACATATACATATATCCCTATATCCCCTCTCTCTTGCGTCTCCCTCCCACCCTCCCTATCCCACCCCTCTAGGTGGTCACAGAGCACCGAGCTGATCTCCCTGTGCTAAGCGGCTGCTTCCCACTAGCTATCTATTTTACATTTGGGAGTGTATATACATGCCACTCTCTCACTTCGTCCCAGCTTACACTTCCCACTCCCTGTGTCCTCAAATCCACTCTCTATATCTGCGACTTTATTCCTGTCCTGTCCCTAGGTTCTTCAGAACCATTTTTTTAAATATATACATATAAAACATATATATGTGCTAGTATACGGTATTTGTTTTTCTCTTTCTGACTTACTCCACTCTGTATGAGACTCTAGGTCCATCCACCTCACTACAAATAACTCAATTTTGTTTCTTTTTATGGCTGAGTAATATTCCATTGTATATATGTGCCACATCTTCTTTATCCATTCATCTGTTGATGGAAACTTAGGTTGATTCCATGCCCTGGCTATTGTAAATAGAGCTGCAATGAACATTGTGATACATGACTCTTTTTGAATTATGGTTTACTCTGGGTATATGCCCAGTAGCGGGATTGCTGGATCTTATGGTAGTTCTATATTTAGTTTTTTAAGGAACCTCCATACTGTTCTCCATAGTGGCTGTATCAATTTACATTCCCACCAACAGTGCAAGAGGGTTCGCTTTCCTCCACACCCTCTCCAGCATTTATTGTTTGTAGATTTTCTGATGATGGCCATTCTGACAGGTGTGAGGGATACCTCATTGTAGTTTTGATTTGCATTTCTCTAATGATTAGTGATGTTGAGCATCCTTTCATGTGTTTGTTGGCAATCTGTATACCTTCTTTGGAGAAATGTCTATTTAGGTCTTCTGCCCATATTTGGATTGGGTTGTTTGTTTTTTTTGAAATTGAGCTGCATGAGCTGCTTGTAAATTTTGGAGATTACTCTTTTGTCAGTTGCCTCATTTGCAAATATTTTCTCCCGTTCAGAGGATTGTCTTCTCGTCTTATTTATGGTTTCCTTTGTTTTGCAAAAGCTTTTAAGTTTCATTAGGTCCCATTTGTTTATTTTGGTTTTATTTCCATTTCTGTAGGAGGTGGGTCAAAAGAGCAACTTGCTGTGATTTATGTCATAGAGTGTTCTGCCTATGTTTTCCTCTAAGAGTTTTATAGTGTCTGGCCTTACATTTAGGTCTTTAATCCATTTTGAGTTTATTTTTGTATATGGTGTTAGGGAGTGTTCTAATTTCATTCTTTTATGTGTAGCTGTCCAGTTTTCCCAGCACCACTTATTGAAGAGGTTATCTTTTCTCCATTGTATATTCTTGCCTCCTTTATCAAAAATAAGGTGACCATAGGTGCATGGGTTTATCTCTGGGCTTTCTATCCTGTTCCATTGATCTATACTTCTGTTTTTGTGCCAGTACTATACTGTCTTGATTGCTGTAGCTTTGTAGTATAGTCTGAAGTCCAGGAGCCTGATACCTCCAGCTCCGTTTTTCTTTCTCAAAATTGCTTTGGCTATTCAGGGTCTTTTTTGTTTTCATACAAATTGTGAAATTTTTAATTCTAGTACTGTGAAAAATGCCATTGGTATTTTGATAGGTATTGCATGGAATCTGTAGATTGCTTTGGGTAGTATAGTCATTTTCACAATGTTGATTCTTCCAATCCAAGAATATAGTATATCTCTCCAACTGTTTGTATCATCTTTAATTTCTTTCATCAGTGTCTTCCCTCTTAGAACTGCTTTTTCTGCGTCCCATAGGTTTTGGGTTCTCGTGTTTTCATTTGTTTCTAGGTATCTTTTGACTTCCTGTTTGATTTCTTCAGTGATCTCTTGGTTATTAAGTAGTGTATTGTTTAGCCTCCATGTGTTTGTAATTTTTACAGATTTTTTTACTGTAATTGATATCTAGTCTCATAGCGTTGTGGTCAGAGAAGATACTTGATAAGATTTCAATTGTCTTAAATTTACCAAGGCTTGATTTGTGACCCAAGATATGATCTATCCTGGAGAATGTTCCACAAACACTTGAGAAGAAAGTGTATTCTGTTGTTTTTGGATGGAATATCCTATAAATATCAATTAAGTTCATCTTGTTTAATGTATCATTTAAAGCTTGTGTTTCCTTATTTATTTTCATTTTGGATGATCTGTCCATTGGTGAACGTGGGCTGTTAAAGTCCCCTACTATTATTGTGTTACTGTAGATTTCCCCTTTTATGGCTGTTAGCATTTGCCTTATGTATTGACATGCTTCTATGTTGGGTGCATAAATATTTACAATTGTTATATCTTCTTCTTGGATTGATCCCTTGATCATTATGTAGTGTCCTTCTTTGTCTCTTGTAATAGTCTTTATTTTAAAATCTAATTTGTCTGTTATGAGAATTGCTAATCCAGCTTTCTTTTGATTTCCATTTGCATGGAATATCTTTTTCCATCCCCTCACTTTCAGTCTGTATGTGTCCCTAGGTGTGAACTGGGTCTCTTGTAGACAGCATATATATGGGTCTTGTTTTGTATCCATCCACCTCTTCTCCTTCTCCTGTGTTTCCTGCCTAGACAAGTTCCTTTAACATTTGTTGTAAAGCTGGTTTGGTGGTGCTGAATTCTCTTAGCTTTTGCTTTTCTGTAAAGGTTTTAATTTCTCCATCAAATCTGAATGAGATCTTTGCTGACTAGAGTAATCTTGGTTGTAGGTTTTTCCCTGTCATCACTTTAAATCTGTCCTACCACTCGCTTCTGGCTTGCAGAGTTTCTGCTGAAAGATCAGCTGTTAACTTTATGGGGATTCCCTTCTATGTTATTGGTTGTTTTCCCCTTCTTGCTTTTAATATTTTTTCTTTGTATTTAATTTTTGATAGTTTGATTACTTTGTGTCTTGGCATGTTTCTCCCTGGATTTATTCCGTATGGGACTCTCTGCACTTCCTGGACTTGATTGACTATTTCCTTTCTCATATTAAGGAAGTTTTCAACTATAATCTCTTCAAATATTTTCTCAGTCCCTTTCTTTTTCTCTTCTTCCTCTGAGACCCCTATAATTCGGATGTTTGTGCATTTAATGTTGTCCCACAGGTCTCTGAAACTGTCCTCAATTCTTTTCATTCTTTTTTCTTTATTCTGCTCTGCAGTAGTTATTTCCACTATTTTATCTTCCAGGTCACTTATCTGTTCTCCTGCCTCAGTTATTCTGCTATTGACTCCTTCTAGAGAATTTTAAATTTCTTTTATTGTGTTGTTCATCATTGTTTGTTTCCTCTTTAGTTCTTCTAGGTCCTGTTAAACATTTCTTTTATTTTCTCCATTTTATTTCCAAGATTTTGGATCATCTTTACTATCATTACTCTGAATTCTTTTTCAGGTAGACTGCCTGTTTCTTCATCATTTGTTTGGTCTGGTGGGTTTTTACCTTGCTCCTGCATCTGCTGTGTGTTTCTCTGTCTTCCCATTTTGCTTAACTTACTGTATTTGGGGTCTCCTTCTTGCAGGCTGCAGGTTCATAGTTCCTGTTGTTTTTGGTGTCTGCCCCCAGTGACTTAGTTTGGTTCAGTGGGTTCCTGGTGGAGGGGACTGGTGCCTGTGTTCTGGTGGATGAGGCTGGATCTTGTCTTTCTGGTGGGCAGGACCACCTCCAGTGGTGTGTTTTGAGGTGTCTGTGACCTTATTATGATTTTAGGCAGCCTCTCTGCTAATGCATCGGGTTGTGTTCCTGTCTTGCTAGTAGTTTGGCATAGGATGTCCAGCACTGTAGCTTGCTGATCATTGAATGGAGCTGGGTCTTCACATTGAGATGGAGGTCTCTGGGACAGCTTTTGCTGTTTGATATTATGTGGAGCTGGGAGATCTCTGGTGGACCAGTGTCCTAAATTGGGCTCTCCCACCTCAGAAGCACAGGCCTGACACCAGACCAGAACACCAATACCCTGTCAGCCACACAGCTGAGAAGAAAAGGGAGAAAGAAAGAAAGAAAGAAAAGAAAAGAAAATGAAGTTATTAAAATAAAAAATAAAAACAATTATTAAAAATTAAAAAATTTTAAAATAACAATAAAAAGAAAGTAAGAAAGAAGAGAGCAAGCAAACCAAGAAACAAATCCACCAATTATAACAAGCACTAAAAACTATACATAAAGAAAAAAAAACGGACAGAGTGAATCCTAGGACAAATGGTAAAAGCAAAGCTATACAGACAAAATCACACAAAGAAGCATACACATACACACTCACAAAAAGAGAAAATAGAAAAAATTTATATATCTATATATAAAAAAAAAGGAAGAGAGCAACCAAATCAGTAAACAAATCTACCAATGATAATAAACTCTAAATACTAAACTACGATAAACATAAAACCAGAAACAAATTAGACGTAGAAAGCAAACCCCAAGTCTACAGTTGCTCCCAAAGTCCACCACCTCAATTTTGGGGTGAGTTGTTGTCTATTCAGGTATTCCAGAGATACAGGTACATCAAGTTGATTGTGGAGATTTAATCTGCTGCTCCTGAGGCTGCTGGGAGAAATTTCCCTTTGTCTTCTTTGTTCGCACAGCTCCTGGGGTTCAGCTTTGGATTTAGCCCCACCTCTGCCTGTAGGTCGCCTGAGGGTGTCTGTTCTTTGCTCAGAAAGGACGGTGTTAAAGTTGCAGCTGATTAGGGGGCTCTGGCTCACTCAGGCCGGGGGGAAGGGAGGGGTACGGAAAGTGGGGCGAACTTATAGCAGCAGAGGCCGGCATGATGTTGCAACAGCCTGAGGTGTGCCGTGTGTTCTCCTGGGGAAGTTGTCCCTGGATCACGGGACCCTGGCAGTGGGGGGCTGCACAGGTTCCCAGGAGGGGTGGTGTGGATAGTGACCTGTGCTTGCACACAAGCTTCTTGGTGGCTGCAACAGCAGTCTTAGCATTTCATGACTGTCTCTGGGGTCCATGCTGATAGCCGTGCTCGCGCCCATCTCTGGAGCTCATTTAGGCGGTCAATGAATCCCCTCTCCTCGCACACCCCAAAACAATGGTCTCTTGCCTCTTAAGCAGTTCCAGATTTTTTCCTGGACTCCCTCCTGGCTAGCTGTGGTGCACTAGCCCCCTTCAGGCTGTGTTTATGCAGTCAACCCCAGTCCTCTCCCTGGGATCTGACCTCCGAAGCCTGAGCCTCATCTCCTAGCCCCCACCCACCCCAGCGGGTGAGCAGACAAGCCTCTCAGGCTGGTGAATGCTGGTCAGCACAGATCCTCTGTGTGGGAATCTCTCCACCTTGCCCTCTGCAGCCCTATTTCTGCAGTCTCCTCCGTGGCTCCGAAGCTTCCCCCTCGCCACCCCCCATCTCTGCCAGTGAAGGGGCTTCCTAGTGTGTGGAAACTTTTCCTCTTTCACAGTTCCCTCCCAGAGGTGCAAGTCCTGTTCTTATTCTTTTGTCTCTGTTTTTTTTTTTTTTTTTCTTATGCCCTACCCAGGTATGTGGGGAGTTTCTTGCCTTTTGGGAAGTCTGAGTTCTTCTACCAGCATTCAGTATGTGTTCTGTAGGAGTTGTTCCACATGTAGATGTATTTCTGATGTATTTGTGGGGAGGAAGGTGATCTCCATGTCTTACTCCTCCACCATCTTGAAGGTCTCCCTTTAATACATTTTAAATTCTTACCCATCTTCTTGTGTTCAGTCTTCCTAGGCAAAACAATAATATCTAACAATAATATCTAAAATATTATTTTGTTTTCATTTCACCTTTTATGTGATTACTTAATGTGTAATTGACTTCCTTTTATACTGGAAATATAAACTCTCTTTTTTTATACAAAATGATTTAAACAAAAATGTAAATCAATATAAAGAAAAATATTAAGTACCAGTACAGTTGGTACGGGACAATGCCAAATTTGAAAGCTGGCTTGATGATGACTGGACCTTGAGAAACATGGGACAATCTTTATAAATCTCCTTATCCTTACCCCAAAATATTTAAAGATAATGTGATGGGGAGATATGCATATTTTTAGTCTTCATTTTGGCATTTATTCTTTTAATTAGATGACCTTCTTTCCTCCTTCCTCATTCACACAGGGTTTCTTATGCACTTTCATGACAACCTGTAACTATCCCTATTAGGGAACATGACCCTCTGTATTTAACCACCTGCTTACTAGTCTATCCCTTCAGAATGTAAATTCCTTGCAAAAAAAGCAATAGATCTGGAATCATTATTTTTCCCAGTGAAATGTATGTGATATATCTGATTTTCAATAACATTGATTGAATAAATAAAATCACCCACAAAGAGAACCATGATTTGCGTACCCAATCTAAACACTTAGATCCTTTTTCCTCTTGAGTTATACTCTACTTTGGACTTATTTCTCACTTGGATGCCTTCATGCCACAAGACCTATATTACAATACTCTGCTTTCAGGTTATACATTAGTATAATATATTTATTATGCCTCCAAAATTTTTAGGCTTTCTATGTCAGTTTTGTTTGCTCTTAGTGTGTAAGTTTTTGGAAGCCAAAGTGGAGATTATGTCAAACATTCCCTGCCATCAAGTAAAATGTTATAATAAATTAAGCATATCATGATCGCATTCTATGTGGCATGCATTTAACTCATTAAGAGAATGGCCACTAATGATTGAATGAAACATTGTGCCCTTTAATATCACTGGTCTAAGAAGCTATGCTTATGAGTTTGTTTTAAATCTCTGGGACTTAATCCTGTAACTGAGGGAATTCACTTATAGGTAAATAATTGGAAATATCATCTAATGCAAGAATATTTTTAAGTATCCAGATTCTTTGGGGGCACCTCTGCTTACTTCCCAAGTTTCAATTGTGATTAAGTACTATTTAGTTTATGCTTGATTTATAGGAGTCTGCTTTTTCTCTGAGGGAAAACCAGAGTTTTTAATACCACTGTCATATTTGTCATTTCTCCTGCCATGTTCTTGAACTTAAGGTCTTAATATTTGACTTATTGAGACTTCTCCTAAAGCTGACCATATTTTATTATACATTTCTTTATCACTTCTTTTAGATGAGTGCTCTACTTCCCCAGGTATAAGCGGCTCTCACCATCTTATTCATGAAGGCATGGGAAGAAAACTATGTTTAACCTCACTTTTTACTCAGTTCTGCGGACCTAAAATGTATTTAAGGTGACAAAATCATCCCAAGACTAGCAGCTCATCTGCCACAGTTGTCCTCCTCAAAATGACATATTATCCCATCTTTCTTGTTCCAGATGTGGTAATTCATCTTTAAATAAATGTTTTGTGTGATTTTAAAGCCTTTTCTCCCTCTTCTCAGACCCCAGATTGTTTTATTTCTCCTCATATGTTCAAAGATAAGGATGAGAATATATTTCTCATTGGAAACAAATCAAGTGAGAGGATAGTGGAACATCTTTAAAGAACTGGGAGAGAAAACTATCAACCTGGAAATTTATATCCAGTGAAAATACCTTTGCAAAACAAAGGCAAGACTTCTGGTTTCTGATCCAACATGTAAAGAGCTTGGAAGTCATCAGTCTAATTCTTACAACAAGAAAAAAACTGAACAAACTGAAAATCAATGACTTTTCTTAGACCCATCATAGAATTGAGGTCATAGAGAAAACTGCCACCCTCAAAGCAGGAGAGACAGGAGAAGATAGAAAATTACAACCAAGATCACCTAACCCTTAGCAGAAGCCACTGGAGCCACACAGTGGTAGGAATGTCTGAAAAGTAATTTTAACAAACTGCTGATCCCCTAGTGTGGGAATGAGAAAGTCCTAGGGGTTGTGGTCTTAGACCCCTCTACTCCTCACACATAAACATATATTTTCATGGTATTTACCTCCAGGAACTCCATCAGTTTCTTGAACTGAAGAACCAAGAAACATCCCCTTGGGTTTTAGGCAGGGAAAGGATAAGCATAACCATTTGAAATATAACCAGAACAACTATTTGAATTAATAATGGCTGAAAACTTTCCAGAGTAATGACAGACACCAATCAATAGATCCAGGTAGTTCAGATAACACCAAGCAAGAAAAATATAAAAAGAAAGCAAACAAACAAAAAGCCCTACATGTAGGCAAATAATATTAAAATAACAGGAAACCAAAGACAAAGAGAAAATCTTGCAAAAAATCAAAAGCCCAAGAGAAAAAATATACCTTACTTATAGAGAAACAGACTTAAGAATTACAGTGGGCCTCCCATCAGAAATGATACAAAGAAGAAGAGAGTAGAGTAAAATATAATATTTAAGGTGTCAAAAGGAAAACAAAACCACCGATCTAGAATTCTATATCCAGAGAAATTATCCTCCAAAAGTCAGGAATAAATAGACTTTCTCAGACAAACAAGAAATGATGGGATTCATTGTCAGTGGACCCACCCTGCAAGAAATATTAAAAGAAGTTCTTCAGATAGAAGGGGAATACATAGATAGAAAATGGGAACTACATAAAAAACAGTGGTGGCAAAGGAATAAACTTAGGTAAAATAAAATCATATACTTTAAAATTCTTAATGGATAAATGTTTATTCAACGAAATAAGAGTACCAATATATTGAGTGCTAATAACATATGGATAGATGAAAGAAACTAGAGCAATTTATATGGGGCAGAAGAGAGAAATTGGAGAAAGTCTGTTACAAGGTACTTGACGTTATCCATGAAGTTGGTATAGTATTATTTGAAGGTGGACTTAGAATAGTTGTAAATATACATTGCAAATTCTAGGTTAGACACTAAAAAACTTTTAAAAGAATTGAACTTGATATGCTAAGAGAAAAGTAGAATAATATAAAATGCTCAATTAAAACCAGAGAAGGCACAAAAATAAAAGAGGAGAAAATAAAATGATAGGAAAAAGGCAAATGCAACAAACATAAAACAATTATAAACATGGTAGATACTAATCAAAATATATCAATAATCAATTTTAATGTGAATGGTCTAAATACAACTAAAAGACAGACTCCAACTGATTTTTTAAAAAAGGCCCATCTATATGTAGTCTACAAGAACTTGCTTTAAATATAAAGACATAAATAGGTTAAAAGAAAAAGGATGGAGAAACAGATACCACACTAACTAATGAAGAAAAAAGAAGGCACAAATGTACTAATATCATGAATGAAGTAAGTGTCATCACCACAGATCCCATGGATCCTCTCAGTTAAGATGACAATAAGGAAATATTCTGAGCAACTCTAGGCCCACAGATTTGATAATTTAGATGAAATGGACCAATTCTTTGAAAGACAAACACTACCAAAGCTCTCACAAAAGCAGAAATAGATCATAGAATTGGCCTATAATTATTAAAGAAATTAAACAAATAATTAATAACCTTCTAAAACAAAGAGCACCTGACCAAGATTGTTTCACTGGTGAATTCTACCAAACATTTAAGAAAGAAACAATTCCAATTCTTTACAATCTCTTTCAGAAAATAGAAACCAAAGAAAGATTTCCTAATGCTACGATGCTGACATTACACTAATACCAAAACCAGATAAAGACATTACAAAAAAGAATACTACATGTCAATATCTTTTATGAACATAGATCAAAAATCCTCAACAAAATATTAGCAAATTGAATTCAATAATGTACAAAAAGAATTATACAAAATGACAAAGTGGGAGTTATTCAAGTTATGCTAGGCCAGTTCCACATTTGAAAATCAATTTACGTAATCTACTATATCAATAGGCTAAAGAAGAAAAATTATATCAATTGAGGCAGAAAATGCATTGGACAAAATCCAACATGTATTCATGATAAAAACTCTCAGAAAAGTAATAATGGATGATAACTTTCATAAATAACATCTACGAACTACCTTCAGCTAACATTTACTTAATAGTGAGTTACCAGGATAATTTCCCCTTAAGATCAGGAATAAAGCAAGAATGTCTTCTTCTCCCCACTTTTTCTTCCACATTATAGTAGGAGTCCTACCTAGGACAAGGAAAGGTAATAAAGGTGTACAAATAGAACAGAAAGAAAACTGTTTTTCCTTTTCTTTTCTTTTCTTTTTTTACAGGTGACAGGTTGTCTATGTAGAAAAACCCAATACATTGAAAAAATTCAGGAACTAATAACTGATTACAGCAAGGTCATAGGATACAAGGTCAATACACAATATTAGCATTTGAATGTAAAATACCATACCATTTACATTAACATCAGAAATAAAATATTTAGGTACACATTTAACAAAATACACACAGGATCTATATGTGAGAACTGTAAAACTCTGATGAAAGAATTTTTAAAAATCTAAATAAATGGAGATATAGTCTATGTTCATGGGTTGAAAGATTCAATATTTTTGAGATGTCAATTCTTCTCAACTTGATCTACTGATTCAACACAATCCATACAAAATACCAGTAAGCTGTTTTGTGGATATTGACAAAATGCTTCTAAGGTTTATATGAAAATGTAAAAGAACAAGAGTAACCAACACAGTATTGAGGACAAAGAACAAAGTGGAGGACTGACATTACCCAACCTCAAACTTACTATAAAGCTACAGTGATAAAGACAGCATGGTTTTAACAAAAGAATAGGGAACAGAATAGAGAGCCTAGAATTTGTCCCACATAATTATAATTAAATGAACTTTGATAAAGGAGCAATGGTAATATAATTAAGAAAGAACCTTTTTTTTTCAACAAATGGTACTAGCTATCCATATCCAGAAAAACAAAAATAAAAACAAAAACCTAATCTAGCCACATAACTTATACCTCTTACAAAAATTAATCAAAATTAATCATAGACCTAATTTAAAAATCTAAAAATTTTAAACTTTTAGAAAAAACATAGAATAAAATTTAGGTGAACTTAGATTTCCTAACACTTTTTCAGATACAACCAAAAGTATAAACCATGATAGAAAAAAATTAATAAGTTGGACTTTATTAAAATATAAAAAATTTTCTCTGCAAAGGACACTGTTAAAAGAATGAAAAGACAAGCCACAGAGTGTAAGAAAATATTGACAAAACACATATTTGACAAAGGACTGATGTCCAAAATATGCAAAGAACTTGAAACTCAACAATAAGAAAACAATTCAACTTAAAAATGGGCAAAAGGGCTTCCCTGGTGGCGCAGTGGTTGAGAATCTGCCTGCCAATGCAGGGGACACGGGTTCGAGCCCTTGTCTGGGAAAATCCCGCATGCCACGGAGCAACTGGGCCCGTGTGCCACAGCTACTGAGCCTGCGCGTCTGGAGCCTGTGCTCCGCAACAAGAGAGGCCGCGACAGTGAGAGGTCTGCGTACCGCGATGAAGAGTGGCCCCCGCTCGCCGCCACAACTAGAGAAAGCCCTTGCACAGACCCAGCACACCCCAAAATAAATAAATAAATTTATTTTTAAAAAATGGGCAAAAGATTTGAACTGACTTCTGCAAAGGAGATAAACAGATAAAAATTAAGCATATAAAAGTTTTCAAATACCTACAATATGGAATCACAAATTACTACAACAATGAGGTAGTACTACAAACCTATTAGAATGGCTAAAATCCAAAAAAACCTGACAATACCAAATGCTGATGGGGATGAGGCACAAGAACTCTGGTGGTGGAAATGCAAAATAGTACAGCCACTTTCCAAGACAGTTTGGCAGTTTCTTACAAATCTAAACACATTTTTACCATACATGTAAACCAATAATCATGTTCCTAGATATTTGTACAAATGAGTTGAAAAATTAAGTCCACAAAAATGCCTGCACATGAATAACAGCTTTATTTGCTAAAAATTAATGCAACCAATATTTCTCCAATAAATAAATAAACAAATTGTGATGTATCCATACAATAAGATATTATTAAATAGTAAAAGAAAAACTATTAAGCCACATAAAAGGACATGGAGGAACCTTAAGTTCATCGTAAAGTGAAAGAAGCCATTCTGAAAGTGCTATAACCTGCATGATTCCAATTATACGACATTCTGAAAAAGGCAAATGTATAGAGTTGGTAAAAAGATCAGTGGTTGCCAGGAGTTCGAGTTTGAGGAAATAAATAGATGAAGCACAGGAGATTTTTAGTGTGGTGAAACTCTAGGATGCTGTAATCATGAACGCATGACATTATACATTATTAAAACCAACAATAGTTTGACACACAAAAAATATTGTATGAAAATTAAAAAAAATCTTTTAAGAGGTCAGAGAATCCTAGTAGAGAATACAGAGGATGAGAAGAGAATCTAATTATATTACAAATGTATGAAATAACCTCAATGAAGAAAGTAGGGGAAAGGTGCTGCCCTAAATCACATTAGAAATGAATGAAGTCCACAAGGCTAAAGGCAAAAGGAACTGTACATAAGTCCTTTAGTAGTTAAAGTAGTTTCCCATGGAAGTATAGGTTAACAAATATGATACTGCTATAAGTGTATACTGGAACTGAACAATTAAGTAAATGAATGAAGGATGGCAGAAGCTAGATTTGCAACTATTGGAGTGGAAATTTATGTTGGCTAAGGGAAAAAGCTAGAATGATCCATGTTTTAATAGTTAGATTTGGAGCCATCAGTATGAACTCATGTTTAACTTAATATAAATACAAATGTCTACATAAAGAAATATTTATAGGTGTATGTGCATACACGGGTTAGCATATACACATATATTTCCTTGCTTTGTCAGTTAAGAAGGCAAAAATAAAAACCCAAAACAACTCTCTAGTAGCAATGAGTATATCTAACCTCCAGATACTGGTTTCTAATGCCATTCCAATAAAAGGAAACAGGGCTTATTGGTTCTTGGACTGGGATGGGAACTGTACAAAATGAGCCTGGGGCATCTTATAATGGCAGAAAGTAAGAAAGTGCATAAAATAAAAATTTTTTAAATTGATGTGGATGTCAAAAGGGTACTGGAGCTATCTGAAAAAGACTCCAATGGCCAAATTAGGAATAATTTGAGCAAAAAAATAAAATAGTATTAAATTATAAACCAAAGTATAAAACAAATATCAGTGTATCCATACACATATGAATAAATGATTGAATAAATTAATAAATGGGAAAGAGAAACATCTCCCATGCAGAAGAATTCCAAGTAGATAATCCACTCTAAAGGAGGTGGATCCTGATTCCTCGCTCCTTCAGAGTAGATGGCACAAAATGGCTGCCTTCCAAAGGGGACAGTATGAAGACAGGGGAGAAAAAAAAGTAACTTTACAGCAGAGAAACCTGAAAAACACTATGTCGGCAAGGTGATCAAAGCTAACAACAAGAGTGATAAGAAGTCATGCTGATAGAAGGTACTCTTGAAATGATGTGATAAAATGGCACTTTACCTCTGTGATCTTCCTCCCCAAGTGCTACAACCTCAGTCTAATCATGAGAAAAACATCAGATAAAACAAATTGAAGGATATTTTACAAAACCTGACCAGCACTCCTCAAAATTGTTAAGGTCATCAAGAAACAAGAAAAGTTTGAGAAACTGTCACAACTAAAAGGAGTCTAAGGAGACATAGCAACTAAATGTAATGTGGCATCTTAGATAGGATCCTGGAGCAGAAAAAGAATAGTAGATTGAAAACTAAAGAAATCTGAATAAACTATGAACCATAGTATATTAATACTGGTTTATGAATCATAACAAATATACCAAAGTAATGTAGATGCTAATAACAGGAGAAACTTTGTGTGAGAGTACATGGGAAATCTCTATCTATTCACTGAATTTTTCTGTAAGTCTAAAAATGTCTCTTAATCTAAAATGATTCTAAAAATAAAGTTTATTAATACAATTTTTAAAATGAAGGTGACATAAAGACGTGTTAAGGAATGTGCAAGCTAAAAAAATTTATCACAGACTTGCACTACAAGACATATTAAAGTAAGTTCTCAGGCAGAAGGATAATGAGACCAGAAGAATATATGGATCTACACAAAAAAAGAATGCATCTGAAAAGGAATAAATATGTGTGTAAATATAAAATATTTTTTCATTATTTTTAACCTCTTTAAGTGATAAGTGACTGTCTAAGGTAAAAATAATGCCAAAGTATCATGGAGCTTATAGCTTATGTAGAAATAAAATATATGACAAAAAATAGCACAAAATGTAGGAGGGAGTAAATTGACGTACTCCATTTTAAGTTTCTTATGTTTTACATAAAGTTATATAATATGATCTGGCAGCATGCTATGATAAATTAAAGACATATATTGTAAACATGACAGCATCTGATAAAATAAGTATAATAAATAAGTTAATACTGAAGATAATAAATATGAAAAGGGGTCAATCTAAAATAAGTCAAAAAGTAAAAATAGGAAACAAAAAATAGATGGGACAAAGAGAAAAAAAGTGCCAGATAATAGATTATATTAAACGCAAATTGTATAAACACTAAATTAAAAGAGATAGACTGTAGAGCAGATCAAAAAGCAATATCTAAAAAAAAAAAAGCAATAGCTAATGTTAAATATAAAGACATACATTTGTTAAAAGAAATCAGTGTTAAATATAAATACAGAAATTTGTTAAAAGTAGAAGAATGCACAAATATACATCACAAACTCTAATCAAAAGTAAATTGGAGTGGCTTATTAATATCAGACAAACTAGACTAGAGAAAAAGAAGTATTACACTACATAAAAATAACGGGTTGAATTTATCAAGAAAATATAACAAAAATATAATAAAAACTCTAATGAGTTTAAAATAAATAC
Source organism: Balaenoptera acutorostrata (assembly GCF_949987535.1). Taxonomy (NCBI): domain Eukaryota; kingdom Metazoa; phylum Chordata; class Mammalia; order Artiodactyla; family Balaenopteridae; genus Balaenoptera; species Balaenoptera acutorostrata. The sequence goes on from NC_080068.1 coordinate 93,871,403, forward strand.
ATAAAAATCATAGAAATATAAAAACTATATTTGAATTCACAATTAATGTTAGAAGTTTTAACATTAAAAATTGGCTTTTATTAAAAATCCACAGATAACATTATATTAATTGTGGAAGACTGATATTGACCTAAGATCACGGACAAATATGTCTGCCCTTACCACTTCTAATTAACATTGAACCAGAAGTTCTAGCAAAGAGTATAAGGTAAGAAAAAGAAACAAAATGCTCACAAAAAGAAAAGAAAAAACCTATCTTTATTCAAAAATAACATAATTTTATACACAGAACATCACCACAAATCTACAAAACAAAAAGTTCCAAAAAGAAATGACTGCATCTTTATTCCTGTCCTGCCACTAGGTTCATCAGTACCGTTTTTTAGATTCCATATATGTTCATTAGCATATGGTATTTGTTTTTCTATTTCTGACTTACTTCACTCTCTATGACAGACTCTGGGTCCATCCACCTCATTACAAATAAGTCAATTTTGTTCCTTTTTATGGCTGAGTAATATTCCATTGTATATATAAGCCATATCTTCTTTATCTATTTCTCTGTCGATGGACATTTAGGTTGCTTCCATGTCCTGGTAATTGTAAATAGTGCTGCAATGAACATTGTGGTACATGTCTCTTCTTGACCTAGAGGGGTGAGATAGGGAGGATGGGAGGGAGGCTTAAGAGGGAGGGGGTATGGAGATATATGTATACTTATTGCTGATTCACTTTTTGTACAACAGAAACTAACACAACATTGTAAAGCAGTTATACTCCAATAAAGATATCACAAAAAAAAAGAAAAAGAAATGACTGACTTTAGCAAGATCACATGGTACACGGTCAATAGGAACAAAGGCAATTGTATTTTTTTATACTCACAGTCTATAATTGGAAATCAAAAAAGAAAATTGAATACATTTTTTAGTAGCATCATAAGACATTATTTACTTAGGGATAAATTTAACAAAATATGTGCAAAGCCTGTACACTACAAACTATAAAACATTACTGACAAAAATTAAAGACCTAAATAAATGAAAAAATACACTGTTCATGGTCCAAAGACTAAATATTGTTAATATGTAAGTTCTTGCCAAATTGATCAATAGATTCAATGCAATCTCAATTCAAGTTACATCAGGTTTGTTTTTGTTTTGTTTTGTTTTTAGAAATTGAGGTGATTCTAAAATTTGTGCAGAAATTCAATGAGAAGAAAAAGATAATTCTCACTACCTGATGTCAAGATTTTAAGATAAAGATACAGTAAGGGAAAAAATAACTATATTTATTCACAATTAGGATAATTGTGAAAACAGAAAATCACAGAGGGCAAATATGCACAGGAAAAGAGCTCATCATCATTAGTCACTGTGGAAGTGCAAATTAAAAATGCAATGAGATATCACTACCTCCCACTGAAATAGTAAAACTAAAATGACTGACAATGCTAAGTGTTGATGATGATGTGGAAAACTAGAACTCCTCATATATTGCTTGTGAAAGGTAAAATAGTACACCACTCTAGAAAATAGTTTGGCAATTTTTCATAAAGATACAGATATAGAGATAGAGAGACAGAGACAGAGATAGAGAGATAAAATAAAACAAAATCCAGCAATCCTACTTATGGATATTTAGCAGAGAGAACTGAAAACCTATGTTCACTTATGGACATGTATGCAAATGTCTAAAGCAGTTTTATTTATAGTAACCAAACAGTAGAATAACCCAAATATGCATCATTTACATATGAACAAATAATTTGTAATACATACATATAGTAGAATACTATTAAGCAATAAAAATGAACTAGTGATATATGGATGGACAACATGGATGAATTTTAAAAGCATTGTGCATTATGTAAAGAAGATATATACTATATGATTCCATTTACAGGGAATTTGGAAATGATAAATATACAGGGACATACAGTAGAAGAGTAGTCATCAGGTCTGGGAGCAGAGTGAGAGAAACAGACAAGAGAAAACATATGTAGTGAAGAAAATACTCCTTTTTTTTTACTATTCTGATGATTATGTAACTAAACAAACTAAACACTTAAAAGAGTGAATTTTATTGTTTATAAAATATACATCAATAAACAACTTTTTAAAAATTAAACAAACTGTAATAATGATCTTTGTCTTATTCAAGACAAAATAGAAAGATTCTATTTTTTTTACAATTAGCTATAATGTTACATTATAGCTACAATTAGCTATAATGTTGTTTGAAATAGATAGCCTTCATCACCTTGGGGATTTATTCTTATCTCCTATTGCTAGTTGACTAACATTTGTTGATCAATAATTGATGTTGAATTATTTTTAAATGCCTTTTCAACACCTATCAAGATAATTTTTTTCTTTCTTCTCCATTGATCAATTATTGTTATGAATTATTACTTGGCTTCCTAATATTGAATTGTTAGTGCATTCCTGGAATAAAAACCTATTTGGTCACAGTGTGTTATCTTTTAATAACCAGCTACATTTGATTTGCTAATATATTGCAGTGATGGTTCTAAATATCTTTAGTCTTTTTTATTAATTGACTTATTTTTCTCATGTTTTGATAGAGAATTTTTCTTGGTTTATAATTGAAATTGGGAAGCTTTTCAACAACTACTGTAATAAGAAATAGTTTAAAACTGGTTTCAAAGAACTCAACATAAAATTATTGGTAAGAATAATCTTTTGGTAATTATTTCTTAGATAATATTTTCTATTTCATTAATGTTTATGAGATTATTTTTAAGCTTCTTCATAAAATATCAATTTTTATAATAAATTCTTTTCTGGAAAATTTTCTATTTCATTGATACTTTCAAAAATAGATAGAATTTTAAATTATCTTTAATGTTCTCCATATTTGAGGCTGCATTCCTTTTATTTCCTAATGCAACATAAGTGCATTATCTCTTTGTCTTCATTATCTTTGTCAAAATTTTCTCAATGTCAGTAGCTCACAACGTCCAATATACTTTGTAATAGCCTGGACAATTTTTCAATATAAACTTCTCTGAGCTCAATCAAAGAACTAGTGAATTAATATTTTTGATATGGGAAAATAAAATGAATATTGAATTTGATCTTTTGTCCTTCATTTTAAATTTCTTTTATGAGTATTCTTTTTTGCTGCCTATGATCTACTTTTTTGTTATTTTTTAATACTGATTTGGAATTTGGAAATCTTGTTTTCATCATATATTTTCCCCCAGGTTAACTTTAAAATATTTGAGAAAAAAACATTGGACTTTTCTTTCACAAAATTACAAATGCCAAAATCACACATATCTTATTTGGAATTCTTCTGTATAGGAGACTTGTCTCTTCTCCCCATTTATTTATTAAAAAAATTATTTATACCCATGTGTACTCACAGATATTTATTTTATAGTCCAACATTATTTTCTTTGCTCACATTGTTACAACTTTGGCCACTGGGAGTTCTTTTAATATCTCTTGTGTCCTTTGACATGGTCCCATCATAATAGGGTTTAAAATATTTTTTTCTTAGCATTTCCTTACCTCTGGCACTGCAAAATACTTCAGGCTCATCTTTTATATTTCCTTCCCCAGTCCACGAATCAGCCATTTCTCCAAGGAACTCTACATTCTTTTATTGAAAAATAAAACTGAGGAACTAAGACCTGGGTACCAGATATACTTGTTGATACTGGGACATTGCTGCTTCCAGACTATCGCAGCTGACAGAACAAGGAAATATATATGTGTATACTAAACAGTGTATGTGCACCTCTCTGTAAATATTTCTATATGCTATTATCTGTGTATATTAAGGTAAACGTGAGTACATAGTGATGCCCTCAACTCTAATCCATTAAAACATTCTTACCTGTAAATTCTCACTTCCCACCTGGCTCTCACCATTTACCATCCATTTACTTAATTGTTCAATTCCTGTATACATGTATAGCAGTATGATAATTTTAAACTAATAACCCTGTAGGAAAGCAACATTATCAACTAAATTACAGTAATTATGTACTGTTTTTGACTTTAGCTTTACAGATTCCATTAATTTCCAAAGTTAACTTAGATCAGCACATTTTTCTCTCATCTCCTTTAGTGAGGTTGTTTCCTAAATTTTTAATACAGTCAGATTGTTTTGTCATATTCTGCATTCCATCCTGGGATTTTCCTAACCACCTAAATGACTTTTTTATTTGCATACATTATGTAGATTACCCACCCTTAAGTAAGTGGACCATAACTCCTCACGTCTTGACTGTGGGTTGTATATTCCAACTTCCTTTCAAAGAATATAGTATTGAATGAGGGGTAGAAAAACAGTCTTTACAGTGGAGAAACCTGACAAACACTATCTTAGCCGGATGACCAAAGTTAACATCAACAATGATAAGTCCTGTGGATAGAATGTATCTTTGATATGATGTGATGAAAATGGTACTCTACCTCTGTGGTCTTCCTCCCCAAAACCCACATAGTGATGCCCTCAGCTAGTCATGAAAGGAACCCTAATCTAGTCATGAAAGGAACATCAGACAAATCCCTTTGAAGGACTTTCTACAAAATATCTGACCAGGAGTCTTCCTTGGTGATCCAGTGGTTAACACTTCACCTTCCAATGCAGGGGGTGCGGGTTCAATCCTTGTCGAGGAGCTAGGATCCCACATGTCTCACGGCCAAAATACCAAAATGTAAAACAGAAGCAATATTGTAACAAATTCAATTTTAAAAAGGACTTTAAAAATGGTCCACATCAAAAAAAAAAAAAAAAAATCTGACCAGCACTGCTCAAAACTGCCAAGGTCTTCAAAAACAAGGAAAATCATAGAAACTATCTCAGTCAAAAGGATTCTAAGGAGACACAGTAAGTAAATGCAATATGGTACCAGATTGGGATCCTGGAACCAAAAAAAAGGACATTAGGGAATGCCCAAGGAAATCTGAATAAAGAGTGGGACTTAAATGATAATATACAATATTGGTTCATGAATTGTAACAAATGCACCATTAAACGTAATAAATGTAAGATGCTAATAATAGAGGACTCCATGCACATTCTATGGAAACCCTCTGTACTATCTTTATAATTTTTCTGTAAGTATAAACTGTTCTAAAATAAAAAGGTTATTTTTTAAATGACATGTTTCTAATCACTATCCCTTGATAATTAAAACAAAATTACTTTCTTTTATTACTTTTTTTTCTTATAATCTGGTGTTTTAGATTATGATTATTATTTGACATTTTACAGTATCAAAATTGCCTCTTTCAAGAATGTATTTTCATATCTGCAATTTAAAACCGATATTAAAGTAGCTGTTTGGGAAACTTTTACTGGTTTATTGCTCACAGCTGTTTAGCTAATCCTATGTCTTGAGGAAGTTGGTTCATATGTCAGTAGGAGTACTTCTGTGGGTGGTGTCATTTTCTGAGTCCTTTACATATTTTCCAATTATTTTTATTCTGCAGCAACAACAACAAAAAACTTTTCTACTTAGGTTTTTCTTTTATCATTTTAGTGAGAATCTGGGATGGGATAAAATAAGATATGGATGTATTTATCTCATCATCTTTATTCAGGAATTCTGACTGAAGCACTAAAGAACCAATGGGAGACAGGCAGACACATTGGGGCATAAGGACATGTAAAGTGCAGGAAGCAGTCTGACCAAAATGCTGTAGGATGCTGAGAAGAAAAAAAAATCAATAAGTCCTCAATGAAGGATCTTAATCACAGAAAGCACGGTGTTGTAATCCAGGCTTTTCAATACTTACCCTGGCAGTGACTTAGAAGGTAAATAGGAGGAAAGTGAGACAAGAGTAAAGGATTCCAAGTGGAAAATCATTGCAGTATCTCACGTAAAAACTTATGGAAAATTAAGCTAAGACAATATTAGGGGGTCTTGAGAGAAAAAGGTAAGTTATACTATGTTTCCCAAACACCATGGTTTGCATATCCTCTTTGTGCTTTACCCTATATTAGTATAGTAATGTAATACTATTTAATATCTTCCTTTAAATTGACTGTCATTTACATACATTTTGATTAAAAACATATCCAAGCTATAAGTGTAAAATGAGATTAATTTATCATAGATAGAATTTAAACATAAAATTGACAAAGTCAACTCTCTCAAAGTCCGACTTGTTAAAGTTTCTGAAACATCTCTATTTGTTAAAATGGGAGTTTCTGAAATACTATAGAAACACTAAAGACATATTAAGTCCCAAACAGAAACTTTATCTTTGATGTAGCTTGAAGGATTTGAATTTAAAAAATGAAAAGTGAATACTATTTTTATTAACTAATTAAATGGTACCTATTGCTATGGTCGTATAGCACCTAAAATTATCTTATGTATACCAAAAGTGGTGTCATTTATTGAGACAAAGAAACAAGAAGGGGGCAGCTTTCTGGTGCACACAGACAATGGATTCGGTGTTGCACATTTTATATTTGAATTTCCTATGGGACATTTAAGGGGAGATGCTCAGTAAATACTTAAGATATACTAGTTTGGAGTTAGACAAATTGCTCAGGTTGCAAACTCTTTTTTTTTTTTTTAAGTGAATCCTTAGAAAATAGTAGTTGAAACTGTGAAAATGTAGATTAAGAAGGAAAGAAAACTCAAGGGAGAAAAAATCTGACAGATATCCACACTACGTGGGAAGGAATGGAGAGAGGTTAGAGAAACCAAAGCACTAAGAAGAGACTCAAGAGGTGATGCTACTCCATGAACAGGGAGAGAGAATTTCAATGAGACAATAAAGAACAGTGTCATGGGATTAGGGAGAGGGGGTCGCCTGGAAGGAGTTAACCATTACTGCCTGCCTCCTGGAAGCCTTTGTGTTGGTGGTCGTTGTAGTTGTGGTGGGTTTTTTTAATTTCTTTTTTTATTGAATTATAATTGATTTACAATGTTGTGCTAATTTCTGCTGTGCAACAATGTGACTCAGTTATACACATATATACATTCCTTTTTAATATTCCTTTCCATTATGGTTTATCCCAGGAGATTGAATATAGTTCCCTGTGCTATACAGTAGGACCTTGTTGTTTATCCATTCTAAATGTAATAGTTTGCATCTACTAACCCCAAACTCCCACTCTGTCCCTCTCCCACCCCCCTCTCCCTTGGCAAACACAAGTCTGTTCTCTATGTCTGTGAGTCTGTTTCTGTTTTGTAGATATGTTCCTTTGTGCCATATTTTAGACTCCACATATAAGTGATATCATATGGTATTTGTCTTTCTCTTTCTGACTTACTTCACTTAGTATGATAATCTCTAGTTGCATCCATGTTGCTGCAAATGACATTATTTCATTCTTTTTTGGAAGCCTTTCATATAATATCTAATTTATTATTCCAGAGATCCTGCTCAGATGAAATTAACATTGCCCCTTAAAAGAAGGAAAAACCGAAGCTGAAGAAGTCTAAAAAAACCATCAGTGATCACAACGCTAAGAAGCTAAAAATAGAACTGAAATCCTAGACTGTAAACCCAAGATCCACACTTTCTTCTCTGTGCCCAGTGAATATGGCAAATAAGAGACATCTTTAGAAAACAGTTCTAATGTTGATGGAAAAGTTATTGCCGGTAAGAACATGGAAATTATGAAGGTAGATCTTTAAAAAAAAAAAAGAAGGTAGACAAATGTAAAACCGATAGCTAGTGGGAAGCAGCTGCATAGCACAGGGAGATCAGCTCGGTGCTTTGTGACCACCTAGAGGGGTGGGATAGGCAGGGTGGGAGGGAGGGAGACACAAGAGGGAAGAGATATGGGGATATATGTATATGTATAGCTGATTCAAAAAAAAAGACTGGCTTTTTAAACTGAAAAAAAAAAAAAGGTAGATAAAAAGACCAAAAAATAAAAAAATTAAAAAATAGAAAATTTTTAAAAAGACAAGAAATTTTTTTAAAAAAACAACAAAAAAAATTTAAAACAACAATAAAAAAAAGGAAGATAAAATCAGAACTCAAGAAGGGAGTTGTGAAAAAAGGAAAACAAAATTAAAACAAGACCCTTTGATCTGGTTTAGTACACTAGGGGAAAGAACTAGTAGAACTGAAGATACAGGAGATAAAGATGGGAAAGAGATGGAGGTGATCCCTGAGACGTCAGGAGTAGTAGGGATAAAGACAGGGAGGACTGATTTGCCTTCAGGGAGGAATGGCTTTTCACTGATAATGGGGGGGGGCAGTGGCAGAAGCTCTGTGTCCATGCATGTTGTTTTTACTGTTTATAGATAGAAAGTGAGAAGTCTGTGAGCTGAGCAAATCCCAACCTAGTGGCAACGAGTGCTATCATTTTTCCCTGTGATGTAGGAGATGAGAGTGAGGTAGGTGAGCAGGTGGCCCAGTAAATAGTGATAAATATATTCTATCTGGGGGGAAAAGGATGTAGCATGGATATTCTTGCTTGCAGTTCTGGAGGCCCATTGAAGTTTGGAGAACATGAGTGTGCATGTGGTAATAGACACGGCACAGAATTGCTTGGTGGCTTTGAAAATAAGACTAAAAAATGGAAAGACTATTTAGCAAACAAATGCGTAAGCGATATATCCAAGAATCCTAAGGAGGAGAAACATAACTAGAAACATAACTAGAATGAAGGGAAAGAGTGAAATAGGGGTTCTGGATTAAAGAACAGTTGTAATACACTAGTTTGCAAACTGATGTTCTGTGGATCACTAGACCTCATTGCTATTTTTTTAATTGCTCATATAAATTAGTTTAAAGCTGTCACAAATCTTGGTTATTCAGAATAAATGTTAGTGTACTAAATTTCTTCAGTAAAGAAGTATTTCTACTTTTATTAACCCTATGCTTCTAAATGTATTTGACCACACACCATTTATCTTCCTCTGTGTACCATTAACCATACTAAAACACTAACGTTCCATACAATAACATAAGTTGTAACTGATGACGTAAAGGAAGTAGAGAAATGAGAAAACTGGTATGAGCAGATAGTGGTCAAAGGATCGAGTATTTAAATTTAAATTTTTAGACCTGATGGGTGTATACAGTGTACAGGCTAGATAAAGCATGCAAATGATTAGGCAGTGTAAGTGGATTACAGCTGAAGGTCACTTGAGTTAAAGAGATCAGGAGCTAATAGTCGTTGGATGGTTCCTCCCTGCCACACACATACAGAAGTAATCTGGCATCCAGTAGTCATCACGTGTTGAACTGTGTGTCCTCAAAATTCATATTGCAGTTCTAATCCCCCAGTACCTCAGAATGTGAACTTATTTGGAAATCGGGTCTTTACAGAGGTGAAAATGGAGCTATTAGGATGGGCCTTCAACCAATACTACTGAGACTGACGTCCTTATGAAAAAGGGAAATTTGGACACAGAGGAAAGGTGATGTGAAAAGACAGATAGGGAAATGCCAGCCATCTACAAGCTAAGGAGAGTGGCCTGGAAAAGATCTTTTTTCATGGCCCTCAGAAGGAACCAACTCTGGCAATATCCTGCTTTTAGACTTCTGACCTTCTGAGCTATGAGACAAGAAATTTCTGTTGTTTAAGCTACTCAGTTTGTGGCATTTTGTAATGGCAGCCCTAGAAAATATAGGTATATTTGGTCAAAAGGATGAATGGAAAGTGGTTGAATTTTCTTGTTTTTCCTATTTTTTTTTTTTTAAGCATGGAATTGGTTTTTCCAAGAACATAGTTATAAGGTCTAAGAGAGAGAAGATAGCCAACAGGAGCTGGTTCTCTCTCCCTTAGAAAGCTGACACCACACCTTAGAGAAGCAAGGAGGTGGGATTGGATGGGGTGGTCATTTTGCTTCCTTATTCTTAAGAGTAAGGAATTTATTTCACTGCAAAGTAAAGGAGCTGTTACAGTGGAGGATTACTGGACTGAATGTCAATATTATGACATAGTATAAGTGTGTTTCATGTTTGGTAATTGCAATCATTGTTGCTTTTGTTGTGGTCATCCATGTACAATGCTTGGTGTCAGTCTATTTATCTCTTGTAAAAATAAAATACAGTGTGTGTGTGTGGAAAAAAAAAACAAAAAAAAAAACAAAAATAACAAACAAACAAACAAAAAAAGAGTAAGGAATTTACCTCACGATGCTCTTTTCCTTTAATCAATATGCTGTGAGATGTCACAACATCATGGAGGGTTAGAGATGACCTGAATTCTCTAATACAATCTGCATTCATATTTTAATTTCCTTTGGTGCAAACTAATCCTTGGCAAATAAGCTGGCATTTTGCTTTTCAGAGGGGAGGTGCCTCTCCATTGTGGGAATCATTCTGTTCACATCTTTTTTCCTTGCTGCATTTATTTGCTCGCTATCTAAGGCACTTACTACACAGAGATTCATGTTGGAGGGAATAAGTTTTTCATTGCACATGACATCTTGAATGGTAATACAGGACCTATGATACTCTGATGTGCATAGAACTTGAAATTTTAGCGAATCAGTCCACTGGGGGTTGGAATTTTTCTATATACTCTAAAATATTTCTGTTCCTGGAAGACAGCAGGAGGAAGAACTGCTGTTTGAACCAGAGTCAGGTGAAGTATGATTTTTTAAATATATATAAAAGTGAATGCTGGGCAGACCAAGGTGGCTCCTTTTCCATCTGTCAGCACGTTCTTTACAATCGTGCATAAACCTTATTATCACACTCTGTGTGTTACTGCAAAACTTATCCCGGTCCTCAGAACAGTCTCTCTACAGCTTTGAGTGGAATTCAAACTTCAGCGCGGTTCATGTAAAAACAAGCAACCTGGTAAATGAGAGAGAAAGTGACAGACATTTACCTTCCACAGAAAATTTGCTAGAGCTCCTTCATTTTGTCATGTGTACAAGGATAAATATTTTGCATTGAATAAAATACTGGCTGATGACACATATTTGGCCCTGATACAATTTTTCCACTGGATTCACATATATTAACCTTTGATGAAAAGACAAGAAGAAAAAGGCATAAGAAGAATATGGCATAATTTCAGATTTTTTTTTTTTTTTTTACATTAACCTTTGAGTTCTGACCTGTTGTAGTTGTGTTTTTGGGGGTATATTTGGATAGAGACATTACTGCCATCCTGTTCATATTTATGGACCTGACCTTTGTATTATAGTAGCCTGCTTTGAAGCACAGTTATTTTTAATTGCTTTATGTGTCCGTAGAGACTGTTCTTTGCCTCTGTCAGTTATATACAGTACCCTGGCACATATGTTTGCTTAATGAATCTTTCAATGACTGGATATTTACAACCACATCTGAATACAAGAGGAGGAAATGTTACATTTTGGGGATAGTGTGTGTGTTGTGTTTGTGCGAAAATGTGTTTTATTGTCAACGTTGCCATATACTTACTGAGGTGACAGGAAGAATTAAAAGAGACAGATTGTTTTGGCTGCACCGGGGCCATCTGAGATATAGTCTCCTATAATGCAGCTCAATAAACCCAGCCTGTGTGAAGCCCTCAGTATATGATTCATGGCTGCAGCAGGGCTATTCAAAGAGGTTTAATGAGAGATAGGGGCTGGGCAGCAGGAGGCTGAAATTGCCGTCAGAAGACAATGGAAAGTCCTACGTGCTAAAACCATGCCTGAAACCTGCAGGGGTGCCTTGATCACCAGTGTCCTTAATGACATTATTCTATAGGTGCCTGATTGTGAGCTGGACGGAATGACTGCTGAAAATGCACAACTCAGGAAAACTCATTTGGAAAAGAGAGCTGCGCCTTCCTTTCTTGCCTGAAGATAGCATGCATTCTGTGTTCTTTTAGTTGATGGGCAGTTAGGTGTAGCCACAAGAGGGGACACAGAAGGGACAGAAGAAAACAAGTTTATTCTATTCCTAGGTCCTAAAGAGGGGATCACCGCATGCCATGCGGAGTCACAGGGGAAGTGCCACGTTTTGATCAAATAGCAAAAGACAGGAGTAAGCAGAAAGCTTAGGCAAAAAGCTTTATTGGAGTTTCCATGAGAAAGTCAAAACAGAGTAGAGAAAACAGTTAGGATTGGCTAGTTTGAATAGTTTTGTTGGGCTTTGGGTCATAATGGTGGTCTCTAGCTGCCTGGTACCTAACCCTGGGATGATTCAATCAGAGGAATATTGCTTCCTTCGGTGCATGGGCCAGATAGAGGCGATTTGGATCTGGTGGACTAGTTCGTTTACATATCAAAGGTATGCTCCCAGCTGAGTCCTTTGCTGTCTCTAAGCATTGGCTAGCCTCAGGAGGGACAGTCTCTCCCCAGTCAGAAACGTTTTTTAATATGGCAAAGCATCATGATATACAAAAAAATTTAAAATATATATACAGTACAGCATGGCTGTGAAGTTTCTTGTGCAGATGGGTTTCTGGATTGTGACAAACATATCTCGAGACATCCACTGATGGTGAAATCAGCTGCGGCTGTGCTGCTTAAGATGAGGTTTCTGAAACAAGAGGGTCTCCATCCCCTGAGAGCTTATTAGACATGCAAATTCTCTGCTCCGTCCCAGATCTCTAGAACCAGAATTTCTAGGATCTGGAAGGGGAAGAGGGAGAGAAATCTATGTTTTAATCAGCTTGCCAGATTGCTATTCTGCACACTAAAGCTGTAGCCTTTAGTAGCCCATACAAGTGACTATAAGAAATGAGGAAAGAAAAATAATTCTACTTATCAGAGATTCAGTTGCATCTAAGGTAAAACTTCAGTTAACGAGAACCAATTAAGTGGGATCCTAAAGGCAATTTTAGTTCTTACTCTACTGTGTATTTGCTTGGACCCTCAGGAAATCACATCCTATCCAAGATTCAGTCACCCGATCGGTAAAATAAGAAAGATAGTGGATCTTGGAATTTATGAGACTTAAAGGTATTGATGTATTTAAATATACTTTGTAAACAGTAAAGTGTAGACAAGTATTAGTTGTATATTAATAATCCTTATTGGGCATGCCATTTGAAGACAGATCACAATGAAACAAGTTTACGACAGGACCTGGGTAATACCAGCTACTCTGTATTTATTAGATTCATATTGTGTGCCAGACACTGAGTTAAGCATAGTACATACATTATCCTATTTAACTCTCAGGACAACCATATTAACGAGGCTGAGTAGTAAAATAGAAAAAGATAATGTAAAGTATTTTTTAAAATTGTAATAGCATGAGAAGATGCTAAGAGTGGTTATCTTAAGGTTTCACAATTAAATTAGTGTTGTTCTAAAGTATCTTAATTATTCAGGGTCTCACTGCCTTATATAAATAATATTATACAACACATCTTATTGTGGGAGTCCCCCAGGAACTGTGGTATGATTTCTGATATATGTATTTTGACTCATCAAATATATAGGCAAAGAGTAAAAGATCAGGAAATACCTAAACCAGAGACATTTCAGATGTCAAGAGCTTACCTATTCTTATAGCAAGTTCCCAGAGCTTGACAATATAAGCTGTTCCTTGTTTGGTTTGATTTATCACTGCCAGGGAAACAAGGGTTTGGAGTATTTAAAGTGACTTTGTACTGTTGCATCCTCATAGCTTGTACATCCCAGGGCTGACACTGCCTCCCTCTCTTTCTTTGCTCTCGTGTGTGTGTTGGGGAGTGGAGAGAGAATTTCTCTTTCTCTTTTCCTTAAGGAGCCTGCCCAGGCATTGCTAGTGAGTAGTTTCTTTGTAGACTAGACACTGAAAAAAACTAAAGCAGGAAAAAGGATAGAAGAGAAACAGAGCAACAGAAAGACACAGTAACAAGCTACCTTCCTGAAAGGAGAGCCATTGTGTCCCACAATGGTCCGAGTATTTCAATGTACAGGGCAGAATAGAATGCCCCAAACTGTCCTTTGCTCATATCCTGAAACATGAAAAGGGTTGTCCTAGTTTCAGTCATTTGCTTTTCTTCTTTGGCTCAAAGGGAGCTAATGAAACAAAAAGCGAGGTCTGTACAAGTGCTGCTCTCTGAGCGAGCTGCGGGGGAAGTGGCATTTCCATCCTTAGTCCTGCTATTCTCAGATTGTTTCTGAGCCCGAGTAAGCATTTCTCTTGGTGAGACAGATTCTCCTGGATGGCAGGATCATCTTCTCCAAGTTCCTAGCTTTTCTCATCAAGTCCAGATGAATATCACATAGTCCACTGGCCAACTTGATGGAACATTAATATAATGGAAGTCAAGAGTTATCAAAGGTATGAAATCACTTCTCCTTGTAGGCACTGATAGCATAACCTTTCCACACTTGCTCTCTTTCTCTTGATTACCAGATAGGTTGGACACAACATTCTGGGAGGCCACTTTATGTTGGAATAGACATTTTTAAGCCCTGTGAACTAGGGAAATACACTTAACCTTTCTGAGTTTCAATTTTTGAATATGTGATCAGAAGAATAAAGCCTAATTAATGGGGGAACAGGCCTGTAAAGTTCAAGTTAGATGAAATGTTAAACTATTTCTTCCTTCATACATTTGGCTGACAAACATTTTAAGTTTTTTCTATGTTCCAGTACTGTACAAGTCCTGGGTATATTAAAATGAAACCCTTAAAGAACTTATGGTCTAAAATTGAAACAAAGATTCTAGAATTCAGGTTCTCCATGAACTTGGCTTGAAATAATAATTATATATTTAGTTTTGCTTACCTTTAGTAAAATTTAGCATTTGTTAAAATCAGGAATGCAGACAACAAGCCACAGTAGTACTTTGGCACAAGTAGAAATTACAAATATCATATTAGAGTGGCAGAAGATATCCTGAAATATTGTTTTTAGTAACCACGACTTCTAAAGTACAATAGTTCGTGGACTTGCTGCTAGGCTTTCTTAATTAATACTTTAATATTTTTATTAAATATATTTAAAACATATAATATATTAGAATATGTTTTGTTAACATTTTAGTAACTTTATATCATTATAATTTTTTCTTTGCATCAAATTGTTTTGTTGCTTTATGTGTTTAAAAACATGGTTCTGAGGATGGGTCTACAGGCTTCATCAAATCGCCAAAGGGGTCCATGGTACGAAAGGGTTAAGAATCCTGGCTCTAGAAAAAGTGATATTTAAGTAAATCAACAATTCCAATACCTTATAATTAATGTTATCGCAGCAGTGTAGTTAATGTTGTGGTAGGAATAATGTCACAGTCTGGGCCAGTGTGTGTGTGCGTGTGTGTGTGTGTGTGTGTGTGTGTATTTGTGAGATGGGGGTTTTGGGGAGAACAGTCCTGGGAGGTTAGTCTTGGAAGATCTCAATGGTAAATAATGCTTTAGCTAAGCCTTGACGAGGAGGTGAGAATTAGCCAGGCCAAATAGAAGGTCAGGTGAGGATAAGGTATGAGGGAGGGAAGATGGACATTGCACAGCAAGTATAAAAGAAGGATGTGTGAGAAGGCTGGGTGTACCTGGCAACATGTACATGCGACAGCACGGGAGATAAAGCCAGGGAGGTCAGCAAGAGCCAGACCAGGCAAGGATCTGGATACCTTGTGAAGGAGTCTGATCATTACCCTAGATGTGGTGTGGGACCACGGCAGTATTTTTAGCAGAAGGATGTTGTCAGCAGATTTGTGTTTTAGAAAGATCACTCTGACTGTATCGTGGAGGATGGAATACTGGGGCACAGCAATTGTATGGGTGGAAGCAGGAGGCAGTCAGGGGAGGAACAAGAGCTATTATGAGCCTTCCGTAGCAATGCAGACAAGAAACAATGAGGGCCTAAGCATGGCAGTGGCAGAGAGTGAAATTACTTTGTAGAGCGTGAAATGTCACAGTGGCATTGAGAGAAGGAAGGAAGGGAGGGAGGGAGGGAGGGAGAGAGGAAGGAAAGAAAGAAAGAAAGAGAAAGAAAGAAAGAAAGAAAGAAAGAAAGAAAGAAAGAAAGAAAGAAAGAAAGAAAGAAAGAAAGAAAGACAAAGAAAGAAAGAAAGAAAGAAAGAAAGAAAGAAAGAAAGAAAGAAAGAAAGAAAGAAAGAGGGAGGGAAACAGAAGGAAAACAGTAAGGGAGAGAAGGGAGACAGAGGAATTGAGTTTTCAGCTAAGTTGACATTTGAAGTCAAAGTGTTTCATTAAACTACAGTCACAACTGTTAGTCTGCCCTGAGGTGTGATAGGATTGCTAGTATGCCAGGTCTCAGCCAATCAGCCAGAAGGCCACTGATTGGTTCTACTGAAAACTAATCAGAACCTTCTTCAGTGGTTCAATTGCTGTGCAAATAGCCACAGCCCAGGTGAGCTCACTGAACAGAACATGTTCCCAAATACACATCCAAAAGGAAACAGGAAAGGTGGCACAGTTTCTTTTTTGACAGTCAGCAGTAGCTAGGTTTGTTTACAAGTTCCCAGAGACTGACAGCACACACATATACACATAATTCTGGAATTTTGTATTTAAGGAACATAATATAGGATGTATTTCATAGTAGATTCAGTATGAGGGAGTTGCAGGAGCACATCTAAGGGTATATTCTGACCTAGAAGAAGTAAATTAATACTTGCCCATTCTAACATGGAAAATTCGAATGGAAAAATATTTTCTAAAAGCAACCATGTAAAGTAATATCTGAAGATGGCTTCAAGAGAACCAAACTGTTCTTATGAGCTCAATTATGTCAATTCTTCAGTTCTTTTTCTTTCCTTTTTTATATTAATTATTGATGTCAAGCAGGAATCACCTATGAGACACCACTGAAGCTATTTTTGAGTTGTTAGGTTATTGAAACTTGTTCTTCTACATGACTCTATTCCAAATGAATGACATTCTGCTTTCATCTTGATGAATTCCTGAGTAATTGAATAATTGTCCAGAAGAGAACGAGTCTGATTTTGGAAAATACTCCAAGTCAAAGATGCTAAGAGGGGAGTTCCCATTCAAAACATGTGGTTATGCAAATGAATGAAGTTACATGTAATTCCGGAAGAGATCTTAAACAACTCTCCCCATTCAACAACAAAGGTTCTATTCAAAGTTCACAATTCAGCGAATCCAAATCCACTTATCAATAGATTAGTTTTTACATAATGGAAGGGTAAGAGAAAGGTAGATAATCCCAAATAAAACAGAAAAAGCAAAGGACACACTTATTGTAAAAGTTCATGAGAGCAGTGTCATCACAAAAGCATAAAATTAAATTTAAAAAAAGGATGTCAACATAGCTTTTTTAGGATAAAACTTACATGAAGGGTGCGATTTCTTTATTAAGTAGATTAAGATTTAAATTTCTGTTTTACACAATGTTGATGGTACTTCGAAAGATAAAGCCTGGTGCATTGTTGTTCCCAAGGTTTAGGATATAAAAAAATGTATGCAAGTTCTATCCATGAAACCCTTGCCCTTTTGAGGAACTGGGTTTGTGTGAACATCTGCCAGACCAACAGAAAGAAAAGCTCTTATTTCACACAATTTTCATAGAGCCAGAAGCATTTTCAACACATTCCAAAAGCCCCTAATGATACTTCACCCAATTCAGCCTCCTGAAGCTTGGTACATAATTAATGAGGTAGTGGAAGTTCTCTAGAATTAGTTTTCATCTAAATAAAGGTGCCCGATGTTTATCTGTACCCTTTGTACTCATTGTTGCCTTGAATATACCGAGCTTCCTGTTGGTACAGGGAACTATCGATTTGCTGACTAATCTTTTTATCTGATCATTATAGATTGTAACTCTCAGTCTATAACCTTTACACACACTGCTATTGTGGTTAAATAAAACACAATACAAAATAATTAACATGTTCCTATATTGATATTTCTCTTCCAGGCAAGAGCAGGGGTGAGACTTCGATTTGACAACTGGACATTCGTATTTTTAGAGAAAAATATAAATAAAAGATGAATATACAATCTTTACTTCTTTAATATAAATTACTCAGGAAGAAATAGTATGGTGCCTTGGGGAAATCAACAGCTTCTTCAATTGGATTGTTTCTGTCACTGTATGGACACAGTCTTGTTTGATGTCCTCCCACCATTTGTCTTGTATGGAGTCTTTTATCTAAATCCAAAGTAATGCAGTCATCAGGGCTGCAATTCAATAATGGCTCCACAGGAGCTGTCATCCACAGTTTGCTATTCATCTTGTAAAAGGCTTTGAGTTTTCAAAGTACCAACTAAGGTTGGCATTTCAATGCCGCCGGATAGATCGCTTAAAGTTCTTTTGTGTTCACAAGAAAGGGAGTGAAATGGAGAATGGGGTGAGATTAAATGGCCAACCTGCTACTCTACCTGACTACCTAGGGATAACCCTGAGCTACCCAAGGGAGAGAAGACATTAGGTGATCTGACCCTCGCAGTAATGGGACATTATGATGAATGGGGGACTCATTGTGTGGTGTTTTCTTCACACTGAGCTCCACTGCTATAATTAAGAGGCAACAAATTTATGGAAATTGACCCAGAAAAGGCAAAGTCAAAAAAAAAAGAAAGCAATGATGAGGAAGAGAATCTCTTGAAACATTTTCAGAATCAAAGCATCTTAGAATTAAGAATATCGTGAATGGATTTAAAGATGGATAAACTAAAGCTGAAGATGTGAATTAATAGGTCCAAGTTCTCAGGTATGGCTGTTGCTCTTTGTATGTGAACAGCCTGGGCTGGGATTACCATCACTGGACCTGACCGTTTCGCTCTTTGGCTGGAAGTATGGATATTTCCCTGTTCTATTCAGACTCAGTTTCCTAGTCCTTCCATGACCATGATATATGTACATTAAGAATGACTAGACTAATAAAGCATAGGGTAAGAGTTCCTGGAACCATGAAGTCAGTAAGCCAAAAACCACTCTCCCAGACCACCAACATTCAAATATTTGCTTGATAGTCCCTGAGTATAGAGGAGTGTGGAGACACTGAAGCCACCCAACTCCTGCACTAATTCCCTGCAATTCTGGCTCAGAGCTTGCACTTTTGGAATAAGGAGGTTAGATGAGAGGAGCTATAACATAATAAAAAGAGTTCAGAGTAGTAGTGAAAACCTAGATTCTAAGTCCAGTTCTGTCATTGTGATTAACTGTACAATCTTGGGCAAGTCATTTCATTTCTAGGCTTCAATTTCCCTAACTAATGAGAGATTTAAAATAAAAGTTTTCAAAAGTACTTTTTTTCACAAACACACTATGATTCTGTGAATGTAATAGGTGATGGCTATAGTCTTTGCACATGTCATAGGCTCATCCATTCACTCACTCATGAAACATCATCAACAATATTAATAACTATGTATTGAGTTTCTTCAGTTTGTCAAAGTGCTGTGATAGAGGCTAAGGATGGAATGGGTTTAAAAAGCATATTTTGTTCCTGTCTTCATAGAACTTGCACTCTAGTGAAGAAAACAGGCATTTTATCCATCACGGCCACAGCTGTACATTTACAATTGTGATAAGTGCTAAACTGTAAAAAATGCAGGGTGCTGTGAAACTGACCTGGTTGAAGAGATCGGGGAAAGCCTCCCTGAGGATGTAATAAATAAGCTGAAATCTACAAGCTAGTGAGGTGGTCTTTTTTGCCATGATCAGTCTAACCTTCTTCCTGAAAAGAATCAAGAATCATTGGAAGATTTTAAACAAGATATAGCATAATCAGATCTGCGTTTGCCTCAGATTTTAGAAAGACCATTCTGTTGAAAGCATAGAGAAAGAGTTGAAGGAGAGCAAAGCTAAAAGCAACATTAATGTTCCTTGTAAGACAAAACAAGTGGAACTAATTTTCAGCAGGAATATTAGGAGATACAATAGTGCTTAAACTTTGCATTGCCAAGAATTGAGGCAAGACACAGGTAGAGAGCTGTGTGTGATTGTCCCTTCAAATCTAGCTCTGAGAGTTGGACCCTAAATTTAAGAGTATTACTTTCTTCCAGTTTGTGCCCATGTTATAGAGTTTTCTGTCAAATCAAAAATGTTGGTTTAAAGAGATATATGTTGACTTTAAAGAAAACAAGATTTCTTCATCCTTCACCTCATGTGACATTTAATGATGAATTGCCATGGGAGCAGGTGTTAATATCTGTGGCCATTATAAATAATTCTGGTGAATTCCAAAGCTGAATCATTACTTTATAATGGTCAGACTAAAATGATCATCCCACAAAATTTTGCTAGTTCTGCAGTATGGTCCATAATCTTTTAAATGTTATTTTGTGAACATGCTTCTCAGAAAGGTCACGGGTAAAAGGGAAATCTTGATTGAGTATTTTAAAGGCTGTTCATGGTGACTGACATATTACTAAAAAGGAGGAACTTCCAAGCAGATCCAAAATATTTCTTCAGAGTAACTTCTAAATGTTCTGTCACATCCATAGTTAAATCGGGGAAGATAACTTATTTCTGCTTGAAACACCCTTTCCAATTTTCTTATTACTCACAATTCTTTTCACCAATATATTCATCTTTCCAAATTGACATTCTCAGTGTTCCAAAATAAGCTTCATGTGATTTCATCTTCACCCTTTATATCAACTCATGCCTACATGCTTCATCCATCTCACAGTCTCCCAATCCAACTCCTATCATTCCTTCAGGGCCAAGTTCAAATTTTTCCTCCTGAAGGAAGATGTTCCATTGTCTCTCAATTTCTACAGGTTTTATTAGCTATAGTATCCTTGATCTTTATACCATTATACTAGATTATTTTATATATAGCCATAAATATATTGTTTTTTATATATTTATATTTATTTGATATATATTTTTTAATGTATACTTAATACATATTTAATATCACCTGAAATAATAGATAAGATATATTTGTTGATTGGATAAAATAATACCAAATGAAGAATGCTTCAGATCCTTCAAAAAGATTATATAGAAGAGCTTCGATATAAAAAGTAAAGTTATAATCATGATATTACCAAGGAAATTGATTGACTTGGATTAATTTTTCTAAACTGGATGTACCAGCCAAATGTACGGGATGCTTTCTAGTAGAAGTATTATTAAAATCAAGAGTTAATATGGTGATCAGGGAAATAAAAATAGATTAAGAATCATAAAACCTGGTCCCAAATCTCTGCTGCTACTTGGGGCATTCATGTAGTGAATACAGCCTTTGCTAAAATTAATGTTTTGGACCATTATTAGAGGACCTTATGGTATTAACTAGATATTAATAAAACTTAAGAGGCAGACACACTCAGCCTTTCCATAACCTATCAAATTATAGCTCCCATGACTTTCCTTGAAAACTCTAAAATAAAAAAGAATATGGAACCTCCAATTTATTGAGGGTCTGGAAAATTATTGTAGCACTTACAGAAAGCATGAAGAATACATCAGCAGAGCTGTGTGGTCTTACCTTGGCTTATAAGACCCTTCATGATCTGGTCCCTGCCTCCATTTCCAATCTCATTTTGCACAAGTCAGCTTGGGCTCTATCCTCAGTGGATTTCAAAGACCAGAGTCTTTGAGCATGCAGAACCCATGGATATTCTGGCTATTCACTCCGCTTGGAAAGTTCTTTGCATTGATCATTTCATGGCTCACTCCTACTTGTTATTCATAGTTTAACTGAAATGTTACCTGTTCAGATTGGTCTTCTACCCAACTGTTTTGGAGTAAGCCCCCATCAATCAAACTCAATCTCTATCACCAAGATTTGTTTTCTTCACAATACAGCATATCATAGTATAATAGATGATATATATGACAACACATGTTCATGTCTGGGCCAGTAGAATCACTCACACAAACTTCCCCCAAGGTGTGAAGGTTTATCTTCATCTTGAACATCTCTGCTTTGGTCCATCCAGCAGGATAGCAGTGGTTAATCGATCTCAGGTCTTCCAGATTTCTATTAAGAAAGTTGGATATCATTAATTACATCCTCTTCAAAATGCAGGAGTTTCACATCAGGCTCTTAGTGGTCCCTTTAAGTTGCTCTCTCTTGACTGGAGGTGAAGGGTGAAGGAACCCCATCTCTCACCCTGGGGGGTTGGATGGGCCTAATACCTCAGTGTTCCCCAAAGACATCTTGCCTCCCATTTCCATTATTCCCCTGATGCCTTTGTACACCTCAAGTGAAGCATGGGAGAGTTTGCTAGTTAGTACCCAGACACTACTATAAGTTCTATTTGATGCTCAGTCTCACATCTCATGATATTACCTGATATGTGCAAGTTTCCATCTGAACCCAAATCTCTGTTTTAATAATTCAGCACCTTTAAAATTTTTTATAACTATTATATTTTCTTCCTCAGAAAAAGAACTTCCTCAGATCCCACTTTTGTTTTGTATTTTGAAGCACCAGGCAAAGGAGAAAAGCTAGAGAAAAACAACAAAGTCTAGAAGATACATGGAGTGGGAAAGAAAGAAAAACAAGCAAACAACTACAACAAAAACAAGCCCTGAGTTTACCAGCTCCAAAGAAAATATATGATCACTGTTAATTTAAGGGGAAAAGATTTGTCAACTCAATGAATTAGGTTCATCAGTTCTCAAACATTTTGATCAAATTTTAAACTCTTAAAAATTAATGAGAATCCCCAAAAGTTTTTGTTTATGTGGATTATACCTATCAATATTTACTGTATTAGTAATTAAAAGAGACATTTTAAAATACTAGAATATATGTGTGCATGCCTTTCACCATCAAAGCAATATCATCACATTTCATGCAGCTTCTGGAAAACTCCACAATTCATTCATGAGAAAATAAGAGTGAAAAAGGTAAATAATATCTTAGTACTATTATGAAAATAGCTTTGACCTCTTGGTGCTCTTGAAAGCGTCAAGGATCCACAGGTATCCCAAGACTCTATTTTTGAGAACTGCTTAACTAGGTTGTCAATAACTAATATGACTTTAGTTTATGAGGGGCTTTCAAAAATACAAATGTGAATTATAATTACTCACAGGCAAACTTTCATCTCAGGCCACTGCCTGAGTATAAACATTTCCAGAACTCTCAGCTCAGATAAAGTCTCAAACTGATGGAAAAAAAAAATAGCTTGTCTGGCTTTAAATAATTTCATTTAAGATATACCTAAATCAATTAATATTTCTTATTATACTTTATTTATTAACTATATTCATCAGAAGAGAAATAAACATAACAATTTTGTCTGTTCACATTGGTGTATAATCTGTACTTATTGACGGATCTCAAAAATACAACATTTATTTTTCTTTTTCTCTTTTTGAATAAGGTCTGAAAATTATTCATACCTGCAACATAAAATAAACTTTGAATTTAGACTATTTCCAACAGCACTGGGAAATGTCACCTCAAAGATAATAACATACTAGCAGTTACTAAGAGCACCAAACTTGCATGAGTTCCCTTCACAAAGGAGAGCCTGGCCTACTTTATGAAACACCCCAGAGGATATTCCAAGTATCAATATCACTGACTCAGACAATTTATTAAGATATTCTTTAAAAAGTATTCTCTAAGAATTATTCTTTCCTATTTTGTAGTTAAATGATCACCTCCATACTTTTTTATTAAGAATACTTGCCCTGAGGGAGGTATTTAACACAAGTTCCTGCATGTCCACAGTGTCAGAGATGGTGGTTAAAACTGAGATTCAGTGGATGCCCCATGGGCTTGCTGTGATCAGTTTTGGGATGAACAACTCATGCCTGGTGCGAGATGAAATTTACAGAGATTTGCATCTCAGAGAACCAGTGTCAGCCGGAGCAGGAGCCCAGCCAGCATGGGGAGAAAGTGATCTCCTCACCCAGCTTTGCTGATACAAAGAAAACAAATGTCACCAGAGAAGGCCCAACCCAGAGGCAACCAAAATGAACACAACCCTCCATTTTTGCCAGGATAATAGGTACAGCCTGCTACAGAGTTTAGGGAAAGAAAAGAAAGACAGGAGAATCCTGAAGAGAGATTTCATTTAAAGTGGAAGTTCCCAAACTGACCGTGAATTGACAAAATTCAGTTTTAAGTCAGTGGGAGAAACAGAGCCTTGAGAACTAAGTTTATTTCAGACATAGAGAAATAATGAAAAGTAAGTCTTTGAACTTTGCATTCATAGAGTGTTGTGATGGTGAATTTTATACTTAGTGCATGAGAATATAAAATACTTGCTCAGGACCATCCCACTGATGACAAAATACTACTTAATGTGGGAGAACTTGAATGCAAGGCAATATGCAAGGCAACCTTACAATTTTTAAATACACTATATTTATATATTTTTAACTGTCACTTCTTCCTCTATCCCCATCCCAAGGGAAAATCAGGGACTTTCACCTGCTTTGTTTATTACTATATTCCAGTGCCTGGTGCATGTTAAATGCTTAATAAATATTTGTTGAATGAATGAATGATTTGACAAATGAATGCATTAGTCAGAATCTCCTGGAAAGTTCTTTAAAGTGTAATGCCCACCCCCAGCCGCAGAGTATCTCTTGAGTGGGCCCTGAGTCTGGATTATTAACAAACTCCCCAGATGATTCTGATGTACTTTGAAGTTCAAGAAGTATCGTGTGACTGGACTGGTGGATAGGAGAAGCATAGAAAACCAGATAAATGGAAAGGAGACTCAAGGTGTACTTGGCATTAAATCTCTCCATAATATGACTCCTCAGCCTACCTTTGTTTTAATTTCTATCTTAATAAAATTGTGGTATTTGCATTCATGTAGATCAGAGAAAATGGTACATTAGGCTACCACAAACTTTAAAGTTGATTTCCTACATCTCGACAGTTTTAAAAAAAAATTTTTCCAATAGCTTTTTTCTTTTCCTTTTCTCTGAAATATTATTATACCTTCATTTGGAAGCTTTATATGTATCTCAAAATTATCATGCCTTGCATACAATTTTTTCTTTCCATCCAACTCCCAAATACTTAATATTGCATAGAAAATCTAACACTTCATAGCAGTTATCACAGTTTGCAATTATATTTATATCTGTGTTTATTTTTAAAATTTGATTTTATTGTGATAAGAACCCTTAACATGAGACCTACTCTCAAATTTTTAAGTGTACAGTACAGTATTGTCAACTATAGTACAGTCCTGTACAGCAAATCTCTAGAGTTATTTATATTGCTTGACTGAAACGTTATGCTCATTGATTGTTAGCCCCACATTTCTCTCTACTCACCCCCTCAACCCCTGGCAACCACCATTCCACTCTTTGTTTCTGTGAATTTAATTATTTTAGATATCTCATATAAGTAGAATCATGCAGTATTTGTCTTTCTGTGATTGACTTATTTCACTTAGCAGAACGTCTTCAGGTTCATCCATGTTGCTTCATATTGCAGTCTTTCCTTCTTTTTTAAGGCTGAATGGTATATTCCATTGTGTGTATACAAAACATTTTTCTTTATCCATTTATATGTCGATGGACATTTAGGTTGTTTCCACATCTTGGTTATGGAGAACAGTGTTCCAGTGAACAAAGGAGTACTAATGTCTCTTTGAGATCCTAATTTCAATATTTTTGGATAAATACCCAGAAGCAGGATTGCTAGATCATAGGGAAGTCCTATTGTTAATTTTTTGAGGAACTTCCATAATATTTTTCATAGTGGCTGCACCATTTTTACATTCCTATCAACAGTATGAAAGGGCTCCAATTTCTCCACATATTTGCCAACACTTGTCTTTTGATCTGTGTTTGCCATTTATATCTGTTTTCTACACTAGAAGGTAAGCTTGATGAGGGGCATTCATTCACCTCCATGTTCTTATTACCTAGAATAGTATACCATGAACCACTACACTGTCTTGGAGGCTGAGTGTATTTAAAATGTTTCTGTGTACACTGTATCTTCCTAACACCCCTATGAGGCAGACATTGCTATTTTCCCAACATTACAGATGAGGAAACAGAGGCTTAGAGCAGATAAGTGACTTGTCTACAGCCGCACAGCTTGCAAGTAGCAAAGCCATATTTGAAACCTAGTAGGCCTGTTTTTTCTCTATTTTTGTTTTGTTTTGTTTTGTTTGTCCTACACCCTGTATGTTAGCCTTGGCAGATCCCCTCTACATATCCAACAGAGGTATAGAAAGAAGTAATATTTCCAGTTACAAATATTAATTATTAATCAGTATTAACTCAGTTCAATATCCCTCTTATCTGGACAGAAGTCTCCTAGGATCTTAACCTTCAACTGCAGGCATGAATCTGGAGTTAAGTCTAAGATATTTCAGGGCTCTCATAGTAGCTGTATCATAGCCCCAATCCTAAATCCAGTCTTTACTGACCCTTGTTTGTTGCCTATTGACTGGTTTAACAAAAATTTTCAACAGGCTTTTTTTTTTTTTCCTTTTGTACCACATTAGAGGCAGAAAATTAGGAGAGTAAGACACTGCATGAGACAGGTGAAAAAAGAGAAAGTTGATGCCTCATAGCAAGACAGAAGAAATAAAAGGAAAACAAAACAGGGTAGAGGATATCCTGTCTCTTAGAAAGTGCTTTTCTCTTAGAAATGGTGGCCCAAAATCATGGAGAAAGATTTAAATTATATATAAATACAACTCTTTTTAGGAAGACAAGTAGGTGAATAATTCATTTTTATAATGATTTATATTAAAAATAGTTTACACAATCTGTCACTTGCAAACTTCAACTACTTAGAAAATTGATATTTGACTTTAAAAATGATACACCAGTGGGGGCATTATTGCTACCTCTTCTCTTGTTCAAGAGTCTTCAAAGTAACATATCTGACAATCTGAAAATGGACATGGTCATCTTCCCTAACTTTTATGCTTTCAAACGCTCTTTATCAATCACTAAGTCCAGTGTCTTTATTGTTTCCTATTTCAAGCCATCATCAAAACCAGTGCATTAATTATCACTGTCTTCCCACTTTCCCTATCATAGTCTAGGCATAGTCTAGGTCCTCATCACGGTATACCTGTATTACTAACATTGGTCACTTTGGGCTACTTAGCATCCATTCCCCTGTTCTTGGTACAGTACCCTACTTTTGGCTCAGATACTAATTCTTCCACCTCACAGCCCACATGCCTCAGAGAAGCTGACTTCTATCCTGTCATAGAGGTGGGCCTTGTAAAATCTTAGCCATTTGGCCGCAGCAAAATTATTTTGGGATGAGCACATGACCTAAGAGTCAATCAAAATAAAGTCCAAGACTTTTTGGACTTTTTGGTTCCATGGTTGAGAGAAGAGGTACACTTTGCTTTTCTGCATATATACAAAGGGTGTAGTAGCCTTGGAGGTGAAGGTAGACATCTTGAGACCATAAAGAAATATCATTCCTGAACTTGGATTTAAGACTGAATAAATAGAGAAAAGAAATGGAAAGAGAGAAACCAGGGAATATTTTGTGTTTGACTTCTCATATACCATTAGGCTCCTTAGTAATGAAGGAATATATGAAAATGTGAATAATATTTGTCTTTAATACAGTATTAAGAATTTTTGAAGTGCATCTATGTACATCATTTAATTTGAACGCATCTTTCAATTACAAAAAGTAATCACATATTTTAATTTACTCTATACATATATATGTTATAATGAAAACAGCAAAGATTTTTGTTTCAAAATTAACTGAGATTTTCATCAGGCTTTGTTGTGTGTTCGTTGTACGATCTTTGGTAAATCACACACTCGCAAAATCGAAACTTTCCATATTTTAGAAATGGAACTGCCACATAGCATGATCAAATAGGAAGATATTTTCACATTATATTTTATGATATTTATGTTTTCTAATGCATAAATATCAATGTAACTTTCAAAATTTTAAAATAAAGCCAACTTTTAGACCATATTTTAAAAGATTTTTGCACACTTCTAATGTTTGAATCAAGAATGTATTTTTTTTATTTCTTCATATATATATATTTACTTTGCAAAGTAATACATGTACATCATAGAAGTACATATACATTGTAGTGTTACATACAGGAATACATTATATATGTACAAATACATGAACATTGTCAAAAATTTAGAAAATACAGAGGAACTAGAAGAAAATTAATCCTGTCATTGAAGTAATAAACATTGACAATATTTTAGCATATATCCTCCAATTTTTTTCTTTTTCTTTCTTTTTTTTTTTTGTTGTTGTAAGAACACTTAACATGAGATCAGCCCTCAACAAAATTTAAGAGTGCAATGCAGTATCGTTAACTGCAGGTGCAATGTTATACAGCAGATCTCTAGAACCCTACTACTTGCTTAACTGAGACTTTATACTTGTTGATTAGTAACTTCACAAGGAATGTATTTTAAACTGACATTTTATATACTAATTCTAAAAATGTGGTTTCACAAAGTATTTTTAGTAGTTTGTAGCCATATTACTTATTCCCATCATATAAAATCCTAAGACTGCCTTCTCTCTGTTGGTAGGAAAGTCACATTATCTTTAAAGAATTTTCTTCTCATGATTCTTTTAAAAAGCATTCAATATCTGATTTTTTTCTTGCCCAACTCAAAGCCAGACTTCATTATTTCCTAACTATCACCATAATTTGTTTTGGTAGACATTACTAGTGTTTACCAATATCTGGTTCATTCTAATTTTCAGTCATCATGCAATTGGAGGAATTCATGAGACTAGATCTGGCCAGTGGCTGTGGTCAGATATAACATGTGAATTTCTGGGCAGAAGTAGAAAAGAGCTGGTCAATACCTTTCCAACTGTCTCTTGTTTCTCTACCACATTGACTGAGTAGATCATGTGTCTAAGCAGGCATAGGATGATGGGATCTTCCTCAGCTTAGATGGCTGCCTTAGTAAGTGGAGGACAGTTGCCCTACAGTGGAGGCCTCAAGAGACAATTAAGCACTAATTTGTGAGGGCAAATTGACTTCTCTCTTACGCATCTAGAATGATGATCATATGTATCATCCTACAGAGAACTGAAAAAACAGTTCTGTTGTGAAAAGCTGCCCTTAAAAAGGTGCTAGACTTGCAGTGGACTTTGCCTGAATGAGAAATAAACTTTGCTGAGCTTAGCCACTGAGACTTTGAATTTTTTTTTTGGCTACTACAAAATAATGCTGTCTATCCTAATACTGTTGCTTTAGGAAAATCCTACCTTGAATAACCATTTCAAATTGTTTCAGTGTGAGAAATCCCAAACCACGTTTTTTTATATGCATGTAATTTAATTCTTCATATTACACCTTGAAATGGCCAAAATGCATCAGTTTTCTCTGTTCTCAGGGACCCACAGATTACATCTCCAGCTCTCTATACTCTTACAGCACTTATTTGTATTATTCTATTTATTTATATTACAATTTTCCTCTTGAAGTGTACTTGAGTAATATTTAAATAACTCTTATTATTCCAGCCTGAAAGAGAACATCCGTGATAGTCATAAATATGGTCTGTGGCTCTGAGTTTCCATTCAACGTAATTTCTAATATATAAGCATTCTAACTCCCTCTTTCTTCAGGCAGAGTCCCAAGTACCTCATGTGATTTCTTTGGCAACCATTCAAATTCTGATAAAGCTACTAGTGCCGACCTCATCCCTACCAACTACCCTGAATCTGCTGCTTTTCTGCCTTGTGACTTGACCTTGATATTTCTGCTAGAATGTGACATTACTATCACTTCCCACATTGTTGTCACTTCCCTTTGTCAGTACCAATGGTCCTTTTTGAAATAAAGGGGTCCCTCTGTCTGTATCCCCACCCAGGATTACCAATGAATACTAAGAAAAAACTTAACTCAGTGTTTTGGGTTAACTCACAGTGTAGGGGTGTCTTTAATGTTCTTTCATTAGCAATGAGCTATTGATCCTAAGATTAGGAAATATGGCTTAATTATGATTTTCATTGGATGGTAGCACTTAGATTGCTGGGAATACATAGTGCTCAGTCTAGATAACCTCAAAGAATGTGGCAGAACTGAGCTTGCTCTCATGGACCTAACTATGAGAAAGAGATGTGAGAGTCAGGCAAAAAACAGATGTGGGAGAATCAAAGTGGGAAAAGAGGAAGACAAGCCATACTATTTAAAATATAATGAGTTTGAGGTAACTGTGATGAAATTGGGGACACTAGTCAGTGGTTTAGAAAAATAGAAAAACACATAGCTTTAGCAGTCAGCAATATAAATGAAACTGTGGAAGTATATATATGAGGATTTTCTATCTATCTGATTAGTTACAAGGAACTGCCACACCTGAAAACGTAGCTAACTAGATACCCAAAAAGTTTTCTGCTATGAAACATCTAAGAGTATTGAATTGTAATATAATAATCATCTTTAAAAATACATAGCTGAGCTTGCAAGTAAAAAGAGGTTTCTCTTGGGCTTCCCTGGTGGTGCAGTGGTTGAGAATCTGCCTGCTAATGCAGGGGACACGGGTTCGAGCCCTGGTCTGGGAGGATCCCACGTGCCGCGGAGCAGCTGGGCCCGTGAGCCACAACTACTGAGCCTGCGCGTCTGGAGCCTGGGCCCCGCAACGGGAGGGGCCGCGATAGTGAGAGGCCCGCGCACCGCGATGAAGAGCGGTCCCTGCACCGCGATGAAGGGTGGCCCCCGCTTGCCGTAGCTGGGGAAAGCCCTCGCACGAACTGAAGACCCAACACAGCCAAAAATAAAGAAATAAATAAATAAAGTAGCTATAAAAGACCTTTAAAAAAAAAAAAAAAAAAAAGAGGTTTCTCTAGGGGGACAAGATCATAAAAGAAGCTGAAAATAAGAAAATAAGTGGGGTGATGAAGCTATACCTACCCTGACTGCATGTATATATCTTCTGTCACCCAGAGACTTGTGTTTCAGTGATGTTGGGCTCACTCAAGCTAAGGATTTAGAATTAGAAGCCAGAGTCCTTAAGGGGCCATGTGAAAGTATGGACCAGAAGAAAAAAAATCTGCCTGAAAGGAAAGAGAGAAACAAAGGAAACATATATTTTAGCTCAGACTTAGATGAACACAAAAGTTTCTCTTGAGAATTTATTAAAATCAAGCCATCCTTCAAGTGGAGTTGGAATTATTTGTACTATTTATATGATCTGACAAACTATATGCTAAAAAATAATGAATTCAAAATGATTTCAGGTTAGTAGAACCCTAGTGTGTCAAGCAGAAGCAAACATAGATATTCTCTGGAAAAATGTGCTCTAATAAAATGCTTGCAGAATTTTTCCAGATAAAGCCCAACCATTTGAACAAGAATTTGTAATTCAAAATTAATAACACAAAGGGAAACAGGCCACTAGAATAAAAGTCAGAAGAATCAACCAATAATAGAAGTAGACTTCCCAGGAACTTCTGATACTGAAATTCCCAGTTACAAAATTTAAATAAGCATTTTTTTAAAATAAATAAAAAGTAGAATTGAAACATAGCAAGAAGTTAGACTATCAAAAGCAGAGTTGAAAAAAATAGAAATTCTCAAAATAAAAAAGTGTAATCATTAAAATTAAAAACCTCAGTAAATGTGTTAAATGTAAGATTAATCACAGCTGAAGAGAGAATTAGTAACCTGGAAGAAACCTGAAAAAAAATACCTAAAATCCAGCACAAAGGAGCAGAGGTATCAAGTATGAAAGATTGTTTTAAAATATGGAAGGTAATGAGGTCATATGCTTCTAAATGGAGTTTCAGAAGGAGAGAATACAAAGAATGAGCTAGAGACAATATTTGAAGGGTTAACAGCTGTGAAATGCTCAAAGATTCTAATTCTCAGTGTGGGAGACTGCTCTTGGCACAGTAACCTAATTTTTCAAGCCCCCCTGCATTTAGGAGAGCCATTCAACTAGTTCTCAGAAAAAGAATGTAAGCAGAAAAAAAATGAAATGGTCATTTTCTGACTTATATAGTTACAAGTAGGTGCACATTTCCCATTCCCAATTTCTCTCTCTCCACTAAACATGATGAAGTCATGTCAAACTTGAAGAAACCTGGATTTCAGAGTTCTTCCTTAGAGGACAATAGCCCAGGAAAGCCACTACCCAGGAACATCTGCATTGAAATTTGCATGAGCAAGAAATAATACTTGTAGTATGTTAAATCAATGACTCTGGAGGTTATTTGTTACAGCAGCTAGTGTTAATTACCCTGACTGAGACACAGGAAAACCAGTGAATCTTAAGCATGGTAAATAAGAAATACTTATGGGGACTTCCCTGGTGGCACAGTGGTTAAGAATCCACCTGCCAATGAAGGGGACACGGGTTTGAGCTCTGGTCCGGGAAGATCCTACAAGCCATGGAGCAACTAAGCCCGTGCGCCACAACTACTGAGCCTGTGCTCTAGAGCCCACGAGCCACAACTATGGAAGCTCACGCACCTAGAGCCCGTGCTCCGCAATGAAAAGCCAACACAACAAGAAGCATGCACACTGCAACGAAGAGTAGCCCCTGCTCAACGCAACTAGAGAAAGCCCACGTGCAGCAACAAAGACCCAATGCAGCCATAAATAAAAATAAATAAATAAATAGAAATATTATGTATATCAGACTAAAACAATAAGAGAACAACAAAAGTAAAGAATAATCTTAATCAGAAACCAAGTTCTATATATTCTTCCTTTGATATATCTCTCAAAGTTGACTACTTTTTCCTGTCTCCATCACAAATCCCTAAATCAAAGCATCTGTTATCCTTCCCATGAAACACTGAAAGAGCTTCCTAACTGATCTCCTATCCTCCATGCCTGTCCCTCTTCCAATTCTTTCCTCATCTATAAGAAAGTAAGATCTTTAAGAAGTGGAAATCCACTATTACAATACTTCTGCTGTAAAAGTTAAATGGACTTCCATTTCTCCTGGGTATGGTTCAGACTTTATAACATAATTTTCAAGGCTTTCATCAATGTGACTAAGCCTACCTCACCGATTTCGTCTCTTGCTATTCTTCTCATTGTCTCTGACCATACCAGACTTACTTTATTTCATTTAATGAGTCATTCTCTCATTTCCAGGTGTTCTAGCATTCTATTTGTTTACTTGAAATACTTTCCTTTTCACCTAAATATCTTTTATGCATTCTTCAGGTCTCTATTCAAATGTCCTTTCACCTGAGAAGTTTCCTCAGATAACCAAGATTAGTTTCAATCTTTGAGTTTCACTTTGGAAGCATTCAGAATCCTCCCACAGTAGATATGATTTACTTCTACTTTTGAAGCATTTACCATTATAATAATTATTGGTTTATTCTGATTCTGGGATTGAACCTTAGTTTGTGTCTTAGGGATTGGGTTTATAAACTTCTTGATGTCAGTATACTGAATATAGTTGCCAGTGCATAGTAATGCTCAGTAAATATTTCTAGAATGAGGTTGAATAAATGGATGAATGAACCAAAAGAACAGAATAAGATCATGTTTCAGGAATTTTTCTGCTTGTTTGAAAGACTGGTATTTGATCTTGGTCTCTGTCAGAAAAATAATCAAATCTTGGCAATTAAAGTAAAAAAATGTCATCTCTCATAATTTGCTCTAAGTATTAATGGACTTCAGATGCACAAAATGGTGTTAACCACAAACCTTAGTACACTTGGATTGTGAATAGTAGTATATTCATGTTCCTCACTCACTTATTTGCTCATTTGCTTATTTGTTTGTTGGTTTATTCATCTACTCATGCATGAATTCCTGCATCCAATTGTAGTGGTATTATAATGAAAATTTGTGAATGCAGTATCCAACCTAAGACTTGAAACACTCTCCTTGCCTTCTGACTTGCCCACTCTCTGATGTAAGAACTATCCTGGGTCTTGTGTTTATCATTTTTTTTGTTTCTTAGAATTATATTATTATGTGCACAGATATACCTCAAGTATATGTGTTTACTTTAGGTCCTAATTTTAACTACAATAAAGGGTATTTTTCAGCATGTCATCTGGGACATTTTTGCTCAGTATCCTATTATTGAAATTCATTCATGTTTTTGCATGTAGCTGAGTTTATTTATTTTGCTGCTGTTTAATATTTCATTATATAAATATATTTATTATAATTTATTTATTTATTCTTTGTCCTATTAGTGGGCATTTAGTTGTTTCCAGTCTTTTGCTTTTATGCATAGCACTTCTTATGGACATTCTCATACATGCCTTTTATGGTAAATGTGGAAGTATTTCTCTTGGGTCTATATGTAAGAGTGGAACTACTGGGACATGAGAGATAATGCCAACTTGTCTTCCAATATGTCTATATGAGCAATGTGTTTGAGATCATGTTGATTTATAATCTATCGGACACTTGGTATTAACAGACTTAATTTTTTCCAATTAAATTGTTATAAAATTTATTTCCTGGTGGTCTTGTTTTATATTTTCCTTTGCTTTCTGTTATTATAAAATATTCAAAATCAAAATGACCTATTTGCAAGTTAGTGACCTCCTTGCTTTTGAAATGGTCAAAGATTAATTAGATATTCAATTGATAGGGTTTCTTCTTTGGGCCAGGCTTAGATCATTCATCATTCATTCAACAAACATAATTTAGCATCATGTTGGGTTCTGAGGACATAGGGAACAAGATAAGCCTGGTTACTGCTGTCATGGAGAAAGACTCTAAGAGTCAATTATTAATGTGATGAGTACTATGAAGAAGTGTAGCGAGCTATAGAGTGAATAACATAAATATCTGTTCTGATCAGAAGTTGGGAAGGATGTAGGGAAATGTTTCCCATAGTAAGTGACCCCAAAAGCTTAAACGTGAATTATGCATAATTTTACCTAAGAGATAGGAGATCAAGGATTTTGTGGAAGGGCTCTCCTCAATAGAGGAAGTAGCATGTGAAAACACTGTCTTAGATTTCTGTCTGCATTTCCTCTCTCCTAAGGTTTAAACAGAATTCTAGGGTCCAAGGCAGAAATTAATGCCTCAGCAGCCATGTTTATGTTCTCCCAAACTTTATTTCTCCCAGACAGGGCTTCCTCTGCCAAAGGAACCAAAATGTAGCCTCCAGCTGGGACCTCGTACTATAATTAAAACATAATGATTATTGAGCATTTCTGAAAAAGAAATGCCAACTTCAGAAAACAGGTTGGGGAGTAGACCTCACATAAGATTGGCTCTTAAATGAAAGCAATCTTAACACCTCTAATACATTTTTAATAATATGTATTAACATATATATAACATACATAATATATTAAATATACAATTAATATATGATATAGATAATTTCAACATTTCTAGTCACGTATATGCCCTCTCTTATTCTGGAGACTAATTCTATGTTTTTCACTTTTGAGTTGTTTTCAACTCAGGATGCTAAGAAATTAAAAGGTTGTGAACCTACTACAGAAAGGTTTTTTTTTTTGAGGGAGGGGCTCCTAACAGCAGAAAAAACTCAATAAATAATCAACAATATTTTGGGTAACCTACTAGATATTTATTGCTATTCTCTGATCTGAAATAAACCAGACAAACATAAGATGCCATATTTGAATCTCATCTTGTTGGGTATATTTATTTACATATATGTGTATTCTTTTATTTAAAAACTTTATACACTATATAAATATACACATAATTAATTATAATTTAATATATGTACTCTAAAAATGTATATTATTTATATATTAAGCTTTCTCTTCTGAGGCCTTAATTTGGAAAATTGAATTTGTTCTGTCCTATTATAAAGCCTATGCATGGCCTTCTAATATTCTTTGTGAAATCTATTTGACAATAACAAACTTGTTCTCCTTTAATCCTTGGGACAAACAGTAATTTCT
Organism: Balaenoptera acutorostrata; assembly: GCF_949987535.1. Lineage (NCBI taxonomy): Eukaryota > Metazoa > Chordata > Mammalia > Artiodactyla > Balaenopteridae > Balaenoptera > Balaenoptera acutorostrata. The sequence goes on from NC_080068.1 coordinate 93,906,959, forward strand.
ATTTATTTAAGTCTTAGTTTTCTGACTATTAATGTACAAGGGGTCATACTGTGAAATAAAAGCTTAACAAATGTCCTCTTTGGAATATCAATGAGTTATCTTTAATCATTACAAGGAAAACGCAAAGATTCTTTGAAAAAGTAAATACTAAACTGTCACAAAACTCATTTTGGAAAAAAAGAAATGAAAACATATTCATTTGACACTGCCTGGCTTACAGCTTGTTTTCAGGCATGGCACGGCAGCTATAAATCTGGAAGTCACCTTACAGCTCCTAAAATAATAAAGTTCCTTCACCACCACTCCATTCCACAGATAAGAAGACTGAGGCCAGGAAAATCAGTATGAATCCAAAGTCACACAGCAACCTGATGCAAAGTCAAGCTTAGAATCCACGGCTTTGACACCCGATTGACTGCTCTTTTCACTATACTATGGTTTATCCCTGATAAGCAATTTCATCCCAGAAAAGTGTTTATGTCCATGGTGAAGCATTAAAAGATTAAAAAAAAAAATTGGATTGGTGGAGTGGGCATCTTTTTCTTGAAAATTTTCTTGAACTGGCATATCTGCCTGCCTACTATACCACCCCCCACACACTTACCCACTCATATATACAAATACAAACACACATAAATGATTGTGAGATACTGAAGGATGAGGCAGTTTCTTAATCCTTGTGATCCCACAGGAAAGAACCTAGTTCCTTGCACATAATTAAGCTGAACTGAAATTTTCTAAGCACATTTTAGCATCCCTAAAGCACCCAAGTGTACCTGTTTTATATAGTAAGCTGCTTTTTACACTCTTCATTTTCATCCTCTCTCCTATTTTGTGTTGGGATGGGTGGCTGTCTGGTGTGAGCAAAGGAGTTCAGAATTTGAAGTCAGACAAAACTGGACTGCAATATTTACTTAAGTTTTACGACATGTGCTACATTGGAGAAGTTAATATTTTAACATTAAGCATTCAGTTATCTGGCCCTAGTTCTCAAGTAGGTTATTGTACAAGTAGTTGCGTGGGCTGTTAGTTTCTGTCCATATTCTCTCAGGCCTTATATTTCTGTGCACACCAGCCTAACTTCTAACTCATAGTATCTTCATCTTTTTGCTAAGGGCTTATGTACACAGCAGGCTGATGGTGCCCTGGAATTATCTCCTGTCCACCAACACTCTTGCACCATTAGCAATAGCCCCTCAAAACAGCAATGAGCGGATATTGGTGTATAAATAATCAGCTGCCTCACCCTCCATTTGAAACAACTGAGACATATGTTTGACATTGATTTCCAGAGTTCCTCAGCTAATTTATGTTCTGGGTGCCAAAATGGTAACTTGTATGATGATGCACACTTTATTGGCTTTCCTCCTTCCCCTGACTCATTTCTCCACTCCCCTACCAGAGTTGCCTGGACTCAGCTTCCTAATAAACTATTTGTACTCAGATTCTTGTGTCAGCATCTGCTTCTGAGTGAACTCAAAGACTGAGACAGACAAGTGAATAGACCTTTACAAAACAATGTGTGAAGTTCTGAGAAAGTTAACTCAACATTGTAAATCAACTATACTTCAATTATATATATATATATATATATATATATATATAAAAGAGAGTTAAGAGTGGGATTTTGCAGAAATATTGATATTTAATACACGTTGTAAGGGGCTTTGTTCAAAGAATATTTCCTGGTGTAGGTGGTACTTAAGGTGTATTTTTTTTTTTTTTTTTAGCCACACCGCATGGCTTGCAGGATCTTAGTTCTCTGAACAGGGATTGAACCTGGGCCCCCTGCAGTAGAAGCACGGAGTCCTAACCACTGGACCACCAGGGAATTCCCCTTGAGGTGCATTCTTGAAAGTATGAAGAGGTTAGATAGACAACCAAAAGATGGAGGTTTCCAGTAAGGAGGAATTACAAGTACAAAGTCTTGGAGGCAAGAGACAGTATGTTATCATGTTTAAGGAGCTGAAAGTGGTCAGACGTGCCTAAAAAAAAAAAGAGTGAGCATTAGGGGTAAATGATGAGAAGAAAGCCTGTAGAGGTAGGTAAGGGACAGACCAGAAAGACTTTTATGACCTAACCAAGGAGATGCTCCTTTAGGCAAGAGTCATAAAGAGGCATTGTGGGAAGTTAAGCAAAGCAGTGATATCAGATTTCTGTTTCAGAAAGATTCACATTTGATAGCACTGGGGAGAATAGATTGCAGGGATCAAGATAAAAAGCTGGAAGACCCATTAGAAGCCTGTGGCAATAAGCCAGGTAAGAAATGATATGAATCTGAACAAAGTTAATGGTAGAGTAAAAGAAGAGAAAGGACAGATCTCAGAGATATTGTCTGCATCACATCAACAGGACTTTTTGACTGATTGACTATGCAGGATAATGGGAAAGCTAGAATTTGAGAATGACTCCCAAGTGTCTGGCGTTGGTGATTGAGTCAACTGATGCAACTGAAGTGGTAGTCACAGAGGGAAAGGTATGGCATGACACTGGGTAATGCCAACATTTAAGGGGCAGGCGGAGAGAGAAGAATTCCACTAGGAGACTGAAACATTGGCAAGAATTGAGACGCCAGCTGCACGGCATAAGGACCACCAAAACCTATTCATGTGCCCACAGCACACTTAGTAATTCATCACAGATCTCTTTCACTTCATCCTCTGATTTAGCCTAGAATCTTCCTCAACTCAGCACACTTGGAGTAGCAAGGGTCATAACTACTACAAAAAGCTGTTGTGTGGGGCTTCCCTGGTGGCGCAGTGGTTGAGAACCTGCCTGCTAATGCAGGAGACGCAGGTTCGGGCCCTGGCCTGGGAAGATCCCACGTGCCGCGGAGCGGCTGGGCCCGTGAGCCACAGTTGCTGAGCCTGCGCGTCTGGAGCCTGTGCTCCGCAGCGGGAGAGGCCGCGATGGTGAGAGGCCTGCGCAGCGCGATGAAGAGTGGCCCCCACTTGCCACAACCAGAGAAAGCCCTCGCACAGAAACGAAGACCCAACACAGCCAAAAATAAATAAATTAATTAATTAATTAAAAAAAAAAAAAAAAAAAAGTAACTGAAGTGAAAAACCAATTGAGGACACAAAACAAGGCAAAAGCTGTTGTGTGGATTAAATAAGATAAATATGTGAAGCACTTAGCATACCACTACACAAGTTGGCCAGAACCTAATAAAATATATATACCAAATGATAGAGGTGAATGCATATAATTTGGTCATAAGAGATGGGGCAGGGAAAGCTGAGGGAATTCTCTTCTGAAAGTCTTTATTTTCTCTGAAGTAGGCATTCAGGCTATCTATAAAGAGGAACAGAGGAAGTGGTAGGGTAGCATGAGGAAATTGGAGATAGTTCCAGATAGCTATTGTAGGAAATGGGTACAGGAGCTGACAAAAGACCCACACAGGAATTTTAGGGAACTGCTGCAGACCTGGATGAGGCTGGACACAATAAATGACTTATCCTAAATAAAAAGTTTTGAATCATGGTCTCATTTTCCTTCAAATGTGAGACATGAAAAAACAAACAAACACACACTACATTAGCAAAAAGGAAAAAAGGGAAACAATGCTCATAGGTAAAATAATCACTATGCTACGTGTGTTACATAAATTACATAAACTTCACAGAAACTACCTGAGTAGGATATTATTATTTCCAGTTTTTATATGAAGAAACTGAGGCTAAAGATTTTATATCAATCACCCAAGATCACATTTGTAGTAACTGGCAACGCTGGGATGGAATTCAGGTCAGCCTAGAACCTAAGTCCCTGCTATTGGCAGACATATCCTTAATGTGGAATCCACATCTCCATTTTTTATAATTGCTGATGTATTTCAGCTTCTTTCTTCTCTGTTCTGACATTTCACTACTCATATTTAAGGGAATTCCTTCATAGTCAGCTATGAAGTAGACACTGAATTGCTGTTAATGATTTCAAACCAGCCTTCGTTGTCATGTTGTTTTTTTCTTCTCTTGTGGTTGTGGAGTATTTGATCTACTTCCATTGAATTTGATTTAATGCAAAAATTAAAATAAATGCCTTTGTCAGCAGAGATGAATATTCTAAAACAAAAGACATTTTAATACCATTTTAATATTCACATTTTTTATTCTTTTCTCTGTTCTCTGCTCTCCCTCTCCCTTCCCTCCTTCTTCTCTCTCTCTCTCTTTCTCTCTCTCTCTCTCCCCCTCTCTCTCTCTCCCTCTCTCTCTCTCTCTGCAAGTGATTCTCATTATACACAGTCACTATGTCTATAAAATCTCCACAAAAACTGAATCAATGAATTACGAACCACTACTCCTAGGAGAAATCCAGAGTTAGGTTCCTATGAGACTCTGGTCACAATATTTTTGTCAACCCATGAATACATTGTCATGTTTTATCTGTATTTCTGTTTAAAAACACCTTATTCCATAATATTGTTGATTCATTATTACTGAACTCACAGCGAGCTGCACTGTAGCTCCTGCCTGAGCGAAGCTTACCCGACACATGTACTTTCTCTCTGTGGCAAATCACAGCCTTCCTGCACTCATGAACACTAGACAGTGCTGTGCTTGGGGACAATTTTAAATGGCGAAATCACCAAAAAAAAAAGCACACAAAAATATGACAAGTGTGGCCCTAAATAGACCATGAAAGGACGCTTATTTATAGTATGAGAGTTGAAACAAGGAAACAAAGCATCACCATGTTAGACTTAGCTCAGACATCAGCAACTCACATTTTCTCCACTCTGTGCAGGTTTGTGAATGACCAAGATATACCATGAGTATTGATTGTGAGGTTTCAAATACATTTTAACAAGTTGACAAGTTCACAAATACAAAATCTGTGAATAATGAGGACTGGCTCTGTGTGTGTATGTGTTTGTCACAAATTTAAAAGCTATCCCAACTTCCAGCTAATATTTCTTTATGTATCAGAAACTGTCCCATGCCACAAACAGAAAGGACTGTGTATTGATGGAAAGTTCCATGTGAAGTTTCCTTGGGAAAGGATCCTTAGAAAATCTTGTGAAGTTTGGAAACTATTAGAGAATAAACTCCTAACATTTGACCTGCTTTTTTTTTCTTTTAATAATATGTCTCCTTTGAACTGCCTTCTTTCCATGAATTTTTATATCTTTGCATCTCTTTCAACAGCAGAATGTCAAAAGGATGACTACATTCTGTGCACATAAAGCCAAAGTACAACACCGGACGGGAAAGAACTTGAAATTTGTTTAAAGCATTTCTGCTTTTGCCAGAGCATTAGAAACTAGTTTTTGGCTTTTACTTTTTAAACAGTGATTGTCAGGATATACTAATATACATTTTTAACCAATCCTTTAGATTATGTCACTTCTATCCTTCAACATTTTGCCTGCTGGAGTCAGAGGCTCAACGTCTCTGGTGAGCACAGTAACAAAGAGGATATAAACTCTGCAGTAATGCATCCCCTTCACCTTCAAAAACAAAGTAGAGTATCTTGGACTCTATTCCTGGACCTATTGCTGTCCTAATGAGTCATGTTTTGTGTAAAAATTGTAATGACTCTTTTGCTGCAAAACAACTGTAGAAGCCATAAATGCTTTGGGGTTCTCAGTGAGCTTCCTCTCAGATATTCAGAAGTCCCCATCTTCATGTCATCATGCAGCCAAATTATCTTCTTTTGCTATATCTTAGGTATAATGGTCAAATTCTTTCCATCCATTGCCTAAATAATTTCATATCAAAATAGATTATATGTCCATTAGGGCTCGGTATTTTAAATCTCTTTTCAAGAACTCTCTATCCTCTAGCTAGCTTCACTGAGTAGGAATGTTATGGTAAAAGCCAATCCAAGTGTATCTTCAGAGCCCACGATATTATCGTACAATAAGTTATCAGCCCTAGGCTGTACCCTCCCTAAACACTGAGGCCTTATTCATTAGGAACAATTCACCCCTCTAGTGGAGGGATGTGGGTATTGCAGATTGAGTTCTAACAAATAGCTAACTGAGCTTAAGGCTGGAAGAACCCGTACAGCGTTTTTTTATTGTAAGATTCCCCTTTTTCTGCTGATTTTATTAAATATAAGCCAAAAGAGAAATCTCTTTAAAATGTTCATTTGCTTTCTTATGTTTATACACCGGAAAATGCTTAGAGCTATAAACAGGCAATACTAGCATTTGACTAATAGATTTCTGTTTATATTCATCTCCATTTTTCCCTTGTTCAGAGTCAAATAGAGATTGATTGAAAAAATGGTGTGTTGCATACTTTACAAAGTTAAACAGTAACAGAAGATAGCTTTTCTCATATGCTTCCTATAAACAGTTAGGTTATGTTAAAATCCACAATTTGGCACCAAAGGGGAAAACTGTTCAGCTGAACTGGATTATAATGGGAAAACAACGATATCACTACCGGTAAATACCGGTAGCTATAGTGGGAGTGACGTGAAAATTCTGATTTCAGCTCTGCTATTGTGATGTCCTTGTCAGTAAAAATGTTGGAGTTGAAAAATGCTTCCAAAGATTTACTAGCTCAAAAGTCTGGAGGGGTGGAAGAATCTGTCCAAAGTCGCACAGTTAATGGCCAAGCATGAGTCCATTTCTCCTGATTCAGAAATTTACAACTCTTCCTAACACACCATCCTGGTAATCACGGCATGACTCTGAAGTCTGGCTGAATGAGTTTGAATCCCACCTCGACTGTGGACCGTCTGGATGATCATAGACAAGATCCTTCACCACTCCGCACTTTTCTCTTCTTATCTGTACAGTAGGGGTAATGGGGATGCCCATCTCAGAGATGCTTTTGCAAGGATTGAAAGGAGATGCTGCAGGAAAATTACTTATCATAGGACATAATGCATAATATGTACTCAGTATGGGTTGACAATAGCTCCTATTAGGATTATTACTACTATGGGCTTTTCTCTCTGCTGTTTCGGAACGTTCTAAAAACAGAACTGCTTTTCACTCCCAGGAGTAAATGAGTATGTAAATTAGGGAAATCTAAGTCTTTGTATTTCATTCCATTACTCATAAGTATTTCAGTGCTATGAGAGCATTACTAATCTTCCCCTTCATTTATGCAGTGATATAAGGGTGATAACAGCTGTTTTAAGAGAGAATTTTGATTTTTTTTCGGAGTATCATATACATTGCCTCTATTAAGCCAGATTTGTAAAATAATTCTAGTATAATTTAGATACTGTGGTATATTAGAAACCAAAGATTATAAAGTGTAAATGAGATTTTTTTTTTTTTCTGCTGCTGACATCATAACAGTTTTTACAGGGCCATTATCACCTCAATGGATACGGATGTCATGCAGTCATTATCTTCAGATCATAACGAGGTGGACCATTAGTGCTTCCTTCAGAGACCTTATGGTCTTGAGATATTAATGAGCCTTTGGGGAACCCTAAATCCTGGGATGGTTGGGAGGGTACTCCAAACCATAACAGAACCTTCTTTGCAATGACAATGGATCCTGTCAATTTCTATTAAGGAGCTTCTTAATTCCCCAATCATTAAGATAGTGGAAGGACTTATTATAGTAGCCTATAATTAAGGAAGCTTTCAGCCATAAATCCCTTCCGTAGAGTCCTTCCTTTTATTCAATATGGAATGAATAAAAGGTAAGTCTTCCACAGGACTAACAATGTAGACATCATCCATCTCAAGAAAAATCTTGTAGAATGAGAATTCTCTCTGGTTTCCCCCAAAACCTTCAGCCTCTACTCACTCCTTTATAAAGGCACAGAACAAGTGAGAGCCCTTGAGTAAAAACTAGAGGTCCCCAGCAATGGCCCAGTGGGCATCTCTTGTCACAACTGTCATTTGGATTGGACAGTGTTCGAGTATTTATGCTAGGCATTATGACAGAGAAACACACAAGCTCAAAGCGCTATCTCTGCCCTTAAATAATTCACAAACTGATTGAAAAGAGTGAATAAGAAAGGTATAGTAATGACATCAGAATTCAAGGCAACAACACAGAGAGGAACACAGGCAGTACCAGAATGATTTTCCAACAGTGGGTACAGAGAGTATGTGCTATGAATTAAATGACAAACTACCCATAGAAGTTGATGCTTCATGAGTATTGCATCCTATTTTAGAGGAGGATGAGTTCAATAGGACTTGTTTACTATTGACCTTATTTCTTTATGCCTCAGTTTCTCAATAGCTAAATGACTGGATTAACATCCTGCTATAAACTATAACCAGAAAATCAAATGATCATGTTACATTTTTTTTGTTATTTTCTGTACAAGGAAGTAGTGATCCCTGGCATGCTAAAGTGATAGGTGCTATAGAAATATTCAGATAGGGAGAGATACAGGCTTCATTACAAGTGAGGTTTACTATCATAACCCAAAATTTATTACTTAAAAAAAAGCAGGGAGCCAAATAAGAACAGAAATTATGTGCTGCAATAAAAATTAAAAATGAAAGAATCCAACCCGTTGACCTTGAATGTACAGAAACTTGAAGTTCCCTCATTCTTTTTGATAATCCCGGACTTTTCATCTAAATTTCATTCGACCTCAAGCAGACCTGCATTTGGCTTATTACTGAAATTTCATTGCTGTAATTTTCCCATGTAAGAAGTTTTCTAATCAGAAGTTAAATTTATAGAAAATCTCCACTATATTGAAGAAGAAATAAATGTCTGCTTCTGCATTTTCTGCTTTGGGAATTTGAGTTAGTTTTATTGTGGTGTTTCCAAATCAGGTCTTCTTCAGTACCAGCAGGGGAAAGAATCACACAGCACTCTATCTCAGAGTGAAAGCCCTGAATGAACTGAAGATTTATAAAGGGGTCTGAGCTTTGCTTTAAGTTGTTAATAAGAAACTCCTGGGTTTCAGTCTCTCATCTAAGGTAACTGGTGCTTTAAGGGCATTCAGAAACCAAGGTCTATGATACGATATTTGAGACTTTCTTTATTGTTCTATTTAAGTTCCTTGAGGCAATTCATCTTTTTGGTTGTCATTGTTTCTCCTCTGCTTCTAATCACTTCGTATTTGACTGTCATGTCAGGGAAATCTGCATAGCTCTACTAAGCCCTAAAGATAGGTGCAGTAAGCTAGCTGGCTTGAACATTTTCAGCCTCCAAGGGTATTTCACTAGCATTCCTCAAGTTTATCCATCATATTCACTCCTCCTACTTCTCGTAACAGGAAAGGCCTTTACAATACTGACCACTCTCCGCTGTGCTAACTATGCCCAATGTGAGCATACAGCCTTCTGGCCACAAAGTTGCTTAAAAGGAAATGTGAAAAGCCAAACAACAATAACAACAGCAAAAGGGAGTGAGGCACGTGGCTTCTTGCTCCCTCCTGCTTCCTGGATCCTGGATATGTGCTCATACACACACATACACACACACACACACCCCACATATGGTTTTTCCTCCCTCTACTCATACCCCTCTGCCCTCCTGCAAAGAGCAGCTCTGTGGAGAGAGGCTTTCATTTAGAAATTCAGAGAGCATTTCAGAATTCCATTGACTATCTGAATAAGCCCCAAGTACACAGAAGCTCTGACTCAGGAACTGAGCTTCTTCTCCTTAAAGGATAGCTCTGTACTCTTAACAATTGCACAAGCAACCTTTGTCTGCATTATCCAAGAGTGTGCCCCCTTGTTTCAGTCTTCAGATGTGGGTGATGTGCATCTATGAGAGATATATACTGGAGCTGTGAAAAAATGATCTGACATTAGTCCCAGATCAAATTAGAGATTAAAAAAAAAAACTCAACCAAATATAAGCCCTTGAAGGGCAGATGTAAATTGGATAAGCTTCCATATTACAAGACTAACAAGAAAGAATTCTGAGACAAGAATGAAAAGCAGAATGCATCCACTCTAAGTTGCTGCTGAAGGAAAAGATAGAGCGAAACTTGGGCTCATGGGTTGCTTTTCTTGCTTATACAGGAAGGCATTATCTGGGCATCCCTGGGATACCATGACAATTATTGGTAAGAGCTACATTTCCCTCGAGAGGTGTCCAGTTATACTAAGAAGAGTCAACAGCTTCACTTGGGATGAGGGAAGGAGGTAGGATATAGAAGCTGATCTCCTGCACAAGTGCCTTCCAACTTGGGCATGAAGGATGCTGTTTGTTTCCTAGGACGCTGATACTCTAGCAGGTTCTGCCCAGTAGAATTTTCTGCAATCATGGAATGACTCTGTGACTGTTAAGTCCAGTATGATAGCCACTAGCCTCACCTGGTTATAGAGCTCATGATTCCTGGTTCATGTAACTAAAATAATGAAAAATAAATATCCATGTGCCCGTTCTGATATAAATAAGTGATTGAATAAATAAGTAAATGGGGAAAAGAAACAAATCTCTCATACAGAAGCATTCCAAATAATTTATATTATGTAGATATATCTCCTTCAAGGATTAATGTTTAACTTTGTATTTATTTATTTACTTATTTTTATTATTGCTATTTATGTTATTTGTGATATTGTTGTTAACTAAGGGCATGGTATACTGTTTATTTATTTTATTTTAAATCAGGGGAGAGTAACAAAGCTAAGAGATACGGCTGAAAGTCAACAAGGAGTGTATTCAATACCTATTCCATTAAATGGACCAGTGCATGGAGAAGGAGCAGAGAAACTGGTAAAATAGTGACATCAAAATGTATCATCCACCAAACATTAATGTTATATTATGATGCTTCAGGTGTTAAAATTGGATTATTATTTGTGTGGTCTTTCCTAGCAAGGAAATACATTGACTTGGGAAAATTAGTTATGTTTTATTTTGCTGCAATTCTACTATTATTTGTACTATAAAAGAAACATCTATGTAGGAAATTTCCTCCAAGAGTACAAAACCCTTTGAAACTAACCTTCATTAATCCTCCCAGTACCATCTGTGTTAGGGGACAAGCTCTGTTCTTCAGAGCTGCTACCTCAAGACTCAAGTTGATGAGCTTATTAGGGCATATGGCTAAGCCAAGATGGGCTGAGACCCAACTCATGGATTCAGTGTCTGAATATGCGGCAACTTCTAGGCTGTTTCATCTGAAGAATCCATAGAAGTAATGAAAACGGTTTCATCTGAAGTTTGCCCTGTGCCAGTGTGACCCCTGCATTTTCCTAATGAATCAGCATGTTGAGAGAGGTTAAAGGAGTTAGTCCCCCAATGAGTCAGCAGTGTTCAATGGAAATAAGCACGTGACACCAAAGCTTCATCCAGGGATCTTTCTAAGATGAAAATCAAAAATCAAAAACTACAACTATGTTCCCTCACCAATTGCTTCAACATTATCAATGACCCCCTCAATGCCTTGGGGTAAAATGCAAAACTTCTGGGCACATAAGACAGACCCTCGATGATTTTGAACTGCCTCGTCAGACTCATCTTGCACAATCCCTTCATACATTTCTACCAATGAAACTAAACTCCTGATGCATCCAAGCCCTCAACCCATGCTGTGCCTTTCTGCACGTTGTCCTCACAGCCTGCCACTGACTCCCCACCCTCTCCCCATCCGCACCCCTACTTGTACCTCCATATGGCCCACTTGGCACATGGCTCATTTTACCATTCAAGTCTCTCACCTGCAACTTCTACTACCACATAGGGTGACCAACCATCCCAGTTTGCATGCGACTAAGAGGTTTGTAGGGACTCAGAATTTCAGTGCTAAAACCAGGAGAATTCCAAGTAAGCTGGGACAGGTTGGTCACCCTACCCCACCCCTCACTGACAGAATTAATCTCTCTTACCTCTAATTTTCCTCCACTTTTTACTTTTAGTGTTTCTATGAGGGGCACACTACATTGCATTGATTCACACCTTCTCTTTTAGAGTGTAAACTCAGAGGGCAAGGAGGGTGTTTCATTATCTTTGTAGCCCTAGAAAGTATCCCTTAAGGGCAGCAGCATGTTAGAATTGGCCAGAAGGTTTGTTGTTGTTGTTGTTTTAATACCCTTTAACTTCCGAAGATTCTGAATGAATTGATTGGGGTGAGACCTGGGCATGGGTTATTTTCTGAAGCTTAACCAAGTGATTCTAATGTGCAGTCAAGGTTGCTAACACCTGCTCTAGGGTAATGATTCTGCGCTGGGGGTGGTGTGTGCCTCAAAACTACACACAGCACCCCAGGCCCAACTACCCACAGATTCCAATTTAGTTCATTTGGAATGGGGTCCAGGCAGCTGTATCCTTTAAGCATCAGGTGATTCTAATTCATAGCGGTCATTAAGCCCTATTTAAATACATAAGTACATATAACCAAACTAAATTCCAGGCCATTCCTATTGCCCTTAACTCTTGCCAGGCGTCTATAAATAAGTGCTGATCATAAACGGATATTAACATCTAATGGAATTAATACTTCAATTTTTCACTCATTCCATTATACGAGCTTGTTTTTCTCAATGAATCTCTCCAAGTTGTTTCCTTCATACCTGTATTAACCAAGTAAGTACTCCTTCTCTGCCTTCAGGTCCTTGTTTATAAAAAGCCCTTCTCGTGGGCTTCCCTGGTGGCGCAGTGGTTGAGAATCTGCCTGCTAATGCAGGGGACACGGGTTCGAGCCCTGGTCTGGGAAGGTCCCACATGCCGCGGAGCAACTGGGCCCGTGAGCCACAATTACTGAGCCTGCGCGTCTGGAGCCTGTGCTCCGCAACGAGAGGCCGCGATAGTGAGAGGCCCGCGCACCGCGATGAAGAGTGGCCCCCGCTCGCCGCAGCTGGAGAAAGCCCTCGCACAGAAACGAAGACCCAACACAGCCAAAAATAAATAAATAAATTAAAAAAAAAGAAAAGGATCTGTGGGAACATCATAGCTGAGAGCAGCATTAAAAAAAAAAAAAAAAAGCCCTTCTCAAAGCCTTTCTCCTAATCTCTTTGTTATTCTATTCACATTCATGATTTTATCTTTCTTCCTTCCCATGATGTAGCACTTGTACAAAGATTAGTTTTCCAACTCTGTTGTGCCATCTAATTCTCTCCTGGTCTCCTACTGCTCTCCCACTCACCCATCCACCCCCCACCAGCACAGCCCAAAAACACACTGGACTTCTTTCTCTCTCTTGAATACACTAAGCTAATTCCCCAAATCAGAAGCCTTTCACTTTGGCTGAAAGAATTTGCTCGCAGATTTTCAAATGTCCTGCTTCTTTCATGTCACTAAGGTATGAGCTCAAATATCACCTCCCCGGAGAGGCCTCTCCTGTCTGCCCAGTCCAGAGTAACTTCCCCACAGTCATCGTTCTCTATCCTTCCAGCCCCTGTTAGTTGTCTCATAGCATTTATCAGTTTCTGAAATTACCTTGTTCTGTTATTTGCTTTTCTTTTTATGTCTAGCTCCCCTTTAAAGAATGTAAGCTCCATGAGGAAAAGGAATTTGTGCATCTCTTGTTTCCTGCTGTGTCACCAGCACCTACAGCAATACCTGGCCAACAATATGTATGGAAATGAAATAAATACTGACATATGCGTAAGAGCATAGGAGCCAATTAGGTAACCAAATCTCTGAGTCTGGAGCTATTGACTTTTCTACCAAATGGACCTATATGTAGCATAATTCACACTCCAAGCCAAAAGTACGTCTCCCCAGCCAAAATTTATGGCAACATGGTCAAGACAGTGTGATTTTATGAAATAATGTACTCTGAAGTTAGACACTCATTGGCTGGAATTCCATCTGACACTTCCCAGCTGTATCATCAAGGGCAGCTTTAATCAGTGACCATCAGCAGTAGCAGCATCTGGGAGCTTGTTAGAAATGCAAGTGTTTGGGCCCCACCCCAGCCCTACTGAATCAGTGTCTCTGGAGATGTTGTGCAGGAAATTGTTCTACCAAGCTCTTCTCGTGACTCTTATGTACACTGAACTTTGAGAAGCACTCATCTAGGTCAAATTAGGACACCCTTTGAGCCCCAGTAACATCCTTTATGTTGCAATAATTGTTAGAGGACTTAAATGATAGTGATGTATGCAGAAATGCTTAGCACATAGGAGATACTTAAGAGATAATGGTCTCCTTGCATTTACCTTTATTTTAAAAAAAAAACAAAACAAAACATTGTAGACCTAATTAATTTCTGTTGGGCAGAATTCTGACAATCTGCATTTTTTTTTTTTTTTTCTGGATATCCAACCCACTAGGAAAAGAGAGAAAGTGAAGGTAAGCTAACTGTGTATCCATAAGGAAAGAAACAGAAGCACCATAAAAAGGATATCCATCTGGGGTCATTTAGGACAGGGGCAACCAGTCCTTCATACCTCAGTAGTCCCCTACACTACAGCACAGTTCAATAACTGATGTCTGTAGTGATGATCCTGCATTATTGAGTGAATGCAAAATTCTTCTCCTGAGTCTCTGCTCAAGTGTGTTCAACTTCTATTAGGAAGATTTCCATTTGAAATATTTAAATCACTTTCTGGAGGCCCAAATGGGACAAGTTTGGTTACTTGAAACATTTTACTGGATAAAATTATCTTGTTCTCTGCAGATTCCAGAGGAATTAGACATTAGTGTGTGTATATATATACACTTATATATATGTCAACATATTTCTCCTAGTGAATAGAGCACTCTTTAACAGAAGGGGCTGTGTCTTCTCTGCCCTTGGAAATCCCATTCAGCACCTAGTTCAAGTGACTCTACACAAAAGCTCCCCCAGAAGTTCTGTGGTCTGAAAGGCTGGTTGAACTCAGTAACCTGTATTTTCTGCTGAGAAGAGGATGGGTCAGCACTATAATCACTGCCCTCTTGGATACCCTTTAAGCTTGTGCTCTTGCCAGATAAGCTAAAGGGATAGCAATTCTCAAAGTCACTGGCATTTATTGAAAGCCAAAGAAATTAGTGAGCTCTGACATTTATAGGTCTTAAACATTAAAGAAGTTCGAGCAAGGTTCAAGTCTCAAATGTAATTTCATAAGAGTTGCTGTTAATTCTCTAATAATTACTCTGTTTATTATTTTAACAGCCAGATTTTCGGTCCTGGTCAGCCCTAAGTTTAACAGCTTTGTCTCTCACATCTCAAACTTTTTAGTTTCCCAATAACCTAAATTGTCTCTGATGGGGCATTCCCAAATGGTTCACAATTTTGAGCACTTACTATATGTCAATATTTGTTACAGTTGCTTCACGTGTATTAATTTATTTAATCATCAAAATAACCCAGTAAGGCAGGGACCATTATGAAATTTGTTTTACAGATGAGAATTGTAAAGCACAAAGGCTAAGCAGTGTCCCCAGACTTCCACAGCTAGTAGGTGGGTACACAGGCATGCTTTACACTCAGTCTATATGCTAAATCTTTCTGCAACACTGTCTTCCAGTGAAATAAGTTTCAATTGAGGAAAATACAATAAACTCTTAATTATTCATTATGTGGGATAGAGGCTATAACGCTCTGATTTAGGAAAAACTAGAATGCAAGGAGACCCTTCCGCCCCACTGGCATTCTCCCCCTTTCTCTGCTCCAGCACCCACATCCCCCATTCCTCAGCAGCACTGTGGGAATAGAGGGAACTGTCTCTCAAGCTCACATAAAGCACTTGCATGACTTCTCTGCAGCACTTGCTGTTCCAAACTCAGTGCAGGTAGTCTGGGCAGCAAGAGCTTTGAGAAAAGATTTTGTTGCAAATGAGGTCAAAACCATTGTTAATATGAGGTTTGGACAGTCTTTGTTGATTTGACTTCATGCAGCTATTCTTGGTCTTGGTCTCCATTAGCGTCAATAATTGATGCCTGGCTACATTTCTTTTGAAATCACTGACTTTGAATGATACATATATATGCATACATATATAAACAGCACATTCATATACATGCATATATGTATATACACTAACATACCTATATATCCATATATATGAGATACATACATATATATGTATGTATAAATCTGCACAGCTAATGCCTTACTCTATAAGAGAAAATAGTGGAGGGTAACACTAGTGCAAAACTAATCCAAAAAGGAGGCAGGCATTTGCTTAGTTGTATTGAACAAAGTAAACAAAACCTGTCAAACAAGCTTGGACTATAAACAAAATAAAGCCTCTGATGAGCACAGCAGGTTCATCCTTGAAAGAAGCCATTTTGTCTGGACAGGTCTTGAGCCTGAAGTTCGATGCACGAGCAGATAGGAGCAGCCTCTTTCACCTCTTCTGGGCGAGATGCAGGGCTCAGTTGGTATGGGTGAATGAGAAAACTCTTTTGGCTTTTCAGTGAATACAGAATAAATGTCACTTTCTTTGGAAATGACCTTTCTGCTATTCTCATCTTTGTATATAAAGTTGCTGTGTGAGAAAATCCATGCCTATGAATTTCATTTCTGAAGGTACAACAGAATCGTTCCATAGACATTTTCAAGATGGATGGGCTAAAAAGTATCAGAATCAGAGATGAGAGTCGATTTCTTCAGTGATCTTGAAAGAATCAGGGTTCTCATCCAGTGTAATTCAGTAGGGGTTTTAGACTCTCATCAGATGAGTATTTGGATCGAAGTATGCAGTGCATTTCTTAGAAAGGGGTTTGTCTGAAATTGTTTGGCTTTCATCTACCAAAGAAAATCGACAGCATGTACCCTTCATCGGGGACTTTTCTTGGCCTTTCTGTCCATAAAACAGAGCTCAGATTAATCCCCTTCAAATTTTAGAGACGGGCATATTCCTGGTGGTGTTAATGAAAAACAAAAGTATATACTCTGTGGTAGAATGGCCAGGAAAAACACAAGGGTCTAAAGCACAGTTATTGAATGGCCAGCATTTGTAAGAGATGGATATTCTAGCTTGTACAAACTGAGAATTGCTACAAATGTGTTGCATTCTTCCAGGACTAATAACACAATGCCAAAAACAATCAAGCTTTTAAAAAATCTCAGCTGTCCAGCAAATGGATGATCATTATTACAGCAAATCACTAAGCACCTAAGAACAAATGAAGTTTATAGTTCAGTGTAATTCAACGGCGGGATTTCATCACCAGTTCTCCAGGGTAGTACAATCTGTCATAGGAATACAATTGGTAATTTCAATCTGGAGACCTAACCAAGGTCTAATTAAGCAACAATTGCAATCTCCTCCCACTCCTCTCTCCCTAACCCCCCTCCCCACCCCAAAGCTAGAAGCTTCCTCAGCTTAGAATGGTTATCTGCCCTAAACATTCTTTTGGGAGGTATTCTTTCAAAATTCTGACCAGAAATCTCATCCTTTTGGTGCCAGGCCTTACCTCAAAACACTGATATCAGATTTCGGATGCAAAAAAAAAAAAAAAAAAAAAAAAAAAAAAGTTGTGTGTAAATGCTATCACTGGGTTGCAGGCTCCTTGAAAGTAGTAACTGGATCTTATTCACTAAAATGGGACCATTTCAGCCCCAGCACAATGCCTAGGACCCAGCACTATAGTTATTGAATAAGGTAATGAATTATAGTAAAATATCATTAATTTAGAATCCCTTAATTCAGGATTTGCGTTAACTCAGGCAAATCTCAAGCCTAGGTTGTGATCTGTCCCCTTTTATGATGAAAAGTCAATTATTATTCACTTATTTAGGACTAATACATTGACAGTTTGCAGGTGTGGATGGTAAAAGATTAACTCTGTTATACAGCAGTATTTTAAATGCAGTATTTATATACAAATAATTATTATGCTAATTTCACAGCATCTTGATCTACTCATTAACACAGATACAAAGAATCAGCATGGTGTGGTGGGAAAGCATTAAAAGGGTAATTAGGAGCCCTGGGCTCTGATCCCAGCTCTACCACTCATTAGCAGTGTCACCCTGGCCAAGTCACTTAACCCCTCTGAGTGTTTCCTCACCTGTAAAATAAAGAGATTGATCTAGAGCATTCTGAGTGTCCTTCCAGCCTTAACATTTTATGATTCTATGATCCCAATGAACGCCCAAGTGGCAGCCATACTCTCCTTTTAATTCATCCGAAGCACAGTTCCCCCTCTTATCACAGGACCAGCTTTTGCACACAGTGTTCTCTGAGCCTGAGACACTCTTTCTTGGTGAATTGCCCACACCTCCCTTACAGTGATTAACTCTTCTGTTGCTGGTTCCTCAGGAAAACCGTCCTTGATTTCTCAAGTCAAGTTCTACTATGATCTTGCACAGTTATGTCCCTTTCCTTCAGAGTATGTATCACAATTCTAATTTTTAGTTTATGTCCATCACCTCTACTAGATTGTTTCACGAAGACAGGGACAGTGTCTGTTTTTTTCTTGCTATGGCTTTATGAGCACCTTCTATGATGCCTTTCACAGAATAGGTACTTGATAAATAGTTATGGAATAAACAATTGAGTGAATGAAAGAACATGAGATACAGTGCCAAATACACTGATAAATGTCTTTAGATGAAAGGCAGTGGGGCAGGGGGTTGACACATGTCAGCCTGACTCTCATTACTATGTGAATTTAAAAGTCATAAAATTTCCCCTTTTCAAATGTACCTCATTTCTTTAATGAGATCACTTGCAAATTAATCCAAGTTAAAACATTTTTTTTTTACTAGTTTCCATGTCAGAATTAAAGTAATGTGAATTTGAACCAAGATTTTTAAATGGTGACATTTGTGGAAGGAGAGAGGTCTTATGGCTAGTGCCAACATAAATTTGAACCTATATAGTATTTTTCCTCCATAAATGCTGCCATTATTCTGTTTTAATATGTGTACAATTTCAGCATTTAAGTTTTTCTATCATAGTTTCATCCATACATTCATGATCATCTGTGAAGATTTTATAAATGTACATATACATAAAATTTTACTAAACTCTCTTAGTGCCAGATCATTCTTTTTAGTTTTATCTTGCATTTCTCTTGTTTTTTCAAGCCTGGTATGTTTTCAAGCAGCTTTCCCCAGTCATTTTCTCTGGTTTTAAACCTTTCCATTGGTAATGAATTTCGATGGTGAAGCAGAGAAATTTCACATTTGCAGAAGTTCACTGTATGAATATATTTCATGCTATTAACTCGTCTCAAATCATTTGCAACTAAGCACAGGTACCCCCTGTCATCGCTGTCTTCTGCCCCTTTCTTCTTCCAGAGAAAAGAAGAAACTGTGATTTATACTAAATCCTGGCATTAAAAGAATACCTTATATATCTCCTTTTGTGATTTGTTCTGGTCTTGAAGGATGGCATGTAATAATAAATAGGTTTCTAAGGTGACAGTTTAGAATTTCAAAAAAGAGAAATGATGTATCAAGTAGCAATATTACCATCAGAAGTGTAGCTAAATAGGTTGAGACAAATGAATCTAATTCACTACTTTTGTATGTGAGCCCCTGGCTATAATCCTCAAACTATCTCTTCTTATTTTTACACAGAATAGCAGTTTTTGACACAACATCATTGGGGAGCCTACAATTTATGTAAACACCATAGACAAGAAGACTTTCATTTATAATTATTCCAAATTTTCAAAACTTAAGATGCTGCCACCATGGGCATTATGAGTACATTCTTCACATAAGCATATTCCAAATCTTCCCTCTATTCAAATTTGTGGACTGGTGACTCTCAAGTTCTTAGGAAAACAAAAATTGGGCTACAACAATCCTGGGGAGAATTCTTTCCTTCCTCTTTTATCTAGATATGAGCTTTGTATTTTGATGCACCAATATTCTTTAATGCATCCATCAATAAGCATGCCACTTTTTTTGGTTTTGGGTTTATAAACACATTAACATATAAGCCCTAAGAGAAACATCTTTCTGAATAATAAACCACCCAAAGTTGTTGAGAGCCAGGTGTCATTGGGTGTTTTTTCTGGTCTGTGCCTGGTGATAACCACATTCAGCTGGGGCTCAGCTGGGACCTCATTCTGCTCAGCTCCAATCCTTAAACCTAAACAGCTAAATGTGAGTACCACAGCTTAGAATCAGAGACACAAAAACCAGAAATTCCGCTATGAAGTTCAGTTGGTGCCTATGTAAGGGAGGTGAAAGATTTCCATGTACTCTGGCAGAGCTAGTTTCCCTCACTCCCAATGTCTAGATATTAAGATGTTGTAAAATGGAAAAAAGCAGAAAAGAGGAGCCACTCAGGTGAGAAAAGATGACACTGAAAAACAGTGAGTTTTTGCAGAAAGAGCATTAGACCACAGTTCAAGGGAACTGGCTGCATTCTGAGTCATCATCTAGAGGATCTTTCAGTTGCCTTCAAGTTTCATCCTCAGCAGTCCATCTCATGTTGGTCATCTCATTTGGAGTGATGTGTCTATGCTTTGACACTTATACAGGGCTCTACACAAACTAACTGTGGAAAGGAACCCATCCAATGTACCACTCAGAGGATGAGAGTATTTAGAATATGTCAGGAGCAATGGCATAGGAAAAGAATTCCCTTATTCCTGAACAATGTGAGAATAGACAGAATAATTTTGAAACCTACCACTAATCTGGAGCAACACCATATTATGTTTTTTATGAAATATGTGAATATTTCTTTAGACTTATGCATGCCTAGCCCATTAGCAAAAGTATAAAGGCTTTCCCCTGTCTTTCTTTTTTTTCTCCAAATTCTATATTTATATAAAATACAGGTCTATGTGAGTGCTGCAATTTTTAAAACCATATTTGACAGACTTTTCAAATCTTTGGAACAGTTAAAAATTGATTTGGGACTCACCTTCCAAGAATATGTTACTTGCAATAAAAATACCATCATCCTCTGAGTGGGCCATTAAATGTGTTTACAGATCAGACATGCAAAAAGACATTTTATCATAATCCTTTTTGCTGGTTTGTATTTAGATTGCTTCTTGCAATTTCTACTTTTAGTGGTTAAGAGTCTTTCTGGTTCACGTTTTAAATGTACAAAATCAAAATGCAGAGGCAAAATTCCTGTCAATGTTGAAAAAACTATATTGAAGAACTGTTCAAATCAAATTTATATTTCAGTCATTTGATTTCCCCAAAATGGAGAAAAAAAGCCTAATCAACAGAAGAGCTTTTTTCCAGTGCTTCATAATTCTCCTTAAGTGAGAACTCAAGAAAAACACTCTCCCAGCACCACACTGAGGAGAGAAGAAACTCCCTGAAGACATATTAAAGCAACGAGGGAGAGATTTTAAGGGAGGGAGGGAGAAATAGCCACGGTGGACAGATCGACTGGCCGGAAGCAGTCAGAATGAGGATGGCTCTGACTGAATAAATGCCTAATGAACCCAGAAGCAGTAGTACCAGCCTTAGACCACATGGACAGCCCATCTGTACACTCAGTGAGGAGGACCCTTCTGCTGGCCACGTAATGATTATCTTGGAGATATGGGCATCCAAGGAACGGGGACAGGGGAACGCAACTTTCTTCACAATAAAAAAGAACAACAGCCACACATCCAATTCTGTGCTTTCAAAAGTTCCCCTTTTGAGATGGTGTATAGTAAAACCTCATAAGTTTGGACCCTATTATAGGTCTTTTCCCCCAGCTATCACGATGGTTTCCTGGGAAAGTTTTATTACCCACTTAAAGACAAGGAACTCGGTGGGAAAGAGTGATGTGACAGCTCAAGTCTGTCTTGCAGAAGTGCAATTTTAGCCGTGCTTATTTTATTCACAAAACCTGCTGCTCCTTTAACACAGAGCAGGATAGGAAACTCCTCTTTTTACGGGGACTTACCTCCTATTTGTTACAGGATTCTGGCTTGAGCTGGGGTCTCAGCTCAAAATCACTTCCTCATTGGAGACATTGACTACCCGAACTACACCAGCTCCTTCCTTCATTTTGTTCTCTTAATAGTTCTTTTTACTATGTAAAATCATCCTACTATTTACTTGTTTTTTTATCTGTCTTCCCCATGTAAATGAAAGTTCCATGAAAGCAAGGACCTACTGGGGATTAGTTAGTACAGTATTGTTTAGTACTGTTTATTATTGTTTAGTACTGTTTAGTACTGTTTAGTACTGTTCTATTAGAACAATGCCCAGCATGTAGTAGGTGCTCAATAAATATGGTTAAATGAATGAACCAATGAGGTAGTGCTTGTGGACCACCTATTACATAGAGACAGGTGGTAAGGGAAGGTATCTAATTTGAATTCTGGTCCCCAATTTCAAGATACACGTGGGTGGGGCGTGGTTCCCCTATATCAACAAGCAATGCTTGGACCCCAGCTGGGTGCCTTACAATTCAAGTAAATTCTGACATTATCTACCTGGAGATAGCGTCAGGTCTCACAGGTTAAGGGCTCATTTCTACAAGACTACCCACCCCAACTTCAGATGCCAGTTGCAAGTCCAAGTTATCACCTGTGCTTCTGATCTACAGGCTATAAATTAGAGAATGCAAAGATTCCCTCCTTGGACTTCAGACAACAGTCACAAGTCCAGATTGCTACCTGTGGTTCCGACCAACTGGCTATAAACCAGAGGTCCCCACAACCTCTCTTTGGGTTTGAGTAATCTGCTAGAGCAACTCACAGAACTCAGAGAAACATTTTACTTACTAGATTACCAGTTTATTGTAAAAGGATATAACTCAGGAAGAGCCAGATAGAAGAGATACATAGGGCAAGCTATGGGGAAAGGGTGCAGAGAGAGCTTTCATGCCCTCTCAGAGCATGCCCACTCTCCCCAAATCTCCACATGTTCACACGGAAGCTCTCTGAACCCTCTCCTTTTGAGTTTTTATGGAAGTCTATCTGCATAGGCAGGATTGATTAAGTCATTGGCCATTGGTGATTGATTTTACCTCCAGCTCCTTCCCCTCCCGAAGCTCCTAAAACATACAGCTGATTCTCTGGACAATCATTCCCCCAGCCCTAAGTACAGTCTCAAAGTCACTTCATTAACACAACAGAAGCCACATTTATTACTCTCTTCAAAGGAAATTCCAAGGGTTTGGGGAACTATGAGCCAGAACTGTGGACTAAGACCAAATATCTATGAGAAATATATTTTGATCATCTAAATGACCAAGTATATATTTCTTATAAATCACAATATTGCACTATATATAAGAAGAAACCATTGGTACTGATGTCAGAAGAATATAGTGGGAATCAACTAAGCTGAGGAGGACGGGGAGCTAAGCAAAGAGTAAATGAGTGGATGAGTTGGAATTGGAGGCAGGAGCTAGAGCATGTAAGGTCCTTTGCTCCTAGCATGGAGTTTAGATTTCATTCTAAGTGCAATGAGAATCTAACTTGCATTTTTAAAACTTTTCAACCATTGTGGATGTACTTTTTAAAAATTTACTCCTATTAACACCCCTGTAATGTATAACAGTTGAAGTTTTGTCAAACTGAGATGTGAGTAACACATCTTTAAGCAGCTAAGTGGCTTAAAAATCTCACAATGAATGGGTAGTATGAAAGGAATTTAAACCCAGGTCCATCCAGTACAAAGAAAGTATAATTTCCTCCACTCCAAACTCTTTCCAAGAGGCATGGCATGCAAACAATTATCACACCATTTATTATTGCTATTTGCTTCATGAATTATAAACCATTTTAAAGGTATATGTCAAAACAGGTTTCCTGAAGAGCTCTGCTTTGCAATACTTTACTTGGTCTAGTTCGAGTAATTGCTTGTTCTTGAAAGCAGTAAGGCTGCATAATCTATGCAAAAGCTATTATTTCTTGATAGTATTTAACCATTCTGATTTCTTACTAAGTCAATCCCCGCTCCAATCAGTGATGATCAGTTACATGCAACTGTAGAGTGCTACGGAGAAGCACGCTTTTGAGGACTTGAGCTCCTAAGACCTAAGCTGCTAAAAAAACCACAGAAACCTCAAGCTCCATTCTTTTCAAATCTGAAGAAACAGGGTCACAGATGGTTTCATTTCTAAGACTATGTGCAATCTTTTTTTTTTTTTTTTTCCTGTTCAAAATAAGTTTCCTGACTCAACTTCAGGGAGTGCCCTCAAGCTTTCCATCTTCTTGGAAAAATAATTGACAAAGCCTCTTCCTTTTCCTGTAGTAATTAGGAGGCTTCTGGCTCCTTCTGCCCCAAAAGGAAAACATTTTCACCAATTTTGCCTCTGCCTTTTTTGAGCTCTGGATGAAACTCGGGGAGCTGCATGAAGTGTGTGGAGGTGTGCCATCATCACGGCTAACCCAAAGCAAATCCCTCCCTCTGACACCGACACGCTTCCCGTCTCCCCAGAGAGTGTGAATCTGTTCAGCAACACCTGCTAACAACTGAAAAAGGAGAACTGCCTCCTGAAGGGATAATCCCACACAGTTTTTGATCTAATGTGGCAGCCAGAAAGAAGACTTGCTGTGGGGTCAGAAGCATTGCTATTCCAGAACTGCTAGGCACCACCCCGCAAGCATCATGTGAAGCCTGGGGGACAGAATAATATAGGAGTTGACAAGGGACTCCAGTCAAGGGGCTGCTGAAGGCTTCTGATGGCAGACTGGGAGCTGTCCTTTCCCCTTCTGCAATGCAAACTGGAAGAGAAACTTGCCTCATTTAAAATGTCCCTTAGAGGATGAAATAGCAGAGTGAACGTGGCAAAGTAATATTGAGTCATTCCTTCAAAAATGCCTATTTCTGTGAACTGGCTGCAGAGGTGACCAGGGTAGGTTGCCTCTTGCTGCTTCTTTTGAGTGGGTTCTAAGTTGTGTGCTTAAGCCCCCTGCCCTAAATGTAATTTTCCAGGTGGCTATCAATAAAATCAGATGATTTGTCAGGAATAAAGCAGGCCAGGTGCAAGGTCCCCAGGATCCCAGACACAGCCTGCTGCTAATGGAATCAACTGCTTAATGAATGAGGGACTTTACACAGACCCCGAGGTTAAAAGTCAACAGGAAGGGCTTCAACAACAACTTTATTAGGCAGATGTGCGCCATGGTATTCTAGCCTGAAAATACCTGTCTTGGATGGTTTCTCTTCTATTTAAGGATTCCAGTGGACAAAAACAGATTAAAAAACACATACATACACTTAATAAATTACCTCAGGATAACTTCCTTTTCAGGTCATTAAAACTACTTGGCTTTAAGCCTCTGACTTAAAATACCCCCCAAGATGTGCAAATAATGTCTTGGAAGTATGAATCCATCACATTTGTTAGGTAGAAATTTTTTCAATTAGGGCCAATATGTGGAAGAGGAAATTACCAGTGAGGGAATACTTAACACAAGTTGGGAGGAATTGATACACTGCCAATGTTATTCCATAGTTTATTAATTTAAGAGCCAAGTTTGTAAACTTAATTTGAAAAACACAGGATCTGATTCTGGTTTTAATTGGCATATGACTAGTGGCTCTTGATGTAGGCACTCCAAGTTTCTTAGGAAAATTTCCAAATAGAGATATAAAACAGTCTCACAACATCACCAAAATCTAAAACTAAAGTCAACTTATTGCTAGACTCTTGGAAGAATTAATATTATCAGTAAGGTCAATGGGAATACAAACTATACAACAGAAGAAAAATAAATGCACATGGATTAACAGACCTTTTTTAAAATATGAATTAAAAATCAAAAATTTCCAAAGAAGCAGCATGAAGAAGAAAAAGCCAAAATAAACAAAATTCTATATAAAGAATGACCAATAAAATTCAGAAATCCCCAGACTGTAGAGACAAACAAAGGATAAGAGAGAGATAACACACAACCAAACATATGATGTATAGAATACCGATATAGATGTTTCAACATCCAAAATAAAAGGATTTTTAAAAAAGACATAAATAAATAAATTATTGGAGCAATAAGAGACAGACATTTCCCCAGAGACACAAAAGAATATAGGGCATTAAGCTTAAACAACCTACTGAGTACCACCACAATAAGTAAAAAGAAAACCACACCAAATTTTAAAATCTGTAAAATTTTAAGACCCCAAAGATAAAAGAAAGATTCTAAAAGTTCTTAGAGAGACAAAACTGATCACACAAAAATAAGAAAAATCAGACTGATATTTTTCCAGCAACACCATATGCTAGAAGGCAATAGAATGGTGTCACAAATATACTATGAAAAAAATTATTTTCAACCTCGAGTATTATACCCAGCCAAATTATCCATAAAATTTGGAAGTAAAATATTTTCAAGCAAGGACTCAGGAAATGTTTCCCACACACCATTCTTAGAAGCTACATGAGAATATATTGCCGCAGAATTACACCAACAGAAAAATCAATACCAAAATGGTCTCTTCAAAGATGATGGGTGGAGAATGGAGATAGGTACTCTTTTTAATTAAAACACTGAATTTAAATGACTTAACATTAGTGGAAAATGAATCAAAAAATGATTTGCTTAGAAGACCATTTTTCTCTTACTCTGAGTTTCTCTTAATTAAATAAAAAGTCTACACTAACCACTAGATCAGTCATTTAACAAACTTTAGAATTCACAAGAAGTACCCAGGTTTCTGAAATTATGGGTTAGTAGCTCTGAGATGAGGGCCAGGAATCTGTTCCCCAAATCATTTTGAAGCAGCTGGTCTATGGACTACATATTAAGCAATACTGGATTATGCATTTCTTTAGAGCAGAATTGATGTTTTTCCTCTTGACCATAGCAAATTCAGAACACAGCATTTTCATAAAGAATTGAATGCATTCAAAAACTAGGTCTCAGGGCTGTGCAGTGGTTGAGAATCTGCCTACCAATGCAGGGGACATGGGTTCGAGCCCTGGTCTGGGAAGATCTCACATGCCGTGGAGCAACTGGGCCCGTGAGCCACAACTACTGATCCTGCGCGTCTGGAGCCTGTGCTCCACAACAAGAGAGGCTGCGACAGTGAGAGGCCCGCACACCATGATGAAGAGTGGCCCCTGCTTGCCTCAACTAGAGAGAGCCCTCGCACAGAAACAAAGACCCAACACAGCCAAAAATAAATAAATAAAATTAAAAAAAAAAACAACAAATGGGTCTCAGACCATCTCTCTGTAGATTCTGCTCTTTTGGATAGAGTGTTATTCCAACTTAAACAACATCTTGTTCTGTATTTAGTCCTAGATGGAAAGTTTCAGAAAATAACGAGAGGAAACATGAAGACAAAGGGTTCAGTGCACTACAACTTATAAGCCCTACAAGTAAAGGACTGTGAGTGAGGCAAAGATGGGGAAAACAGAGTACATTTGGTGATACAACTTTCCTGACCTTTGTTTGTTCACTGGCAGGGAGCAGTAATTGACCAATGTAGAGCCAAATGAAAATCTGTTTGAGATTGTGAACAATGTGCCTCACTTTGCTCTCCAGCTCTAAATCCAAAACAGTGATCTAATTAGCACCCAAGAGGAAATTGTTCACCTGATTTGTTGACAGATGACTTAAGATGGGCTCCCCTAGAAGAAGGGCCTGAGATAAGGTGGGGGTGCAAGTAGATTATATGGGAGGAGGTCCCAAGAAGCTTCCATCAGGGAATGAAGAAGTAATGAACAAAAGGGAAGGCAGCCAATACAAATGCATTAACAAGCAAGTTTTGCTATGAGAAACTGGTGCTCAGACCCACTGCAGACCTCTGGGAAAGAGCTTAGAGCATGCCTTAAAGTTGTCCCAACTGAGAATTTAAGAAGCTGGGCAACTCCCATTCCACCTTGGGCTACCCCCATGAGGATTACCCTCAGGGATGCCAATTCTCTGGCATTTCTGTACCCAAGCATGTTGGAGAAGCCTCAGGTGCAGAATCCCAGATGCTTGTAGTAGGAAGCTATAGCCAGCCCAGAGATAGAGTAGTGAAGGGATACAGCAGCATCTTTTATGTACCTGTTGTGAAAGGTCTATCTTCATTACATAAGAGAATTCAACATAATATCACAATCTCATGGAGGTGGGGGATTTTGAAATTAAGAAAAAAACCAATTTCATCTTAAGAGCACAGAGAAGAAATATATCTCTAAAAACTATGTATTATAATAGCTAGAAACAAGTTTTGGAAAATGTTTTATATTCTTACGAGTATATAAACAGTATGGCCTCTATGTAAGCAAAGCAGAAAGCCATAGGAGAGAATAGACTGTGATAGAAAGACCAATAGCATATGAAGAAAGGGGAAACAGTTGGAAAAGAAAGTCTGGGGAGAAAGAAAGATGGAGTTAATTACAGAAATTCTGCATTGAAATGAGTGAATAGTATAACTGATATAGTAGAAAATAGAATGGGTGATAGAGAAGAAAGATTTGAGATCTTAGAGAATGCACAAGAAAAAGGCAAACAATAAAATTTTCTGAAAAGGAGAGAAAGTTGAAATTCTCCTGAAGAACTATGAGATTGCCTCTCCAGCCTTACTTAGCAATGGAGCTTCTCCCCAGGTACAACAGAATATGTAAGGTACAACAATAATAAAACTAACACTAATAAGAGAACAAAACAGTAGCTCACAGTTGCTGGACACTAGTCATTACCAACAGTGTTCCAATGGCATTATGTTTGCTAATTCATTTATTCCTTTGTTGTCTAGCCTGAGAACTGAGGCAAAGAAAGCCAGTGTGTAGCAAGAGAGAGAAATAGACAGGCAACATGTAGAGCAAGGCAGAGATGAGACAAGAACCACTGAAAGAACAGACTTTCCTCACTTCCATTGTTCCTGCTACTTTTTGACTTTTCCATTGCTCTTTTCAACTCTGCCTAGCCTGTGGTCCTTAACCTAGCCCAGCATCCTTACATTAAACTCCTGTTTTTGCTTAAACTGGTTAGAACTGAATTTCTGTCACTAGCATCTAAAAGATCCTTACAAATACAGAATCCCAGTCTAAGAAAACTATGAATTACTATTGTTGCTAAGGAAGAAAATGAAATATTTGGAGAACCAATCATTAGAGTTAAAGAAAATATTTCCTGAGTGGGTTTGTGGTGGACACACCCTAAAGTGACTCTTCTACACTCCTCCTCCTTGAGTACCTGCAGAAACTGTCACTTACTTCTAACCAAAAGAAAGTGGCAAAGGTGATGAAATGTCACTCTCGTGATTACACTTCATAATATAAAATCCTGTTTTTGCAGATAAAGAGAGATTCTCTGTGCTGGTTTTAAGAAGCAAGCTGCCATGTTGTGAGAGGGCCTACGGAACCAGAAATCTTCTAGGAGCTGGGGGCAACCTGCAGCCTACAAGGAGCAAAAATCCAGAGCATTTAGTCATCCCACTGTAGGAAAATGGATTCTGCCAACAGCTTGAATGAGTTGGAAGTAGTCAACACTAGACGTAGCCTAGTGAGGCCATAAGATAGGACACAACCAAGCTGTGTACAGACTCCTGACCCACAGAAACTGTGAGATAATAAATGGGTATTGTATTAAGATGCTAAGTTTGTCATTAGTTAATCAGCAATAGAAAAGTAATACAACGGTGATAGGCTTATCAAGTTACTGGCAAAACAAATGAAAAGACTAAGCATATCTGCTCTGGCAAAATTTTTGTATTACATTCCTGCAGAAATTTTCTATTACAATTATTTTTTTAAATGTCCTACATAGAAAAAATGGGGGGGGCGTTATTTATATAGGAACAAAAACTAAATTTAGTTATTTAAAAAAATTAACCTCCAGCTTCTCATCTAAAACAGTGAAAGTCTGACGGCAATGTGGCAACATTTACAGGGCTACAGGAGAAGGGTTTTTACAAGAAGCTTTCTACCACATTCCCTTTCATGCTTGAAAGAAAAATACATTCTTAGTTATATGAAAACTCAGACACCATTACATTTATATTTACATATGACTGTGTGTGTGTGTACTCCAACTTTTGGTTGGCTGATATATATGTGATGATATATATGAAGATATAGATATACACACGTATGTGTTTTTGAAATATATAAATAGATACATTATATATATATAGGTTTCTTAGTTGTATCTTCATCTGTCTATTGGTATATCTTCATATGTATCTTTCTGTCTATATATATATGTATATCTTCATATATATGTGTGTTATGGACTGAATGTTTGTGTCCCTCCAAAATTCATATCTTGAAGGCCTAACCGTGAATGTGATGCTATTTGGAAGGGGGGACTTTGGGAGATAATTAGGTTTAAAAGAAGTCATGAGGGTGGAGTCCTCATGATGAGATTAGTTCCCTCATAAGAGGAGATCAGAGAGCTTACTTTCTCTTTCCTCTTTCTGCCTTGTGAAGATACAGGAAGAAGGCAACTATCTGCAAAACAAGAGAGTTCTCACTAGGATCCCACCATACCAGCACCCTAATCTCATATTTACCAGCCTCCAGAACTGTGAGAAATAAATGTCTGTTGTTTAAGCCATCCAGTCAACAGTATTTTGTTATAGCAGCCTGAGCAAAGACATCATGTATTTATCAGCCAACCAAAAGTTGAACAAAATTAACACCTGAATAGTGAATAAATTTTGGTATAAAAAGGTTGTGGATTTTCCTGTACGAATATCCACTAGTCCAAAAACTAACCTGCTCACCACAAAGCTAAGAAGGAACATCAATTTATAAAATAAATTTCACTGAATTGGTCCCAGTAATGAATCCCCAAGAATATTGAGGCACTGATGATATTTCACAGTACCATCTGGAAAGAAAAAGTCAAATGAAAAGAATTTTGTTTTGATTCATTATCTTTCATCATAAGAACACTTATAATGAAAGAAAGTAGACATTTAACATTTCTCTGTTTTAGAGTCAGATTCAGAAATACAGATAAATGTCATTACAACCCTGTGAAAACCAAACAGATGCCACCTGGCCAGGGGCGGAGGGTGGGTAAGGCATAAAGGGAGGTGGAAGAAAATATGGCAAAACTTGAATGCATTTGTTTGGGTGACAGAACAATTAGAAAATTGTTTTCTGCTAATTCTTCAACTATTCTTTAACAAATAGGATAACATAAGCCTCCTTACTAAAAAGAATAAATATGGAATAAGAAATATGAGTCTTTCTTTCATAGCAGCACTATTCACAATAGCCAAAACATGGAAACAACTTAAATGTCCATTGACAGATGAATGGATAAAGAAGATGTGGTACATGTATACAATGGAATAATTACTCAGCAATAAAAAAGAACAAAATAATGCCATTTGCAACAACATGGATGCAACTAGAGCTTATCATACTAAGTGAAGTAAGTCAGAAAGAGAAAGACAAATAACATATGATATCACTTATATGTGTAATCTAATATATGACACAAATAAACTTATCTACAAAACAGAAATGGACTCACAGACATAGAGGTCAGACTTGTGATTGATCTCACAACCTCTCAAGGGGAGGGGAGCAGAGAGAGAGGGATGGACTGGGAGTTTGGGGTTGATAGATACAAACTATTACATTTAGACTGGATGAACAACAAGGTCTTACTGTATAGCACAGGGACTATATCCAGTTTCCTGGGATAAATCATACTGGAAAAGAATATAAAAAAATGAAAGTATATACGTGTATAGCTGAGTCACTTTGTTGTACAGCAGAGATGGGCCCAATGTTGTAAATCAACTATACTTAAGTTTAAAAAAAGAATAAAAACTGCATAAATTAAAGAGAAAATCTGAAGAAATCTCAGGAACATTGGATTAATCCACACGCAATGCAATAAGTGACCCTGATTTGAATATTTTGAACACCTTATAAGCATAGGAATGTCCGATCTTGTTTTCACAGACTAAGTACTGTTTGTTTTCTTTTATTTCTTATGATGTTCACAAGCCCTTGCCCACTTGCCCTCAAGGCTCAAGGAGATAAGAGAGATCACTACTATGTATAGCCTCTTTTTTAATCTACTTTAAGAATAATTTCATCTAACCCTACGTCATTGTAGATATCAAATGTTGTAAGAAAATATTTTAGGTAATTGTATAAAATCACATTCTCAAAGCATGGCTATTAGTTAAATATTTAAGAGATAATGAGATCTCAGAATCTCTTTTTTTCTCCTAGTCCACCTGTGTAGGTCCTTTAAACTATGAAAACTGTGTAACTTCTGGTGTTTGACATAGGAAATTATTCTGTGTATCTACTCTCTGATGTGGCTCAATAAACTTAAAAAAACTATAGTACTGTTTGTACAGTTGAGCCAGTAATACACTTCTAGGAATTTATACCAAGAAAATAATCAGAAATATAGTTAAATGCTATATGCAATAGTATTTAGCACAGCATTATTTATAGCAAAATTAGATGAATTTTAAAAAGAAAATTAAAGATATAGTTAAATGGATTATGGTAAATTACTGGGCAAATAAATATCATGGTAATTTACTAAAATCCAACGGCTTGCCTTCTTTATAATGATTCCAGTAAATAAAAACAAATAAAATAATGATTTAATTACATTTTCTTTTTGTAACAGTTGTATATGCTCATTGTAGAAAGCTTATAAAATACAGAACTATAAAATGAAGAAGTAAATCACCCATAATCCATCACAGAGAGATATCCAATACTGGCTTCCTAGCTCTATCTTATTCTCTTTTAAACAATTAACATAGCTATTTAGCTTTCTAATTTTATTTAATATTTTACTGTACAAATAAGTTCTGGAGTCAAAATGCCTGGATTCAAATCCTAGCTAGACCACTTAAATGCTGTATGTTATTTTGGCAAGTTATAAAACCTTTCCATCTGTATATTTTCTTACCTGCAAAGAGGAGATAATAATAATACTTATTCACAATAGTGGCCTTACACAAAGAATTATTTCAAAGAATAAATAATATAAAATATATTGAGACATGGATGGACCTAGAAACTGTCATACAGAGTGAAGTAAGTCAGAAAGAGAAAAACAAATATCGTATATTAACACATATATGTGGAACTTAGAAAAATGGTACAGATGAACTGGTTTACAGGGCAGAAATTGAGACACAGATGTAGAGAACAAATGTATGGACACCAAGGGGGGAAAGCCACGGGGGGGTGGGGGTGGTGGTGTGATGAATTGGGTGATTGGGATTGACATGCATACCCTGATGTGTATAAAATTGATGACTAATAAGGACCTGCTGTATAAAAAAATAAATAAAATTAAATTAAAAAATTAAAAAAGAAAAGAAAAGAAAAAACTCAAATAAAAAAAAAAAAAAAAAATTGAGTGTTTAGCATACATAATGCAAGACAGACCTGAAAGGAGAAGTAGACAAATGAACCATTGTAGCTGGAAATTTCAACACTCTTCTTTCAGTATTGGAAAGAATAAGTAGACAAAGAATCAGTAAAGATGTAAAATCCCTGAACCATACTAAGAAATTACTTGAATTAATTAACATTTATAAGACATGCCACTCAGTAACAGTAGAATACATATTCTTTTCCACTGTAAATAGACATTCCATAGATGTTCAGATAGACCATAGACGTTCAAATAGACCATATTCTGAAAAATAAACCAAATCTCAATAAGTATAAATAAATTGAAATCATACACACACACACAGACACAGACACACACAAATGTTCTATGACTACATGGAATTAACTAAAAATCATTACCAGAAAAAATACAAGGAAAGTCTCAAAAAAATAAAGTTAAAAAATAAACAATACACTTCCAATAACACATAAGAATTTTGAAGAAAAAATAACAATGAACATTAAAAAATATTTTGAACTGAATGAAAATGAAAACATATCAAATTTTGTGGGAATGCATCTAAAGCAGTGCTCAAAGAGAACTTTACAGCCTGAAATGTTTATATGAAAAAAGAAGAAAAATTTGCAATCAATACTGTAATTTTCTATCTTAAGAAACTAGGAAAAGAAAAGCAAATTAAATCCAAAGTAAGGGGAAGAAAGAAAATAATATAGATAAAAGTATGACTATATCAATGAAATAGAAAAGAAAAAAATAATAGAAAAAAATCAATAAAACCAAAAGCTGTTTTTTAAAAAGTTTAATACTCAATAAACCTCTAGCTATACTAATAAATTCTTTTAAAAAGGCAAGAGAAGACACAAATTTCCAAGGTCAGATATAAAAGAGAGAACATCACTATCGATCCAACAGATGTTAATAGGGTAATAACAGAATTTTATGACAACTGTTTGTTTATTCAACAACTTAGATGTGATAGACAAATTATTTGAAAGATTCAAATTCCCAAAGTTCATTCCAAAGGAAATAGATAATATAAATAGCCCTATATCTATTAAAGAAATTAAATTTATAATTAAAAGCCTTCAATCAGAGGTATAAAGGGGTTGGGGAGACTCCAAGCCTACATGGCTTCATTAATGAAACCTACTGAATATTTAAGGAAGAAATATTACAAATTTGACACAAACTCTTCCTGAAAATAGAAGAAACGGAATACTCCCCAGCTCATTAAGTTAATATTACCTTAATACCAAAAGCAAATAAATATAATCCAACAAACAAAAAACCACAGATCAATATATCTTATGAATGTAGACACAAAAATCATTAGCAAAATATTAGCAAATTGAATCCAGCAATACATAAAAAAGATAATACATCATGAACATGTGAGGTTTATGCTAAGGATGAAAATTTGGTTCAACATTTGAAAATTAATCAATGTAAACCATTAACTCGACAAACAAGAAAAGAAAAAACAAATGATCATCTTATAAATGCTGGAGAGGGTGTGGAGAAAAGGGAACACTTTTGCACTGTTGGTGGGAATGTAAATTGATACAGCCACTATGGAGAACAGTATGGAGGTCCCTTAAAAAACTAAAAATAGAACTACCATACGACCCAGCAATCCCACTACTGGGCATATACCCTGAGAAAACCATAATTCAAAAAGAATCATGTACCAAAATGTTCATTGCAGCTCTATTTACAATAGCCAGGACATGGAAGCAACCTAAGTGTCCATCAACAGATGAATGGATAAAGATGTGGCACATATATACAATGGAATATTACTCAGCCATAAAAAGAAATGAAATTGAGTTATTTGTAGTGAGGTGGATGGACCTAGAGTCTGTCATACAGAGTGAAGTAAGTCAGAAAGAGAAAAACAAATATCGTATGCTAACACACATATATGGAATAAAAAAAAAAAAGTTCTGAAGAACCTAGGGGCAAGACAGGAATAAAGACACAGACCTACTAGAGAATGGACTTGAGGACATGGGGAGGGTGAAGGGTAAGCTGGGATGAAGTGAGAGAGTGGCATGGACATATATACACTACCAAAGGTAAAATAGATAGCTAGTGGGAAGCAGCCACATAGCACAGGGAGATCAGCTCGGTTTAAAACTTCTGTTCCTCTAAAGACACTATTAAGAAAATGAAAACACAAGCCACTCATGGGGAGAAGGAACATATCATATAAAGGACTTGTATCCAGAATATGTAAAGAATTTTTGCAAGTTAATAATGGGAAGACAAACAATCCTGCTCTCTCCATTCCCCCACAATATATGTGGGTAATTATTTGAAGAGTCACTTCATAAAAGATGGTATACAAATGACCCTGAGCACATTAAAAATGTTCAACATCACTAGTTATCAGAGAAATTCAAATTAAAACTACAATAATATATCATCATAAGCCTACCACAATATTGTATTAGAGTTCTCTAGATAAACAGAACCAATAGGATGTGTATATATAGAGAGAGAAAAAGATTTATTTTAAGAAATTTTGTCTTGCAATTGCGGAGGCTCGATTAATCCAAAATCTGATGGAAGAAGCCAACAGACTTGAAACTCAGGAAGAAGTTGCAGTTTAAGTCCAAAGGCAGGCTGCTGGAAAAGCACGAAGAGCTAATATTGCATATGAAGAAAGTCTGCTGGCAGAACCCCTTTTTGCTCAGTGCAGTTCTGCCTTTTGGTCTATTCCAGCCTTCAACTGATTAGATGAGGCCCACCCACATCATGGAGAAAAATCTGCTTTACTCAAATTCCACCATATTCAATGTAAATCTCATTCAAAACACCCTCACAGAAACACCCACAATAATGTTTGACCAAATATCTGGGCACTGTGGCCTCATCAATCAATGTGACATAAAATTAACCATCCCAAATACCTAAAATTTAAAAGGCTGATAATACCAAATGTGGGTAAATTTGTGGAGCAATTCCAAGTCACATATATTGCTGGTGGACATGATACAGCCACGGTGGAAAATAGTGGGGTCATTTCTTGTAAGTTATACATACCTTTATCATACAATCCAGCAATCCTACTCTAAGAGATATGAAAACAATTGTTCCCCCAAGACTTGCATGGAAATGCACATAAGAGTGATATTCATAATAGCCAACTACTGGGAACAATTCAAATTTCTATTAACTGGTAATGGATAAATACATTGTGGTATATTGATACAATAGAATACTGCTCAACAGTAGGAGCAAACTACTGATAATACAACATTGTGGAGGAATCTCTAAAGCATTTGTTATGTGGAAAAAGGCATATGTGAATGACTACATATGAGTCCATGACTGTATGAGCCCATTTATTTGACATTCTAGAAAAGACAATACTATAGGAATACAAAATATATCACTGGTTGCCAGGGACTGAGGTGAGAGGCAGAGATAGACTGAAAAAGGATTCAAGGAAACTTTTGGGGGGAAGAAATTGTTCCATATCTTGATTATGATTGTAGTTATAGATTGTTTACATCTGTCAAAACTCATCAAACTATCTACTTAAGAGGGTAACTTTTAGTAATGTAAATTATATTGCAAAAAAGCTAACTCAAAAAACTGGACCAAGAAATGCTTAATTAATTAAACAATTAACTTCTAATAAATGTTTGCAGATTATGAAAACTGAAATTATCAAAAAACATTTAATTAGTATTTAGTATTGTATCATTATTATTTTCTCATATCAGTAAATTATCCTTTGATAATGTCTATCAATTAAAACTGAAAGATCAATCTCTCTCTCTCTGTGTTACACACACATGCCTACACACACACAAATACACACACACAGTTTTCTGGAACATTGGAAAGGCAACAAAGATTTCCTTGGTATCAGCATAACAAAAAATGGCATGACGGAATGTGTGAGTAGGGACCGAATTCTCCCTTTTTCCATAGCGTGCTGTTAGTGTAGAGACACTGGCCTCAAGCAAACTTAAGGGAGCCAATTTAAGAATCATGAATTTGGTAGGTCAAACTTACATCAGTGTTAATACCAGTGACTATTAAAGGGTTGTTTGAGAGCAGAGGCAGAGGTGGAGGGAATGTGGCAGTTGCCATGCAGTGGTGAAAATTACACGTTCAGCTTCTCTCAAGAGGAAGCCCCTGGGGTCTTCCATAAATAGTTGATGAGACGTGTTCCCTTCAACGGCAGGTAGGTATGAGCCTGGGAGATAGGTTTGACACTAACTCTAATGAGCACATAATGTTCCAAATCCCGATGTTTTGATCTTTGATGTAACAGAAACTGTTTCTACACTAAGCCTTCAAACAAACTGAAAGCAAAAGGAAATATGAAGTTTATGAATGCATTTGAATATCAGAGCTGCATGTTTATTTTAAAACAAGGAGACATCATCTGCATTTGAGGACATGAAATCGTGTCCACTATTGCCTGGATTTTGGGAGCTTCCATTCCTGCCCCTGCCCCTGCCCGAGCTCTGTGACTGGACAAGGCACTTGGTTTTTCTACATCTCATTTTCCCTACCAATAAAATGGGAGAGTTTAACTAAATATAAGACTAAAAATGGCTGGATTCAGGACCCAGGCATGTTTTGTTTGGCATTTTGTTTTGGCATATATATGTATATAATTTTTTAAATTAAATATGTTGCCAACGTTCAAAAATTAAGAGTTTTTACACAACATACAGATTTACAGCTGCTTCAGAACACCCTAAAGATACTCAACCTTCATTTAAGCTTGAGGCCAAATGTCTGGATTTGATGTACGGTTGGCATGTTTAAACAACGTGTCGCTCTCCATTAGCCAGAATCCCACTACTCTACGTCACCTACCTGACTCTGTAAGACGTGGGAGTTCATGACACCTGAACTAGCTGCTACTAGGTCCCTTCCATCCTTAAGATGCCATGCCTCCCACTTAATTACTGCAAACAGCAAAACTAGTGAGAACTGCTACCAAAGAAAGCTAAAATCTACCAATTGTCTATTCTATTGTACAACGCCAATTGCTGCCACTGCACCCCAAATCTCCTTCTTCTGATCCGAGAGTAAACTTCGAGGAAGCTGTTTCACAAAAGGGGAGGAAAATGCAAGAGAACCCAAAGGAATATGTCCACTGCTTTGTAACCAACAGCAAAATACCACCTCATGACAAAACCTCCTGACCTGATCGGTCAGCAGTTGAAACGCTGCACCCTCTCTGTCAAGGAAGATTAGCGTCATTATTAAGTTTAATTGAATGGACATTTTTGAGCACCCGGTGAAGACCAGATCCTATACCACATAATAAGAATACGGAGATCCATAAGACACAATCCTTGGCCTCATAGCCTCAGACACTTAAATACATAATTTTAAAATATATACTTTATATAATATAAAATATATTTAATTAAAATTTTAATAATCGATAATTACTAAATATTTTAATCAATGTACTAATAGAATTAGATATGGGACAGAGGTAACATAAAGAAAAAGTGGCTCTCCAGAGACTTTGCATTTACTCTTTCTCTCTCTGGAACATTCTTCCCCTAGTTTCCAAGTGGTTCATTCTTTCTCCTCCTTCACATCTTTTTTCATATGTCTTTGCCAACCAGCCTGTTTCAATTGAAACTACCCCTCACCCCAGCCTTAGCATCCTGTACTCTTTCCTGCTTTATTTTCTCCATAGCACTGATAACTATCTTTCATTCTCTATATTTCACTTACTTATTTTGATTATTGTTCATGTCCCCTACTGGAATGTAAGCTCCATGAGGCAGGGATTTTTTTTAATGTTTTGTTCTCAACCATTTCCTTATTTGCTAGAATAGTGTGTGGACACAGAAGGCACTGGGTAAATATTGGTTGAATGATTCAATGAGTGAAGTCATCACTTCTCCTCAAGTAGGTCAGGGCAAACTTCCTGAAGAGATGATTTATGAACAGATGGGTTTTGAAGGATGAATAAAAGTTCACTATGTTAAATGATGAACTAAAGGGAGAGCATTTTAGGAAAAGAGAGCTGCATGTGCAAAGGCAAGAATGTGAGAAATGTCACTGCATATTCAAGAAGAGTAAGTGTTTATAGTTATTACATACATGTTATTATCAATAATAGTAGTGGTGTGACTTTACAAGTTACTGTTCCATAGAGTGTTAGACACTCTCATAAGTTCTTTGTAGGCAATGCTTCACTTCACTCTCATAAATCCTTTGAAGTCATTAGAATTCACCCTGTTTTGGGGGCTCAAACAGGTTACATCTTGCCCAAAGCCACAGAGCTAGTAAATGCCAAAACGACATTTAAATTAGTTTGGTGTCTCTAAACCTGTGCTCTTTCCATAGGTAGACTCTGATCCGACTTTAGACAATACCAGCTCCGTCATTAACCAGAGGTTTACCTTAGTCAAGTACAGTTGATGATTCTCATGGTTTTGAACGCTTTAAGAACATTTTTATGAGTCACATACGTGACAAAAGGACTGGATGGCATAGAAAATCTTCATTCCTTTGGTCTAAAATGACTTACGTGCAAGTTAAATTGCTATTTCCCCCTCCCAGATTCCATTTCTTCATCTGTGTGTCTAAAGACACACATGCACTCCGTGATAAGAAGCCAAAAGTTTCAACTAAAATCTCCTTCTTCATTTGCAAGAATCCTTTATGATATCATAAAAGAAAAAAAAGGAAAGGGAAGATAGAGAAAAAGAAAAAGATAACTTCTAATTTCAAAACATACTAATCTTGTCTCTCTAAGGACTGCTATTAGGCATTTGTTTAGCTGTAGCCGATTCAGAAGCCAATTGAATATACAGTGTTTATTTCAAAGCATTATTTTCCTCTGCCACTCTGTAATTTTTCTGGGAGAATATTTGCATTTAGATGCTACCTGTATAAAGTGATGGATATGACCATAAACAATTTGAAGACAATGAGAAAAAAAAATAGTTAAAGCAAAGTGAAAGAAAAGGCAGCTGCAAAGGCAAGAAGTGAGAGGATAAAATAAGAAAAGGGGGCTCATAGATTTAACTTCGCATAAAATAATGGGAAATCAAAAGAGACATGGGAAAGAGTAAGGACAAGTCAAAGAAAAATCAAAGGCAATGACGGTGCTATTTTTATATATTAAAACATAATTAATATTCATCATGCTCTTTAAAGGGGAAGTGGAAAATTGAGGGAGACAGGAAAGCAAAGGAAAGGAGTGAATAAATGGTTCAAGATAATAATAAAGGAATAAAACAGAGATAATTGGAAAGATTCTATGGCCCAAGCCAAAGTATAAACAGTCCAACAAAATGCTATTTTTATAATGTTATAAAATATAATGGAAAACAATAATACATTCATTCATTCATTCATCCATCCATTCATTCAGCCAGTGTTTTGAGGGTACCTACTGTGTACCAGGCCTGTGCCAGACACTGGAAATATGAAGATGAATAGG
Source organism: Balaenoptera acutorostrata (assembly GCF_949987535.1). Classification (NCBI taxonomy): domain Eukaryota; kingdom Metazoa; phylum Chordata; class Mammalia; order Artiodactyla; family Balaenopteridae; genus Balaenoptera; species Balaenoptera acutorostrata. Next base: position 93,947,342 of record NC_080068.1, read on the forward strand.
CCTGGTCTTTCCTTCAAGAAAACTAGAATTGGACACTTGGTTAGGATCAAAATTTTTGGGTAGAAGTAAGAGATTCAAGAGTCATTTCATGGGCTTCCCTGGTGGCGCAGTGGTTGAGAATCTACCTGCTAATGCAGGGGACACAGGTACGAGCCCTGGTCTGGGAAGATCCCACGTGCCACGGAGCAACTAGGCCCGTGATCTACAACTACTGAGCCTGCGCGTCTGGAGTCTGTGCTCCGCAACAAGAGAGGCCGCGATAGTGAGAGGCTCGCGCACCGCGATCAAGAGTGGTCCCTGCTTGCCGCAACTAGAGAAAGCCCTCGCACAGAAACGAAGACCCAACATAGCCAAAAAAAAAAAGAGTCATTTCATATTGCCTCTCCACTACAAAATCGAAATGTGTTATTTGAAATATTAAACTACCTTGCATTTAACAGCAGACTCTATCTTGTTTTTCATAAGGCTGGCTTTTGACCTATACTTGGCATTCTATGTAACTTGCGTATGTCATGAGTTTCAAAAACAGAGAATAGAAGGGGCACAGGACAAGAAAAAACGGTGAGAGGTAAACTTTGCAATTTGTAAAGATTAAAACAGAGAACATAGGTCTGGTTCAAGGCATGCTTTAACAGAATAATTGCTTGCCTATTTTCTTGGAGACATCCATAGGTCCAGAATAAAACTGGTTATGTGCACACGTACATGGATGTGTGTGCACACATGTGTGTCGGATGGCAGGGAATCTCAATCTACAGATGGCTGATTACACTGAAGCCAGTGAACATCTGGCTTACGTTGAAGGAGAGACACAAACTAGTTGAGTCAGAGAAGAATTCTGTGCTGGGTTATCATGTGTTGGGTGAAGCAAGCCGTTAAGTGCAGAAAAAGAGTTCTGAGTAAACCCAAGAATATTATCTCTAACCTGACATTTGCAACAGCCTCCAAAGTTTCCCCTTCATCTTCAGCCTTTTGATACTCTATGCATTTTTCTTATTGATGCTTGATTATTCTACCAGGGCCACAGATCTGGTCTGACCACACAGGTCTGGTCTCCTATCTGATGGTGCTTGATTGCTCTGGTTACTTATTAAGCGTTTGACATCATCTAAAACCTGACCTTACACTCTTTCCAATTTTATTTCTCATTTTACCCTTTGGCAAACCAATTACTGCCTAATCTTAGGGAATGTCCTACAAGTTTCTATTTCCAAACCTGAGTGCCTTCTGTTGGCTGTGCCTCCCTCTCCCCATCGCTTCGTGCTCAGGCCTTACCCATTCAAGATCCGGCTTCAACGTTACTTCTTCCATGAAACCCTCCTTGATATTGCCAGATAGAAATAACCACTTTCATCTCTGAATTTCTACAGCACATTTTCTGTTTTGGTCCATAGTATTGACTACACTCTGCTTAAGTCAGAGGAATTTATCCTTTTTTCCCTTTCTAGATTATAATCTCACTAAAAGAAGTACCTGTCTCTGAGTCAGGTTTATATAACCTAAAGAGTACAACACCATACCTGCCTGTAAATGACTAAATTAGAAGTGGAAAGGAGCTCATATAGGTGTGATTAGATGGAAACAGTAGAATGGGGGTAAAAATAGAGGGAAACAGGGGTTGGACAGAGGGACTGGCAGTAGTTAGAAGGTGATCAGTAAACTGGTCTTCAAATACTCAGAAATACTATAATATTTGTTAACACTAGGCGATACCTTAAATAAACCGCCAGAAGTCAATTTAGAACACATATACCATGTACTTAATTTTATAGTTTTATTCAACAATATCCAATTCAAGAATTACATTTTTCTATTTACTGTTTATTGGTATAGATAAATATTTGCTGGAGTTATCAAATGTGTTTATCCATTTGGGATGCATTAAAAACTTTTATACAAGAGAAATGGTACCTTCTCTCATAATTTCTCATTTTTTTTTCCTCTCTTTATACCTTTACTTAATCATTGTATTTTGAATGTTCATAAATAATTACATCATGCACAATAACCTTGTCCATGGGGTTAAAAACAAACATTTTTAGACCTGCAAGCATTGATTTTACCAGACTAGGGAATCTCTGTGTATTTCTGACACATTCTAGAGTCATGGTCTTGTGCCCTGATGTGATTAGCCCAGCTAATGTCTGAGGATGAACACCTGAGACTCTTTTCCGGCGATCAGAACCCCTCACTGCTGGAGTATCATTTTAGGTCCTGCAAAACTGCAGTCCAATTAACTTGCAAGCTTTGCACATGACTTTCTTTCATACCTATGGTATACATGTACAATGTATTAGATTTTGTAAACGGATTGTATAAAGCCTTTGCAATGATCACTTTACTAAAATGCTAAACTCTCTTCAACCAGATAAATTTATTCCCTTTAGAATGGTCACCTTGAGAGTACCTGTATTCATTTTAGAACTGGAGAGTTTTCTCACAACCTCTCTGCATTCACAGTCTTAGGGATATTATTTAGGGGTTCCCCTCCTTTCCCTTGGCCTCATGTTTCCATGAGGCAACATCAACATCAAATGCTGGCTGCTTACCTCAGTGCAGTGTCTCCTAGGAGCAGGGATGAGTTCCTTGTTTGTTAGGTGCCATTTACTGGCCCATGTTTCTCATTTAGCTGTAATGAGTCTAATACAAACCTGGAGGCCTTGGGGACTGTCTTCCTACACTTCTCTCTCCTCCCTCCATTACTGCAGGGCAGCCCAAGATGTGCATACTGTTCTGGTCACCATGGGCAAGGAGCCGGCCCCTGCACCAGACATCTGCTTCTGCCTCATCTGTCACGGATTGGGTGGATCCCTCTGTCTTATACCAGGGTTGATAGATCACCAAGGCAACACATTTCCAGAGATCTCAAGTCAGATGTTTCAATCAGCATTGACACTGTTAATGTGGTAAGTTGCTCTCTAACTATGGAACTCCTGCATCTGTCTCTTAGCTGCTTCCAAATTCAGCAATGGAAGATAGGGATGTTATATATTGGCACTTTGAAATTCCAATCAAGTTATTTTGATCATCTTTATTGGCAGCAAATCTACCTTCTTTAAGGATGCCTTTATATTTTGAAAGAGCCAAAGATATTTTATAAATCTTTGGGTGAGATGAGTGTGGTGGGTCAGATGGCTGGGGACAAAATTGAATGTTGCAATTTAGGACTATAAAAAATTGAAACCATGGACTTTGATTCCTTAAGCTGGCACTGAATGCATATTTTCAGAAACAGTTTTGAGCCACAGTTGCATCATTAGCACAGATTCACAACCTCCCAAGGTGATGACTTGGAATGATAGCACTCATTTGGATGTACAATTCCAATGTCCTTATTAAAAAATAAATCATACTACTTTATAATTACACTTGGAACTTGAGAAGAATTGCTGCTAGATGCTTCAAGCTGGGTTACGAGGCTGCACAACACTAGCTATGATTTAGCCTCTCACAGAATTGTTTATACAATACTGTGTTTGGCACTTTGCTGGAGGGTTTGGTTGACAGACGCTATAAGAAAAGTTCAGTCACTACTTGCCACTGTTTTTGTACTGCTGTGTCATTGACAGCATATTCCAAGACACCACACACATCCCCCTTTGAGAGCCCATGGAAGAACTTTAGTAAATTAGTAAATTTGTTACTAAATGAAAAAAGTAGTCCCTTTCTAAGCCAAAGTTCTTTGTTTTTCCTGTCATATTGTATGTTTTTATATTCAAAGGCATGAAACCCTGCTTATAACCAAGTGGAAATAAATAAATGCAAAGAGGTGGGGGAAAAAATTATATTTACCTAATATATATATTTACCTTATGAATATCACTGAATGTGCTTGAAAGAACATCTTTTATAAGACTCTTCATGCAGGGGTAAGATCTAAAAGTCATACTCAAATAAAAACAACAGCAACAACAACATTCATTGAGCTCTCGAGATGACAACATAGTGTATGGAGGTTAAGAGTGTGGATACAGGTACCTAACTGCTTGAGTTCAAATTCCATCTCTGCCTCCTACAGACTGTGTGACTTAAACCAATCACTAAATTTCCCTGGGTTTCAATTTCATCCTGTGTAAAATGAGGAAGAAAAACCAAACTGCAAAATACCTATCTGATAGTGTTATTTTTAAGATTAAATGAATTCACGCATGTAAAGGTCTTAGAAGAATGTCTAACACATAAGTTCTATGGAAACTTTACTTCTTTTTTATTATTAAGAATAATAATAAGTAAACAATGACTGTTTCAGTCATTGTTCTAAGAGTTTAAATGTACTATTTCATTGGATTGTCACTTCAATCCTGTGAGGCAGGTAATATTATGTCCATTTTGCAGATTAGAAAACCAAGGCATAGGAATGTTATGTACTTGCTTGAGATCATATGGATAACAATTGGTAGTCAACAACAGCTACAAAATGACCACAAAACTGCATCTAAAGAAAGATGAGTTCTGTTAGCACTAGAGCTTTGAGTCTGTTGTTGTTGTTGTTATTTTGGAATATGCATATTTAAAATAAGAAGAGAGTTTCTCAGGGCAGCAAATGAGACATTGAGCACTGTGGGAGAGAACTCCTAAGAAGAGACATGTGCAGTGCCTTGGGAGAGGGTAAACTTGAGATCAGAGCTATCAGATGACACAGCATTGGAGAGCATTTGCTCTGAGTATGCAATGCAGGCTTCCTCTCACTATGACATCCTCAGTAAATGTATGGAATATCAAACAATGGTTTCAATTCATCATTGTCCTCATAGCAGAATTACACATCCACACCCTTGCCATGGCCTCACCATAGGCATGATTGTGTATCCCACCCACTAACGTTTGGATTGTCCACATTGTTTAGACCAATGAAATGTTATTAGACATGATGTGAGTAAATGTTTAAAATGTGCTTGTGCAGTTGGGTTTATTCTTTTGTGCTTTTGTCATCACCATGAGGAGAACATACTGTAGGTATCCACTGCCCTTCAGCCTGAAATCCATAATGAGGTACATGGGTCAGACCTACCACTTGGATCTGAACAATCCACAGTCTAAAACAGAGCTGTCCCAGCTGACCCTCAGATGCACAACTGACAAGAAATGAAAATGTTTATATCTGTGAGTACCATGACTTCTGACACCAATTACCTATAGTTAAGCCAAACCTCACAGGTTAAGGGCACAATCCTCCCTAAGACTGCCTTCTTGTTAGACACCAGTCACATGTTTGAGGATCCCCAGGATACCCTCATTTATGATCAACTTGTTATAAATTTGGGGGTCCCCACTACTCCCTCAGGTTCAATAATTTGTCAAGATTCCTCAAAAAACTCAAGAAAGCACTATACTTATGATTACAGTTTTATTATAGAAAAGGATTCAAATCAGAACCAGCCAAAGGGATTGATGTGTAGGGCAAGGTCTGGGAGGTTTCCAAACATGAAACTCTCATTGTCCTCTCTCCCCATAGAGTCAGAATGCATTGCCCTCCTGGCACACTGACATTTGACAATACTCAGAACATTGCCAACCAGGGGAGCTCAGGCAAACTTTGATGTTCACATAGTTATGATTGACTAAATCATTGCCTATGTGGCTCACTCTCCAGTCTCTCTCCTCTCTCCAGAGGTCCGACTGGTATCACATGGCTTCCCCAACCCTCTAATCACATGGTTGGTCTTTTTGGCATGGCCAGCCCCCATCCTGAGTTAGCATAAACTACCAGGACCTATCATGACTAACGAAGCCACTCCTATCCCTCAGAAGATTGCAAGGATTTAGGGTCTACCTCCTAGGAATTGGGGACAAAGGCTAGCCAAATTCTTTATTACACAGTAGGCCCCTGAATCTTTCAAGTGGTTTGTTATGCAGCATAGTTGTGGCAATAGCTGACTGATGCTAAAAGTCCATTACAAACAAACAAACAAAACACTAAATACCATACTGGTTCAACTTTTTAATGAAAAACTCAATGGGGATAAGGATCAGATGAAGAGACAATCACACATCTGGGTCTCACATTCAAGCAGATATATAATCTCAACCACTTTAATATATACTGAGCTCTTATTCTGGATTTTAAAAATATGGCTTTGTAGTCCATGATCTATTATATTTTTCTGTCTCCCTTGTTTTGATGTAAGCCATGAGAGTTTTTAGGGCTGAGGATGAAATTTTTTGTTACTCTTTTTTTTTTTTTTGGCTGCGCTGCAAGGCTTGCAGAATCTTAGTTCTCTGACCAGGGAACCAACTGGTGCCCCCCTACAGTGGAAGCGCAGACTCCTAACCACTGGACCACCAGGAAATTCCAGAAAATTGTGACTCTTTATGAAGACTTTTTCTCCCAAGAGATAGTTACCATTGTTCCCCTTGACTTTAAGTGTTGAAGAGGGAGTAATTCATTCATACAAAAATCAAGTGGGGTAGCCAATTACCTAGCTAGTACTAACAACCAAGAGTCTGGCATTTGCTTTACATGGAGATTTTTAAGGTTCTCCTTAAAAGTGTCTTTACTGAATCTTCTTTCCTTCATGTATTTAAAAACATAGTCAAACCTGGTTTCATTTTAATTTTTATAGGGGTAGCATAATGGCAAGAAAAGAATCACTAGCCTATCCTCAGGGAATCTACTTTAGAAACTCTGTTCTTCATTTGCTGTGTGACATTGATGAAGTCACTCCTCTTCACTAGACCTCAAATTCTTCATCTATAAAATAAAAAGATAAAACAGCAGATCTCTGAGTTCCTATTCATCCTGAAGAGCTCTATTTCTCTGTGTCTTACCAGGGTAACCTTGGAGGAATCATTTAACATCTTCCAGACTGACTCTCTTCATACCTCCTCTGGAGTACACTCCCTCACCTCAGTTAATAGCAAAATCCATCCTTAGAGCCCATTCTTGACTCCTACATCTCAAACCCCACATTCAATCTGTCAGCAAATCCTGTGGGTGTCAACTTCAACATATACTCAGAATCCAATCACTTCTTACCATTGTTACAATCTGGTCTTCAAAACTCAGTGTGTACTTTATTCTTAGAGCACATCTTAATTTGGACTAGCCATCTCGATTTGAACTAGCCATACTTCAAGTGTTCAATAGTCACGTGTGGTTAGTAGCTACTGTATTATGCAGCAGAAGTTTAGCATAAAAATGTATTATTCTGCCTAACCAATGTCCCCACAGACATTGTTCCAAACAGAGCTGCTTGCCTTAAACAAGTTTTCATGCTCTAGGGGGTTACAACCGTCACCACCAAGCCCCCACTTTTACAGCCACCACTACCGCCAGCTTCTTCTCACTTTGCACCTCTATTCGTGGGACTGATCCACTAATATCCAACTCAATTCTTGCAAGAATGCTCATGACTAATAATACCTGATACATTCCTTTATTTATTCAACAACGTTTTATTGAGCTTCTGCTACCCGCCATAGTAGGTAACTTGTGGAGAGGAGAAAAACTACTGGTTTCATTATTCTTCCCAGACAACTGCTTCTATAAAGAGGATAGCTGGAAATAGACTGCTGTTACCCTAAGGGATAAATTTCACTCTGATGGTAAGATTCAAGTTGAGTTAGGGGTCAGGGAAAGAAAGAAAAATGATAATTTAAGGCCTAGGTGGACTTTTTTCTTGCTCCTTATAGCATAAATATTGTTGCTTTCTCTGCTTATGCGTTACAGGAGTTAAGACAAATATTCCTTTTTTCCTCCATTCATTTGTTTATTAGTTTAGTGATCTATTGATCACAATGGACCGAGCACTAACTTAGTGCTGTAGGAATGCAATTATATGTTCTCCATCGTCAGCAAACAAAGAAGTTAGAATGTTTTCTCTTGATGACTTTTCAAGGTACTATCTAATCATCCTAAAGGGCAGGAGCAACAAGAATCTTTGGGTATGTTAGATGCATATTCACTTGTACCATTCATGCCTTATGTGGGCATTTTATTGCAACTTCTTTTCTAAACCCTTAAAGCAAATCAAGTTGTCAAAATCATAAAAACCATTCTATCAAGTGTTGAAGAGTAAAAGTAATCTAGGAACATTTTTCCCTTCCATAGGATTTCGGAATCACTGAGTGGTAAAGATCATCTAGCCCCACCCTTTACTCCATAGAAAATACATGTGGGCCAAAAGGATAAGTAGCTTTTATAAGACCCTATAATTAAAAGTGATGGTGCTAGGACTGGGATTTTTTTTAATGCTTGATTTTCATTGTTTTTAGTTCTTTGTACAAAGAAAAGCCTGGGAAGTTTGTCTTTGTTCTCCAATTCCTTCTCCTCTGAGAATTACACAGTATTAAGGGGATGCTGGATTCCTCTCCTAAGAGTGGTGGTTACATGTAAGCAACCAAGAAGCCCTCCAAAGATGTACTGAGATGCACCCTTCCCACAGGCATAAAAGAGCTTGAGAGGTCAAGAGAAAGGCTGTCAGGTTGAGCCACTGGAGGGCACCAAATTATCTCTTTTAACTGGAACTATCCACTTGTGGAGAGGAGAAAAACTACTGGTTTGTGTGGGTGTGAAGACAGAAGAATGGGAATTCCCACAATGCTGATTTTAATTCCACAAGCATAAAACTAAAAAATACTAAACACAGGCCAGGTATTCACAGGTAGGTATTATTTCCTGGGATCAGGGGTCCTCCTGGTTTATGCCAGACTTTCAGTGGTCCAAGACCCAAGGGACTGATACTCTGTATTTTCACAAAGTGATTCCTTGGAGAAGACCAAGAAAGGTCCATGCAGAGATTTTACTGAACGGGAATGATTTTTCACCTTTATTTTAAACTGTTCAGCCAGAGGCACTTGCCAATAGCCTCAGCAAAATATAAGATGAATGTCCATCTGTTCAGAAACCTACAGAATCATCTGTTTTCATGGAGATAGGACTCGTCAGCATGTCATCCCATTTCTTATAATTCAGCCTCTTTGTCCTCCAACTGATTTAGGTAGTATTTCAGTTGGTGACCCTCAAAGCCCATTAATGAGTTTGATATTCCTTTTTTGCTCTGCTGGTTCTTCATTTGTCTGAGAGGTGGCAAGAAGCAATGAAATCTTACCTGGCATCTCTGTTCTACAGCAAAGGGAGATAATTGAGACTCCAGAGCAATACCACAGGCTCACTTTGGAAAGCAAGGAAGCTTCAGTAATATGTACACAATTCAGAGAGTTACAAATCTTCAACGAAGTTACTAAAGGCCTTTGTTTCTGATGATCGTCATGGAGAGAATAAAAAGAGCTCTGGTTTAGCCTACAGAATAAGAAGTGAACAAAGACCTGCCTGGGTACCTCAACTAGTGATTGAGAATGTGGTGTTCCATTTCTCAGTGTGAAGCAATTTGTAGAGCTCTGTAAAATAACTTTATCTATTACCAGGGTATAATTTGTCCTTCCACACTAATGCTTTCCAAACAATACAGCTAAACTCAGAAACATCCCAGGAAATCTCAGGAATACAACTAATTGCTTTTGTATCACACCATTAAAAGCCAAGAACTGGACTACCCAAGCTCAGCCACTGTTCTACTATTAGACAAGTAATGGAGAAGGCACTGGTTCAGGTTAGAACTGCAATTCTAATGAATTCTACTTCTTAACTAAAGTAGATTATGTATAGTATTCTATAAGAAGATGCTTCCTATTTCACTCCTGGAGGTTAACCAAAAAAATAGTAACAATTAGAAACTTAATTTCTGTATCATTGGCAAAGCACTTTTCCCCTCTATATCCTACTTAATCCTTTCAATAACCTATGAGGTTATTATTATTTCATATTAAAAATGTAGACAAAAAGTAAAACAAAACTAAGGCAAAGAATGGTTGAACAATTTGTATTAGGCAATGCAGTAAGTGGTCAAGTCAGGGTTCAAATTCTCCTTTTTCAGGCAAATATATCCAGGATTACTGGAATTGTACATGAGTATTAGTCTTCTAGAATGTTCTCAGTTCAAAAGGGGTAATTTTGTTGATTCCTGTACACATTTACTAAGTAAATGTAGTAATGTTTCTGCCTCCTTGTTTCCCATAGAAAGCTCTTTATGTATCTGTGATGATTTGCTCTGTGAATATTTATTTTAGCCACTGAATTATAAGCTTCTTGCAGGTAGGGACCATGCCTCATTCATCTTTACAATCCTCTTTCCTCAGAGCCTAGCACAGTGTCTATCCATATAATAGATCTTCAAATATTTATTGAATTACATTGAATTAGTAGCTATAGTAAAGTTTGTAATGGTCGGAGGCATCTTGCCAAATGATGCCTGCTTGAATTTCTTCCAAGACCCAAAGTGAGATATTTAATTGTGTTATACTCTATTTGGAACAAAAAGAATTTTAAAACCAATATAAGAACTATAATTATGATGAACTATGGAGACCTTTAACAGTGGCCCCACCTTCTGCATTCTAGACTTAAGTAACTGAAAACATTTAAGAAGTGGAGAGCTGGAGACCGTTTTGTAGCAGCAAGCAAAATGCAGCAATATTGCAGGATATATTCTTACAGTTTTGTCTAGTAACAGCCCATGGACCTATCCATCTACTGTCTGGCAAAACAGATTGCACTGACCTGAAGGATCCATCAGTGTTTATCTGGAGACTGCTACAGAAGAAGGCTTGTGTGTCCTCTGTAGGCTAGCAAGTAGAATTATTCTTCTCTTGGCTTCATAGACATTCTCGGACAAAGGCTGACGACAAACTTGAACATGTTCACAGAGAGCAGAGTGAGAATGCACGTGTACTTGTGGGGTATAGAAGGGAAGAGGGAAGACAAACCATCATATGAAAAAGAGATGAAAAATTGGGAATGAGTACCCTGGAGACAAGAAAATTTAAAGTAGATATTTAAAGAATTTTTTTTACATGGAATATACACAATGTACAATCACCTACCATAACTATTACTGATGATGGCTTGGACTGAAAAGTAGCAGTAGGTAGCACATCATATACAAAGATACACTTGTAATTTGTTCTTATTCTACCTAACACCTTCTCTCTGATGAAATATGTACTTCCCTTCAAGATTCATTTCAGGTAACATCTTCTCCATGAAAGATGCCTGATTCCCCAACAATATTATCTCCATGGTAGTTTACCTCATTCAACATGCGCCACACTCTTTTATAGCTTTTTGTCTACTTGACTATCATCTTCACTAGATTGTGAGCTTGGAGTAGGATGCAATAAATATGATTATTTTATCTTTGTATGTCTGGTGCTTAGTAGAGTGTTTAGCATGTACTAAATGCTCAGTGAGAATTAAAGGGAAAAAGAGAAGGAGAAAGAGAAAAAGAGAGGAAGAAAAGAAAATAGAAGAGGTTTATTAGGAAAGGAACTATAATGCAAAACAGAATTGAGCTATAACAGTCATGTCCCTGAGCTGTTAGGGGTATAGAGTGAGAACATAATAGTGCTGCCTAGGGAATGGCATGGTACTGTCAAATGGCCAGCATCAGAAACAATAATTCCACTATAATTTTTAATTGCCCCCATTTTAATGCCGCTAAGCTCAGAGAAAATAGTATTCCTACCAAAAGACTCCAACTGCCCCCGGAGAACCTGGTCTCAGTGCACTCTGTTTAAAGAGGCAGAGAGCTGCAGCATCTGGCAGACTTAAATAAAAAAGTCTAGAAGCTTCAGAGATTAGTACCAAGAGAACTGAAATGGGAAACGGTGCCCCATGGCAGTAAGCACAAAGCAAAGATGGCTTAGAATGCCCACAAAAGGATGTAGAGCAGATAAGGACAGAAGAGAGACATTGTTCTTGCTTACACTGGGTAAACAGTGTCACCAGTCTGTTAGTCAAGAAGAATTAGACACTGACATGAGAACACTTGGAAACATGCTGTACAGCTCATTGTGTGTGTGTATGGAATAAACTGCATACAATTCCCTACCATAGGGATGGGTTCAGTCATTCTCAATAAAGCTTTTTCTTTATGAAATCTCAAGTTAACATGCCTATCTAAATATTATTATCTATAGATATAAATAGATATATACCTGGAAAGGATGAGCTCTACCTGAAGATTGAAATCAAGATTTGGATGTTTGCTATATGTAACACAGGTAAGTAATTACCCTTGAAGAAATGTCTAATCAGGCTATCTTCTGTGTGGCTGTGTAATACATCCAAGAAGACCTTCAATAGTATTGTATTCCCAGTTGTGTTTTTGTATTACTATTGATGGCCCATGGTATTAACATTGATATTCAGATTCTACTCTATCACATGACCAGGTCTTATAGCAACATGAGGCTTGAGTCTCCCAGATCTAGGACTGGCTGGGCACAATTTTTAGCTGTGTCTGGGGACCAAGGCTTTAGATCCAAGTCCATTCTTGTGACCTCACTGTGACTCATTGCTCACCAGCATTTCCCACCGTGAGTTTGTGACATCCATGAGGATGAATGCAACAGGCTTTTCAAGGAAGACTTCTATATGTGGGGGGATGGAGTGTCACTCCCCACCACCATCAGTTAAAAACAAGTCTGTATGAGAAAGTTTTGAAAATTATAAACAGAAGTTTTTTTTTTTTTCACTTGTTGAGTTCCAAAAGCACCCCAAACACAAATTTCTATAGCTTCACCATACTCTAAGGAAGGAGGAAATGAATATCATTGCCTAGGTTTTCTGCTTCATGAAATGGCAGCTCAGAGAGTAGAAGTGCGTTGTGTAAGGTGCACAGAGGGTCAATTGCAGAAGGTATAGAGAGCTGATGTTTCTAATCTAACCTGCTAGGCAATTTAGTTCTTAAGCCATTGCAGCATTCTTCTACGTACAATTGCACAGCTCTCAAAGATGCTGCCTAATAACTTTCTTAGATGTTTTTACATGAATTGGAGGAGTATATCTTTGAAATGACATCTGCAGTCATGGTTATATGGTTTCAAAAAGCACTATGCCCTGTACTGCAGTCGTAGTCATTAAATCATTTTTAAAATACCAGCTTACTTTGACGACAATCGTCATGTTAGAAGTTTTCGATGGAAACAGCCCAGTCATTTCAGTGTGAAAAGCCTGGCATTCTAAAGCCAGAGAGCTGAAGGAGCTTTCGTGTTTTTAGCTAGGTCAGTTCTTTATAATTTTTAGGAACCTGAGACAGTTGTGAGACCACATTAAGAACTCAATGTTAAAAGCTTACTAAAGGAATATTAATAGTGATTTGAACGAGGTGGGAGGATGTGAATGTCCCAAAACCCGATTCAGCCCTTAGAGAACCCTGTGCAAGTGTCCAACTGCACTGGATCTAGAGTCCAGAGTCCACATGACTTGGTCAAATGTGGCTGCACAGCTGCCAGTTATTTTTTATTTAAGTCTTGGAGCAAGATATTAAGAATAGAAATCAATCCTGCTCTTTGATCACTGTCCAGAAAGCTGTATTAGTTTCCTAGGGCTGCAGTCACAAAGAAAACAAAAAAAGCTATGTGACTTTAAACAACAGAAATTTATTGTCCCACAGTTCTAAAGGCTGGAATTCCAAAATCAAAAAAGTCTGGAATTCTAGTGGATCCTTGGCATTCCTTGGCATTTCTTGGCTTGTAGATACATCACTCTAGTCACTCAGCCAACTTCTCCCTGTGTGTCTTCACATCATCTTCCCTCTGTGCATGTCCACATTTTCCCTTTTTATAAGGACACCCCTTTTTATAATCCATATATTGGATTAGGGTCCATCCTAAGGACCTCATTCTAACTTGATTACCTCTGTAAAGAACTTACTTCCAAAAAAAAATCACATTTTGAGGTACTAGGGGTTAAGACTTCAACATATCTTGTTTGAGGGACACAATTCAATCCACAATAGAAGCCTGGAAAGAAATCAAATCTCCAAAAATATGATGGCTCTAATTCACATTCATAAGCAAAGAAAAATCTAAGCTTATGTTTTCTTAAATGATCAATGATCTGAATTAGAATTCCAATGTAAATAACTAATTTTGGAAAATCAAGCCTATAAAGAAAGAATATTCTGTGTAATTCTAAACTCATCCCTCTTCTCTGTTCCCATAGTCACTCTCATGATATTTATCATTTTGTGGCTGTATCTTAACACAAATATGACTGTTCCACAGGGATGTGGCGCCTTAAAGCAGAAGCTGCTTTATTTTTCTTCGAATCTCCAGTGCCTAGTAGAGTGCCTGGAACATATTGATCACTTGAGAAATTTTTTGTCGCATGAAGGAATGAATTGATAAAAAGTAGGGACAATATAGAGTACATGAAATAAAAACTTTGGAACTCAATACTCTTGGCTCCAGTCCATAGGCTGTTAATAATGAGTTATGTGACCTTGGGCAAGTCTTTTCACCTGTATCTGATTTCTTTATCTGTACAATGGCAGTGTTGAACTCAGTGACCTCTAAGGTCCCTGTGGGCTCCCACATAGAGGATTCTAAGGGACACCTGGAATAGATGGTGGTGAATAGCAGACCTCGCCACAGCATTTTTATGCACACTTGCAACTGACTAATGCAATCAGGGAAATTCAATGAAACACTAAGGACTCTCACTAGTTCCTTACAACCACCCTCCAGCCTCACCTACATGTCCCCTTTGACTCTCTTGACTGGGTTCAGATCACTCATCTCCTTAGAAAGATCTCTTTGTGCACATCCTTCCTTTGCTCTTTGCCCAGAAATCCCATGATATATTTCTGATGCCCTTTAAATTCTGCCAAAAGTGCATAGAACTCTTTGTAAGTTATGGGTCATGACCCTCATTGTTCCTTTCAAATAGAACAGAACATCCACTTGCATTTTTGTCGACATCCTGACTGTGTTCTCTCTCCCTTCCAAAATAGATCATGATTCAACAGTTTAGTATGTCAGTCAGTTCTGATGTTTTAGGCAAGCGTTATAAATATATCTGTGATGATAGAAGGATTTTCTAAAAAAAAAATCCATTTCTATGTTCAAGCTTAGTCCAACAGGCTCTGTATTAGCTTCTTACTATTTAGTATTTTCTCTCTCACTCTGATTCCCATTGTGTGTTGGAAAATAACCTGTTCTAGACTAGAGATGGAAGATGGGAAAGAAAACAAGTATTTTTTTCCAGAATTGCTTGTAACACGGGAATAAAAGTCAACACTAAACATTCTCCCAATGCCTGTTTCCCATTGGCAAAATGAGTTCAATGCTATTAGCCCCCTACCTCAAAGACTTGTTGGAAGGATTGATTAGGTAATTACCAAACTCTTTGATCTTATCCAATATACATCAAGCAGTCAACTAATGATTTAGAAGTCTATCTCCTAGTCTTTCACAGCCCTGGACTGGGGCATTTACAGCCAAAAATCTATATTCATTGCGGTGTCAATCATTTTCATCAAAACTAAACTAAGAGTAGCTTTAAAAGCCTAAGTTATAACAGTATCTCTACAGAAAGAGGATGTAATTAATTGGTCATGAAAAGAGATTCATCTCTGGACCCTGGAGCTCTGAGACTAAAAGACATTAAAGTATCCTTTCAAAATCAGGGAGTTTACTACAGTGATTCAAAAAAATATGGAAGGTTTTAAAAATTGACTTAGAAAGAACAAAAACGTAGTGACATTCTGATTTGGGGCATCAGAAAAAGGGACATTGATATCCCTTTTCTCTTAGAGAATATCTTATGGCAGGTTTTAGCTAAAAATATTATTTTGAAGACTTATGAGTACTCCCTTTTCCTTTATGGATAGGAGGTCTGTATGTATAAGAAGTGAAGTGGCAATTCTGGGTTTATTTTCTGCAAAAAAGCCTCCAGTTGACTCCTTTAGGTTTATGCCACAAGGAACATCACGTTTTAGCTTTGAGCAACAGAGCAGTGGAGGAAATGAAGGAATAGGACTCAGTACCATTTGGCTAGGTCCAAGATATAACCAAGATGCTTTACCTCCTTAATTTTAGTTTGTTTATGTATAAAAGGAAACCATATTACCTGCTCTGTTACTTCAAGCTTTCCTAACGCAATTTTCATAGCCCCATGCTCTTCTTTTGTATTTTTGTTTATGTGTCCCTCTCCCATCTTTCGCACATGATTTTTAGAATCTGGATGCATGAGAGGGCTCCTTGTGTAGCCATGTTGGTTTCTGTAGCTACCTGAGGTCCTATTTGCAGAATTACATTTTAAAGCTTGCTGTCATTACTTCTTGAGCCATCTCTCTTTTTAGAAGTTCTGCTCAAAGGAGCATATCTCATCTTCGCCTGAGTCTATATTAACTGGTTCATTGTAGGTCTTCTGTAACTCTGCTGAATGAATTGTGAATGAAAACTGACTTCCTAAAGTACTCAACTATCCCCAAAATTTAATTCCTTGGCTGTTAAAGCCCCTAGAAGTTTATTACATTCACTCTCTCCCAAGGTCCCTATCTCTTTTGCTTCACAAGAATGAAGTTCAGGGCAGAGGTTTTCTGGTTAGCTTATTCAATCTTAAAATCAATGAAATTGGAGGAAAGGGATTCGAAAGTTTATTAGATGATCCCTTTTTCCAAGAATTATATGCCCAGGTATTGAAATATATCCTTCATTACTCAACCCTTTAGATCAGTGCTTCCTATACTCACCTAATCATTAAAATTACCTAGAAAGATTGTTCAAAATAGAAAAGCAGGTTCTTTCCCAAACATATTGAATCTGAATCTCCAAAAAGTAAAACTTAGACATCTGCATTTTTTAAAAGTTTCCCCAAGTGTTTCATGTACGTAGCCAGGTTTGGGAACCACTGTCTTCGAAAGTTGCTCTTGGAACTGAATGGAAAGCCCTTCTACATTTTTTTTTTTTTTTGGCTGCACTGGGTCTCTGTTGTGGTGTGCGGGCTTCTCATTGCGGTGGCTTCTCTTGTTGTGGTGCGTGGGCTTCAGTAGTTGTGGCATACGAGCTCAGTTGTTGTGGCTCGCCGGCTCAGTAGTTATGGCCCACGGGCCCGGTTGCTCCACGGCATGTGGGATCCTCCCAGACCAGGGCTCGAACCCGTGTCCCCAGCATTGGCAGGCGGATTCTTAACTACTGCACCACCAGAGAAGCCCTACATTTTTTAATACGTAAAATATAGTGTCTTTCTCTTGAGGTGGGCAAGGCAGATAGAGTCTCCAAAATATTTTTGACTTAATCTATGCCTTTAAAAAAAAAAAAAAGTCAGATAATAGGAGTTGGATTAATTATCTAGGACTATTGTAACAAGTTCCACAAACTGACTGGCTTAAAAACAGAAATGTATTCTCTCAGAGTCTTTTTTCTTCTTTATTGGGGTAAAATTGCTTTCCAATGTTGTGCTAGTTTCTGCTGTACAATGAAGTAAATCAGCAATATGTATACCTATACCCCTCCCTCTTGGACCTCCCTCCCACCCCCCCATCCCACCCCTCTAGGTCATCACAGAGCACTGAGCTGAGCTCCCTGTGCTACACAACAGCTTCCCACTAGCCATCTATTTTACACATGGTAGTGTATTTATGTCAAACTTAATCTCCCAATTTGTCCCACCCTGTCCTTTCCCCCCTGTGTCCACACATCCGTTCTCTACATCTACGTCTCTATTCCTGCCCTACAAATAGGTTCATCTGTACCGTTTTTCTAGATTCCACATATAAATCAAGGTGTCAGCAGGGCCATATTCCCTCTGAAGTTTCTAGGGAGGGATCTGTTCCAGACCTCAATCCTCGCTTCTGGTAGTTCCTTGGCTTTTGGCCGCATAACTCCAATTTTTGCTGGGCATTCTACCTGTGCATGCATGTCTGTCTAGATAGTAAAAGATACAAAAGGTGAGAGTGGAGGGAGCTGCTTCGTATGCTTGTATGTACCTTGCTATCTTTTTAGCTGCCAGAGTAAAAATAGGCAATAGATTCCTGGCCATACAGTAGAGAGAAGACAAGAAATCCTCAGGAAATCAAAGGTCATGGGGAGAAGAAAATTTCTGTAGACAAGACATAACAGGAGGAACATCAAGAGACATGCTGACTGATGCATGAGAAATTTACAATATAATTGACAGGAAATTATAGCTTGAGTTAAAGTGACAAGTCATTAAATGAATATCAGAGAAAAATAAACCGAAAATGATATTCCTCGGAGACAAATAACCCAGTAGACACTATCAAGAAACTGCTAACAAATGTGCACGTGGGAGAGAAAAAGAGCTTCAAAGTAACATTTGTGGTGACACACAGTGACAAATGGAGAAGGACTACTTTAACTAGAGAAAGGGACGGCAACGCATTCCAGGGTGTTAGCATAGGGGAGCACAATAAAACCTGCCTAGAAAACAATGCAAAAGCACATGGACCAACACATGAGGGTTTATACTGCAGAAACACTGGTATATTCAATCAACTGGGTTTGATCTAATCACCTTGAAAAAATTAACAAAGTATTCTAACTTAAATTACTGACCTTACACAATTTAAACACCACCAAAGACCTGCTAATCAACTAGACCCTATGTTTTTTTCTTGTAGCAAATGAACTGAAAAAGTAGTATGAACACTTAATCCTATATAATTGATGAAAATCAGAGCAGATTCTATGTCTGAGAATTAAAACTATGTATTAAACTGTACTGTCCTGAACTATTGGTTTATCTTATCCTTTTTGGGATGCATACAAAAACAATTTACTAATCCAGAACTCAAATTCTGGCGATGCTACCTTTGTGAAACACAGCTGAGAACTAAAAAGTAAACACAGAAGTCCTTTGAAGAGTCAAAAGAAGTATTCCAAATCTATTTCATTAAGGCTCATGTAGTTTCCTCTTAGGGAGATGCTCTGTCCCTCCTTCTGACACTGTCTGGGCAGGCTCTGCATAAAGCTCCAGTATACATGATTATCTGGTTTCCCAACTAGTGTTAGCTGAAGAGCAAGTGATTGAAAGGATACAGTGTATCAGTTCATGGTGACACATTGATAGCTGCAGCAAGTGATAGCTGACAGCAAATGAGAAATCATAGAAATGATAAAAATGAAACTCAAGAAGAAAAAGCACAACAATGATCTGAAGTTGTTTAACAAAGGGAAACAGTTCTATCTATCTCAATTATTCCAACGGCATCACTGAATTATAGCATGGTATCATGACAAATGATTATAGTGATGACCCTAAGCCATCAAGAAAAAAATAAATTTGGTTCAAGATGCATCATTTAAGGTGGCAGAAAAAAGTGCAATAAAATTTTCGATCATCCAAGTGATTACTTTTTTAAAGTTTTAGTGCTTACAGTAATGAATTCTTACTATTCAAAAAATTCAACTCTTAAAAATAACTCATTCTTGGCAGTATTCATGAAATATCATTATATTTCTGTGGTCCTGACCTGTCTCTAACTTTTAGATCCAGATTTTAAAAAGTTTGGGAACATCACATCTCTGTTTAAGTATCCCAATGATTTTTCTTATTACATGTCTGAACTCATATTATGACATCCAACCTCAAAACTTATCCTTGCATCAGTTGCATGCCACTAGCCATGCAGGAATATGAGTCAGAAATTTCGAGACCCTCTCCCTGATTATATCAATACCATCTGCCTCTCACTTACATGCAGTCAACCCAATTTTTCCAGCTTGACCTAAAATCTATTTTGTATCTATGCTTCTATTTACACCTTAGTACTTTTGCCTGAGCTTGCACCATTTCCAGCACCTCTCATAGTCATCCTATGTTACAGTCACACCAGATCATTTTCCATTTGCCATTCTACCTTATTCTCTCATGTCTTTCCTCCTGCCTGGTCAGAATGAGTCAAGTGTCCTCTTGTTTAGGTAACTCATTTTACATGCGTGTGTTTGTCAGCTTTTTTTCTTTTTCTTTTTCTTTTTTTTTTTTTGCAAGACAAAAAAAAATAGATATTTGAGACTAGGCATCATTTCTTAGGCACTTAGTGACTATCTCTTGAAATATTTACTGAGTAGCTAATACAAGCCAGGCAGTCTGCTAGCACTGGAGTTAGTTTCTTCCACTCAAGAACACTGTGAATAGGCAAGTTCCCTGAGTCTCAGTTTCATCACCTGCTAAATGAGGGAAGTAATCATCTCATAGCATTTTCTGAAGAATTAATTGAGATAATGGAAGTAAAGTGAAGTATCTGACATACATGGTAAGAGGTCACTACACATTTATATTTTAAAGTCCCATTAGAAAGAGTAAAGGATACCCATGTATATGATAGGCCCCTAGATTTCTGAAATGTACAATATATAGAATTAAATCACATTTATAAAATGCCCAATTATTGTAGTGCTCCCATATCTATTATCTTTTTTTTAATGAACACAGTGTGTGAGCAATTAGTCAAGTTTAAAATACCTCACTTTATACATATCTTTATAGAATACAGTCTTTTCATTGGATCGTCTCATTTGTTCCTCATACAGCCTTCTGACAGGCATCCTTATTGTCTTTGCTGTGATAAAGAAGTTGAGTCTTGCTGAGGTTCTAGAATTTGCCCAAGTTTACATTAGGAAGATGGACAGATACAAAAGCAGACATAGTTTTTGGACTTAGTCTAGTATCTTTCCACTGATGCTTCTCCCCTGCCCAACTGCTCATCCATCAAAACATACTTTTGTCAAACATGAAAATCTTCATGCAGAGGAATGTGAATGTTTAGTGAAGAGAAACTGCTTTTACCTTTCTTGAACTATGGACAAGTTGGTCATTCCATCTACAACAGGAAACTGTATCAATGGTGGTGCTGGTAAAAATCAGATGGTCCTTTCAAAGGGTTAATTGGGGAAGGTTCAATGAAGTCATTATTTACTGAAAGGAAAAGAAAGTCAAGGTTACTAGCAAGAGATGATGGAGCACCCAGGGACTAGCAATAGTAGGAAGCTGTTATCAACCGAGACCTGAAGGGGCAGAGGAGGGAAAAATGTTACTGGTACTCAAAAAAAGTTGTAGCAAGAGAAAAGGAACCTCCACATAGGATATGTAACCATAGAAAAAGGAACACAGTAACTGTAAAAAACATGGCCCAGCAGGGGAAAGTAGAGACAGAAATATTGGTAGCTCTCCCCCAGCTCTTCCTCCATTTTCTCACCAGTGCCTTCCATTAGCAGAAGCCAATTAGAAGTAGAGAAAAGTGGAGCCCAAATTACGCCATTCTTGAGGTCAGATTTTTGGGACAGAGTACAGGGATGAGAAGAGCAAAAAAAAAGAATCTGGAGGGAAAAAGGAGAATGATCAGCACAGAAACTCGTCTACATGATGAAGAAAGGAAGCATGTCATTCTCCTATTAATTCTTAGGATTCTTGTGGTAATAGGATAGGGGTTATGTAATTCAGTGGCCTTTGATTAAAATTAACTATGTCAAGTGACTCTTGGCTTAACAAGGCCACATTTAAAACCATGGACCTCAGAACCTGCCCAAGCAGTTTCCTCCACTCAACAGCGCCGTGAATAGGCAAGTTACTTAATTTCTCTGAGCCTCAGTTTCATCATTTGTTAAATGAGGGAAATAATAGTATCCATCTCATAGCAAGCTCTGAAGAATTAAATGAGACAATGGAGGTAAAGTGAAGCATCTGACACACGTTGTAAGAGTTCAGTAGACATTTATGACTTTAAAGTCATGTTAGAAAGAGTAAAGGATACCCAAGAAGCACCATTCCCCAAAGAAAATCTGTATTAGGTAGAGAAGGCATGTGGAAAACCCACAGAATTAAAGTTATGATGACCTTATTTTTATAAATACTTTATTCACCCATTCAGGAGCTTTTAACCATTTCTGTGCCATGCCTTTGTCAAGCTGATGAAATCTGTGGAAAATAACTTTCTCAGAATAAACTTTTTAAATGCATAAATAAAATTTATAGGATTATAAGTGAAAACAATTAGGGAAATATTTGCATATTTTATATTAACCAATCATAGAAATAATTAGAGAAAAAATTTATGATATAGTAATGTGTGTTCTTTTTTAGTAATACATTATAAAATAAAATCTCATGGTAAATCAAATAACCAACATAATTTTAAAATACAGTTGATCTTTGAACAGTGCAGGTTTTAACTGTTCAGGTTCACTTATACACAGATATTTTTCAATAGTAAATACTACAGTACCACACCATCCACGGCTGGTTGAATCCTTGGATATAGAGGAACCATAGATGCAGAGGATTGACTATAAACTATACTCAGATTAACGCCCTGTGTTGTTCAAAGGTCAACTATGGTAACGAAGGTAACATTTCTAGATCTCAACAATAACTGTAGTGTGACAATAAAATATTTGTGATTTCTAATGATGACAAAAATCACAGACACTGCTAATATTGCTGGAATTAGCTGCTTTACATTTGCAACTTGGAGAATTAATGATTAGCTAGTAAGAGATTTTTAGGGCAAAGATAGATTTATTTTTCCTACCCAAGTTCACAGATCACATTGGTTTCCAACCACAGTGTTCAGGGTCCATGGAACTCCTGACCTAGAGAGTAACACAATGGCTGGTAAGTAGTATACATTCAATAAATATTCACTAAACTGAAATAAACATGACAAAAGAACCATACCTAAAGACACAAAGTATTGGATAGAATTTCTTGCAGATAGTGAATGACTCTGAGTAAGCCAATAAGATTGGAGTCATTAAGGTAAGATTTCATTAGATCCTACCTGTAATCCCACCTGTAGGTCCCACTAAGCATAGACATAAAATGTGTCATATGTGGAAAAGAACCAGGTCTTTAAATTATCCTGTAATCAAAAGGCTTTATAGAAAGACATGAAGAAAAACTGTGGAGTATGTTAAGGAATAGACATTTTAAAATTCATGATAAAGGAAAAAGTAAACCAAGAATAATAACACTTTCATACATAAAACTTCTTTTCTGAGGAGGAAAAAATTCTCCTAAGTCAGTAAGTGACCCCAATCAACATGGCAACCAGTCTATGAGAACATACTCATTCTCTCTGAGAAGCAAAGCAGCAGGACTTGAAAAATAACAAGACACTCCTTCTATCTATTGAATCACTGTAAAAAAAAATGCTAAGAAGAGTGTGATGAAATGGGAATTTTTCATACTTTACTTATAAGAAGGTAACTTGGAGCAACCATCTGGAGAATGGTTCAATAACAAGCATCAAAACCTTACAAGCTATTTAAGAGCTTTATGTACATTATTTCATGTAATATTTAAAACAACACAGTGAAGCAGATATGAGTATCCCCATTTTATAAATGTAAACCCAAAGGATCTGTGAGTTAAGTGATTTGTCCAAGCCACAGAGTTAGAGAGAAGCAGAAACAGAATTCCAGTCCAAGTCTCTCTAGCACCAAGCCCATGCTTTGTCTACCACATCACACCACCTCACTTTTGGTAAAGTAATTAGATCTTTGCTAATTTGACCTAATACAATAACTTAAATACAAAAAAATTACATGCACCAAGACAGTTACTGCAACATTATGAGTAATATTAAAGACAAGCTCAACAATAGAGGAAATGTTAAGGGAATTATCATGAATTACATTTCTAATTAGTCTGCAGCTATTTGAAATTCTATTGTAAAGTGCTGATAATCACATGGAGAATTATCTATGGTATTTAAGGAGGAAATGAGAGTAGAAAATAGTATGATCAAAACCAAGAAAAGTTTAAAAAATAATTATACATAGAAAAAAATCTTAAAATGTTAAACGTAACACCCGTTTACCCTAAATGGTAAGCTTTGAGTAATTTTTTACTCTCTTCTTTCTACCTTACTGGATTTCTATATTTTTTAGAAAGGACATTCACAAGTTTTGTGATGGAGGAAATATAAATTTAATTTTGAAAGCTAAAAGTAGAATCATATTGCAATATATAAATGTATCAAACCAAAACCTTGTACACTTCAAACTTACACAATATTATATGCCAATCATATCTCAATACAAAAATAATTTTTAAAAAGCCAAAAGTAGGAGTTAAATTAGTTAACTAATATATTTAAATTGTTTAAGAGCTTAAATATCACTATACTAAGTCATAATATTGTCCCATCGATCCTAGCACCCCGTTTCTTTTTTTTGAATTTTATTTTATTTATTTTTTTATACAGCAGGTTCTTATTAGTTATCTATTTTATACATATTAGTGTATATATGTCAATCCCAATCTCCCAATTCATCCCACCACCACCACCCACCTCCCCACTTTCCCCCCTTGGTGTTCATATGTTTGTTCTCTACATCTGTCTCTATTTCTGCCTTGCAAACCAGTTCTAACAGTGACTTTTTAATGTGTTGTAGGAAGCATAGTCACCTATTTTGATATGGCCCTCAAGAGACCAGAAGTAATGGCCACCATGGCAGCAAAATAGGGTTGAAAATTCTCAATTTCTCCCTGGACTCTGCAACTTATTAATTAGTTTTGTGATTTGGGGCAAAGTCCTGGAACTCTCTGATCCTTATCTTCAAAAGATTGCTATCATCAAATTATTATTAAGATGGTTACAAAGAGTATATTGGATATTGTATGTACTGTTCTACATGACATCAAGCCACAGGTGACAGAGTGGAAGTCATCATCTCATACAGATATTTACCTCACTGCATTTAATTGCACTATATCCACCTCTTTCTAAAAATAATAATAATAGCCAGCTGTCAGAAGAGATAAATATAATACAATTATATAAGAATAAAGTTTAGGATGGAAAGATGGTCAAAGGAGAAAAGCCAACCATTCCAATCAGAAGATCAGTACAATTTCTGTGACTAAGCATAAAGTCTGGCTCTAAGTTTTCCAGCAGCCAAAGCAAAGCTAGTTACACAACTTTAATCATCAGACAGAAGGAAACAGTCTAGTTCCTCAAGAGATATTAAGGTTTTACCAGAAACAAACTTGGAAGTGTTTTTTCCTATGTGGAGTATTATGCAGAAGAATTAAATGATATAATGGGTAAAACTCACAAATAATTTTTCACATCAAATGGAGAAGTAGATTCCACATGACTAGTTTTTATAGTGACTTCTGTGAAAAGCCAAGAATATAACATAAATCCATAACTCAGTGAAGGCAATTCCATAAGGACTCAAGTGGTATCAGCCAACACTATGGATGTTCAGTTCTCTTTTCTCCCTTTCTTTCATTTTACCCTTCCGTCCCTTTTCTCTTTAAACTCATTTGGAGACAGCCACTAAAAGTAGCTAACAATGTGAACTCTTGGATCAGATTACTTGGTTTAAATTCTTATCCTCATGTATACTAGTGATTGACCCTGTGCAAATTATTTAATCAATCTGTATTCTCTTCTGTAAAATGGAGTTAATCACGATACCTTCCTGCATGGGATTTGTATGAAGGTTAAGTTAGAGAATGCATGCAAAGTAGTTAAAATAGTGCCTAACACAGAGGAGGTAGCCCATAAAGGTTAGCTTTAATAATAATAATAAGCAGATGAAGAAGAAGAATATGAATATGAATAATTATTTGAAGAATATAATAGTTATTTAATTCATTTATGAATCATCTTTGAATGCCTATTATGTATCAGTTAATATGCTAGATATTGACTGCTCAAAAATAAGTTTTTCCCTGACCTCAAGAAACTCATATATAATGTTAGAGATAGACATCTATAGAGATAATTCTAAAACAAGTTAATATTGTAGTCGATTATAAAAGAAGCACCAAACCTAGTTTGGTAGAGAGAAGAGAGGGAATCAAGGAAAGCTTCCTGGAGGAGGTTATGTCTGAGGCAAAGCTAGTAAGAGTAAACACTTGCATAATGCTTTACCCTATACCACTCACTGTTCCACATACTTGCATATTTTAACTCATTTAATCCTCTCAACAATCCTGTAGTGTGCTTTTATCACTGTTTACAAACAGGGAAACTGAGACATGGGGAAATTAAATAACTTGCCCAAAGGCACACAACTAGAAAGTGACAGAACTGAGTGTTTTCTTAATCACTCTAATTGCATCTTTGGTGTCTTAAACCCAAAAGGACTTGTGGCAGTTACCCATGCAGAATGAGGCATACCCTGCAGACAGAAAGGGACAGCATGGTATGGGAAAAGAAGATGATTATTTCTCAGCAGTAGATAATGTCAGGGATGTAGCAACAGGAGGTAACGAAAGTGGAGGTGCAGGGAATGGGAATTTGTGAAGATTCTTGCATGCCACACTAAAAAACTTGCACTTTATCCTGCTGGACCTGAAAATGATGATATGTGAATTTGAAACATGCCACTTGAGCAAGAATTTTGCTCCATGTGACATTGAACAAGTTACTAAATATCTTTAAGTTTCAATTTTATTAGGGGGAAATGGAACAAATAAGTTACATTACAAGGCAAGCAATGGTGTATGCATATATGTAAAGTGCATGGTAACTTGTAGACATTCAACAAATGACCTTATTCTTGCAAAACACATAGTGAGCAGCCTGAATGGAGAAACAGAGGACACATATGTGCCCAAGGTTCCACTGATGCCAAATGAAGTACAGAGGACCTACATCCTATATAGAGTTGGGGCCTATCCTGAACAGGTGCTGTGGTCTGAATGTTTGTGTCCCCGTCATATATTGAAATCCTAACCACCAAAGTTGATGGTATTTGTAGGTGGAGACTTTAAGAGGCCAGTTAGGTCTTAAGGGTGGGGCCCTCATGAATGGGATTAGTGCTCCTTCTGTCATGTGAGGCTACAGGAAGTGTGCAATCCAGCAGAGAACCCTAACCCAACCATTCTGGCCACCCTGATTTTAAACTTCCAGCTTCCAGAACTGTGAGAAACAAATTTCTGTTTTTATAAGCTACTCATTCTGTGATATTTTGTTATAGCAGCCTAAATGGACTAAGACAGCAGGTAAAAATCTCATGAAGCTAAAAAGTACCCTTGAAATTCCTTTAGGAAGTTGTTGACATATCATCTCTCAGCAAGTGCAACATTCAAGCATTGCAATATATTAGTGTTGCTTCTATTGATGAAGGGGTTTTTATCATCTGTGTCTTGTCTGTGTGTCATCTCTCATTCTTTGTGTCTATCCTTGCTGAATGAAAATAGCTGACTTCACATAAATTAAATGAACATATAATTCAAGTGCTTCTTAGAAAGGCCAAAAGAGGGAAATATGATTTGCCCATTAAGTGTAAAAAAATCCCTGAAGTAGATAATCTATCATTAATTGAGTCAAAATAAAGCCTTCATACACATACTTTACATTTTTAAGTGAATTATTCCAAAAATTACTTTATTTTCCGTCTTATAAATTCTGAGACTCATCCATTATACAGAGAGAAAAACAGACTGAGAAAAGGAATGGAAAAAAGCAGAGTTAATAGTTTCAGAATTAAAACCAGTCATCTTGCTAAGAAACTAAGGGCTTTATGGCTCCCCCTGCCCTCAACAGTGCTTCTTCACACTGTCTCACTGGAAAGAAACCTTGGTACAGAAACACGGGGCATCTCGCCAAAAACCGCCAGGGAGTATTGACAGGTACGAGTCACAGAGTCTCCAGAGCTAATAAAGCAGGGAAGAAAAAAGAGAAAGAAACATGGATATACAGGGACTCAATAGACTAAGATTTACCCCAGAACAAAAGCCTTCATTGGGAAGAAATAAAAGGACTAAATTCAAGAGCCAAAATCACCAAACAGCTAGGAACCACCACTACACTGTTTCTTATAATGAAACTGGACTGAAGAAAACAATGGAGATCAGATACTGAGAATAGAGGTGAAGAGGTACTACTTTTAAAAGCTTAGTTCAGGAAGAAACAGTTTAGAAGTGCTCCTTATATAATATTTACAGTGGGAATGATTGCTGAAAAGTAGAGAGTTTGGGATATGCTTAAAGGTACACCAGGATTACTAAGCATAGAAAGTCATCCCTAGAAAAAGAAAAATAGTAATTATACATATTGATCAACCACCTTTTGCTGTGATACTGTCCTTAGAGTGAGCTCAGTGTCACCCTCTGCTGGCCCAGTTGTCATGCTGCTGGCAAGTAGCAGAAATGGATTTAAAACCAAGTATAAATCCTACAAATATTTCTTCCGTATAATACCGAAAAAAAAGCAAATGATGTCAGAGGAAATAAGCTTATGTAAGAATCTTGGGGGGGAAATGTGTCCAGAAAGGAAGAAATATGAAATAAATAAAACCTCTTACATGAAAACAGAGCAAGATTAGAATACCACAGAGGGAAAAAGACATCTATCCCATAGGGAAATTTTTCCTTTCCTGATTATTTAAAATTCAAGTAGTGTTTTTCAGGCTCAAAAATTTTATCCTGCATCCTGGTACCCTAAGACGAAGCCATTTCTATTAGTCAGCTTTAATGATCAACGTAACATGCCAGAACTTACAGAAAGATTTAGCTCTCACTCACTTCACATGTTGGTGGCTGTGGGTCAGTGACTGTGTCTCTATGGCATGTGTCTTCTGATTCCATTCTCCAGGTGAACAAGCAGCCTCTTGCTAGGATATATATTCCTTGTGGTGAAGGGAAAAGAGCAAGAGAGTTGGAGGAAACTCGAGATACCTCTAAAAGCCTCTGCTGGCAAGTGGCCTAAATCAAGCTGGCTCGTGTTGCTTGACAAACACACATGCAGCTCAATATCAAAAAAACAAACAATCCAATCCAAAAATGGGTGGAAGATCTAAACAGACATTTCTCCAAAGCAGACATACAGATGGCTAAAAAGCACATGAAAAGATGCTCAACATCATTAACTATTAGAGAAATGCAAATCAAAACTGCAATGAGGTATCACTTCACAATGGTCAGAATGACCATCATCAAAAAATGCACAAACAGTAAATGCTGGAGAGGGTGTGGAGAAAAGGGAACCCTCCTACACTGTTGGTGGGAATGTAAATAGGTACCGCCACTATGGAGAACAGTATGGAGGTTCCTTAAGAAACTAAAAATAGAGCTACCATATGAGCCAACAATCCCACTCCTGGGCATATATCCAGAGAAAACCATAATTCAAAAACATACATGCACCCCAGTGTTCACTGCAGCACTATTTACAATAGCCAGGACATGGAAACAACCTAAATGTCCATCAACAGAGGAATGGATAAAAAAGATATGGTACATATATGCAATGGAATATTACTCAGCCATAAAAAGGGATGAAATAATGCAGCAACATGGATGCACCTAGAGATTGTCATACTGAGTGAAGTAAGTCAGACAGAGAAAGACAAACATCATATGACATAGCTTATTGAAAACAAACTTATGGTTACCAGGGGGTAAGGGATGGGGAGTGATAAATTGGGAGATTGGGGTTGACATATACACACTACTATATATAAAATAGGTAACTAATAAGAACCTACTGTATAGCACAGGGAACTCTTCTCAGTACTCTGTAATGGCCTATATGGGAAAAGAATCTAAGAAAGAGTGGATATATTCATATGCATAACTAATTCACTTTGCTGTACATCTGAAACTAACACAACATTTTAAATCAACTATATGCCAATAAAAATTTTTTTAAAAACCCACACCATATGGCCACTCCCAACATCTGTGGGGAAATCTGTGCACTTTCCCAAATAAAGGGCAACGGCTGAGGATGAGGATGTATAATCATCTTACAGGGAAAGGAGGAACAAATCGTCAGGAGTAACAGTACAATCTATTTCAGCCTACTTATACAAGGAATATAGGCTTCCTTCCGGTGAAAAAAATTCACTTAACCTCTATTCATGGAATACACTCTTAAGGTCTCATGCAGTCACAGCACTGGATTCTTGGTCTGTAAAATGCATAAATGTGGCTTCACTTAATTCACAGTCCTGTGAACTGAAAACAAATAAACAAACAAACAAAAAACAGGCCGTTCACCATCTATCTGATGCTTGTTTGCCAAAAAGGGACAACAAATGCAAAGATCCCTCTCCTTCAGAAAGGAGAAAACCTTGAAGAACACAGCAGTGCTGGTCCAAAGCAGTTCTGAAGTCTGGGAGAGTCTTCCTGTTTCATTATCTACCTCGGCCATATATGAATAAGAATTTGCATTTAACCCTCTCTTAGCCCAGTAGGGAAGCGTGTACTGAAAGGCAATTTTATATTTTGAACAGTAATAATCTGTTCAAAGCCTGCATTCAGGCTGTCTGCAGCTTTGATAATTCAATTTTCTGAAATACCTTGCTAGTGTCTGTTTTGTTTACTTGTTTGTTTGACTCTAATCATCTTCATACAACAATAGCCACACTCTCAATTCTTTTCCAGATTTTTCTCTCTCCTAAGAGAGCTAATCAAATGTCCATGGCCCCACACTCTTAGTCCCCTTTTCCTTGAGTCATTTTGTGCCTGGAAAGGACTGACTTACTTAACCCTTAATTCATTCAAAACTTTTAATAGAATTATGACAGCCATATTAAGGAACTCAACATTGTTGTACCAAATGTTAAAGCTGCTTTATCTCATTTGTAGGCATCAATTTAAAGTAAATCTAGCACGTTATCATGGCACATGGGAGTTGTGCAATTTGACATATTGACTGTAGCTTGGTGAAATACAGCAGTATTTAGAAAATTCTGCAAAGAAAAATGCAATGGTGATATATATATATCATATAGATGTACATATATCATATATATCTAATTTATATTTATATTTATATATACATTAGAATGTGATATGCTGCAATCCATGATGAAAGCACAGTGCTGGGATTTTTTAAAAACGGTGCTTATAAAATTGCGTGAGTAGTATGCCTGAGTAATTTTCTTAAAAGCAGAAGTCCTGGGGCTTGAGTGCTCTCCCTAATAATTTACCAATCCATCATTGAGCATAAGAATATATGTGTTTATTCACAAGCGTGTTTTGTAAATTATCTTTATAGACAAGAATACATAAGATGTAGAACTTCCCTTTTATTAAAGGGTGAAAAATTTAAAGAAGTAAGATTTGGGAAATAAATGAAATCAAGGAATCCAGTCAACAGAAACCTAGAGAGCTTTTATGGATTAATATTAGTTTCAGAAAAGTATCCGTGTACAAATTTATAGAATCTCTCATAGAATTTTCACATGGTTAAAACTCCCTGATGCTTGTTCACAGACATACTCCTTAAGTACCCTGAGCCCCAGGTTAAGAGTCATTGAATTGGAATACCTGTAGTCCATATAGTCTATGAATATATAAACTTTTTTGGCAATAATTTTTATTTTCTAGCTCCTCTTCCTATGCTAACTTGTGTAATGTCAGGACTCACTCTTGAGATCCCTTATCTTTCCATGCTACTGCCTCTCTAAGGGGCTGCACCAATAATATGATTCTAAATGCCTCTAAATGTTGCTGTTTCCAAATGTATATCTTTAGCCTAGACATTTCTTCTAACATGTAGACTTGGAAAGCAATCTCACAAGCGCCTCAAACTTTGCATGCCTCCCACAGACATGTACCTCTCTTCAACTGAAACTAACTTCTATTCACCCAAATGATCACATCATAAACCTAGGCGTTGCCCTTGGTACCTTCTTCTCTTTCAACAATCCTGTACCAACATGGGCAGGTTTTATTGATTCTACCTTCTAATTATAAACTCAAGTCTGCCTACTATCTCCACCTCTAAGTTCACCTTCTTGGTCCAAACCACCATCATCTCTTTCTCAGAGTGCAGTGATTGCCTCCTAAGTGATACCCTTTTCTTCTCTAGCCTCCCTCTGTTCCATTGTCCACAAAGCTGCCAGAAGGATCTTTATAAAATCCACAGTAGGCCACAGTATTCCTTTGCATGTGCATAAAACCATTCAATATTTGCTCAGAAACCTTGGAATCAACCCCAAAACTTGGGTATGACACACACGTCCTGGACTTCTTCATGCCCCTCCATCCTCTACTCATACCACCCTCCCCTTCAGAGTTCTCCGGATACACTGGCTTGCTTTCCTTCAATTCCTTGAACATGCCATGTTCTTTCCAACCACAGGACATTTTCACAGGCTTTTCCCTATGCTGGAAGTGTTCTAGTCTCTACCATGCAATGAGTGAACTCCTAGTTATCCTTCAGGCCTGAGCGTAAATGGCACTTCATCAGAGAAGTCTTCTTTGATTCCTCAGTGAAAATGAGGACCTCTTGTAATAATCATTCAAAGTTCCAATTCGTTTCCTACAGCACATTCCTTACAATTAGTAATTACACAGTTTGTGATTATTATTTGTTTGATTTCTGACTACCTACCCTAACTAGATTGGAAACTATATGAGAGCAGAAATAAATCCTATTTTTTAAATAAGATACACTGCTGCCTCCTCCACATCTACACTTAATACTGTGCATTACATGCCGAAATATATGCGGAAAAAGTTGCATTGTGACTAAGCATATGTTTATAGAATTTATAAGTTTATAAGTCCAGCAATACTTACGGAGTGTCTACTATGACTAGGTACTGGGAATTGAGCAGCGTTTAAGCAGGACCTATTCCCTGCCCTCATGGATCTTGTGGTCTACACCCCTACAGTCATATTTCCTATAGAGAATTGTCTAAAGTTTCCTTAAAAGTATGGCACTTATGCACTTAAATTTCCCCTTGAAAAGAATCATAATTCATGGCAGAAACACTAAGTCAAAAAAAGAAATTCTGTCTTCAATTTAAGCTATCTTATTCACTTACGCTACCTACGCTAGCAAATCATAAAAGTACAGATCATTGACTTTAATCTCAAATTCCTTTTGTTCATTTGTGTCAGAACCATAATGTTATTTAATCTTTGTTTTTTGTGCTTAATGGATATAAGTGTTCTGATAAATGCAATGCAGCAGTCAATAACACACCAAAGCCTGTCCATAATTGGCTAACTTGCTGGGAAATGAACAGCCTTGCTTGCTAAGTCTTAAATAATATTCCCTGGGAAAGTCTGAATATCATTTTATCACCTTTTATAGGAATTTAGATGTTCAAATCCAAGTATTATTAATGGGAGTTATAATCCAGCTGCCCACAACCTATTCTAAAAATATACCAAGAGCTATACTGAATTTTCTACTCACTTCAAATTTTTACCTGATCTCCCTGTGCTATGCGGCTGCTTCCCACTAGCTATCTATTTTACATTTGGTAGTGTATATATGTCCACACCACTCTCTCACTTCGTCCCAGTTTACCCTTCCCCTTCCCTGTGTCCTCAAGTCCATTCTCTATGTCTGCGTCTTTATTCCCATCCTGCCCCTGTGTTCATCAGAACCCCTTTTTTTTTAGATTCCATACGTATAGCTGATTCATTTTGTTATACAGCATAAACTAACACAACATTGTAAAACAATTATACTCCAATAAAGATGTTTAAAAAAAAAAAGGTACAATCCAGAAAAAAAAAGTTTTACCTGCTTCGTTCAGGTAAAAATGGGGTTAGTATACAGCCTCAAATAATTTTTAGTCTGGCTCAGTTAAGATAAATTTAAGATTGTAAATTTAAGATTGTAAATTTAAGATTGTAAATACCCTTTGCATGTTAATAGACAAAGATATACAACTTAACCACATAAAAACCATAGACATCATATTTAAATTATAGGAAAATGCAAATAGTACCTCAATTAGTCTCTATGTCAGAGGATTTGCAATTACTTTTCACTGTCAAACATGATGTCAAAGTATGAACTCTGTCATTTAGACTTCACTAATAATTAGCAGGGAACATTTGACAAATTTTCATGTAACTCCATATAAGATAGCAATGTAAGCTAATCAGCTAATGGAAAAACTTTGACACTTCACTAGTCTCTAAAAGGCTACAGGATGGTAATAGATAATCACATTGCAGTAAGGCAAATAAATCTGAGAATGTATGTGCTGTGTATCAGTTTCATGTGGTACTTAAAGAATTTCCTGGAAATGTTTTCAATGTATAAAGATAATGAGACAGGAAAAACACATCATTCATCAAGTAGAACATACCAAAGCATACTTTCTCATGCTATTCTTGAAGGAATAATATGTAAAAAGAAAATAATCCATTCAAATCTGTAGAGTTCACTGCCTCATTCTAAAGCACCAACTGACTGATCAAAAACAATTTCAATTGGCACAGTGAAAATAACCTACACAACACGAGAAGCAAATGAGGAATTCTTAAGGGAGCAAAAAATGGGCTTCATAAGTTCTAGAGCTGGGACTGGAAATCAAGAACCCTTGAGTTCCAATAGACAGCAATAGACTAGACTGGCTGGCTTCAGCCATATGCCATTCTATGTCATATGTCATATATCTATGTCAATGTCTGTGCCTACCTATGTCATCTATGTCTATTAACATATATGTAAATATATTCAACAACTATTATGTGTCAGATATCAATGCTGGTATAGTATCAAGCACTAAGGAACTCAACAGAACAGAATACACAGGGAATGCCATACTATAACTAGCAACATGACCTACGAAGCTCTACTCATTAGGCACTACACGCACAATGGCTCAGGCCCATGAACTTTTCAGAGACCAAGAAAATAGTTGAGTCTTGAATTAAACAATCAAATTTATGGTCTAAAAGACGACATCAAAACTGCCAAGTCAAATTCACAGTGGCTTAATCAGATGTCTATAAACATAATATTGTGTCAGCTTCATTCATGATGATATCCAGCATTCATAAACATTTCTTTACACTTGAAATCAACTTGTAGGTTGGTTCACAAAAATTTCTGAGTGTGAGCAAATACTGCTGAGAAATTGTAGCTGACTTTAAATTAAATTAGATATTTGTAGCCCCAAAATTTTGAGGCCCATTATAAGTATCCTCATAAAAATTTTCACTGGCAAAATATACTATTTTGAATGTAGGATTTGGATGCATGTTTATAGGGTTGATATAATGTGGGATAGGGACTCCAAAAGAAAGAGTGCCAGAGCCTATGGAAGTCTCAGAATCACCTGGATGTGCCAAGGGGAAACACTGGCATACATAGAAAGGGTTTCTTTGAAGATGCGAAATTTGAAATACAATTAAGAGTTCATATGACAAAGGGAGAGAAAATACATACATCTTCAAAGACACAGTCATGCATTTTGGGGCATTGGTAAGGCATTTCTTATGACTGAAGGCTCAGGTTTGCAGCTGGAAGGGAAAAAGTTCCTGGAGAAGGATTAAGGCCAAACAAAGAGCAACTCAGGAGAAAAGGACCAGCGAAGCTTTCTCAACAAGAAAATGACATGATCAGATACACTTTCTTATAAGGTAACCCTGGTGGCAATATGGACAATAGATTTAGTGAGGTCACCCATTCGGAGACCATTGCAATATAAGACAGATAAAAGATGATGAGAGTCAAAGGTCTGGCTGGAAATTCAAGAGATATTTAGTTTGTGAAAGCGATTCTTGGAGATAAAAACAGTTTCCTGCTCTGCACTAAGCCTTTGAGAGCAATTCAGAGAAGAAGTGTTGAGTGGGATCATTTTCTCTGAGGTGCAAGTTATTTTATAAAGTGGGTAAGTCCAATCCACAGCAACCATTAATGCATCCTTTCTCTTTTAGAAATGTAGTATGATTCTCTTTTGTTGAGTCTGGCAAAAACCTGAGTGCCCACTACGCAAGCAACATTATTACCTTGTAAGGATTGGAGAAAATAAGCAGTGGCTGTCACATGGCTTTAAAACATGGCTCTTGCTTCTTGTCTACCCCTTTACCTGTTCTTTGTACTTGCGTGGCTCTTTTGTCTTTAGCCAGTCAACTTGCCATCCCTAAATGATGCTCTTATTGTGAACCCAGTGTGCTAACCTCACTACCCGTTTTATCCTCCTACCTTCAAGTCGCTAATTATGCTTACCTAGCCTATCAGGCTGGTTTACCTGCCTTACAACCCATCAATATCCTCCACCCAACACTCATCTGGGATTTGCCTTCCCTTCTAACCTGCTGCTGACTACCTTTGTCTGCTAAATTTGTAGCTCCATGCCTTTTTTTCAATCTTTCAAAGCCATATTATAAATAGTCCTAATTCTATTGTTTATAACCTAATAATACCTTAACATATTTAATAAGATCATGACAACCCTGCAATTCATTACTTTTTCTACTCCTAGAGATAATGATAACAAAAGAAACGGAAATGTGATTTATGTATCATCAGGTATCCAAGAAACCTGTTTATCCTAAGAGAGGTGGTAAAGAAAGATTTTATTATTGCCTTTTAAAAATTACAGTGACTGAGCCAGAGAAAGGTTAACTGGACATGTTTACCCATTATTTGGTTTCCATGCCAAGGTAAAGTTCATGCTTCAAATACATCTCCATACTCTTCTCACAAACTTTTTGTTTTTGTTTTTTCTCAATAATCCCTTACCTCAACAGAAACCTAGCACAATTCTTATAAAGATGTTTGTCTTATAAATTGATGTTTGCCTCTGGGCTTCAGATATTTATTTTTGTTTTACTTAAATTGGTTTAAGGTGCATCCCCTGAAGATCAGTGTTCTAACCATCTCCATCACTCTAGAGGGGTAAGAAAAGGGAGAAAGAAAATAATTGGCTTTCTTTTCCTTTCTGTCCCTGCTCCTGTACCTCCTCTTCATCTCTAGCTTTTCCCATTGTTAAATCTTGTTCCAATAAAGGGAAAATTAAAAAATGGAATAGGAAAATGTGAACAGTGAAAGAAGTTCTCTGATTAACCACTGAGTCATAATGACCTCAGCTACAGTGCTCTCTGGTTGGTTAAGAATTAAAAAATAAATAAATAAATAACATATCTGAGAACATTTATAACATAGTAGGTGTTCAAAGAATTTTGTGGGGTTGTTTTTTCCTTCTGTGCACTCCAACCAACAATTTCAGTTCAGTTATTTTTTATAATCCCAAATGGTGTGTTACTGTAATTATGCATAGATCATACATAAACCACCATATTTTTTAAATTATTCATTTTGCATATCAGCCATCTCATAATTGTATTCATTAAAATGATCCTTATTTGAACATCCATCCAGTGCAACCTTCAGCTTGCTGAACATTTGTACGTAACCTGGAACTATGGGCTTCATTTGGCTTTCTTTGTTGAATTACCAGCAAATATAGAGAACTGCTTTTGTGCAGTTTTATTTGAATTTTGAAGGCAGGTAATTTACTAATCCTCCTTTCAGATGCTTCCTTTGTTCTTTTCTGAGATGTGTATTGACTGAATGTTTCAAGGTCTTCATTGTTTAAAGTCAATGAGATAATGGAATTCCCTTTGATAAACTAAATTTGTTGACAGAAATTTAAAAAGTACAGAAATAAAATTTTTTATTTTATTTCCTTTGCAGAAATTTAAAACGTCTTCAATGTATAAATATATGTTGATGGAGGTGACTGCATCTCTTGGTGAAACATTTAGCTGCCTGTCTTCATAAGATCTGGTATCTTAACAGGAGAGCATAACTTTCTATCTTTCTGTTGTAACTTTAACCACCTAAAGGTGCTGGCAGCAAAGCAAAAGAAGCAGGAAGTCTAATAAAGACATTAATAATGCATGTCCACAAATCATCATTTTCATAGACACTTCTTATGCTGCATCTACACTTAAATGAACAATTTACTTCCTTGGAATCATTTCTAAACCTTCTCCAATACATCCTCTCCCCCAAGGATCTTCATCTGGGCACCATATGCATGCTCAGCTGCTTTCCTACTGTCTCATCCCACACTTTGCACTGAACTGAGACATTTGCTGAAGAAATAAGAAGAGTACTGCCCAAAAAGTAGAAGACAATGAGTTCTATGGCCACCCTCACCATTTATTCTTTCTTTCTGCAAACCACTGAAATTCTCTAGGCACCAGGGATCTCATGTGTAAAGTAGAGATCATCATAGCTTATCTTCCTAAAATTAGATGATCCCTGAATGCTCTTTCAACTTTAAGTCTCCATTTCAATAGAAATATATGGAGAGGACTTTAAGCCTTGTCAGATTCAAACTTTGTATTTTGATCCTATCTTCCTTATCTCATAGGAATAATATGAAAGCACTTTAAAGATCTACGAAATAATTACCTAAATGTAAGGGGAAAATGTATTATTGTAGAAAACCTAAATAAAATATCTTAATAACTAAGACAGGACTGTCTCTTAGGGTAGAAGTGAAGCTGTGCAGAGAAAATACCTTAAGAGGTTGCTTGCTGGAAGAAGGTGAGGCATCCGCTGGGAGAAACCAAGGTAAAAAGAGAGGTAACTGGAATTGAACAATTCTGGTACCTGGGCCAGAATCGAACCAAAACGTTGTGTTGGGGGATAGTCAAGCAGAGAAGGGTAAAGATGGAAGAAAGGAGCATGACTAAAGAGTATATGATGGACATCAGAAGCCTCAGTTGAAGTTATAATTTTCACTTTGACTTGAATGTAAATCCCTCAAACCTATATGCTAGAAAGCCTGCTTCACACACAAAATCATGGTGAGTAAGTCTTCTTAGTAGAAATTATAGAAAATGGTTAAAGTTCTGTTTCTCCGTCCATGCGTTAGAGTTGAAGGATAATAAAGTCCAGAAATGAGATACTGTCTAAACTGAAATAATTCAGAAAAAAGTAGGGTCTCAGAAACACAGCAGAACATGAAAAACTTTAGAACGTGAAAACCTTAGGATAAGTGTAAAATTTGTTTTGGTCATGATCTGAATCTTACTTTTCTGAAGTATTAAGGGGAGGTGATCAATCTCAGCTCATATCTGGATGATGATGGTGATGAGGAGGAGGGGGAAGAGAAGAAGGGAGGAGGGGGATGGTGATGATTATGACTGGTATTAGGAGAATTTTTATTTCCAGAGAAATTTAATGATATGGAAGGAGAAGAATCAATATGCCCTAGTGAAAAAGGGGGTTGTCAGTGAAAAGAATAGCTTTATAAACAAGATAGTAGTTAAAAACCATGAACCAAAAGGTCACAGGTAATTTGTAATGGAGAAAATAAGTTAGGACAGAGGAGTGGGGAACAATCCAGAAAAGAAATGTGAGAC
Organism: Balaenoptera acutorostrata; assembly: GCF_949987535.1. NCBI lineage: Eukaryota > Metazoa > Chordata > Mammalia > Artiodactyla > Balaenopteridae > Balaenoptera > Balaenoptera acutorostrata. The sequence goes on from NC_080068.1 coordinate 93,986,196, forward strand.
CTTGAAGGAGATGCTACGAGGTTAGACTACATCTTAACATGCACAACAAGTTTCCGTAAAATTAGCATTCCTTTTTGAATCATAATTATTGTAACATTAAAGGAAATAATTGAAATGAATTAGTAGTCTTCTTCAATAAATGTCTTAGCTACTATTTCAACTAATAGAACAGATGCACTTCCAGAATTCATTTATAATAGTAAGATGAAAAACAACATAAAATGAAGGTGACTAATGTGATGGAGAAAAAAGAAAAGAACTGGACTTAAAGTTCTAGGATCTAAATTCAAACCTTGCTTTAGCTATTGAAAATTATTTACGGAATTTCTACATGCCTGACTTTGTGTTATATTCAAGGATATAAAAATGACTAACATGGTGTCTGGACTGCAGAAATGCACAGTCTACTCAAACAAACATGAAAACAGATTACTTTATTACAATATAAAACGCTATCATAACAATTTGAGTGGTAAGTACAGTGCAGTGTGGCAACAGAGAGCATAGACCCAGAAGCTAGACCTCCAGAGTCCAAATTCTGTCTCCTGCATTTAAATGTTGTGTGATCTTGAGTGATTTATATAATCTCTCTGTGCCTCAGTTTCCCCACTAATAAAATGGAAATACTAAGATTGCTTCATGAGGTTATTGAAAATTGTAAAATACTTAAAACAATTCCTGGCATATAAAGAGGGTTGTGTCATCACCATTCTCTTCACTGTCATCATCATCACCATCATCTTCATCACTATGGAAACACTAAAGTGAGAAGAGCAAATCTTGTCTAAGAAAACCAAGAAAGGCTCCCAAAGTAAATGTGAATCCACTTAAAGTGGATATTCCAGGTAGATAAATGGGAAAGTATATGCCAAACAGCATGAACTACACATTCAAAAGTGAAAAAATTAAGACAAGCCCTGCTGAATTGCTGACTATGAGGTTAGGCTCAACTGAGTTCCTGTCCCCTTCTCTGTAGTCTCAGAGCTTCTCCACATGGTTTCTTGAGCAGAGTTGTCAGACTTCTTATTGGTGTCTCAGGGCCCAAAAGACGGAGGCAGAAGCAGCCAGTCCTCTGAAGTTCATGTGTCTATTGCATTCCATTGGTCAAAGAAGTTACGTCCAGTCCAGGTTCAAAGGGAAGGGAAATTAACCCTACCTTTCGAAGGGAAGAGGGTCAAGGAATCTGTGGCTATCCTCCATACATGTAAAGGGTGGAGGACGGATTAAGGAGCTATGTCTAAGAATCAGCAGGATATGTTGTCCATCAGTGTGTGGAATGGAAATGAAAGGTAAGAATCATGAAGAAACACAGTCAAAGATAAGAGGATCATTTTTGCAATACTCAAGCATATGGAAATGGAAATTGTAAGTCCTGAATTTTCCAAGAAATTAAAAAGAAATTATGATCAAGATGATGGTCACATCCAGGAGATTTATTTCAAGATGTTATTTGTGTAAGATGTTTATAAAAGTTCTACAAAAACACACCAAAAAGCATATGTTAAATCAAAATAAACTTTATTTTAGAAAGTCACTTTAAGTATGTGGTGATATAATTAAGCCTTATTAATATGCTGTTTATTTAACAGATTAAAAATGCATAGGAAGCATGTCTCATTCATCTTAATTAGACAATATGCTTGTCACAATTATTTGCTTTATATTTTCATTTTTCATGAACATTTTGAGGATATCCATTGATGCTATTAAAATCAACTTTCCCCTTGGTTTGTAGTTCTCTGATCTCAGTGCCACAGCTCTCCTGAGGCACTACCCAGGATTTCTCACCTGACCCTCTGCCAATGCCTGGCTGTTAGATCTGTTCTGGAGCTAAGAACAGCTACAAAAAAATGACTGCATGTATTTTCATGTTCTCAACAGTGTTCTTGCTTTCTTTGTGATTCAGATTTCAAAATTTGCCCACTCTCAAGTATTGCACACAGCTATGGGTGTGAGATAATAGATACTGGCTGACAGAATATCAAATTCTAGAGCTGCAAGAGGTTTTCAAAATTATCCCTTCCAATTTTTTCCAAACTCAATCATTTGGAATCATTTTCCAAACTCACCACTTTCACCACATTGCACCAACCATTCACATACTATTATTTTTTCCTGTAGATGTATTTACATTTTTACTCATATACTTTGAGGAACGTATATATTGCTATTACAAATAGAAAACTAGTTGAATCTGCCATAATTGAAGATGATAATGCAAATGAATATAACCAAAACAAAATGATATTAATAGATTCTAACTTGATGTTTTTGCTTGCCTGAAGCTCAGGGCCTGAGGTTCACTCACTCTGTTAGAAAAGTAAATTCTCAAGTTTGAGATTACCAGGATCAAATGGAAGGTTTCTCCTTGAACCATAAGGATTAGAAGAAAGTTGTAAAGGTATAAATGCCTCCACCATATCATCCAGTAGACTGCACCTTTAAGGCATCACTAATCACTTTGGTATTTTCAGTGGCATGGAACACTTGCTTGGGAAGCATTTACTATTCCTTTCCCCTCATCAAAGACACACTTATTGAGTATACCTTGTGCCCAAATCTTGGTTTCTAATACCATTTCTGATAAAAGAAACCAGGGCTTCTTGGTGATTCTAGGTGATTCTAGAGCATCATGTAGTGCCAGAAAGTAAGGATATTCTGAAAAAAAGAAAATCAAACCACGATGATGGGGTATGTCAAAGGGACACAGGAGCCAATCAAAAGAGCTTCCAATGGTCAAAGTTGGAACAATTTGAACAATAAAGTCAAGTAGTATTGGATTATAAAGAAAAGCATAGAATAAATAACCATAAGTCCATGCTGATAAAAAAGAAATAACTGAATAAATGAGGAAGAAGAGACAAATCTCCCAAGTAGAAGACTTCCAAATCATTTATGTAGATACTTCATCCTCAGGAAGGTGGAGTAAAACCAACATTCCTTAAGTGCAGATTGAGCACAGTGACTTCTTTCATGGTATGGAAAAGAAGAAAACTTTACAGTGGAGAAACCTTACAAACATTACCTCAGCAACAGTGATCAAGGTCAATAACAACAGTGATAAGTCATTTTGATAATATGTGCCCTTGATATGATGTGACGAAAATACCACAAGCCCAGGATAATTATGAGAAAACACCAGACAAATCCCAATAAGGGGACATTCTACAAAACATCTGACTAGTACTACTCAAAACTGTCAAGGGCATCAAGAACAAAGGAAATATGAGACATGACAACAAAATGTAATGTGGTATCCTGGATAGGAAACTGGAATCAAAAAAGAAAGAAAAAAAAAAGGACATTAGATAAAAACTAAGGAAATTTGAATAAAGTATGGATTTTGAATAAAGTATGGAACCAATAATGTATTGGTTCATTAATTGTAACGCTGTACCATGCTAATGTAAGATGTTAATAATAAGGGAAACTGGGTGTGGGATATATAAGAACTCTTTGTTCACTCAACCTTAGCAGCCTACTTCCTTCCATATTCTGACATATTCAAGAAGATATTCCTTGTTGAGTTATTGTATGTAAATGAACCTGAATCAATCAGCAAATGTTTATTAAAAATGTATCTTGTTCCTAGGACCAAGTTATCTGCTGAAAATTAAAAAGGGAACCAGTGGTCTCTGTCCCCAACGAGTATGTTCTTTCTGTGACTGTAGAACAAATATACAAGCATAAGATTTAAGGATGATCCTCAATAAATTTGAAGGGTAAGGATCACAAAACAATAGTGGTCAAATAAAATGAGAATGTTTTAGAAGAAAAGGGGACTTAAACTGGGCTGTCGTTCTAGGTAGAGTGTTCATTTGGAACAAGGATTTTTTTTTATTAAAGCGTTATAATGTGGTAAAGCTACACTTCCTGTGTTCCAATCCCAACTATTCTACTCACAAGATTTGTGATCTTCTGTAGATTGCTGAAGCCCAACTGTTTTCCTCATTTGTAAAATGAGGCAATAATGGTATATTCCTGAGAAGGTTAATTTAAGCATTCCATGATATATCAGCCAGGGTTCCAAGAAAAAGGATGACCCATTCACTCTAGGGAAATTCAAGGAGAATATATTTTATGTCATAGTCATATATATACAATTGATCATAAACACATAATTGACAATGACATGAGTTTAAATGAGTTGGAATATGAACATTGGAGGATACTAGGAAATGGAGTTGCAGGGGGAGATCATGAAACCTTTAGAAAACAAAAATCACACTATTAAAATATCTACTGTTCCACATAGAGGGACAAGTTAGGAAGTGGTAAGGGGTAGTGAGATGCAAGGGAAGGATTCAAGCTTCCAGACATAGAAACATGTTCGCCCATGTCTATATGTCTTTGAGCAAGTTTCTTTCCCCTCTGAGCCTGTGTAATTTTATTTGTCAGCATGGCTGGACCACAGAGTGCCCAGACATTTGGTCAAACATTATTCTGGGTATGTCTGCAACAGTGTTTCTGGATAAGATTAACATTTGCATGGGTAGTCTGAGTAAAGCAGGTTTCCACCTCTAATGTTGGGGGTGGGACCGGAACCCACCCAATCAATTGAACACCTGAATAGAACAAAAAGGCTAAGTAAGTAGGAACTCCTGCCTGACTGTTGAGCTGGGTCATGGGTCTTTCCTAGCCTTTGGTCTCCAACCAAAACAAGGGCTCTTCTTTGTTCTCAAGCTTGGTGGCTTTCAAATTGGGCTTACAGCATTGGCTCTTCTAGTTCTCAGACCTTCAGACTCAAAGTGAAAGTACATCATCTGCTCCCCTGGGTCTCCAAATTGCAGATCTTAGAATTTGTCAGCCTCCATAACTGTGTGAGCCCATGCCTCATAATACACACACACACACACACACACACACATATAGGTTCTGTTTCTCTGGAGAAGCCTAATACAGAGCCCTAATGCCCTAATTTATAAAAGAGGGAGTATCAGGAGAATTCAGTGAGAAAACCATGTAATTATTGACAGCACATAGTAGGCATTCAATGAATGTGTTTGTTCCCCCTGCACAGCTGAGGGATTGAAAGCACAGCCAGCAGAAATAAAATAAAGGGCTATCTTTCTAATAGACATCGTTTCTGCTTCCAGTCTTTAATAGAGTCCATTAATATCTATCAAACATTCCTGGGAATGGAAATATAAAGCTATCGTTGCTATATATGTGGCAGCCTAATGAGCCAGCTTCTCCCAGTGAGGCAATAATTTACTCAAAGGTCCCAAAGTGGCCAGCATGATGAGTTCAGAGAGCTTACCAAATGGACCAGTTCTTGCACAAAGAGATTGCATTATTATGCTACCCTTTCTGTGTGGTTTGCTCAACGAAGCTCTATGTAGGATAAACCAATGTGATATCTGCCCTCTAGGACATTTCCCTGCAGGGATTTCAGTGCCAACTTCAATCCCCCCAAAATCATGCAGTCAGCTCTCCCAGTTTCAGGCCAATGGAGTTCTCCTAAAACACAGCTTTCTCTAAGTCATGTATATCCATTTCCCCCAGGAGGGAAGGGAGGGGCAGGGGAGGCAGGGGAGGTGGTGGTAGTGGGGGCTGGAGGAGGGATGACATTGGGCAATTTCTCAAGCTCCATTTCTCAGTAAAATGTCTCAATATTTGTGTGCATAAGAGCTTTTTTATGTTGGCCAATGCATATTGGGTGATGATATATGTATATGTCACTTCACAGTGATGGAAGGCCCGGCTGCAGAAACCATTTTCTGAAGTCAAGGATTGCAGCCCCAGTGCTAATTCGGCAAGAGAGATATTTATGACCTTAACAATGGTACCAGAAGGCTCTCTGTCTCCCCTTTTGAGTCTGGACCGTGACTGTGGAGATACTGGATTGCATTTTATTCACCAGAGTTTGATGTTTAAACATATTAGAAAGTACTTAGCCAAAATGACTGAAAAATATGATATGGAAAATGAATCTAGTAGAAAGAACACTGCAAGCAGAAAACTGAGTTATCAGACCTCTTCCAGTCCTAACTATCGGTGTCACCTTGGGCAAGCCACTTAATCTTTCCATGATGAAATTGTGTGACCTGAAAAATGGGTTAATAATATCATTCTAACTTTAAAGCCTAAAGAAAGTAAAAAGATTTCCTGAGGTTCTTTCCTGCACTATTATATCTAAAACTGTGCTTTTTATTCTAGGTAAAGGCAACATTAATCACCATCAGCCTATTAACACTTGATAGATTCCCTTTGTATGGTGCTTCTGATTTGACAAAGTATTTTTTAAGATTATTTTATTTTTGGACTTCCCTGGCAGTCAAATGGTTAAGACTCAGTGCTCACTTCCACTACCAGGGGCGCGCATTAGATCCCTGGCTGGGGAACTAAGATCCCACATGCCACGAGGTGTGGCCAAAAAAATAGATAAATAAAAGAGTAGATGGCTAAAAAAAAAAAATTATTTGATTATTTTATTTTGTTTTTTTATTGAAGTATAGTTGATTTACAATGTTGTGCTAATTTCTGCTGTACAGCAAAGTGACTCAGTTATACATATATATACATTTTTTATATCCTTTTCCATAATGGTTTATAGAGAAAGACAAGTACCATATGATATCCCTTATATGTAAAATCTAAAATATGACACAAATGAATCTATCTATGAAACAGAAACAGAATCACGGAGGTAGAGAACAGACTGGTGGTTGCCAAGGGGCAGGCGGTTGGAGGAGGGATGGAGTGGGAGATTGGGGTTAGCAGATATAAATTTTTATATATAGACTGGATAAACAGCAAGGTCCTACTGTAAAGCACAGACAACTATATTCAATATCCTATGACAAAGTATTTTTATGTACATTGCCTACATTGCAATACACACAGTATTGCGCTTAAAGAGTGGCAAAATGAAATTATCATTCTCACTGGGAAAATGAAGAAAATGGAAGCTAAGAAGGATAAATGACTTACCTAATGTGTTCCAAGTACCAAGTACACTGCTGTCTCAGTTCCTTTGAGATTACTCTTCCCTGCCACACTTTCTCAGCTATCTCCTGTCTCTCTTCTTCACCTCATTCAAGCCTCTCTACTCAATACCACTTTTTAAGAGAGTCTTTATTCCCTGATCACCCCAGATAAAATAGTATCACTCTATCCCCTTACCTTGCTTTATCCTTCTTCAAAGAACTTAATATGTCAAGAAAAAGTCATCATTTATTTGTTTATTCATTTATTGGTCCCTTGTCTCCACTTGTAAGCTCTATAAGAGTAGGAACTTTGTCAGTTTTTTGCTCATTCTTATGTTCCTAAAACCTAGAATAGTGTCTGATCAGTAGTAGGCACTCGATAAATAATTGTTAGTGAATAAACGAACAAATGAAGTGAAACAGGAAAGCCACTGGAAACTTTGGTTTTTATCCTTAAAAAAATGAAGGGTATCCATGTCCCTTAACTGAGTTTCCTAGGATATCTTGATTGAATTTTGTTTCACATATATTTTTATCTGTCTTTCTCATGAAAAATTAGACCCTATTTTATTATTTTTTTCTTAAACCATGGGGAAATGTAATTATATTTTTCTAGTTTAGGAATTATAAGAGTGGTCCTTCAGGTAGAAAATAAAAATACATATCAGTGATTCCAAGCTTGGCTGTATATCAAAATCACCAGGGGACATTTTTTTAAACTCTAAATTCCTGATGCTTACCCTTGAAAATTTTGAATTCATTGGTAAAGGCAGGATTTGTACATTTCAAACATTCCCCAGTTGATTCAGATGCACAGCCATGTTAGAGAACTAACGAGTTCAGTGAGAAATTCCTTTCTGCTCTGCATATTATTACCCGAGGCTTGAGCAAGCACCATGATGGTTGAGTTACAGCCATAAGATCTATTTTGGAAGAATAAGAGTTATATTCTCATCGAAACCATCCAAAATTTGTTAGCCATGGGGATTTCTGATTACGTGGATAGAACACAGAGGTCAAGCAGTAGTGTTTTCCTTATGATAAAGGTCTATCCTCAGGGAACAGAAGCCCATTCATTTTTCTGAGTGTGGAATAAAGCTTTTGACCCCATAAGGAAGCCAGGTAAATACAAAGTAGTACAACCCAAAACCTAGAAGCAAGGAATAAGGCAAAATCTTGGCTCAGTGCACTGGGGCAACATGATGGATGGCATGAAGTGAATCTGAGAACATTCATTCAGCCTTCTATGGACATTTACTGAGCATCTACTAGGACCTAGAAACATACAAGTGAGCAAGATGGTCTCTGCCTTCCAGAAACATACATTGAAGTGAGAGAGAGAAAAACATACTAAACATAATGGTACAGAAGAATTGGATTTCGGTGGTTAAACATTGAAGAAATGTCTACCTCACTAATGAAATAAGGATAGTTAGATCTAAACTCAAAACGGAAGGATGTGTTAAAGATGACAAATAGGAAATGGAAAGAAGAAAAAAAGTGTTGCAGAAAGTAAAAAGAACAAAGAGGTTGGTCCAGACTTATGCTACAGCTTCAGCATTTAAGGAAGTGAAAGTCTAGAGAAAACAGAATGACAGAGAGTAGAAGTCTGAAGTGATAGAAGACAAGTTTGTTGGAAAGACTGTGTATAATATTTTTAATGACTTTTTTAAAGGGAAATTCAGCAAATATATGTTGAGTTGACCCAATATATAGGTTGTGCCTAACACAAGGCATTCATTGTTCTCGGCATTTGAGATACAGTGGAAAGAAAAAGGACAGACCAGATCCTAGCAACCTCAAAGCTAACGTCTGAATAATTGGTTAACCAATATACAAGTGAATAAAAATGTAACCATAGTTCAATTGATGGTGACTTAGGCTAACTTTGGCAATGGGAATGGACAAAATGAAGAACATGTAAATGACCACCTGCAGAGATATAGCATGAAGAATGAGAAAGGAATGGCATCCTTATAGGGGTTACCTGACCCTTGGATGAACCTGACTCTGTCTGGATGAGTGGCTAAATTCTAAGCTCCACTATATGTGAGATATTGAACTTTATATTCCGCCTGCTTCAGTGTATGGATTCCAGTTCAGTGTATCCAGCTGAAATGTCCTAGGAAGGAATTGCTTGGAAGAATTGAAACTGAGGCTGACCCCATTTATCTGTGAAGAATAAACAAATTCTATGCATTTGGAAAGTTGTATAATTAAATTCAAATACTGAAGTAAATATAAAACACCCAAATGTTCTCTCTAAACCCCAGTGATCATTGAACTAAACTTAAAATAATTTTGAAGGTGACAACAAAACAAAGAGTTTAAAGTCAAGATTAAACCTACATTTATCTTGTTTTATTTTATAATGAGGTGAACTTGTTTGTTATTCCCTTGAAAATCAGATATCTGATAGCAGTACACCTTTTGAGTTATTACGTTATGATCTTATAAATCTCTTCTAAACCTTGCATGTGAATGATTCATAGATGTAAAATGAAAGGACGGGCTTATAGCAAATGGAAGAAAGTATCCATAATCCAAGTGGACATAGGCAAGAAGAATTAAATCACAGTAAGACAAACAGAAGAGACAAGATCTGAATGAGTTAAGAGAGGTTAATCAAAATGTGTTCTCACTCCAGAAAAGAAGGGGAAGTATAGAATAAATGATAGCCTCAGGAGAAATACAAAAGTTATGGGTAATCTAGTATCTGATGGGCTGGGTGTGAGGCTTCTGTACACAGTGCCCTACAAGCAAGTGAGACTGGACCAAGCATAAAGGAAAAGAAAAGGTTCAACATCAGTTGTCTATGGAAAATGAACAGATGATCTTCTAGCCCCTGGCAACACCATTCTGCTTTCTGCCTCTATGACTTGGACTATTCCGTGTGGCTGACAGGGGCTTCATGCTCCAGCTGGGTGTCAGGCCTGTGCCTCTGAGATGGGAGAGCCGAGTTCAGCACATTGGTCCACCAGAGACTCCCGGCTCCATGTAATATCAAAAGGAAAAAGCTCTCCAAGAGATCTCCATCTCAATACGAAGACCCAGCTACACTCAACGACCAGCAAGGTACAGTGCTAGACACCCTATGCCAAACAACTAGCAAGATAGGAACACAACCCCACCCATTGACAGAGAGGCTGCCTAAACTCATAATAAGGTCTCAGACACCCCAAAACACACCACCAGATGCAGCCCTGCCCACCAGAAAGACAAGATCCAGCCTCATCCACCAGAACACAGGCACCAGTCCCGTCCACCAGGAAGCCTAGACAACCCACTGAACCAACCTTAGCCACTGGGAGCAGACACCAAAAACAACGGTAACTAAAAACCTGGAGCCTGCGAAAAGGAGCCCCCAAACACAGTAAGTTAAGCAAAATGAGAAGACAGAGAAACACACAGAAGATGAAGGAGCAAAGTAAAAACCCATCAGACCAAACAAATGAAGAAGAAACAGGCAGTCTACGTGAAAAAGAATTCAGAGTAATGATAGTAAAGATGATCCAAAATCTTGGAAATAAAATGGAGAAAATACAAGAAACATTTAACACGGACTTAAAAGAACTAAAGAGCAAACAAACAATGATGAACAACACAATAAAAGAAATTTAAAACTCTCTAGAAGGAATCAATAGCAGAATAACTGAGGCAGAAGAACAGATAAGTGACCTGGAAGATAAAATATTGGAAATAACTACTGCAGAGCAGAATAAAGAAAAAAGAATGAAAAGAATTGAGGACAGTCTCAGAGACCTATGGGACAACATTAAATGCACCAACATCCGAATTATAGGGGTCTCAGAGGAAGAGGAGAAAAAGAAAGAGACTGAGAAAATATTTGAAGATATTATAGTTGAAAACTTCCTTAATATGAGAAAGGAAATAGTCAATCAAGTCCAGGAAGTGCAGAGTCCCATACGGGATAAATCCAAGGAGAAAAATGCCAAGACACATATTAATCAAACTATCAAAAATTAAATACAAAGAAAAAATATTAAAAGCAGCAAGGGAAAAACAACAAATAACATACAAGGGAATCCCCATAAAGTTAACAGCTGATCTTTCAGCAGAAACTCTGCAAGCCAGAAAGGAGTGGTAGGACATATTTAAAGTGATGAAAGGGAAAAACCTACAACCAAGATTACTCTACCCAGCAAGGATCTCATTCAGATTCAATAGAGAAATTAAAACCTTTACAGACAAGCAAAACTAAGAGAATTCAGCACCACCAAACCAGCTTTACAACAAATGTAAAGAAACTTCTCTAGGCAGGAAACACAAGAGAAGGAAAAGACCTACAATAACAAACTCAAAACAATTAAGAAAGTAAAAAAAGCAAAGAGGTTGGTCCAGACTTATGTACTTATGGACTTATGGACTTCTTACAATTAAGAAAATGGTAATAGGAACATACATATGGATAATTACTTTAAATGTAAATGGATTAAATGCTCCAACCAAAAGACATAGACTGGCTGAATGGATACAAAAACAAGACTCGTATATATGCAGTCTACAAGAGACCCACTTCAGACCTAGGGACACATACAGACTGAAAGTGAGGGGATGGAAAAAGATAGTCCATACAAATGGAAAGCAAAAGAAAGCTGGAGTGGCAATTCTCATATCAGACAAAATAGACTTTAAAATAAAGACTATTACAAGAGACAAAGAAGGACACTACGTAATGATCAAGGGATCAATCCAAGAAGAAGATATAACAATTGTAAATATTTATGCACCCAATATTGGAGCACCTCAATGCATAAGGCAAATGCTAACAGCTATAAAAGGGGAAATCAACAGTAACACAATCATAGTAGTGGACTTTAACACCCCATTTTCACCAATGGACAGATCATCCAAAATAAAAATAAATAAGGAAACACAAGCTTTAAATGATACATTAAACAAGGTGGACTTAATTGGTATTTATAGGCCATTCCATGCAAAAACAACAGAATACACTTTCTTCTCAAGTGCTCATGGAACATTCTCAATAGATCATACCTTGGGTCACAAATCAAGCCATACTAAATTTAAGAAAATTGAATTGTATCAAGTATATTTTCGAACCACAAAGCTATGAGACTAGATGTCAATTACAGAAAAAAATCTGTAAAACATACAAACACATGGAGACTAAACAATACACTACTAAATAACCAAGAGATCACTGAAGAAATCAAAGATAAAATAAAAAAATACCTAGAAACAAATGACAATGAAAACACGACAAACCAAAACCTATGGGATGCAGCAAAAGCAGTTCAAAGAGGGAAGCTTAGAGCAATACAGTCCTACCTCAAGAAACAAGAAACATCTCAAATAAACAGCCTAACATTAGACCTAAAGCAATTAGAGAAAGAAGAACAAAAAAAACCCCAAAGTTAGCAGAAGGAAAGAAATCATAAAGATCAGATCAGAAATAAATAAAAAGAAATGAAGGAAATGATAGCAAAGATCAATAAAGCTAAAAGCTGGTTCTTTGACAAGATAAACAAAATTGATAAGCTATTAGCCCGACTCATCAAGAAAAAAAGGGAGATACTCAAATCAATAGAATTAGAAATTTAAAAGGAGAAGTAACAACTGACACTGCAGAGATACAAAGGATCATGAGAGATTACTATAAGCAAGTATATGTCAATAAAATGGACAACCTGGAAGAAATGGACAAATTCTTAGAAAAACACAACCTTCCAAGACTGAACCAGGAAGAAATAGAAAATATAAAAGACCAGTCACAAACACTGAAATTCAGGCTGTGATTAAAAATCTTCCAACAAACAAAAGTCCAGGACCAGATGGCTTCACAGGCGAATTCTATCAAACATTTAGAGAAGAGCTAACACCTATCCTTCTCAAACTCTTCCAACATATACTAGACGAAGGAACACTCCCAAACTCATTCTATGAGGCCCCCATCACCCTAATACCAAACCAGACAAAGATGTCACAAAGAAAGAAAAGTACAGGCCAATATCACTGATGTACATAGATGCAAAAATCCTCAAGAAAATACTAGCAAACAGAATCCAGCAGCACATTAAAAGGATCATACATCATGATCAAGTGGGGTTTATCCCAGGAATGCAAGGATTCTTCAATATACGCAAATCAATCAATGTGATAAACCATATTAACAAACTGAAGGAGAAAAACCATAAGATCATCTCAATAGAAGCAGAAAATGCTTTTGACAAAATTCAACACCCATTTATGATAAAAAAAAAAAAAACCCTCCAGAAAGTAGGCATAGAGGGAACTTACCTCAACATAATAAAGGCCACATATGACAAATGCAGAGCCAACATCGTTCTCAATGGTGAAAAACTGAAACCATTTCCTCTAAGATCAGGAGCAAGACAAGGCTGTCCACTCTCACCACTATTATTCAACATAGTTTTGGAAGTTTTAGCCACAGCAATCAGAGAAGATAAAGTAATAAAGGGAAACCAAATCAGAAAAGAAGAAGCAAAGCTGTCTCTGTTTGCAGATGACATGATACTATACATAGAGAATCTTAAAGATGCTACCAGAAAACTACTAGAGCTAATCAATGAATTCGGTAAAGTAGCAGGATACAAAATTTATGCACAGAAATCTCTTGCATTCCTATACACTAATAATGAAAAATCTGAAAGAGAAATTAAGGAAAAATACCATTTACCACTGCAACAAAAAGAATAAAGTACCTAGGAATAAACCTACCTAAGGAGACAAAAGGCCTGTATGCAGAAAACTTTAAGACACTGATGAAAGAAATTAAAGATGATACCAACAGATGGAGAGATATACCATGTTCTTCAATTAGAAGAATCAATATTGTGAAAATGATTACACTACCAAAAACAATCTAGAGATTCAATGCAATCCCTATCAAACTACAAATGGCATTTTTCACAGAACTAGAATAAAAAATTTCAAATTTGTATGGAAACACAAAAGACCCCGAATAGCCAAAGCAATCTTGAGAAAGAAAAACGGAGCTGGAGGATTCAGGCTCCTGGACTTCAGACTATACTACAAAGCTACAATAATCAAGACAGTATGGTTCTGGCACAAAAAAAGAAATACAGATCAACTGAACAGGAGAGAAAGCCCAGAGATAAACCCACGCACATATGGTCACCTTATCTTTGATAAAGGAGGCAAGAATATACAATGGAGAAAAGACAGCCTCTTCAATAAGTGGTTGGGAAAACTGGACAGCTACATATAAAAGAATGAAATTACAACACTCCCTAACACCATACAGAAAAAGAAACTCAAAATGGATTAAAGACCTAAATGTAAGGCCAGACACTATAAAAGTCTTAGAGGAAAACATAGGCAGAACACTCTTTGATGTAAATCACAGCAAGATCATTTTTGACCCACCTCCTAGAGAAATGGAAATAAAAACAAAAATAAACAAATGGGACCTAATGAATCTTAAAAGCTTTTGCACAGCAAAGGAAACCATAAACAAGATGAAAAGACAACCCTCAGAATGGGAGAAAATATTTGCAAATGAAGCAACTGACAAAGTAAATTTTGGAGATTTCCAAAATTTACAAGCAGCTCATGCAGCTCAATTTCAAAAAAACAAACAACCCAATCCAAAAATGTGCGGAAGACCTAAATAGACATTTCTCCAAAGAAGATATACAGATTACCAACAAACACATGAAAGGATGCTCAACATCACTAATCATTAGAAAAATGTAAATTAAAACTACAATGAGGTATCACCTCACACCAGTCAGAATGGCCATCATCAAAAAATCTACAAACAATAAGTGCTGGAGAGGGTGTGGAGAAAAGGGAACCCTCTTGCACTGTTGGTGGGAATGTAAATTGATACAGCCACTATGGAGAACAGTATGGAGGTTTCTTAAAATACTAAAAATAGAACTACCATACGACCCAGCAATTCCACTACTGGGCATATACCCAGAGTAAACCATAATTCAAAAAGAGTCATGTATCACAATGTTCAGTGCAGCTCTATTTACAATAGCCAGGACATGGAAGCAACATAAGTATCCATAGACAGATGAATGGATAAAGAAGATGTGGCACATATATACAATGGAATATTTCTCAGCCATAAAAAGAAACGAAATTGAGTTATTTGTAGTGAGGTGGATGGACCTAGAGTCTGTCATACAGAGTGAAGTAAGTCAGAAAGAGAAAAACAAATACTGTATGCTAACACATATATATGGAATCTAAGGGAAAAAAAATTGTTCTGAAGAACCTAGAGGCAGGACAAGTATAAACACGCAGACGTAGAGAATGGACTTGAGGACACGGGGAGGGGGAAGGGTAAGTTGGGACGAAGTAAGAGAGTGGCATGGACATATATACACTACCAAATGTAAAATAGATAGCTAGTGGGAAGCAGCCGCACATCACAGGGAGATCAGCTCAGTGCTTTGTGACCACCTCGAGGGGTGGGATAGGGAGGATGGGAGGGAGATGCAAGAGAGAGGAGATATGGGGATATATGTATATGTAAAGCTGATTCACTTCGTTATAAAGCAGAAACTAACACACAATTGTAAAGCAATTATACTCCAAGAAAGAAGTTAAAAAAAAACACAAAACACTGTGGGTAAAACACACATCCTAGAAAGAGCATGTTAGGAAAAATATGGAAATCTGGATATTATAGTTTTAAGAAAAGACCTTTGTAACAAAGTCATGTAACACAAGATTGTGCTTTACTTTAGGTGTTTTAATTTTCTTCTCAATCAGTCCAAGAGCTTTCTTGTCTCTCTTCCTCAAGTCTCTCTTTATCTTTTTCCTATAGTCAAGCTACATTGGAATAATCTTGATCCTATGAGTTGATTTCTTTTTTTAATATCTTTATTGGAATATAATTGCTTTACAATGTTGTGTTAGTTTCTGCTGTACAACAAAGTGAATTAGCTATATGTATACATATATCGTCATATCCCCACCCTCCCTACCCCACCCCTCTAGGTGGTCACAAAGCACTGAGCTGATCTCCCTGTGCTATGCAGCAGCTTCCCACTAGCCAACCATTTTACATTTGGTAGTGTATATATGTCCATGCTACTTTCTCACTTCATCCCAACTTCCACTTCCCTCCCGTAAATGTGTTTTCAAAGTAAGTTCATCTTTACCACTTAAAGAGAGGTTTATCTGCTTTTTGCCAGGCAAGCTGTTTGATCAAGTCATTTAATATCACATATTTGGGATACAAGCAATACAAGCTGTTGAGATCAAGAGGAGCTTTGCACTTAAAACGAGTATGTAGTTGTTGACTGACCTCTAATAAAATGCAGTGTCCTGTTTTCTTTGGGAATTAGATGAGAGGGTGGTTTTTACATCTATTTTTATGTTCAGTTTCCAATATGATTCCAACAGATCCCATGAAATCCACAAAAACAAATACTCAAACTACAGGATAACATATGCTAAAATTACATACATGTGCGTTTAAACCAAGATCGGTACAAACAGACCCAAGCTGAGCAATTTTTTTTTAAACAGCAGGTTAATTTTACATACTTTTTATAACTGAAATAGTAGCTAACAAAACATTATATCAGCATATGTGGTTTAAAAATTAAATGATAGCTTGGATTTCCTTGTTCAAGGGTTCTGGCAAAGATCATCTTAAACTTAGAGAAACTACCATGATATAAAATGGGATATAAATGGCAAAATCAATCCCACTCATGATTTGTAATTTTGAAGAACCATAACTAATCAGTACCAGAAAGAAAAGCAGCCAAAGAGACATACCAGTGTAACTGATATCATTTAAATCCCTAATCTGACTTCGGAATAAGACATCTAAACTGATAGTTCTATTCATGTATCACTAAATAAAACTATAATCCAAAGTACAGTGATACTGAGAGTCCCTTAAAGAAGTTATCTAACAAAGATATGGAAAGAAATAAAAATGCAAAAGCCAAATTTCAAGGTAGAAACTGATTCCAGGCTGCTTTCTCTGTTTCCCAATAAGACCCCATCTAAGCTGTCTCTTTCCTCCCTAAATCCCCTTAGCCATGTAGTCTGGAATTGAAACATCGAGCTTTTGGGTAGCGAGAATCTAGTGGCTTTCTGTTCACTGAGTTTTCTTGCCTCTGTACATAAAGAAGCCAATCCTGACATTGGGAACTTGATCCAATTGGCTTAACTACCTAGAAAAACACTCTTGGTCACCTACCTTCTTAAAGAACCCTGTTTCAGAAAATCTTTAGCAGAGACAAAGTGGAAAACTTCATATCTATAATGCTGAACCAAAGAACCAAAATTCCTATTTCTGCGGGAGCTAAAGTTTGAAAGAGTCTATCAGTAGATCATGGAGAGAAATATGGTATATAAAAGTAAAATAGCATGATTGCTACATTTCAGCCTCCTTCAAAATGCTGAGCTTTCCTTATCCTAATAGTTTTCCCTTTGGTATACATGGAGTGGAAAGTAACTAAACCCTTCTGAGACAGTCAGTGTACAGATTCAATAATAATCATCCTTATTTCTCCTTTCAGGACATGCATAAAGACTGTTTCACTGTTACTGAAAAATAAGACTATATATAACTAGCTTTCACCAGAGCAATAAAAACACATGGTTAGACTAACATTTCTAAAGGTTTTTTATATTCCAAACTCTAGCAACAGGTGTGGTCAACTGAACCCCTAATGTCCACAAGAATGAAACCCCTGCATTTGAAGAGATTTTGAAATCCTGAGATCTAAACCCGGTGTTTCATATATGAAGAATCTGGTAAGTTATATAGCTAGTTAGCTGCAGCAGTGAGAGTAGAAATCAAGATAGCAGGTTTCCAGACCAGGGCTTTTCCTCATCCATCCTCCTGCCTCTCTCTGTACCTTGTCCTTGTAAAGTTACTTGGACACAAAATTGGGAAAGGCATGGTGATTTTCAAAAGATCATCTGATGGCCATTGGTCTTGGAGGAAGGCATTATTGAGAGGAAGAAAGAGATATCCTTAATATCCTATGAGTGGAGACCAAGTTATTGAATAAGATAGTTCACACGAAGACAATAAGAATGCTGCCTAGCAGGCAGAAATTCTGCCTAGCACCCCATGAGTGTAATAAATGTAAACCACTATTGCCTTCTTCATCATAGTCTTTTTCTTTTTTCTCCTCCTCTCCTCTTCTCTCCCTTCTCCACCTCTCCCTCCCCTCCTTCTTCTTCTTCCTCTTTACTACCAACATCATCATTACCATCTTCACCCATGTCTCCTTCACTTCACAACAGCCTAAGGACAAGGAGCATGGGCAGGTGTGAGTTTCACCAGCACCCAATACAGTGTGGAGTTCTTCATCCATACTTTGGACCCACTTATTTGTAGCATTTCCTTGATTTCTTTGGCCAAAATAAACACATCTCCACAAATCAATATCACATTGTTAGCGTCCTCACAGAATTATTTCCTAGTGTTTGTGTTGAAATAAATGTATTCAGAGTCAAAGTTTTTTTCCAGGAGAAAGTGAAATGAACAAGTTCCCTGAAACAAGCCCTCCACCCGGAGCAAGGATGATGGAAAAGCTAACCAGACTCCTCAGAAGAGACGAGCCTGACTCTAACGCTCTCTGTGCATCTTTGCCTTCTTCGGGTGAAAGAGAAACTTAATTACGACATTTCAATATTGAAATAAAATTAGTTTGGAATATATTCCTCACTCTTGAGAGGAAATTATGCTCCATTTTTAACTGTGCCAGACAACTACCGATTCATCTGTGGAGTGATAGCAGTGTTATTTTTGTGCACATTCAACAAACTGTACATATGCAGGACCTGCTCAGGGCTTCTTTTCTTGTGGGTGCAACTTGGCATCCAAACTCTTGCTTACAGAAACGTCTATGGACATCTCACATGTCACAATGCCAACTCTGCCAACTGCTCATATTGGTTAAATTTCTTTAGCAACAATAAACATAGACAACTATGATGACATATTTTGTCTGTATCCCGTATTTGTGCCTAGTTGTAATGGACCAAAATAAAAGGTTTAGAGAATTATCTTATCCAGTTTAATCTAAATATTTTTTCATCCCAAATAGAGTATGTGCAACTTCATAATGTCCCTAGATAATGAATCATATATTAAGGTATTGTTTAATATATTAGTAAAGTTTAAAAATCATGTAATAAATATGAAAGACCACATAGCCAATGTAGTTTCACTCCTCTTTAAATGCCTCTGGCAAGGACTTAATTTAGATTTAATAAAAGCATTATTATATTATTTATTTGATTATAAATATGCTAATGTAAATGCCATGCTATAAATACTTCTGCTAATTAAATACTAGCTGATTTATGGAGTTTTATTTAGGCACAACTAGCAGTTTCTTAAGATCTATGAGTTGAAACTCAATAACTGTATTCTCAATAATACATTGATGTTTAATAGGTAATAACCACATTACACTCAATGCAGTGCCTTTATATGTATTCTTTCTATTGAATGTTAGTTTAAAAGTAATTATCAGTAGCATATTTACTAAGCTTTGATTGTTTAAGAGATATTCATCTTAACAAAAGAGGTTGTTATGCACCAATAGATATTCACAATAATCAGTTTATATTTAATTAACATATAATAACTCCCTCATTAAACCTAAATTAAATCCTTATTTGAAATACTCAATTTAAAGTGCAACTGAAAATATCGCTATAGAAAATTACACAGTTTACCCTGCATTGCTTTCACAAGCACAATGAGCGATGGTCCTGACCACCCAAGATGAAATTTCATAGGACATTGAAGAATGTTTAGAGTACTCTTTAAGCCCACATATATAGATCATAAAATAGGACAAGTTGTAAAGTAAATGACATTTCTTGTTGAACTCATATTTAAATGTTTTTTACAATCACTAAAGTCTAATTATCTAGAAACTAAATGAAACACTAAAGCATTTGATGTCCTTAAATAAAATATACCAATTAAGGTGAAAGGGAAGCTGTACCAGATATTCTTCATTTCTCCCTTCAGACCCTCTCTCCACCCTCCTCTACCTAGTTCTCTGACCCAGGAGGCTGACCCCTAAGGAATGCTTCATCAGGGTCCCTTGCCCTCTAGATTCCAGTTGGTTTTGGCCAATGGGAAGCACCATCAGGAGAGGAGTGAAAGAATAGAGAGATATTAGGGTCTTTATCCTTTCATCTCTCCTTGCTGAGCTGTGGTTTGCTAGTGGTTATGTTTCTGTACTTAAAGCCACAGGTTCTGTCTGGCAGCCCTTCCAATAGCTCTAGTTCTCATTGCGTGGCGGCAACACTTCCTTCTCTCTGATCTTTCAGTTTGGGGAGAAGTAATGGTTTCCTATATTTGCTAGTTCCAGGGTGTTTCTCCCCTGTTGGTTCCCTTAACCCTGCCCATAACTTTGTAAATACTCTATTAATAAAATTATCTCCAGTTACTCCTTTTGACTGTGTCAGCTATTTCCATCTATTTAAGAACTTGGACTGACATGCAGCTTAAATTAACAAAACAAATAACAACTAAAACAGCAGCAACAAACCTTTGCAAAACTTTTCATATGGACTCAGGTTTTCTACACAAAGGCACATGGTTAATAAATGGAGAAGCCAAAAATCAAACCCAGGTTTCCCAATTCCATATCCTAAATATCTTCTATTATATCAAATAAGAAGAATTAAATCCTTCTTAGTTTCAAGCAACATTCTGCTAAAGCAGTAGTTGACAAATTTTTGAAGCCATAGAACCCTTTCTTCAAACAAAATCCAAAGGATTTCAACAAGTAAAACAGATAAAAGTAGAGCATCTTTGGTTGAGGTAATATTTAGTAATCCCATTCAGATCCTGAGGAGATGACTTCACAAAATCTTGCTACTGGGATTGTCACATGTCCCAAGACTGCCCATTTAGAGTGCTCTATCTCCCTCACTACAGTGACTAGTTCACCATAATCACATCATCCAAATGTCCAATGTCTTCCCCAGAAGTGCCGCTTTCTTCTGGAATGTCAAGCTGAAAATATATGAAAGTCTTAGATCTGCCAGTAGTTACCTTGGCTGTCATACAAACACAACTAGCTTGAGAATATAGCCAAAAATAGAGGAAACCTGAACCAAGTGGAGGGGATCAGAAAGTCTTAATAACACCTTTTGAACTCATGGATTCAAATAAGACTGAAGGCAATGCTATCTTTAGAATAAGCAGGTATGGGAATCAACCAATTCTCTTTCTGCTTAAGTTAGTTTGAATTGTATTTCTAACACTTACAACCAGTAAAACAGAGCTCCACAAAAGTTATATAAGTAGTTAGTTTGGTAGTGACTTATTTGTTATCCAAAAGGCACGGTTCTCCCTGACTTGGAGATTTATCTGGAGATTTGATGGCTTATTTCTAGGTTATTCTTGATGGTAGTCAAGTTGATCCTTGTAAAGAATTAATACAACACAAAATTTTCCAAAATATATGTAACTCTTTTGTTTTATGGTAGAGTAGAACGAGCACTGAGATCTCCAACTTTGTAGCTGCAACCTTTGCAAAACTCATTCTCCTTTTCAAACTTTAATTCCTCACTGATCAGCAAATTAATATTACCAATCTTGCTTTTTCACAGCGTTACTGTGAGGTTCAAATTGGGTTTAAATTTTTTTATAATGTAAAAGAGTTCTATATTGTACAAAATATAAGACAATCTGTCAGTAGTTTACCAAATGTCAATTTTAATTATTTTTCAATATTTTTTTATATAAAAGCATATCAAATTATATATTTGTGCCATATATACTAAAGGAGATAATGTGTTTAAAAATATGTGTCACTATTTGTTGTTTTTGGTCTGAACCCTGTAGTTAATGTTCTTAAAGCATTTTACAGACATTAAATGATCAGATTTCTTAACAGTCTTCTGACACATCAGTGTTATAAAGGGGAACACTTCACTGCTATAATGCAGACTTGTATTTATTTTCCAGATTTAAAAAATTCACTTAGGGAAAGTCTGGGCATTAAAAATCAACTTAAAATACAATTAAACTCTTAGTGTATCCAAAAGAGACCAATAACAACATTAGACTATGTCTATTCCTGGGTCAAATGAGTGGGGAGTGCAGGCAAACATCCAGACACTTAGGACATAATGGCCTAAAACATCAGCTATGGAAGCAGAAGAACGTTGGGAGGACTTGAGTTTCCCAAACTAACTCTCCTGAATGAAATCCATGTAGATATTATTCTACTTCCATGTGCCTAAATAAACCTAACTTCTGTCTTTATTTTTTTTTGATATGCTCAGTTGGTATGTCATAGGTAATCACCATATTATATTCAAGATATTGCATTTAGATATCTTATTTCTATTGAATTTTTAAGACTAATTACTGGTAACTTTATTTTTTTACAACCAAAGTGTATTTCCATCTTGTGACCTCATCCATCCACATGGTGTAAACATAATCATTATCAAATTGGGGTTTCCCTCCACTCAACCTGGATCACATATTTGCCCTGAGTATGGGTGAGCCCAAATTTAAACCACAACATCCCATTCTACCATTCCTGCTCTGGCTCCTAGGGGGGGAAAAAAAACAATCATTAGTATTTTCTGGCTTTTTATAACTTAAAAAAAAATTTTCCTAGTGACAAAAAATAAAATTGACCATTGCTAAAATATATTATTCTACTTATATCAATTATTAAGGAAGGGCAGAAAGAGAGCAAACTTGAGACATCTGGAAATAATGATGTGAGATCAACACTTTGCACAGTCTACAAGTGACAGCCCCTCACATCCCTCTATGGTTCCAGGATAAATTTAATATGTACACTGCCAACTGGCATAGAGTCAACTAATTTTATGCCTACATAGCAAATAACAAATATTATAAAACTTTTGGTTGGGTCCAGATCTCATATCTATAGTCACATAAATCACTAGATTGTTAGAACAAAAATCTCTATAATTGTCTTTCCTCACCACGTAAGAGAGTACAGAGTAGTCATTAGGTATGTGCGCTCTATTTTCAGACTGCCTGGGTTTAAATCTTGGCCTCACCTCTCTCTCGCCTTGTATTTAACTTCTTTACATTCCATTTCTTCATATGTGGAGGTAATGATAGAGCCTGGCTCATGGTAAAGGACTTGATGTGTGCCTTAAAAATATCCTAAGTGAACACCAAATATTAACAATTGTAAGCTCTGCTTGGAATGTGAACTCTGCTTAAAATCCCATGCTGAGCCCTGTCCAGTTAGCTCCAGCTCAGCTTTTAGATTTCTGTTGGTAACACAAACCTCAGTCTAGATTCTGCCTTCCTGTTAAAGCTTTCATATCACTCAGCACTTTTCTTTCAGAGATATGATTACTGCTTTTTATTATACGCTTATGAGTTTTTATAATTTTAATATTTGTATCCTCCATTAAACTCTAAGTTCCACAGAAAAGAGGTGATATTTTGGTCACATCTTTATTTGTAGTGCCTAGCAGCATCTGGTACATAATAGGACCTCAATAAACATGTGTTGAATGAATAAAGGAATGAATAAATAAATGATTATAATATAGGTCTTAATTTTATTTCTTCTTTACTTCTACATATTTTCACTCTTTGAACAACCAATGCTTCAGCAAATATGGCCTTCTTTCCTATTCAAGCTTTTCCTATAATTCCAACTGTCTTGCCTAAACTATTGAATTATTTTTCATGATGGAGTTAGGCAAAATCACTCTAAACTCGGCATTTTGTAAGACTTACAATGTGACTGAAACAGAATGTAAGCAATGAATTTGCTAACAGTGCTCCCAAACTGATTCTAATTTAGTCTCTTTTCTTCTGCAGCAATATAATGGGATTAAAAGTTTCCTTTATATTGCCACAAATCAATACATATGCATTTTTATGCCCACTATGGCTTATGCACTATGGCAAGGTGTCCTATTTACAGTAGACATTGTGCCTGTTTCAATTGCTTTATGTAGCACATAACCATGTAAAGATTCAATGACAAATAAATACATCTTTATAACAATTAAATAAATTGGTGGCCACAAACCAGGGCCAATTAAAGAGTTCTAGAGTCAGAATTCTAAGGAGTTTATTGCCAAAAGGAAATGAAGCTACTTAGGAGCTCCACATGGAGTGGATGTTAGAAATTACAAATGCAGTAGGAATATTGGAGAGGTCCACATCTGAGCAGAGTCATCACCATCTCCATAGAAACCACCCCCACCCCCTTCTGGGGAGAAAGCAGCAGCTGTTCAACAGCACACAACCAAGAAAAATGCAAATCAGTAGGAAGTGGAAAACTCAGGATCCATTTCAAATTGTTAAGGGGGTGAAATTTGAGGTAAAGGAATGAGATTAATGAAGCCATGATTTAGCAAATAGGCTCTATCAGTCTCCTGTGCATTGTGAAGAATGCCAGGGAGGTAGAGGGGCAAGGTGAACAGAAATTCACATCAAACATCATTACATAGCTATGTTGGAATAATACATGGCAGGAATTTTGAAAAGTGCAATTGCAAGGAGAAAAGCATAGTTTTTAAGAAAGAAACCAGTGGAGATATGTTTGGGGTTAGTTTTGAAGAAGAAAGAAGAAAGTTAGGCATGCCATTAAGTACCATATAGAAGAAAATTTGGAAAAGTAAGGGAAATAAAAGGTTGTATTCTATGGGCATAATCAATAAACTTGATTGCTTTATATGTTTCTTTCATGTGAGCTTTTATGTGTTTCTCATAGGTATATGTTCTGCTACAAAGGTTTTACTTAAATGTAATACTCAATACTCAAATAGGGAGCCTTACATGACAGCCTTAGATGAATACATGCAGCCAAATCAGGCAGTTTTAGCCATAGCAAGAAGGATGAGGATCTGGATGGTTAGTGGTCTGTTTGCATGAAGAACTCAGGATTAAAATGAGAAGAAATACATGAACACTCCTAAGTGCTAGAGTGAGAAAGGCCTCCTGTCTCATCAGATTTTACCTCTTCAAAATTTAGAGCTTAGATTCCTTTAGTCAGCTGCAGAATGAGGAAGAGCTACGATGCAAGATTCTGCAATGGAGATGGAAAAGCAGAAAGAGAAGAAGAAGAAGAAGCAGGAGGAGGAGGAGAGAGGGGGGAGGGGGAGGAGAGGGGGGAGGAGGAGGAGACGGGGGGAGGATGAGGAGGGGGAGGAGAAGAAGAGGAAGAAGAAGAAGAAGAAAGGAGGAGGAGGGAGAGAGGGAAAAACAGGAGGAAGGGGAGGGGAAAGAGGGGGAAGGGGAGGAGGAGGAGAAAGAGAGGGGATGGAGGAGGGGAAAGGGAAGGAGGAGAGGGAGGAGGAGGAGATGGAGAAGGAGAGGAGGGGAGAAGGGTAGACATTCAAAAGAAGAAAGCAGAGAGAGTTTCTAATACCTGCCCATTTCCTGTTTTCAGTCCCATTTCAAAGTCCATCTGCATTTATGCCCTAAAATCCCCAAAATACCACTTTTTCCTTATAAAAAAATTTCCCTTATTATGTAAAGTAATTCAAAATGATTTCCCTTACTGGTAGCCCAAGAGACAGATTGTTATGCCCTGCTCCCCATTACGCACTGCCTGGGGGTAAAGGTCATCTTTAACTCTCTCTGATATAAACACATACACAAACATTGTAACAGCTGGAAAAAGAGGTCAGTTTGTGGGGAGAAATATTCAGAATTTTAGACTTGTGTGAGAACAAGTAATCACCGATGAGGAAGAGTTTACCAGATTCAGTAGAATTTGCAGAGGCATATGTGCTGAAAAATACCAACTTATTTCCTTTAATTCCCTCCCTTTTTTAATGGGAGTAAGCTTAGCTATTGTTCGGGCTTTCCCCAGGGTAATGCCAAGATCCTAGGGTCAATTCCAGTGGCAAGCATTGGATGGCTCACTGCAGTCTTCAGCCACTGTCCAACAATGGTTATGGATGAAATGCATATGAGCCCTGCTTATGTGGTCTTTTCAGGTTAGTCATTGAGACACTTCCCTACTGCTTTTGAGGCTCAAGCATTTGTAAAGACTGGGAGCCTAGGCCTAAGATAACAACTGAGTACTTCCAACTGTATGCCACTTTCTCAGGGTAGTGCCAAGGTACTACCTTGGGACACACATACCCCTCCCCTCCCCACAGCCTCAGGAAATGATTTTCTGGACTGAGGTTAGCACTCTCCCTCTCTCTTGCTTTTTAGAAACACTCCATCTTATTCCATCTTACCCCATCCTTGTTTTTGTTTTTATTTTTTGTTTTGTTTTGTTTTTTAATGCTCTTTGTCTTTTAGATGCAATAAAACAGGAAGTCTTGCAGGTTGCTGTTTTTTCTGATTTGCCACACTCTTCTTCCTGAGCTTTAAAGAACAGAGCTTGAACATGTGGAAGAAGAAAAAAATAATGGGAGAAAATAGTTAATACATCAAATTATGTTCAGCTCACCCTCCCATAGGCTTTCTCTGACTTTTCTCTGAAAAAGAACTGAAATACTTGTGAAAAATAAAATAAAAATTTTAAAGTTCCATCCTGAAATTTCTGTTAGAAACTCAGAGGACTCAAGGCAAGACTTCTTCATGACCTAATGCAAATAATGGGGAAGGTTCCTTGATGACAGTTGGGCTTACAGAAAGCTGTATCTGAGGAGCAGTTTTTGAACTCTCCAAACAGTGACAGTGACACTAGATATCCCTAGAAGAAAGCTCTGTATTTTGAATTCCATTCACCAATTGACTTTTGTGAAAGATTGGGAACACCATTCCAATAGAAAATATCTGATCCTCAAGATATCATAAATTCCATGTGCGGGTACAATAAAGCTTTAAAAGTACATATTTAAAAGAAAATGCTGACTTCCTGATAAAATATTAATACTGTTACTCAAATGAAGTCACTAGATAGGAATGCAAAGTAGCCAAAGTTATTGTTACGTTTAGCCTGATAGCTTAGGCTCTAAAGGAAAAATAGCAACCTTCACTCAGTGAAAAACACTTATATGATTGCCAAGTTCCTTAATTTCTGTCCAGCCCATTCTCCAGTTTCTTAGCATTCTGGGCATGGATGGAGACCTTGAACGAAAAGCTAGGGAGGCAGAAGAAGAAACAATGTGCCCTGGGCACTAAACTCCAAATTAGGAAACAGGAAGAAAATTCTAGAAACACATCCAATCTTCCATGTCTTTCAAAACACCCATTCCTATCACCTATCACCTCCTGAGCCTCCTCTCATTATTTTGTATCACTTTATCATTTTCCGTGGGTGTGATAAGTGATTTAGGATATAAGTGGCTAGGTATTCATATATTATTAAATATCATACTATAAAGATGCTAATATAATCTTTAATAGTATTCATGCTATATAAAGACAAATTCTTACTTTTCCCATTTAACAAGTGATGCATACTGTTTCATTTACTTTGAATTAATTATGTAATGAAAAGCATGAATTGTCAACAAATAAATTCAAAAATGATATATATTGTTTTTGTTTGGAGAACTAATGAGTATTAAAATGTAGATTGAAATTTAACTATGCCTCACACCATAAAAACATAAGACAAAAAACTTTTTAGTGACTTATAATGTGGAGTCTTTGAAAACTGCATTTAAAAGAAACAACTGTTTTATTTTTTAATTTGCTTATGATTTTTTTCTACATGATGGGATATA
This sequence comes from Balaenoptera acutorostrata, assembly GCF_949987535.1. Lineage (NCBI taxonomy): Eukaryota > Metazoa > Chordata > Mammalia > Artiodactyla > Balaenopteridae > Balaenoptera > Balaenoptera acutorostrata. Next base: position 94,013,762 of record NC_080068.1, read on the forward strand.
AATGTTACTGTTTTGGGGAGGTTTTTTTGCCAGCAGTTGGCAAATAGCAGGCTGAAGATGTAAACACTCTTTATTCCAATAAATCAAAAACCAAATTGGATTCAATTGTCACTACCTCTTCAAGTTTCAGCCAGGTAAGCCATAAAAGAACATCTGAATTAATTTAAAGATATGTTATGTTCCTGGAAGGGAAGACCTAATAGTGTAAATATATTAATTTCTCCCACGTCAAACTAAAATTTCAGTTAAAGACTTATTAAAACTCCAACAAGATTTTTTTATAGAACTTAATAAGGTGATTCTATTTCTGGAAGAGAAACTATGCAAGAGGTACTGGAAAAAAAATTTTAAGGTAGAATAATGATGAGATCTTGTTTTACCAGATAATAAGATATATTACACACCTACAGAAATTCAAATAGTATGATATTGGTATGAGTATAGAGGAATAGATTGAAGAAAAATTATACAGTCTAGAAACAGACTGACACATATATGCCTGTGTTATGTGTTAAACTTGATACTATATCAAATTTAGTGGGCAGAGTATAAACAATTCATTAATGTTGAAGTAATTAGTTCACCAGTTTCAAATATTTTTATCACTTTGGTTTAGGAAAATCTTAAAATGCAAAAACAAATAGCATCAAGGAGGTGGGGAGAGGTAAATTTTAATTCACTAATATTTTTGTGTGATTGAAAATGATCATAAGAAGCCTCAAAATAAAACATACATAAAAATATTAGCAACACATGTAACAAAGGATTTATATTAATAAAATAGAATAAGCCTTTAAAATAAATAAAACCAAATAATCCAATAGAAAAATAAGCAAAGCATTTAAACAAAAAATTCATAGATGAAGAAATATACATGATCAAAAACCAGAAAAAGTTATCTAACTCTAAAATAATTAGAAAAAAATTAAATTAGAACAATAAAGATATATATTCATCCAACGGGTAAAAACAAAAATTAATTGTTAATATCCAGTGTTGGTCAGAGTGTTTAAAAGAAACATTCTCATTATTGAGTTGTATGGGATTTTTGGAGGGAAATTTGACAATGTCTTATTTTGCAAACGTGTAAAATGCATTCCCTTTGATTACCAAACCATAAATTATTTATTTAAAACCATAAATTTATTTATTTATTAAAACCCAGAAATCTGTAATACATATGCACATATAAGTGTATGTATGTATGAGATGTATGAATGGGTACAGCTAGATTCCTGGGCCCTACGCTATGCCTCCTGATTTACGATTTGAGGAGATGGTATCTAGGATTTTTATTTTTTAAATATTTCTCAGAAATTTTCATGCAGCCATGTTTACAAATTACTGGAGCTAAGCCAAACACAAAGAAAAACTCTTGGGCATCTACATTGTTCATTCATTCAGAAATATTTATTGAATGCTTATTATGTGTCAGTCCCTGTTCTAGCCTCTGGAAATTCAGTAGTGAACAAAATAACAACTGTGACCTAACAAAACCTCAATTTTATAAGGAAGGAAAAAAATCAAATAAGAGAATTTATTGCAAAATGTTCTCAAAACTTGATGTGCATTTTAATTTTCTTATTCAATAGATACAAAATATACAGCTACTCTCTTTTGAAGATACTGAACATTTGTTACATGAAAGAGTTCTTGACACTGAAAACCAATAAATAAATAAATAAATAAAGGAACCATTAATACAGATCTGCATTTTCTAGTTAGTGAATTGTGTACTACCCTAGGTTTCAAGAAATCATTCCAAAATATTCACACCTATTAAAGTAATGGTGTGTTAGTTTTGCTTATACCAGAAACAGTCATCGCTGAGATTGAAGTGGAGCTAATTTAAATGAGAGATGGTTTCATGAAACACTGGCAGAGGGAGAACATGTGTCTTAGAGTTATACAAGGAAGCTGGGGTATTTAAACACCAACTTTCATTAGCCATAGAATGAAGAGGGGTTTCTGGGGGTGTTGCTTCTCCATAACTCTAGCCACATACTCAGAGAAGGCTGCAGAGGTCAGAGGAAGCCCTTAGAAAAACCTTGCACACACTCATATTTGAACATTGAGTATTGAAAAGATATGATGGTTAGTCTTAGTTGTCAACTTCTCTAGGTTATATTATCCAATTAGTTCATCATACGTTAATCTAAGTGCCGCTGTGAAGGTAATTTGTAAATATGGTTAACATCTAAAATCAGTTGACTTTAAGTAAAGCAGATTACGCTTGAAAATGTGGATGGGGCTCATCCCACCGGCTGAAGGACTTAAGAGCCAAAACTGAGCTTCCCTGGAGAAGAAGAAATTTTGCCTCAAGGCTGAAGTACCAAATCCTACCTGAGTTTCCAGCCTGTCCTATGGGATTTCAGATGGCAGCCTCATAATTGCATGAACCAATTTCTTCAAATCAATCTCTCTCTCTCTCTCTCTCACATGTATGTATGAGTAATATAGACATACATTATATATATAGTGAGTATATGTATTATATATTATAATATGTATTGTATCTCTCTCTCTCTCTCTCTCTCTCTCTCTATATATATATATATATATATATATTCTGATTCTCTGGAGAACCATAACTAATGTAAATGGTAAGGGCCAGGAGGATATAAGTCAGGCACTGAAAGCACCTGCTACAAATGATATTTATACCCATTTCTTTGGTTTTTTTTAAATTAAAACACAAAAAACACCAGCATAAATTCCATCCCACCTCCATCATGAACACTAAAGATTCAGAGAACTTCTTAGTGTGTACTATTTGAACAAATGGAGACTTGAGTGGAAATCAGATGAATACATCATGTCTTAAACACAGCACTCAGCTAAATCCTAATAGCCAGCATGATATTCATGACTGCTATGACCATTCAATTATATTATATATATTGACATATTTTTAAATTGTTTAAGCACAGGGTTCAGAAAGAACACTACTATTTAAATATTCAATACAAATTAATAAGCATTAAAATAAAAATAGGAAATTCATCATTAGATGATCTACCCAGATCATTTATCTGATCAAAATCCTTCTATGAAATAGCAATATATTCTCAATACATATTTTAAAATTAAACATACAATATGCAAATGTGCTTTTATTTTTTAAATCCAACAATATAAAAGTATATTGATTAAAAAGCAAACATAGTACTTGATGGATGCTTCTTGCCCCTCTCATTCTTCCTCTGCAATTCAGATAAAGATAACTATTGACCATTCAGAGTTATACTTCCAACCTTTTTATACACACACACATACGATACAGGCCATCAGTGACCTAGCCTTTGAAAAATACCAAAAGCCTGGAGGACCTGAGGGATTTACAGCTCATCTCTTTTTTGTAGGTATCTGTCAGTCTCTGATTTATTATATTTCTTATTCTGAATGCTTTAATACAGTAGAGACTGTAAAATCCTACATTAAACAAATTTAATAAATTCTACTTACTACCTCCAAAAATTGTACAGTATTGTACTTATGAAAACAATGATATATATAACAATTATATATTGTTATTTAATGGCTCCTGGTTTCATGTAGAAAACTCAAATTTGGCTCTTCCTGCCCAAGACTCTAATGAAAGAAAGTGATGACAAGCATGCTTGAGCCAAAGTCATGAATAAGATTAACATCATGACCAACAAGATCCTCAGTCGAAAAACACATTGAAAACTTTTGACTGACAGTGAGTGGAACTGAGAGCTGTGGGTAAGGAAGCTATAGGGGTCTAACAGTAGAGTTGTCTATCCAGAAGAAGGGGCCAGCTACCTGCTACGGACAGAGTGCTTGTGTTCCCTCCAAAATCATATGTTAAAACCTTAATCCTCAATATGATGGTATCTGGAGACAGAGCCTTTGAGACATAATTAGGTCATGGGGATGGAGCCCTCCTAAGTGGATTAGCACCTTTATAAGACTAGACACAAGAGAACTGCTTCCTCTCTCTCTCTCCACTCTGTGAGGATACAGCAAGAATGTGTCCCTCTGCCAACCAGAAGTTGAATTGGCTGGTACCTTGACCTTGGACTCCCCAACCTTCAGAATTGTGAATATGAAATTTCTGTTGTTTAAGCCACCCAGTCTATGGTATTTTGTTAGAGCAGCCTGAACTGACTAAAATAATCCCAAATAACAAAATCTGAAGGTATATTTGTCTAAGGTGACTGATTAAGAGCTTGAGATAGGGGCAATTGTTCTAGCTAATGGGCATAGGCACCATAGGTCAGCAACTTTCTTGACTTACAAAGACAATAGACAGTTTACTAGGGGGAAACTTGTGCCTAAATTCCTCCTAATAATAAAAAGTTTAGGTTTCATCATTCTCAACTGATTCAATGTGTCAAATAATTCTGAGCTCATAAATATTCTACTTCCCAGCTTATCAGTGACCTGTTGTGTCTTATTCATGGTCATGTGCTCAGGAAAACACAACTTCCATATAATCTAATTGGTTAGACAGTCCATTTTGCAAAGAGATCAATATATGCTGAATTTTCTCCTGCTGAGAAAGCTTCAAAAGATGTAGCAGTCCTCCAATATAAAATCCAAATACAGATGAGTTGCATTAGAATAAAGTTCTAATAACAAACTGAATTTAATTCACTTTTGAAATGGAGTTTATTCTCTAATATAAAGTAACAAGACACCTTTTATAAACTTCTGTTTTAATCTTCCATTTACCCAAGATCAATGTCAACTAGCAATTTCCTGTAAGTTTTGTTTATTTCTAAAGGAAAGCGACATAGTACCTTTACACATCTATAGTACTTAATAGAGTGCTTGATTATACTTTACAATCCCATTCATAAATGAAACATTCTTAGGAGCCAGCATTTATGATTTTCAGAATAACAGGTAAAATTAGGTAACAAGAACCCCTAAGCTGATAGCGTGGACTAGTAGACCAATCTTCCTATGCATAATATGCATACATATTTCATACATACATATGAACACATATATATATATATATTTCTTATATATGCACATATAAAGATGTATGTGTTTGCTACAGCTCCTTTCACGTTTTTAAGGAAATATCACATCTATATATACACAGATATATGACACATAATATGTAATATGCCCATAGGTAAGAAATAACATATAAATATATACACATAATAGGAATATATAATTTATACATATGAAAATGTATATTTAGGAACAGGAAGGACCTGAATCCTTCAGTTTACTGAGAAGCAACTGAGGTCCAAAGACAATACATGACTTAATCAAGGTTACAGTAGTGAGAAAAAAACAAAAGCCTGAGTGTCGTGATTTCAGCCCAATGTTTTTCCCACTCAGTATTTTGATTTTATATTTTGAATTTCAGAGATGGAGAACGAACTGTAGACTCCTTTTTACCCCAGCATTCAGGTGACTTGTCTGCTGAGATTTGCCTTCTCTGAGATTTGGATTGTTATCATAAGGCTCTGTTTTAGAAGGACCAATTGCCATTTTAATGCAACTTACTGATCATGCAGACAGTCAGCCTTTCATAAATCATGTAAAGTACCTGAAAATATGATTTATGAGCTAAGTTATGGGAAATGGGGCCCTTTAATATCCTTAGTTCTTCAGAATGTTGTTACCTATCACAGAGTCCCCTTACCTGATTTAACTGAAGGTGTGTCTGAATGTTTTCAGCCCAAACTACCCTTACCTCCACCCCAGCTAACACTGACCTTTATCCAACCCCCCCATCCATAAAGAATTTTAAGCTTCTTTAATTTCATCAGCTGAGTCTGAAATCTTCATTCAGACCCTTACTCTGCTGTGCGTCTTACAGAATATGCTCCTGAGGCATTGCCTCACACGGTAATTAAAGAACTGCACCTAATATCATCTTACTATAGAATTAAAAGAGCCAGAGTATTACAGTTTGTTGTAGAAAACAGCCCACAAAAGATCCTAGAAAACCCAAGATGAAACTAATTTAAACCATATGCCTTGTTGAAAAGGAATGTGGAAAAAATGTCTGTAATATGCAGTAAATGAGGTCCATAACTCATTGGGGCCTCCAATGAGTTATGTGTTAAATCCATATTTCACAACATGGTCATGCAGTTTTTTAGATCTCCCTGTCTATTAACCCTTTGCTTTGTGTGGGAGAGTTTCTAAGAACAACATAGTTCTGTGGGTATTTACATATTTACATATGCAAATCGAAATCCTATACCAATAGTTTTTTTTTAACCCCCTCCCTTATGGCTCAACATATTATCGCTTCACCAAACCAACAAATTAAAAACAATTTCCAATTTCTTTCACAAATATCTAGTGGTTAAATGTTATTAATGCATTTGTCTGAAAGGCACAAATTCAAACATTGCTCAGTTAGGGAAGAAGAATATACAGTGCTGATTGCTTGCAATCAGTTTCAGTAATCTATATTTTCTTCACGGAGGTGAAAGTTTATCTCACCATAGAACAACAGTTATAATTTTGCTTCTACCATTCATCAACTCTGATATTTCAGAGCCTCAAATCATCATTTTCTGGAGCTACAGAGTAAGCAAGCTGTTGACTATTTTCTTTTTAACACACTCCTTTAAAGAAAAAATGTTTGCCTGCACATTATGGGTTTATCTTCTGCCTGTGAGAGACCCTAATAAATCACATTTGCTTTCAGCTATCATAGATTATTAGGCTTTTATAATCATGAAATAAACCCAATAGACTATTGTTATTTTCAGAACATTGAAAATCACTAGGTAGTTGCCTCTTTGTATGAGTACATGATTCTCTCATTTTTTAGGAGGGTAGTGTTACATTTAGACACTGTCAGCGTATTGCTTGTACAACAATGATGCTTCCAACAAATTGTGATCCAGGGGTAGGAGACAGAGTAAGCACAAGAAACAAGGGAGCTCCAGAATCACAGGGCTTTAGTCAGCCTCTGCCATCCTTCAGTTAAAAGCCTGAAGTCTATTTCACAATGTGAACCTCTCAAATTGTTCTTTCACCCTGTCTCTTTTCATATACAATAATTGCTGATAATCTTTTGTAGAACAATACTTTGAAATCATTTTAGCTTTAAGAGAGTACATTAAGGCCATCAAATGGAATGAAGCCCCTAAAGGAGATTTATGTGAATTCTTTTCACAACACAATTACTGCAGTTAGACACACGTATACCTTTGTGTCCTTAATATTGTAATTTTCATGGGGCAATGATTTGAAGGAGTTCCTTACTAGAAATAAATCTAAAACACAGGGTTTTGATGACAGTCTCAGCTAAACTAATTGTGTGAGCTGGGAACAAGGTAATAAGGACAGATGTCAAGGTCAATATAATTACTAATTTCTGAATCTGGGTTAATATTTCCAAGGGCCTTGAATATAAGTTACAACACATAACTACCACTAATGGAAAATTCAACTTTCGTTTTCTGGTGTGGATGTAATGTTTGCTTTTTTACAATTGTGTCCCAAAGTGAACTTTATTTTTGCCAAAGGAACAAAACCAAATCTACTTTCTTGTTGACTCTTCATCATATCGAAAGATGCAGATGTGAACAACAAAAGAAACACTTGGCATGATCGCTGGAAATATGTGCATTTCAAAACGCAGCTCATAAAAATCATATTTATCCCTTTGAGAGGAGACAGGCATAAAAGGGGACAAATTCAAGGAGGAATTGTGGTGTTGGGTTATTTACATTGCTAATAGTACTGAAATTATTAGCTAGCTATTTTCTTGGATCTTTTTTTCCCTATCAGCCACAGACTGTACATCTTGTGTCATAATTGCTATGAAAGGACCTTATTCCAAATGACATTCATTTCCAGGTTTTTATGCCTAAGTTGCTGGATGATCACCATGTTTCAAAGTGATATAAGAGTATTCCAGAAACAGTGTTTTAGAACTCTATTCACTTATCTTGGCTAGGAAAAATCAACAAAGGTAGAGAGGTGCTGATTAAACGGCATGTTTCAATGGAAAATTATTTCAAAGCCAAAATTAATAGAAACTGCTTAACTAAACAGATTTAGGGGCCTGGGGAAAAACTGGCATATAATAACACACAAAGGATAGCAACAAAATAAATCTCTCTATTTCTCTCTCTTTCTCATACACACACATGCACACACACAGAGAATTGCTCAATAATAATGCACGTTTGTCTTTATATTTCATATGATAAAAGTTTCTCTTTAATTAGACTTATTTTTTT